>NW_028225326.1:0-661234 GCF_052327205.1 Somniosus microcephalus | reverse complement strand
AACCGGCGGAGTGTATAACGGGCGGTGTGTATAACGGGCGGAGTGTATAACGGGCGGAGTGTATAACGGGCGGGGTGTATAACGGGCGGGGTGTATAACGGGCGGGGTGTATAACGGGCGGAGTGTATAACGGGCGGAGTGTATAACGGGCTGAGTGTATAACGGGTGGGGTGTATAACGGGCGGAGTGTATAACGTTCGGAGTGTATAACGGTCGGAGTGTATAACGGTCGGAGTTTATAACGGGCTGAGTGTATAACGGGCGGGGTGTGTATAACGGACGGAGTGTATAACGGGCTGAGTGTATAACGGGCGGGGTGTATAACGGGCGGAGTGTATAACGGGTGGAGTGTACAACGGGCGGAGTGTATAACGGGCGGTGTGTATAACGGGCGGAGTGTATAACGGGCGGAGTGTATAACGGGCGGAGTGTATAATGGTCGGAGTGTATAACGGGCGGAGTGTATAACGGGCGGGGTTTTATAACGGGCGGAGTGTATAACGGGCGGAGTGTATAAGCGGCGGGTGTATAACGGGCGGTGTGTATAACGGGCGGAGTGTATAACGGGCGTAGTGCATAACAGTTGGGGTGTAAAACGGGTGGAGTGTATAACGGGTGGAGTGTATAATGGGCGGAGTGTATAACGGGCGGAGTGTATAACGGGTGGGGTGTATAACGGGCGGAGTGTATAACGGGCTGAGTGTATAACGGGTGGGGTGTATAACGGGTGGAGTGTATAACGGGCGGAGTGTATAACGGTCGGAATGTATAACGGTCGGAGTGTATAACGGGCTGAGTGTATAACGGGCGGGCTGTATAACGGTCGGAGTGTATAACGGGCTTGAGTGTATAACGGGCGGGGTGTATAACAGGCGGAGTGTATAACGGGCGGAGTGTATAACGGGCGGAGTGTATAACGGGCGGTGTGTATAACGGGCGGAGTGTATAACGGGCGGAGTGTATAACGGGCGGAGTGTGCGGAGTGTATAACGGGCGGAGTGTATAATGGGCTGAGTGTATAACGGGCGGTGTGTATAACGGGCGGAGTGTATAACGGGCGTAGTGTATAACAGTTGGGGTGTAAAACGGGTGGAGTGTATAACGGGTGGAGTGTATAATGGGCGGAGTGTATAACGGTCGGAGTGTATAAGCGGCGGGTGTATAACGGGCGGTGTGTATAACGGGCGGAGTGTATAACGGGCGTAGTGTATAACAGTTGGGGTGTAAAACGGGTGGAGTGTATAACGGGCGGAGTGTATAACGGGCGGAGTGTATAACGGGCGGAGTGTATAACGGTCGGAGTGTATAACGGGCGGAGTGTATACCGGGCGGGGTGTATAACGGGCGGAGTGTATAAGCGGCGGGTGTATAACGGGCGGAGTGTATAACGGGCGGAGTGTATAACGGGCGTAGTGTATAACAGCTGGGGTGTAAAACGGGTGGAGTGTATAACGGGCGGAGTGTATAATGGGCGGAGTGTATAACGGGCGGAGTGTATAACGGGTGGGGTGTATAACGGGCTGAGTGTATAAAGGGCGGAGTGCATAACGGGCGGCGTGTCTAACGGGCAGAGTGTATAACGGGCGGAGTGTATAACGAGCGGAGTGTATAACGGGCGGAGTGTATAACGGGTGGAGTGTATAACGGGCGGAGTGTATAACGGGAGGAGTGTATATCGGGCGGGGTGTATAACGGGCGGGGTGTATAACGGGCGGAGTGTATAACGGGCGGGGTGTATAACGGGCGGAGTGTATAACGGGCGGAGTGTTTAACGGGCGGAGTGTATAACGGGCGGAGTGTAGAACGGGCTGAGTGTTTAGCGGGCGGAGTGTATAACGGGCGGAGCGTATAACGGGCGGAGTGTATAACGGGCGGAGTGTATAACGGGCGGGGTGTATAACGGGCGGAGTGTATAACGGGCGGAGTGTATAACGGGCGGGGTGTATAATGGGCGGAGTGTATAACGGGCGGTGTGTATAACGGGCAGTGTGTATAACGGCCGGAGTGTATAATGGGCGGAGTGTATAACGGGCGGTGTGTATAACGGGCGGAGTGTATAACGGGCGGGGTGTATAACGGGCGGGGTGTATAACGGGCGGGGTGTATAACGGGCGGAGTGTATAACGGGCGGAGTGTATAACGGGCTGAGTGTATAACGGGTGGGGTGTATAACGGGCGGAGTGTATAACGGGCGGAGTGTATAACGGTCGGAGTGTATAACGGTCGGAGTGTATAACGGGCTGGGTGTATAACGGGCGGGGTGTATAACGGACGGAGTGTATAACGGGCTGAGTGTATAACGGGCGGGGTGTATAACGGGCGGAGTGTATAACGGGCGGAGTGTACAACGGGTGGAGTGTATAACGGGCGGTGTGTATAACGGGCGGAGTGTATAACGGGCGGAGTGTATAACGGGCGGAGTGTATAATGGTCGGAGTGTATAACGGGCGGAGTGTATAACGGGCGGGGTTTTATAATGGCGGAGTGTATAACGGGCGGAGTGTATAAGCGGCGGGTGTATAACGGGCGGTGTGTATAACGGTCGGAGTGTATAACGGGCGTAGTGTATAACAGTTGGGGTGTAAAACGGGTGGAGTGTATAACGGGTGGAGTGTATAACGGGCGAGTGTATAACGGGCGGAGTGTATAACGGGCGGAGTGTATAATGGGTGGGGTGTATAACGGGCGGAGTGTATAACGGGCTGAGTGTATAACGGGTGGGGTGTATAACGGGTGGAGTGTATAACGGGCGGAGTGTATAACGGTCGGAATGTATAACGGTCGGAGTGTATAACGGGCTGAGTGTATAACGGGCGGGGTGTATAACGGTCGGAGTGTATAACGGGCTGAGTGTATAACGGGCGGGGTGTATAACAGGCGGAGTGTATAACGGGCGGAGTGTATAACGGGCGGAGTGTATAACGGGCGGAGTGTATAACGGTCGGAGTGTATAATGGTCGGAGTGTATAACGGGCTGAGTGTATAATGGGCGGGGTGTATAACGGACGGAGTGTATAACGGGCTGAGTGTATAACGGGCGGGGTGTATAACGGGCGGAGTGTATAACGGGCGGAGTGTACAACGGGCGGAGTGTATAACGGGCGGTGTGTATAACGGGCGGAGTGTATAACGGGCGGAGTGTATAACGGGCGGAGTGTATAATGGTCGGAGTGTATAACGGGCGGAGTGTATAACGGGCGGGGTTTTATAACGGGCGGAGTGTATAACGGGCGGAGTGTATAAGCGGCGGGTGTATAACGGGCGGTGTGTATAACGGGCGGAGTGTATAACGGGCGTAGTGTATAACAGTTGGGGTGTAAAACGGGTGGAGTGTATAACGGGTGGAGTGTATAACGGGCGGAGTGTATAATGGGCGGAGTGTATAACGGGCGGAGTGTATAACGGGTGGGGTGTATAACGGGCGGAGTGTATAACGGGCTGAGTGTATAACGGGTGGGGTGTATAACGGGTGGAGTGTATAACGGGCGGAGTGTATAACGGTCGGAATGTATAACGGTCGGAGTGTATAACGGGCTGAGTGTATAACGGGCGGGGTGTATAACGGTCGGAGTGTATAACGGGCTGAGTGTATAACGGGCGGGGTGTATAACAGGCGGAGTGTATAACGGGCGGAGTGTATAACGGGCGGAGTGTATAACGGGCGGAGTGTATAACGGGCGGAGTGTATAACGGTCGGAGTGTATAACGGGCGGAGTGTATAACGGGTGGGGTGTATAACGGGCGGAGTGTATAACGGGCGGAGTGTATAAGCGGCGGGTGTATAACGGGCGGAGTGTATAACAGGCGGAGTGTATAACGGGCGTAGTGTATAACAGTTGGGGTGTAAAACGGGTGGAGTGTATAACGGGCGGAGTGTATAACGGGCGGAGTGTATAACGGGCGGTGTGTATAATGGGTGGGGTGTATAACGGGCTGAGTGTATAAAGGGCGGAGTGTATAACGGGCGGCGTGTATAACGGGCGGAGTGTATAACGGGTGGAGTGTATAACGAGCGGAGTGTATAACGGGCGGAGTGTATAACGAGCGGAGTGTATAACGGGCGGAGTGTATAACGGGAGGAGTGTATATCGGGCGGGGTGTATAACGGGCGGGGTGTATAACGGGCGGAGTGTATAACGGGCGGAGTGTATAACGGGCGGAGTGTTTAACGGGCGGAGTGTATAACGGGCGGAGTGTAGAACGGGCTGAGTGTTTAGCGGGCGGAGTGTATAACGGGCGGAGTGTATAACGGGCGGTGTGTATAACGGGCGGAGTGTATAACGGGCGGAGTGTATAACCGGCGGAGTGTATAACGGGCGGTGTGTATAACGGGCGGAGTGTATAACGGGCGGAGTGTATAACGGGCGGGGTGTATAACGGGCGGGGTGTATAACGGGCGGGGTGTATAACGGGCGGAGTGTATAACGGGCGGAGTGTATAACGGGCTGAGTGTATAACGGGTGGGGTGTATAACGGGCGGAGTGTATAACGTTCGGAGTGTATAACGGTCGGAGTGTATAACGGTCGGAGTTTATAACGGGCTGAGTGTATAACGGGCGGGGTGTATAACGGACGGAGTGTATAACGGGCTGAGTGTATAACGGGCGGGGTGTATAACGGGCGGAGTGTATAACGGGTGGAGTGTACAACGGGCGGAGTGTATAACGGGCGGTGTGTATAACGGGCGGAGTGTATAACGGGCGGAGTGTATAACGGGCGGAGTGTATAATGGTCGGAGTGTATAACGGGCGGAGTGTATAACGGGCGGGGTTTTATAACGGGCGGAGTGTATAACGGGCGGAGTGTATAAGCGGCGGGTGTATAACGGGCGGTGTGTATAACGGGCGGAGTGTATAACGGGCGTAGTGTATAACAGTTGGGGTGTAAAACGGGTGGAGTGTATAACGGGTGGAGTGTATAATGGGCGGAGTGTATAACGGGCGGAGTGTATAACGGGCGGAGTGTATAACGGGTGGGGTGTATAACGGGCGGAGTGTATAACGGGCTGAGTGTATAACGGGTGGGGTGTATAACGGGTGGAGTGTATAACGGGCGGAGTGTATAACGGTCGGAATGTATAACGGTCGGAGTGTATAACGGGCTGAGTGTATAACGGGCGGGCTGTATAACGGTCGGAGTGTATAACGGGCTGAGTGTATAACGGGCGGGGTGTATAACAGGCGGAGTGTATAACGGGCGGAGTGTATAACGGGCGGAGTGTATAACGGGCGGTGTGTATAACGGGCGGAGTGTATAACGGGCGGGGTGTATAATGGGCGGAGTGTATAACGGGCGGTGTGTATAACGGGCAGTGTGTATAACGGGCGGAGTGTATAATGGGCGGAGTGTATAACGGGCGGTGTGTATAACGGGCGGAGTGTATAACGGGCGGAGTGTATAACGGGCGGGGTGTATAACGGGCGGGGTGTATAACGGGCGGGGTGTATAACGGGCGGAGTGTATAACGGGCGGAGTGTATAACGGGCTGAGTGTATAACGGGTGGGGTGTATAACGGGCGGAGTGTATAACGGTCGGAGTGTATAACGGTCGGAGTGTATAACGGGCTGGGTGTATAACGGGCGGGGTGTATAACGGACGGAGTGTATAACGGGCTGAGTGTATAACGGGCGGGGTGTATAACGGGCAGAGTGTATAACGGGCGGAGTGTACAACGGGTGGAGTGTATAACGGGCGGTGTGTATAACGGGCGGAGTGTATAACGGGCGGAGTGTATAACGGGCGGAGTGTATAATGGTCGGAGTGTATAACGGGCGGAGTGTATAACGGGCGGGGTTTTATAATGGGCGGAGTGTATAACGGGCGGAGTGTATAAGCGGCGGGTGTATAACGGGCGGTGTGTATAACGGTCGGAGTGTATAACGGGCGTAGTGTATAACAGTTGGGGTGTAAAACGGGTGGAGTGTATAACGGGTGGAGTGTATAACGGGCGGAGTGTATAACGGGCGGAGTGTATAACGGGCGGGGTGTATAACGGGTGGGGTGTATAACGGGCGGAGTGTATAACGGGCTGAGTGTATAACGGGTGGGGTGTATAACGGGTGGAGTGTATAACGGGCGGAGTGTATAACGGTCGGAATGTATAACGGTCGGAGTGTATAACGGGCTGAGTGTATAACGGGCGGGGTGTATAACGGTCGGAGTGTATAACGGGCTGAGTGTATAACGGGCGGGGTGTATAACAGGCGGAGTGTATAACGGGCGGAGTGTATAACGGGCGGAGTGTATAACGGGCGGAGTGTATAACGGTCGGAGTGTATAACGGTCGGAGTGTATAACGGGCTGAGTGTATAATGGGCGGGGTGTATAACGGACGGAGTGTATAACGGGCTGAGTGTATAACGGGCGGGGTGTATAACGGGCGGAGTGTATAACGGGCGGAGTGTACAATGGGCGGAGTGTATAACGGGCGGTGTGTATAACGGGCGGAGTGTATAACGGGCGGAGTGTATAACGGGCGGAGTGTATAATGGTCGGAGTGTATAACGGGCGGAGTGTATAACGGGCGGGGTTTTATAACGGGCGGAGTGTATAACGGGCGGAGTGTATAAGCGGCGGGTGTATAACGGGCGGTGTGTATAACGGGCGGAGTGTATAACGGGCGTAGTGTATAACAGTTGGGGTGTAAAACGGGTGGAGTGTATAACGGGTGGAGTGTATAACGGGCGGAGTGTATAATGGGCGGAGTGTATAACGGGCGGAGTGTATAACGGGTGGGGTGTATAACGGCCGGAGTGTATAACGGGCTGAGTGTATAACGGGTGGGGTGTATAACGGGTGGAGTGTATAACGGGCGGAGTGTATAACGGTCGGAATGTATAACGGTCGGAGTGTATAACGGGCTGAGTGTATAACGGGCGGGGTGTATAACGGTCGGAGTGTATAACGGGCTGAGTGTATAACGGGCGGGGTGTATAACAGGCGGAGTGTATAACGGGCGGAGTGTATAACGGGCGGAGTGTATAACGGGCGGAGTGTATAACGGGCGGAGTGTATAATGGTCGGAGTGTATAACGGGCGGAGTGTATAACGGGTGGGGTGTATAACGGGCGGAGTGTATAACGGGCGGAGTGTATAAGCGGCGGGTGTATAACGGGCGGAGTGTATAACGGGCGGAGTGTATAACGGGCGTAGTGTATAACAGTTGGGGTGTAAAACGGGTGGAGTGTATAACGGGCGGAGTGTATAACGGGCGGAGTGTATAACGGGCGGTGTGTATAATGGGTGGGGTGTATAACGGGCTGAGTGTATAAAGGGCGGAGTGTATAACGGGCGGCGTGTATAACGGGCGGAGTGTATAACGGGCGGAGTGTATAACGAGCGGAGTGTATAACGGGCGGAGTGTATAACGAGCGGAGTGTATAACGGGCGGAGTGTATAACGGGAGGAGTGTATATCGGGCGGGGTGTATAACGGGCGGGGTGTATAACGGGCGGAGTGTATAACGGGCGGAGTGTATAACGGGCGGAGTGTATAACGGGCGGAGTGTATAACGGGCGGTGTGTATAACGGGCGGAGTGTATAACGGGCGGAGTGTATAACCGGCGGAGTGTATAACGGGCGGTGTGTATAACGGGCGGAGTGTATAACGGGCGGAGTGTATAACGGGCGGGGTGTATAACGGGCGGGGTGTATAACGGGCGGGGTGTATAACGGGCGGAGTGTATAACGGGCGGAGTGTATAACGGGCTGAGTGTATAACGGGTGGGGTGTATAACGGGCGGAGTGTATAACGTTCGGAGTGTATAACGGTCGGAGTGTATAACGGTCGGAGTTTATAACGGGCTGAGTGTATAACGGGCGGGGTGTATAACGGACGGAGTGTATAACGGGCTGAGTGTATAACGGGCGGGGTGTATAACGGGCGGAGTGTATAACGGGCGGAGTGTACAACGGGCGGAGTGTATAACGGGCGGTGTGTATAACGGGCGGAGTGTATAACGGGCGGAGTGTATAACGGGCGGAGTGTATAATGGTCGGAGTGTATAACGGGCGGAGTGTATAACGGGCGGGGTTTTATAACGGGCGGAGTGTATAACGGGCGGAGTGTATAAGCGGCGGGTGTATAACGGGCGGTGTGTATAACGGGCGGAGTGTATAACGGGCGTAGTGTATAACAGTTGGGGTGTAAAACGGGTGGAGTGTATAACGGGTGGAGTGTATAATGGGCGGAGTGTATAACGGGCGGAGTGTATAACGGGTGGGGTGTATAACGGGCGGAGTGTATAACGGGCTGAGTGTATAACGGGTGGGGTGTATAACGGGTGGAGTGTATAACGGGCGGAGTGTATAACGGTCGGAATGTATAACGGTCGGAGTGTATAACGGGCTGAGTGTATAACGGGCGGGCTGTATAACGGTCGGAGTGTATAACGGGCTGAGTGTATAACGGGCGGGGTGTATAACAGGCGGAGTGTATAACGGGCGGAGTGTATAACGGGCGGAGTGTATAACGGGCGGTGTGTATAACGGGCGGAGTGTATAACGGGCGGAGTGTATAACGGGCGGAGTGTGCGGAGTGTATAACGGGCGGAGTGTATAATGGGCTGAGTGTATAACGGGCGGTGTGTATAACGGGCGGAGTGTATAACGGGCGTAGTGTATAACAGTTGGGGTGTAAAACGGGTGGAGTGTATAACGGGTGGAGTGTATAATGGGCGGAGTGTATAACGGTCGGAGTGTATAAGCGGCGGGTGTATAACGGGCGGTGTGTATAACGGGCGGAGTGTATAACGGGCGTAGTGTATAACAGTTGGGGTGTAAAACGGGTGGAGTGTATAACGGGCGGAGTGTATAACGGGCGGAGTGTATAACGGGCGGAGTGTATAACGGTCGGAGTGTATAACGGGCGGAGTGTATACCGGGCGGGGTGTATAACGGGCGGAGTGTATAAGCGGCGGGTGTATAACGGGCGGAGTGTATAACGGGCGGAGTGTATAACGGGCGTAGTGTATAACAGCTGGGGTGTAAAACGGGTGGAGTGTATAACGGGCGGAGTGTATAATGGGCGGAGTGTATAACGGGCGGAGTGTATAACGGGTGGGGTGTATAACGGGCTGAGTGTATAAAGGGCGGAGTGCATAACGGGCGGCGTGTCTAACGGGCAGAGTGTATAACGGGCGGAGTGTATAACGAGCGGAGTGTATAACGGGCGGAGTGTATAACGGGTGGAGTGTATAACGGGCGGAGTGTATAACGGGAGGAGTGTATATCGGGCGGGGTGTATAACGGGCGGGGTGTATAACGGGCGGAGTGTATAACGGGCGGGGTGTATAACGGGCGGAGTGTATAACGGGCGGAGTGTTTAACGGGCGGAGTGTATAACGGGCGGAGTGTAGAACGGGCTGAGTGTTTAGCGGGCGGAGTGTATAACGGGCGGAGCGTATAACGGGCGGAGTGTATAACGGGCGGAGTGTATAACGGGCGGGGTGTATAACGGGCGGAGTGTATAACGGGCGGAGTGTATAACGGGCGGGGTGTATAATGGGCGGAGTGTATAACGGGCGGTGTGTATAACGGGCAGTGTGTATAACGGCCGGAGTGTATAATGGGCGGAGTGTATAACGGGCGGTGTGTATAACGGGCGGAGTGTATAACGGGCGGGGTGTATAACGGGCGGGGTGTATAACGGGCGGGGTGTATAACGGGCGGAGTGTATAACGGGCGGAGTGTATAACGGGCTGAGTGTATAACGGGTGGGGTGTATAACGGGCGGAGTGTATAACGGGCGGAGTGTATAACGGTCGGAGTGTATAACGGTCGGAGTGTATAACGGGCTGGGTGTATAACGGGCGGGGTGTATAACGGACGGAGTGTATAACGGGCTGAGTGTATAACGGGCGGGGTGTATAACGGGCGGAGTGTATAACGGGCGGAGTGTACAACGGGTGGAGTGTATAACGGGCGGTGTGTATAACGGGCGGAGTGTATAACGGGCGGAGTGTATAACGGGCGGAGTGTATAATGGTCGGAGTGTATAACGGGCGGAGTGTATAACGGGCGGGGTTTTATAATGGCGGAGTGTATAACGGGCGGAGTGTATAAGCGGCGGGTGTATAACGGGCGGTGTGTATAACGGTCGGAGTGTATAACGGGCGTAGTGTATAACAGTTGGGGTGTAAAACGGGTGGAGTGTATAACGGGTGGAGTGTATAACGGGCGGAGTGTATAACGGGCGGAGTGTATAACGGGCGGAGTGTACAATGGGTGGGGTGTATAACGGGCGGAGTGTATAACGGGCTGAGTGTATAACGGGTGGGGTGTATAACGGGTGGAGTGTATAACGGGCGGAGTGTATAACGGTCGGAATGTATAACGGTCGGAGTGTATAACGGGCTGAGTGTATAACGGGCGGGGTGTATAACGGTCGGAGTGTATAACGGGCTGAGTGTATAACGGGCGGGGTGTATAACAGGCGGAGTGTATAACGGGCGGAGTGTATAACGGGCGGAGTGTATAACGGGCGGAGTGTATAACGGTCGGAGTGTATAATGGTCGGAGTGTATAACGGGCTGAGTGTATAATGGGCGGGGTGTATAACGGACGGAGTGTATAACGGGCTGAGTGTATAACGGGCGGGGTGTATAACGGGCGGAGTGTATAACGGGCGGAGTGTACAACGGGCGGAGTGTATAACGGGCGGTGTGTATAACGGGCGGAGTGTATAACGGGCGGAGTGTATAACGGGCGGAGTGTATAATGGTCGGAGTGTATAACGGGCGGAGTGTATAACGGGCGGGGTTTTATAACGGGCGGAGTGTATAACGGGCGGAGTGTATAAGCGGCGGGTGTATAACGGGCGGTGTGTATAACGGGCGGAGTGTATAACGGGCGTAGTGTATAACAGTTGGGGTGTAAAACGGGTGGAGTGTATAACGGGTGGAGTGTATAACGGGCGGAGTGTATAATGGGCGGAGTGTATAACGGGCGGAGTGTATAACGGGTGGGGTGTATAACGGGCGGAGTGTATAACGGGCTGAGTGTATAACGGGTGGGGTGTATAACGGGTGGAGTGTATAACGGGCGGAGTGTATAACGGTCGGAATGTATAACGGTCGGAGTGTATAACGGGCTGAGTGTATAACGGGCGGGGTGTATAACGGTCGGAGTGTATAACGGGCTGAGTGTATAACGGGCGGGGTGTATAACAGGCGGAGTGTATAACGGGCGGAGTGTATAACGGGCGGAGTGTATAACGGGCGGAGTGTATAACGGGCGGAGTGTATAACGGTCGGAGTGTATAACGGGCGGAGTGTATAACGGGTGGGGTGTATAACGGGCGGAGTGTATAACGGGCGGAGTGTATAAGCGGCGGGTGTATAACGGGCGGAGTGTATAACGGGCGGAGTGTATAACGGGCGTAGTGTATAACAGTTGGGGTGTAAAACGGGTGGAGTGTATAACGGGCGGAGTGTATAACGGGCGGAGTGTATAACGGGCGGTGTGTATAATGGGTGGGGTGTATAACGGGCTGAGTGTATAAAGGGCGGAGTGTATAACGGGCGGCGTGTATAACGGGCGGAGTGTATAACGGGTGGAGTGTATAACGAGCGGAGTGTATAACGGGCGGAGTGTATAACGAGCGGAGTGTATAACGGGCGGAGTGTATAACGGGAGGAGTGTATATCGGGCGGGGTGTATAACGGGCGGGGTGTATAACGGGCGGAGTGTATAACGGGCGGAGTGTATAACGGGCGGAGTGTTTAACGGGCGGAGTGTATAACGGGCGGAGTGTAGAACGGGCTGAGTGTTTAGCGGGCGGAGTGTATAACGGGCGGAGTGTATAACGGGCGGTGTGTATAACGGGCGGAGTGTATAACGGGCGGAGTGTATAACCGGCGGAGTGTATAACGGGCGGTGTGTATAACGGGCGGAGTGTATAACGGGCGGAGTGTATAACGGGCGGGGTGTATAACGGGCGGGGTGTATAACGGGCGGGGTGTATAACGGGCGGAGTGTATAACGGGCGGAGTGTATAACGGGCTGAGTGTATAACGGGTGGGGTGTATAACGGGCGGAGTGTATAACGTTCGGAGTGTATAACGGTCGGAGTGTATAACGGTCGGAGTTTATAACGGGCTGAGTGTATAACGGGCGGGGTGTATAACGGACGGAGTGTATAACGGGCTGAGTGTATAACGGGCGGGGTGTATAACGGGCGGAGTGTATAACGGGTGGAGTGTACAACGGGCGGAGTGTATAACGGGCGGTGTGTATAACGGGCGGAGTGTATAACGGGCGGAGTGTATAACGGGCGGAGTGTATAATGGTCGGAGTGTATAACGGGCGGAGTGTATAACGGGCGGGGTTTTATAACGGGCGGAGTGTATAACGGGCGGAGTGTATAAGCGGCGGGTGTATAACGGGCGGTGTGTATAACGGGCGGAGTGTATAACGGGCGTAGTGTATAACAGTTGGGGTGTAAAACGGGTGGAGTGTATAACGGGTGGAGTGTATAATGGGCGGAGTGTATAACGGGCGGAGTGTATAACGGGCGGAGTGTATAACGGGTGGGGTGTATAACGGGCGGAGTGTATAACGGGCTGAGTGTATAACGGGTGGGGTGTATAACGGGTGGAGTGTATAACGGGCGGAGTGTATAACGGTCGGAATGTATAACGGTCGGAGTGTATAACGGGCTGAGTGTATAACGGGCGGGCTGTATAACGGTCGGAGTGTATAACGGGCTGAGTGTATAACGGGCGGGGTGTATAACAGGCGGAGTGTATAACGGGCGGAGTGTATAACGGGCGGAGTGTATAACGGGCGGTGTGTATAACGGGCGGAGTGTATAACGGGCGGAGTGTATAACGGGCGGAGTGTGCGGAGTGTATAACGGGCGGAGTGTATAACGGGCTGAGTGTATAACGGGCGGTGTGTATAACGGGCGGAGTGTATAACGGGCGTAGTGTATAACAGTTGGGGTGTAAAACGGGTGGAGTGTATAACGGGTGGAGTGTATAATGGGCGGAGTGTATAACGGTCGGAGTGTATAAGCGGCGGGTGTATAACGGGCGGTGTGTATAACGGGCGGAGTGTATAACGGGCGTAGTGTATAACAGTTGGGGTGTAAAACGGGTGGAGTGTATAACGGGCGGAGTGTATAACGGGCGGAGTGTATAACGGGCGGAGTGTTTAACAGGCGGAGTGTATAACAGGCGGAGTGTATAACGGGCGGAGTGTATAACGGGCGGAGTGTATAACGAGCGGAGTGTATAACGTGCGGAGTGTATAACGGGCGGAGTGTATAACGGGCGGAGTGTATAACGGGCGGAGTGTGCGGAGTGTATAACGGGCGGAGTGTATAACAGGCTGAGTGTATAGCGGGCGGAGTGTATAACGGGCGGAGTGTATAACGGGCGGGGTGTATAACGGGCGGAGTGTATAACGGGCGGTGTGTATAACGGGCGGAGTGTATAACGGGCGAAGTGCATAACGGGTGGGGTGTATAACGGGTGGAGTGTATACCGGGGGGGTTGTATAACGGGCTGAGTGTATAACGGGCGGAGTGTACAACGGGCGGAGTGTATAACGGGCGGAGTGTATAACGGGCGGAGTGTATAGCGGGCGGAGTGTACAACGGGCGGAGTGTACAACGGGCGGAGTGTATAACGGGCGGAGTGTATAACGGGCGGAGTGTATAACGGGCGGAGTGTATAACGGTCGGAGTGTATAACGGGCGGAGTGTATAACGGGCGGGGTGTATAACGGGCGGAGTGTATAAGCGGCGGGTGTATAACGGGCGGAGTGTATAACGGGCGGAGTGTATAACGGGCGTAGTGTATAACAGTTGGGGTGTAAAACGGGTGGAGTGTATATTGGGCGGAGTGTATAACGGGCGGAGTGTATAACGGGCGGAGTGTATAAACGGCGGAGTGTATAATGGGTGGGGTGTATAATGGGCTGCGTGTATAAAGGGCGGAGTGCATAACGGGCGGCGTGTATAACGGGCAGAGTGTATAACGGGCGGAGTGTATAACGAGCGGAGTGTATAACGGGCGGAGTGTATAACGGGTGGAGTGTATAACGGGCGGAGTGTATAACGGGAGGAGTGTATATCGGGCGGGGTGTATAACGGGCGGGGTGTATAACGGGCGGAGTGTATAACGGGCGGGGTGTATAATGGGCGGAGTGTATAACGGGCGGAGTGTTTAACGGGCGGAGTGTATAACGGGCGGAGTGTAGAACGGGCTGAGTGTTTAGCGGGCGGAGTGTATAACGGGCGGAGCGTATAACGGGCGGAGTGTATAACGGGCGGAGTGTATAACGGGCGGGGTGTATAACGGGCGGAGTGTATAACGGGCGGAGTGTATAAAGGGCGGTGTGTATAACGGGCGGAGTGTATAACGGGCGGAGTGTATAACGGGCGGAGTGTATAACGGGCGGAGTGTATAACGAGCGGAGTGTATAACGTGCGGAGTGTATAATGGGCGGAGTGTATAACGGGCGGAGTGTATAACGGGCGGAGTGTGCGGAGTGTATAACGGGCGGAGTGTATAACAGGCTGAGTGTATAGCGGGCGGAGTGTATAACGGGCGGAGTGTATAACGGGCGGGGTGTATAACGGGCGGTGTGTATAACGGGCGGAGTGTATAACGGGCGGAGTGTATAACGGGCGGAGTGTATAACGGGTGGGGTGTATAATGGGTGGAGTGTATAACGGGCGGAGTGTATAACGGTCGGAGTGTATAACGGTCGGAGTGTATAACGGGCTGAGTGTATAACGGGCGGGGTGTATAACGGTCGGAGTGTATAACGGGCTGAGTGTATAACGGGCGGAGTGTATAACGGGCTGAGTGTATAATGGGCGGAGTGTATAACGGGCGGTGTGTATAACGGGCGGAGTGTATAACGGTCGGAGTTTATAACGGGCTGAGTGTATAACGGGCGGGGTGTATAACGGTCGGAGTGTATAACGGGCTGAGTGTATAACGGGCGGAGTGTATAACGGGCTGAGTGTATAACGGGCGGAGTGTATAACGGTCGGAGTGTATAACGGGCGGTGTGTATAACGGGCGGAGTGTATAACGGGCGGAGTGTATAACGGGCTGAGTGTATAACGGGTGGGGTGTATAACGGGTGGAGTGTATAACGGGCGGAGTGTATAACGGTCGGAGTGTATAACGGTCGGAGTGTATAACGGGCTGAGTGTATAACGGGCGGGGTGTATAACGGTCGGAGTGTATAACGGGCTGAGTGTATAACGGGCGGAGTGTATAACGGGCTGAGTGTATAATGGGCGGAGTGTATAACGGGTGGAGTGTATAACGGGCGGAGTGTATAACGGGCGGGGTGTATAACGGGCGGAGTGTATAACGGGCGGAGTGTATAACGGGCTGAGTGTATAGCGGGCGGAGTGTATAACGGGCGGAGTGTATAACGGGCGGAGTGTATAACGGGCGGAGTGTATAACGGGCGGGGTGTATAACGGGCGGGGTGTATAACGGGCGGGGTGTATACCGGGGGGGTTGTATAACGGGCTGAGTGTATAACGGGCGGAGTGTATAATGGGCGGAGTGTATAACGGGCAGAGTGTATAACGGGCTGAGTGTATAACGGGTGGGGTGTATAACGGGTGGAGTGTATAACGGGCGGAGTGTATAACGGTCGGAGTGTATAACGGGCTGAGTGTATAACGGGCGGGGTGTATAACGGTCGGAGTGTATAACGGGCTGAGTGTATAACGGGCGGGGTGTATAACGGGCGGAGTGTATAACGGGCGGAGTGTACAACGGGCGGAGTGTATAACGGGCGGAGTGTATAACGGGCGGAGTGTATAACGGGCGGAGTGTATAACGGTCGGAGTGTATAACGGGCGGAGTGTATAACGGGCGGGGTGTATAACGGGCGGAGTGTATAAGCGGCGGGTGTATAACGGGCGGAGTGTATAACGGGCGGAGTGTATAACGGGCGTAGTGTATAACAGTTGGGGTGTAAAACGGGTGGAGTGTATAACGGGCGGAGTGTATAATGGGCGGAGTGTATAACGGGCGGAGTGTATAACGGGTGGGGTGTATAAAGGGCTGAGTGTATAAAGGGCGGAGTGCATAACGGGCGGCGTGTATAACGGGCAGAGTGTATAACGGGCGGAGTGTATAACGAGCGGAGTGTATAACGGGCGGAGTGTATAACGGGTGGAGTGTATAACGGGCGGAGTGTATAACGGGAGGAGTGTATATCGGGCGGGGTGTATAACGGGCGGGGTGTATAACGGGCGGAGTGTATAACGGGCGGGGTGTATAACGGGCGGAGTGTATAACGGGCGGAGTGTTTAACGGGCGGAGTGTATAACGGGCGGAGTGTAGAACGGGCTGAGTGTTTAGCGGGCGGAGTGTATAACGGGCGGAGCGTATAACGGGCGGAGTGTATAACGGGCGGAGTGTATAACGGGCGGGGTGTATAACGGGCGGAGTGTATAACGGGCGGAGTGTATAACGGGCGGGGTGTATAATGGTCGGAGTGTATAATGGGCGGTGTGTATAACGGGCAGTGTGTATAACGGGCGGAGTGTATAATGGGCGGAGTGTATAACGGGCGGTGTGTATAACGGGCCGAGTGTATAACGGGCGGAGTGTATAACGGGCGGGGTGTATAACGGGCAGGGTGTATAACGGGCGGGGTGTATAACGGGCGGAGTGTATAACGGGCGGAGTGTATAACGGGCTGAGTGTATAACGGGTGGGGTGTATTACGGGCGGAGTGTATAACGGGCGGAGTGTATAACGGTCGGAGTGTATAACGGTCGGAGTGTATAACGGGCTGGGTGTATAACGGGCGGGGTGTATAACGGACGGAGTGTATAACGGGCTGAGTGTATAACGGGCGGGGTGTATAACGGGCGGAATGTATAACGGGCGGAGTGTACAACGGGCGGAGTGTATAACGGGCGGTGTGTATAACGGGCGGAGTGTATAACGGGCGGAGTGTATAACGGGCGGAGTGTATAATGGTCGGAGTGTATAACGGGCGGAGTGTATAACGGGCGGGGTTTTATAACGGGCGGAGTGTATAACGGGCGGAGTGTATAACGGGCGTAGTGTATAACAGTTGGGGTGTAAAACGGGTGGAGTGTATAACGGGCGGAGTGTATAACGGGCGGAGTGTATAACGGGCGGAGTGTATAACGGGCGGTGTGTATAACGGGCGGAGTGTATAACGGGCGGAGTGTATAACGGGCTGAGTGTATAACGGGTGGGGTGTATAACGGCTGGAGTGTATAACGGGCGGAGTGTATAACGGTCGGAGTGTATAACGGTCGGAGTGTATAACGGGCTGAGTGTATAACGGGCGGGGTGTATAACGGTCGGAGTGTATAACGGGCTGAGTGTATAACGGGCGGAGTGTATAACGGGCTGAGTGTATAATGGGCGGAGTGTATAACGGGCGGAGTGTATAACGGGCGGAGTGTATAACGGGCGGGGTGTATAACGGGCGGAGTGTATAACGGGCGGAGTGTATAACGGGCTGAGTGTATAGCGGGCGGAGTGTATAACGGGCGGAGTGTATAACGGGCGGAGTGTATAACGGGCGGAGTGTATAACGGGCGGGGTGTATAACGGGCGGGGTGTATAACGGGCGGGGTGTATACCGGGGGGGTTGTATAACGGGCTGAGTGTATAACGGGCGGAGTGTATAATGGGCGGAGTGTATAACGGGCAGAGTGTATAACGGGCTGAGTGTATAACGGGTGGGGTGTATAACGGGTGGAGTGTATAACGGGCGGAGTGTATAACGGTCGGAGTGTATAACGGGCTGAGTGTATAACGGGCGGGGTGTATAACGGTCGGAGTGTATAACGGGCTGAGTGTATAACGGGCGGGGTGTATAACGGGCGGAGTGTATAACGGGCGGAGTGTACAACGGGCGGAGTGTATAACGGGCGGAGTGTATAACGGGCGGAGTGTATAACGGTCGGAGTGTATAACGGGCGGAGTGTATAACGGGCGGGGTGTATAACGGGCGGCGTGTATAAGCGGCGGGTGTATAACGGGCGGAGTGTATAACGGGCGGAGTGTATAACGGGCGTAGTGTATAACAGTTGGGGTGTAAAACGGGTGGAGTGTCTAACGGGCGGAGTGTATAATGGGCGGAGTGTATAACGGGCGGAGTGTATAACGGGTGGGGTGTATAACGGGCTGAGTGTATAAAGGGCGGAGTGCATAACGGGCGGCGTGTATAACGGGCAGAGTGTATAACGGGCGGAGTGTATAACGAGCGGAGTGTATAACGGGCGGAGTGTATAACGGGTGGAGTGTATAACGGGCGGAGTGTATAACGGGAGGAGTGTATATCGGGCGGGGTGTATAACGGGCGGGGTGTATAACGGGCGGAGTGTATAACGGGCGGGGTGTATAACGGGCGGAGTGTATAACGGGCGGAGTGTTTAACGGGCGGAGTGTATAACGGGCGGAGTGTAGAACGGGCTGAGTGTTTAGCGGGCGGAGTGTATAACGGGCGGAGCGTATAACGGGCGGAGTGTATAACGGGCGGAGTGTATAACGGGCGGGGTGTATAACGGGCGGAGTGTATAACGAGCGGAGTGTATAGCGGGCGGGGTGTATAATGGGCGGAGTGTATAATGGGCGGTGTGTATAACGGGCAGAGTGTATAACGGGCGGAGTGTATAATGGGCGGAGTGTATAACGGGCGGTGTGTATAACGGGCGGAGTGTATAACGGGCGGAGTGTATAACGGGCGGGGTGTATAACGGGCGGGGTGTATAACGGGCGGGGTGTATAACGGGCGGAGTGTATAACGGGCGGAGTGTATAACGGGCTGAGTGTATAACGGGTGGGGTGTATAACGGGCGGAGTGTATAACGGGCGGAGTGTATAACGGTCGGAGTGTATAACGGTCGGAGTGTATAACGGGCTGGGTGTATAACGGGCGGGGTGTATAACGGACGGAGTGTATAACGGGCTGAGTGTATAACGGGCGGGGTGTATAACGGGCGGAGTGTATAACGGGCGGAGTGTATAACGGGCGGAGTGTACAACGGGCGGAGTGTATAACGGGCGGTGTGTATAACGGGCGGAGTGTATAACGGGCGGAGTGTATTACGGGCGGAGTGTATAATGGTCGGAGTGTATAACGGGCGGAGTGTATAACGGGCGGGGTTTTATAACGGGCGGAGTGTATAACGGGCGGAGTGTATAACGGGCGTAGTGTATAACAGTTGGGGTGTAAAACGGGTGGAGTGTATAACGGGCGGAGTGTATAACGGGCGGAGTGTATAACGGGCGGAGTGTATAACGGGCGGTGTGTATAACGGGCGGAGTGTATAACGGGCGGAGTGTATAACGGGCTGAGTGTATAACGGGTGGGGTGTATAACGGGTGGAGTGTATAACGGGCGGAGTGTATAACGGTCGGAGTGTATAACGGTCGGAGTGTATAACGGGCTGAGTGTATAACGGGCGGGGTGTATAACGGTCGGAGTGTATAACGGGCTGAGTGTATAACGGGCGGAGTGTATAACGGGCTGAGTGTATAATGGGCGGAGTGTATAACGGGCGGAGTGTATAACGGGCGGAGTGTATAACGGGCGGGGTGTATAACGGGCGGAGTGTATAACGGGCGGAGTGTATAACGGGCTGAGTGTATAGCGGGCGGAGTGTATAACGGGCGGAGTGTATAACGGGCGGAGTGTATAACGGGCGGAGTGTATAACGGGCGGGGTGTATAACGGGCGGGGTGTATAACGGGCGGGGTGTATACCGGGGGGGTTGTATAACGGGCTGAGTGTATAACGGGCGGAGTGTATAATGGGCGGAGTGTATAACGGGCAGAGTGTATAACGGGCTGAGTGTATAACGGGTGGGGTGTATAACGGGTGGAGTGTATAACGGGCGGAGTGTATAACGGTCGGAGTGTATAACGGGCTGAGTGTATAACGGGCGGGGTGTATAACGGTCGGAGTGTATAACGGGCTGAGTGTATAACGGGCGGGGTGTATAACGGGCGGAGTGTATAACGGGCGGAGTGTACAACGGGCGGAGTGTATAACGGGCGGAGTGTATAACGGGCGGAGTGTATAACGGTCGGAGTGTATAACGGGCGGAGTGTATAACGGGCGGGGTGTATAACGGGCGGCGTGTATAAGCGGCGGGTGTATAACGGGCGGAGTGTATAACGGGCGGAGTGTATAACGGGCGTAGTGTATAACAGTTGGGGTGTAAAACGGGTGGAGTGTCTAACGGGCGGAGTGTATAATGGGCGGAGTGTATAACGGGCGGAGTGTATAACGGGTGGGGTGTATAACGGGCTGAGTGTATAAAGGGCGGAGTGCATAACGGGCGGCGTGTATAACGGGCAGAGTGTATAACGGGCGGAGTGTATAACGAGCGGAGTGTATAACGGGCGGAGTGTATAACGGGTGGAGTGTATAACGGGCGGAGTGTATAACGGGAGGAGTGTATATCGGGCGGGGTGTATAACGGGCGGGGTGTATAACGGGCGGAGTGTATAACGGGCGGGGTGTATAACGGGCGGAGTGTATAACGGGCGGAGTGTTTAACGGGCGGAGTGTATAACGGGCGGAGTGTAGAACGGGCTGAGTGTTTAGCGGGCGGAGTGTATAACGGGCGGAGCGTATAACGGGCGGAGTGTATAACGGGCGGAGTGTATAACGGGCGGGGTGTATAACGGGCGGAGTGTATAACGGGCGGAGTGTATAGCGGGCGGGGTGTATAATGGGCGGAGTGTATAATGGGCGGTGTGTATAACGGGCAGAGTGTATAACGGGCGGAGTGTATAATGGGCGGAGTGTATAACGGGCGGTGTGTATAACGGGCGGAGTGTATAACGGGCGGAGTGTATAACGGGCGGGGTGTATAACGGGCGGGGTGTATAACGGGCGGGGTGTATAACGGGCGGAGTGTATAACGGGCGGAGTGTATAACGGGCTGAGTGTATAACGGGTGGGGTGTATAACGGGCGGAGTGTATAACGGGCGGAGTGTATAACGGTCGGAGTGTATAACGGTCGGAGTGTATAACGGGCTGGGTGTATAACGGGCGGTGTGTATAACGGACGGAGTGTATAACGGGCTGAGTGTATAACGGGCGGGGTGTATAACGGGCGGAGTGTATAACGGGCGGAGTGTACAACGGGCGGAGTGTATAACGGGCGGTGTGTATAACGGGCGGAGTGTATAACGGGCGGAGTGTATAACGGGCGGAGTGTATAATGGTCGGAGTGTATAACGGGCGGAGTGTATAACGGGCGGGGTTTTATAACGGGCGGAGTGTATAACGGGCGGAGTGTATAAGCGGCGGGTGTATAACGGGCGGTGTGTATAACGGGCGGAGTGTATAACGGGCGTAGTGTATAACAGTTGGGGTGTAAAACGGGTGGAGTGTATAACGGGTGGAGTGTATAACGGGCGGAGTGTATAATGGGCGGAGTGTATAACGGGCGGAGTGTATAACGGGTGGGGTGTATAACGGGCGGAATGTATAACGGGCTGAGTGTATAACGGGTGGGGTGTATAACGGGTGGAGTGTATAACGGGCGGAGTGTATAACGGTCGGAATGTATAATGGTCGGAGTGTATAACGGGCTGAGTGTATAACGGGCGGGGTGTATAACAGGCGGAGTGTATAACGGGCGGAGTGTATAACGGGCGGAGTGTATAACGGGCGGAGTGTATAACGGGCGGAGTGTATAACGGTCGGAGTGTATAACGGGCGGAGTGTATAACGGGCGGGGTGTATAACGGGCGGAGTGTATAACGGGCGGAGGGTATAAGCGGCGGGTGTATAACGGGCGGAGTGTATAACGGGCGGAGTGTATAACGGGCGTAGTGTATAACAGTTGGGGTGTAAAACGGGTGGAGTGTATAACGGGCGGAGTGTATAACGGGCGGAGTGTATAACGGGCGGAGTGTATAACGGGTGGGGTGTATAACGGGCTGAGTGTATAAAGGGCGGAGTGTATAACGGGCGGCGTGTATAACGGGCGGAGTGTATAACGGGCGGAGTGTATAACGAGCGGAGTGTATAACGGGCGGAGTGTATAACGAGCGGAGTGTATAACGGGCGGAGTGTATAACGGGAGGAGTGTATATCGGGCGGGGTGTATAACGGGCGGGGTGTATAACGGGCGGAGTGTATAACGGGCGGAGGGTATAACGGGCGGAGTGTTTAACGGGCGGAGTGTATAACGGGCGGAGTGTAGAACGGGCTGAGTGTTTAGCGGGCGGAGTGTATAACGGGCGGAGCGTATAATGGGCGGAGTGTATAACGGGTGGAGTGTATAATGGGCGGGGTGTATAATGGGTGGAGTGTATAACTTGCGGTGTGTATAACGGGCGGAGTGATTAACAGGCGGGGTGTATAACGGGCGGGGTGTAAAAAGGGCGGAGTGTATAACGGGCGGAGTGTATAACGGGCGGAGTGTATAACGGGCGGGGTGTATAACGGGCGGAGTGTATAACGGGCGGAGTGTATAACGGGCAGAGTGTATAACGGGCTGAGTGTATAGCGGGCGGAGTGTATAACGGGCGGAGCGTATAACGGGCGGAGCGTATAACGGGCGGAGTGTATAACGGGCGGGGTGTATAACGGGCGGGGTGTATAACGGGCGGGGTGTATAACGGGCTGAGTGTATAACGGGCGGAGTGTATAATGGGCGGAGTGTATAACGGGCAGAGTGTATAACGGGCTGAGTGTATAGCGGGTGGGGTGTATAACGGGTGGAGTGTATAACGGGCGGAGTGTATAACGGTCGGAGTGTATAACAGGCTGAGTGTATAATGGGCGGGGTGTATAACGGTCGGAGTGTATAACGGGCGGGGTGTATAACGGGCGGAGTGTATAACGGGCGGAGTGTACAACGGGCGGAGTGTATAACGGGCGGAGTGTATAACGGGCGGAGTGTATAACGGGCGGAGTGTATAACGGTCGGAGTGTATAACGGGCGGGGTGTATAACGGGCGGAGTGTATAACGGGCGGAGTGTATAAGCGACGGGTGTATAACGGGCGGAGTGTATAACGGGCGGAGTGTATAACGGGCGTAGTGTATAACAGTTGGGGTGTAAAACGGGTGGAGTGTATAATGGGCGGAGTGTATAAAGGGCGGAGTGTATAACGGGCGGAGTGTATAACGGGCGGAGTGTATAACGGGCGGAGTGTATAACGGGTGGGGTGTATAACGGGCTGAGTGCATAAAGGGCGGAGTGCATAACGGTCGGAGTGTATAACGGGCTGAGTGTATAACGGGCGGAGTGTATAACGGGCTGAGTGTATAACGGGCGGAGTGTATAACGGGCGGAGTGTATAACGGGCGGAGTGTATAACGGGCGGGGTGTATAACGGGCGGAGTGTATAACGGGCGGAGTGTATAACGGGCTGAGTGTATAGCGGGCGGAGTGTATAACGGGCGGAGTGTATAACGGGCGGAGTGTATAACGGGCGGAGTGTATAACGGGCGGGGTGTATAATGGGCGGGGTGTATAACGGGCGGGGTGTATACCGGGGGGGTTGTATAACGGGCTGAGTGTATAACGGGCGGAGTGTATAATGGGCAGAGTGTATAACGGGCAGAGTGTATAACGGGCTGAGTGTATAACGGGTGGGGTGTATAACGGGTGGAGTGTATAACGGGCGGAGTGTATAACGGTCGGAGTGTATAACGGGCTGAGTGTATAACGGGCGGGGTGTATAACGGTCGGAGTGTATAATGGGCTGAGTGTATAACGGGCGGGGTGTATAACGGGCGGAGTGTATAACGGGCGGAGTGTACAACGGGCGGAGTGTATAACGGGCGGAGTGTATAACGGGCGGAGTGTATAACGGGCGGAGTGTATAACGGTCGGAGTGTATAACGGGCGGAGTGTATAACGGGCGGGGTGTATAACGGGCGGAGTGTATAAGCGGCGGGTGTATAACGGGCGGAGTGTATAACGGGCGGAGTGTATAACGGGCGTAGTGTATAACAGTTGGGGTGTAAAACGGGTGGAGTGTATAATGGGCGGAGTGTATAACGGGCGGAGTGTATAATGGGCGGAGTGTATAACGGGCGGAGTGTATAACGGGTGGGGTGTATAACGGGCTGAGTGTATAAAGGGCGGAGTGCATAACGGGCGGCGTGTATAACGGGCAGAGTGTATAACGGGCGGAGTGTATAACGAGCGGAGTGTATAACGGGCGGAGTGTATAACGGGTGGAGTGTATAACGGGCGGAGTGTATAATGGGAGGAGTGTATATCAGGCGGGGTGTATAACGGGCGGGGTGTATAACGGGCGGAGTGTATAACGGGCGGGGTGTATAACGGGCGAAGTGTATAACGGGCGGAGTGTTTAACGGGCGGAGTGTATAACGGGCGGATTGTAGAACGGGCTGAGTGTTTAGCGGGCGGAGTGTATAACGGGCGGAGCGTATAACGGGCGGAGTGTATAACGGGCGGAGTGTATAACGGGCGGCGTGTATAACGGGCGGAGTGTATAACGGGCGGAGTGTATAATGAGCGGAGTGTATAACGGGCGGAGTGTATAACGAGCGGAGTGTATAACGGGCGGAGTGTATAACGGGAGGAGTGTATATCGGGCGGGGTGTATAACGGGCGGGGTGTATAACGGGCGGAGTGTATAACGGGCGGAGGGTATAACGGGCGGAGTGTTTAACGGGCGGAGTGTATAACGGGCGGAGTGTAGAACGGGCTGAGTGTTTAGCGGGCGGAGTGTATAACGGGCGGAGCGTATAACGGGCGGAGTGTATAACGGGTGGAGTGTATAATGGGCGGGGTGTATAATGGGTGGAGTGTATAACTTGCGGTGTGTATAACGGGCGGAGTGATTAACAGGCGGGGTGTATAACGGGCGGGGTGTAAAAAGGGCGGAGTGTATAACGGGCGGAGTGTATAACGGGCGGAGTGTATAACGGGCGGGGTGTATAACGGGCGGAGTGTATAACGGGCGGAGTGTATAACGGGCAGAGTGTATAACGGGCTGAGTGTATAGCGGGCGGAGTGTATAACGGGCGGAGCGTATAACGGGCGGAGTGTATAACGGGCGGAGTGTATAACGGGCGGGGTGTATAACGGGCGGGGTGTATAACGGGCGGGGTGTATACCGGGGGGGTTGTATAACGGGCTGAGTGTATAACGGGCGGAGTGTATAACGGGCGGAGTGTACAACGGGCGGAGTGTATAACGGGCGGAGTGTATAACGGGCGGAGTGTATAACGGGCGGAGTGTATAACGGTCGGAGTGTATAACGGGCGGAGTGTATAACGGGCGGGGTGTATAACGGGCGGAGTGTATAACGGGCGGAGTGTATAAGCGGCGGGTGTATAACGGGCGGAGTGTATAACGGGCGGAGTGTATAACGGGCGTAGTGTATAACAGTTGGGGTGTAAAACGGGTGGAGTGTATAATGGGCGGAGTGTATAAAGGGCGGAGTGTATAACGGGCGGAGTGTATAACGGGCGGAGTGTATAACGGGCGGAGTGTATAACGGGTGGGGTGTATAACGGGCTGAGTGTATAAAGGGCGGAGTGCATAACGGTCGGAGTGTATAACGGGCTGAGTGTTTCACGGGCGGAGTGTATAACGGGCTGAGTGTATAATGGGCGGAGTGTATAACGGGCGGAGTGTATAACGGGCGGAGTGTATAACGGGCGGGGTGTATAACGGGCGGAGTGTATAACGGGCGGAGTGTATAACGGGCTGAGTGTATAGCGGGCGGAGTGTATAACGGGCGGAGTGTATAACGGGCGGAGTGTATAACGGGCGGAGTGTATAACGGGCGGGGTGTATAATGGGCGGGGTGTATAACGGGCGGGGTGTATACCGGGGGGGTTGTATAACGGGCTGAGTGTATAACGGGCGGAGTGTATAATGGGCGGAGTGTATAACGGGCAGAGTGTATAACGGGCTGAGTGTATAACGGGTGGGGTGTATAACGGGTGGAGTGTATAACGGGCGGAGTGTATAACGGTCGGAGTGTATAACGGGCTGAGTGTATAACGGGCGGGGTGTATAACGGTCGGAGTGTATAATGGGCTGAGTGTATAACGGGCGGGGTGTATAACGGGCGGAGTGTATAACGGGCGGAGTGTACAACGGGCGGAGTGTATAACGGGCGGAGTGTATAACGGGCGGAGTGTATAACGGTCGGAGTGTATAACGGGCGGAGTGTATAACGGGCGGGGTGTATGACGGGCGGAGTGTATAAGCGGCGGGTGTATAACGGGCGGAGTGTATAACGGGCGGAGTGTATAACGGGCGTAGTGTATAACAGTTGGGGTGTAAAACATGTGGAGTGTATAATGGGCGGAGTGTATAACGGGCGGAGTGTATAATGGGCGGAGTGTATAACGGGCGGAGTGTATAACGGGTGGGGTGTATAACGGGCTGAGTGTATAAAGGGCGGAGTGCATAACGGGCGGCGTGTATAACGGGCAGAGTGTATAACGGGCGGAGTGTATAACGAGCGGAGTGTATAACGGGCGGAGTGTATAACGGGTGGAGTGTATAACGGGCGGAGTGTATAATGGGAGGAGTGTATATCGGGCGGGGTGTATAACGGGCGGGGTGTATAACGGGCGGAGTGTATAACGGGCGGGGTGTATAACGGGCGGAGTGTATAACGGGCGGAGTGTTTAACGGGCGGAGTGTATAACGGGCGGATTGTAGAACGGGCTGAGTGTTTAGCGGGCGGAGTGTATAACGGGCGGAGCGTATAACGGGCGGAGTGTATAACGGGCGGAGTGTATAACGGGCGGTGTGTATAACGGGCGGAGTGTATAACGGGCGGAGTGTATAACGGGCGGGGTGTATAACGGGCGGAGTGTATAACGGGCGGTGTGTATAACGGGCAGAGTGTATAACGGGCGGAGTGTATAATGGGCGGAGTGTATAACGGGCGGTGTGTATAACGGGCGGAGT
This sequence comes from Somniosus microcephalus, assembly GCF_052327205.1. NCBI lineage: Eukaryota > Metazoa > Chordata > Chondrichthyes > Squaliformes > Somniosidae > Somniosus > Somniosus microcephalus. Next base: position 634,328 of record NW_028225326.1, on the reverse strand, counting down.
GTATAACGGGCGGAGTGTATAACGGGCGGGGTTTATAACGGGCGGGGTGTATAACGGGCGTGGTGTATAACGGGCGGAGTGTATAACGGGCGGAGTGTATAACGGGCTGAGTGTATAACGGGTGGGGTGTATAACGGGCGGAGTGTATAACGGGCGGAGTGTATAACGGTCGGAGTGTATAACGGTCGGAGTGTATAACGGGCTGAGTGTATAACGGGCGGGGTGTATAACGGACGGAGTGTATAACGGGCTGAGTGTATAACGGGCGGGGTGTATAACGGGCGGAGTGTATAACGGGCGGAGTGTACAACGGGCGGAGTGTATAACGGGCGGTGTGTATAACGGGCGGAGTGTATAACGGGCGGGGATTTATAACGGGCGGAGTGTATAACGGGCGGAGTGTATAAGCGGCGGGTGTATAACGGGCGGTGTGTATAACGGGCGGAGTGTATAACGGGCGTAGTGTATAACAGTTGGGGTGTAAAACGGGTGGAGTGTATAACGGGTGGAGTGTATAACGGGCGGAGTGTATAACGGGCGGAGTGTATAACGGGCGGGGTGTATAACGGGTGGGGTGTATAACGGGCGGAGTGTATAACGGGCTGAGTGTATAACGGGTGGGGTGTATAACGGGTGGAGTGTATAACGGGCGGAGTGTATAACGGTCGGAATGTATAACGGTCGGAGTGTATAACGGGCTGAGTGTATAACGGGCGGGGTGTATAATGGTCGGAGTGTATAACGGGCTGAGTGTATAAGGGGCGGGGTGTATAACAGGCGGAGTGTATAACGGGCGGAGTGTATAACGGGCGGAGTGTATAACGGGCGGAGTGTATAACGGGCAGAGTGTATAACGGTCGGAGTGTATAACGGGCGGAGTGTATAACGGGCGGGGTGTATAACGGGCGGAGTGTATAACGGGCGGAGTGTATAAGCGGCGGGTGTATAACGGGCGGAGTGTATAACGGGCGGAGTGTATAACGGGCGTAGTGTATAACAGTTGGGGTGTAAAACGGGTGGAGTGTATAACGGGCGGAGTGTATAACGGGCAGAGTGTATAACGGGCGGAGTGTATAACGGGTGGGGTGTATAACGGGCTGAGTGTATAAAGGGCGGAGTGTATAACGGGCGGCGTGTATAACGGGCGGAGTGTATAACGGGCGGAGTGTATAACGAGCGGAGTGTATAACGGGCGGAGTGTATAACGAGCGGAGTGTATAACGGGCGGAGTGTATAACGGGAGGAGTGTATATCGGGCGGGGTGTATAACGGGCGGGGTGTATAATGGGCGGAGTGTATAACGGGCGGAGGGTATAACGGGCGGAGTGTTTAACGGGCGGAGTGTATAACGGGCGGAGTGTAGAACGGGCTGAGTGTTTAGCGGGCGGAGTGTATAACGGGTGGAGCGTATAACGGGCGGAGTGTATAACGGGTGGAGTGTATAATGGGCGGGGTGTATAATGGGTGGAGTGTATAACTTGCGGTGTGTATAACGGGCGGAGTGATTAACAGGCGGGGTGTATAACGGGCGGGGTGTAAAAAGGGCGGAGTGTATAACGGGCGGAGTGTATAACGGGCGGAGTGTATAACGGGCGGGGTGTATAACGGGCGGAGTGTATAACGGGCGGAGTGTATAACGGGCAGAGTGTATAACAGGCTGAGTGTATAGCGGGCGGAGTGTATAACGGGCGGAGCGTATAACGGGCGGAGTGTATAACGGGCGGAGTGTATAACGGGCGGGGTGTATAACGGGCGGGGTGTATAATGGGCGGGGTGTATACCGGGGGGGTTGTATAACGGGCTGAGTGTATAACGGGCGGAGTGTATAATGGGCGGAGTGTATAACGGGCAGAGTGTATAACAGGCTGAGTGTATAACGGGTGGGGTGTATAACGGGTGGAGTGTATAACGGGCGGAGTGTATAACGGTCGGAGTGTATAACGGGCTGAGTGTATAATGGGCGGGGTGTATAACGGTCGGAGTGTATAACGGGCGGGGTGTATAACGGGCGGAGTGTATAACGGGCGGAGTGTATAAGCGGCGGGTGTATAACGGGCGGAGTGTATAACGGGCGGAGTGTATAACGGGCGTAGTGTATAACAGTTGGGGTGTAAAACGGGTGGAGTGTATAATGGGCGGAGTGTATAAAGGGCGGAGTGTACAACGGGCGGAGTGTATAACGGGCGGAGTGTATAACGGGCGGAGTGTATAACGGGTGGGGTGTATAACGGGCTGAGTGTATAAAGGGCGGAGTGCATAACGGTCGGAGTGTATAACGGGCTGAGTGTATAACGGGCGGAGTGTATAACGGGCTGAGTGTATAATGGGCGGAGTGTATAACGGGCGGAGTGTATAACGGGCGGAGTGTATAACGGGCGGGGTGTATAACGGGCGGTGTGTATAACGGGCGGAGTGTATAACGGGCTGAGTGTATAGCGGGCGGAGTGTATAACGGGCGGAGTGTATAACGGGCGGAGTGTATAACGGGCGGAGTGTATAACGGGCGGGGTGTATAATGGGCGGGGTGTATAACGGGCGGGGTGTATACCGGGGGGGTTGTATAACGGGCTGAGTGTATAACGGGCGGAGTGTATAATGGGCGGAGTGTATAACGGGCAGAGTGTATAACGGGCTGAGTGTATAACGGGTGGGGTGTATAACGGGTGGTGTGTATAACGGGCGGAGTGTATAACGGTCGGAGTGTATAACGGGCTGAGTGTATAACGGGCGGGGTGTATAACGGTCGGAGTGTATAACGGGCTGAGTGTATAACGGGCGGGGTGTATAACGGGCGGAGTGTATAACTGGCGGAGTGTACAACGGGCGGAGTGTATAACGGGCGGAGTGTATAACGGGCGGAGTGTATAACGGGCGGAGTGTATAACGGTCGGAGTGTATAACGGGCGGAGTGTATAATGGGCGGGGTGTATAACGGGCGGAGTGTATAAGCGGCGGGTGTATAACGGGCGGAGTGTATAACGGGCGGAGTGTATAACGGGCGTAGTGTATAATGGGCGGAGTGTATAACGGGCAGAGTGTATAACAGGCTGAGTGTATAACGGGTGGGGTGTATAACGGGTGGAGTGTATAACGGGCGGAGTGTATAACGGTCGGAGTGTATAACGGGCTGAGTGTATAATGGGCGGGGTGTATAACGGTCGGAGTGTATAACGGGCGGGGTGTATAACGGGCGGAGTGTATAACGGGCGGAGTGTACAACGGGCGGAGTGTATAACGGGCGGAGTGTATAACGGGCGGAGTGTATAACGGTCGGAGTGTATAACGGGCGGAGTGTATAACGGGCGGGGTGTATAACGGGCAGAGTGTATAACGGGCGGAGTGTATAAGCGGCGGGTGTATAACGGGCGGAGTGTATAACGGGCGGAGTGTATAACGGGCGTAGTGTATAACAGTTGGGGTGTAAAACGGGTGGAGTGTATAATGGGCGGAGTGTATAAAGGGCGGAGTGTACAACGGGCGGAGTGTATAACGGGCGGAGTGTATAACGGGCGGAGTGTATAACGGGTGGGGTGTATAACGGGCTGAGTGTATAAAGGGCGGAGTGCATAACGGTCGGAGTGTATAACGGGCTGAGTGTATAACGGGCGGAGTGTATAACGGGCTGAGTGTATAATGGGCGGAGTGTATAACGGGCGGAGTGTATAACGGGCGGAGTGTATAACGGGCGGGGTGTATAACGGGCGGTGTGTATAACGGGCGGAGTGTATAACGGGCTGAGTGTATAGCGGGCGGAGTGTATAACGGGCGGAGTGTATAACGGGCGGAGTGTATAACGGGCGGAGTGTATAACGGGCGGGGTGTATAATGGGCGGGGTGTATAACGGGCGGGGTGTATACCGGGGGGGTTGTATAACGGGCTGAATGTATAACGGGCGGAGTGTATAATGGGCGGAGTGTATAACGGGCAGAGTGTATAACGGGCTGGGTGTATAACGGGTGGGGTGTATAACGGGTGGTGTGTATAACGGGCGGAGTGTATAACGGTCGGAGTGTATAACGGGCTGAGTGTATAACGGGCGGGGTGTATAACGGTCGGAGTGTATAACGGGCTGAGTGTATAACGGGCGGGGTGTATAACGGGCGGAGTGTATAACTGGCGGAGTGTACAACGGGCGGAGTGTATAACGGGCGGAGTGTATAACGGGCGGAGTGTATAACGGGCGGAGTGTATAACGGTCGGAGTGTATAACGGGCGGAGTGTATAATGGGCGGGGTGTATAACGGGCGGAGTGTATAAGCGGCGGGTGTATAACGGGCGGAGTGTATAACGGGCGGAGTGTATAACGGGCGTAGTGTATAACAGTTGGGTTGTAAAACGGGTGGAGTGTATAATGGGCGGAGTGTATAACGGGCGGAGTGTATAATGGGCGGAGTGTATAACGGGCGGAGTGTATAACGGGTGGGGTGTATAACGGGCTGAGTGTATAAAGGGCGGAGTGCATAACGGGCGGCGTGTATAACGGGCAGAGTGTATAACGGGCGGAGTGTATAACGAGCGGAGTGTATAACGGGCGGAGTGTATAATGGGTGGAGTGTATAACGGGCGGAGTGTATACCGGGAGGAGTGTATATCGGGCGGGGTGTATAACGGGCGGGGTGTATAACGGGCGGAGTGTATAACGGGCGGGGTGTATAACGGGCGGAGTGTATAACGGGCGGAGTGTTTAACGGGCGGAGTGTATAACGGGCGGATTGTAGAACGGGCTGAGTGTTTAGCGGGCGGAGTGTATAACGGGCGGAGCGTATAACGGGCGGAGTGTATAACGGGCGGAGTGTATAATGGGCGGGGTGTATAACGGGCGGAGTGTATAACGGGCGGAGTGTATAACGGGCGGGGTGTATAACGGGCGGAGTGTATAACGGGCGGTGTGTATAACGGGCAGAGTGTATAACGGGCGGAGTGTATAATGGGCGGAGTGTATAACGGGCGGTGTGTATAACGGGCGGAGTGTATAACGGGCGGAGTGTATAACGGGCGGGGTGTATAACGGGCGGGGTGTATAACGGGCGGGGTGTATAACGGGCGGAGTGTATAACGGGCGGAGTGTATAACGGGCTGAGTGTATAACGGGTGGGGTGTATAACGGGCGGAGTGTATAACGGGCGGAGTGTATAACGGTCGGAGTGTATAACGGGCTGAGTGTATAACGGGCGGGGTGTATAACGGACGGGGTGTATAACGGGCTGAGTGTATAACGGGCGGGGTGTATAACAGGCGGAGTGTATAACGGGCGGAGTGTACAACGGGCGGAGTGTATAACGGGCGGTGTGTATAACGGGCGGAGTGTATAACGGGCGGAGTGTATAACGGGCGGAGTGTATAATGGTCGGAGTGTATAACGGGCGGAGTGTATAACGGGCGGGGTTTTATAACGGGCGGAGTGTATAACGGGCGGAGTGTATAAGCGGCGGGTGTATAACGGGCGGTGTGTATAACGGGCGGACTGTATAACGGGCGTAGTGTATAACAGTTGGGGTGTAAAACGGGTGGAGTGTATAACGGGTGGAGTGTATAACGGGCGGAGTGTATAACGGGCGGAGTGTATAACGGGCGGAGTGTATAACGGGTGGGGTGTATAACGGGCGGAGTGTATAACGGGCTGAGTGTATAACGGGTGGGGTGTATAACGGGTGGAGTGTATAACGGGCGGAGTGTATAACGGTCGGAATGTATAACGGTCGGAGTGTATAACGGGCTGAGTGTATAACGGGCGGGGTGTATAACGGTCGGAGTGTATAACGGGAGTGTATAACGGGCGGGGTGTATAACAGGCGGAGTGTATAACGGGCGGAGTGTATAACGGGCGGAGTGTATAACGGGCGGAGTGTATAACGGGCGGAGTGTATAACGGTCGGAGTGTATAACGGGCGGAGTGTATAACGGGCAGGGCGTATAACGGGCGGAGTGTATAACGGGCGGAGTGTATAAGCGGCGGGTGTATAACGGGCGGAGTGTATAACGGGCGGAGTGTATAACGGGCGTAGTGTATAACAGTTGGGGTGTAAAACGGGTGGAGTGTATAACGGGCGGAGTGTATAACGGGCGGAGTGTATAACGGGCGGAGTGTATAACGGGCGGGGTGTATAACGGGCTGAGTGTATAAAGGGCGGAGTGTATAACGGGCGGCGTGTATAACGGGCGGAGTGTATAACGGGCGGAGTGTATAACGAGCGGAGTGTATAACGGGCGGAGTGTATAACGAGCGGATTGTATAACGGGCGGAGTGTATAACGGGAGGAGTGTATATCGGGCGGGGTGTATAACGGGTGGGGTGTATAATGGGCGGAGTGTATAACGGGCGGAGTGTATAACGGGCGGAGTGTTTAACGGGCGGAGTGTATAACGGGCGGAGTGTAGAACGGGCTGAGTGTTTAGCGGGCGGAGTGTATAACGGGCGGAGCGTATAACGGGCGGAGTGTATAACGGGTGGAGTGTATAATGGGCGGGGTGTATAATGGGTGGAGTGTATAACTTGCGGTGTGTATAACGGGCGGAGTGATTAACAGGCGGGGTGTATAACGGGCGGGGTGTAAAAAGGGCGGAGTGTATAACGGGCGGAGTGTATAACGGGCGGAGTGTATAACGGGCGGGGTGTATAACGGGCGGAGTGTATAACGGGCGGAGTGTATAACGGGCAGAGTGTATAACGGGCTGAGTGTATAGCGGGCGGAGTGTATAACGGGCGGAGCGTATAACGGGCGGAGTGTATAACGGGCGGAGTGTATAACGGGCGGGGTGTATAACGGGCGGGGTGTATAACGGGCGGGGTGTATACCGGGGGGGTTGTATAACGGGCTGAGTGTATAACGGGCGGGGTGTATAATGGGCGGAGTGTATAACGGGCGGAGTGTATAACGGGCGGAGTGTATAACGGGCGGAGTGTATAACGGGTGGGGTGTATAACGGGCTGAGTGTATAAAGGGCGGAGTGCATAACGGGCAGCGTGTATAACGGGCAGAGTGTATAACGGGCGGAGTGTATAACGAGCGGAGTGTATAACGGGCGGAGTGTATAACGGGTGGAGTGTATAACGGGCGGAGTGTATAACGGGAGGAGTGTATATCGGGCGGGGTGTATAACGGGCGGGGTGTATAACGGGCGGAGTGTATAACGGGCGGGGTGTATAACGGGCGGAGTGTATAACGGGCGGAGTGTTTAACGGGCGGAGTGTATAACGGGCGGAGTGTAGAACGGGCTGAGTGTTTAGCGGGCGGAGTGTATAACAGGCGGAGCGTATAACGGGCGGAGTGTATAACGGGCGGAGTGTATAACGGGCGGGGTGTATAACGGGCGGAGTGTATAACGGGCGGAGTGTATAACGGGCGGGGTGTTTAACGGGCGGAGTGTATAACGGGCGGTGTGTATAACGGGCGGAGTGTATAACGGGCGGAGTGTATAACGGGCGGAGTGTATAACGGGCGGTGTGTATAACGGGCGGAGTGTATAACGGGCGGAGTGTATAACGGGCGGGGTGTATAACGGGCGGGGTGTATAACGGGCGGGGTGTATAATGGGCGGAGTGTATAACGGGCGGAGTGTATTACGGGCTGAGTGTATAACGGGTGGGGTGTATAACGGGCGGAGTGTATAACGGGCGGAGTGTATAACGGTCGGAGTGTATAACGGTCGGAGTGTATAACGGGCTGAGTGTATAACGGGCGGGGTGTATAACGGGCTGAGTGTATAACGGGCGGGGTGTATAACGGGCGGAGTGTATAACGGGCGGAGTGTACAACGGGCGGAGTGTATAACGGGCGGTGTATATAACGGGCGGAGTGTATAACGGGCGGAGTGTATAACGGGCGGAGTGTATAATGGTCGGAGTGTATAACGGGCGGAGTGTATAACGGGCGGGTGTATAACGGGCGGTGTGTATAACGGGCGGAGTGTATAACGGGCGTAGTGTATAACAGTTGGGGTGTAAAACGGGTGAAGTGTATAACGGGTGGAGTGTATAACGGGCGGAGTGTATAACGGGCGGAGTGTATAACGGGTGGGGTGTATAACGGGCGGAGTGTATAACGGGCTGAGTGTATAACGGGCGGGGTGTATAACGGGTGGAGTGTATAACGGGCGGAGTGTATAACGGTCGGAATGTATAACGGTCGGAGTGTATAACGGGCTGAGTGTATAACGGGCGGGGTGTATAATGGTCGGAGTGTATAACGGGCTGAGTGTATAACGGGCGGGGTGTATAACGGGCGGAGTGTATAACGGGCGGAGTGTATAACGGGCGGAGTGTATAACGGGCGGAGTGTATAACGGGCGGAGTGTGCGGAGTGTATAACGGGCGGAGTGTATAACGGGTGGACTGTATAACGGGCTGAGTGTATAACGGGCGGGGTGTATAACGGGCGGAGTGTATAACAGGTGGAGTGTATAACGGGTGGAGTGTATAACGGGCGGGGTGTATAATGGGCGGAGTGTATAACGGTCGGAGTGTATAAGCGGCGGGTGTATAACGGGCGGTGTGTATAACGGGCGGAGTGTATAACGGGCGTAGTGTATAACAGTTGGGGTGTAAAACGGGTGGAGTGTATAACGGGCGGAGTGTATAACGGGCAGAGTGTATAACGGGCGGAGTGTTTAACAGGCGGAGTGTATAACAGGCGGAGTGTATAACGGGCGGAGTGTATAACGGGCGGAGTGTATAACGAGCGGAGTGTATAACGTGCGGAGTGTATAACGGGCGGAGTGTATAACGGGCGGAGTGTATAATGGGCGGAGTGTGCGGAGTGTATAACGGGCGGAGTGTATAACGGGCGGTGTGCATAACGGGCGGAGTGTATAACGGGCGGAGTGTATAACGGGCGGAGTGTATAACGGGTGGGGTGTATAACGGGTGGAGTGTATACCGGGGGGGTTGTATAACGGGCTGAGTGTATAACGGGCGGAGTGTACAACGGGCGGTGTGTATAACGGGCGGAGTGTATAACGGGCGGAGTGTATAACGGGCGGAGTGTATAACGGGCGGTGTATACAACGGGCGGAGTGTATAACGGGCGGAGTGTATAACGGGCGGAGTGTATAACGGGCGGAGTGTATAACGGTCGGAGTGTATAACGGGCGGAGTGTATAACGGGCGGGGTGTATAACGGGCGGAGTGTATAACGGGCGGAGTGTATAAGCGGCGGGTGTATAACGGGCGGAGTGTATAACGGGCGGAGTGTATAACGGGCGTAGTGTATAACAGTTGGGGTGTAAAACGGGTGGAGTGTATAATGGGCGGAGTGTATAAAGGGCGGAGTGTACAACGGGCGGAGTGTATAACGGGCGGAGTGTATAACGGGCGGAGTGTATAACGGGTGGGGTGTATAACGGGCTGAGTGTATAAAGGGCGGAGTGCATAACGGTCGGAGTGTATAACGGGCTGAGTGTATAACGGGCGGAGTGTATAACGGGCTGAGTGTATAATGGGCGGAGTGTATAACGGGCGGAGTGTATAACGGGCGGAGTGTATAACGGGCGGGGTGTATAACGGGCGGTGTGTATAACGGGCGGAGTGTATAACGGGCTGAGTGTATAGCGGGCGGAGTGTATAACGGGCGGAGTGTATAACGGGCGGAGTGTATAACGGGCGGAGTGTATAACGGGCGGGGTGTATAATGGGCGGGGTGTATAACGGGCGGGGTGTATACCGGGGGGGTTGTATAACGGGCTGAGTGTATAACGGGCGGAGTGTATAATGGGCGGAGTGTATAACGGGCAGAGTGTATAACGGGCTGAGTGTATAACGGGTGGGGTGTATAACGGGTGGTGTGTATAACGGGCGGAGTGTATAACGGTCGGAGTGTATAACGGGCTGAGTGTATAACGGGCGGGGTGTATAACGGTCGGAGTGTATAACGGGCTGAGTGTATAACGGGCGGGGTGTATAACGGGCGGAGTGTATAACTGGCGGAGTGTACAACGGGCGGAGTGTATAACGGGCGGAGTGTATAACGGGCGGAGTGTATAACGGGCGGAGTGTATAACGGTCGGAGTGTATAATGGGCGGAGTGTATAATGGGCGGGGTGTATAACGGGCGGAGTGTATAAGCGGCGGGTGTATAACGGGCGGAGTGTATAACGGGCGGAGTGTATAACGGGCGTAGTGTATAATGGGCGGAGTGTATAACGGGCAGAGTGTATAACAGGCTGAGTGTATAACGGGTGGGGTGTATAACGGGTGGAGTGTATAACGGGCGGAGTGTATAACGGTCGGAGTGTATAACGGGCTGAGTGTATAATGGGCGGGGTGTATAACGGTCGGAGTGTATAACGGGCGGGGTGTATAACGGGCGGAGTGTATAACGGGCGGAGTGTACAACGGGCGGAGTGTATAACGGGCGGAGTGTATAACGGGCGGAGTGTATAACGGTCGGAGTGTATAACGGGCGGAGTGTATAACGGGCGGGGTGTATAACGGGCAGAGTGTATAACGGGCGGAGTGTATAAGCGGCGGGTGTATAACGGGCGGAGTGTATAACGGGCGGAGTGTATAACGGGCGTAGTGTATAACAGTTGGGGTGTAAAACGGGTGGAGTGTATAATGGGCGGAGTGTATAAAGGGCGGAGTGTACAACGGGCGGAGTGTATAACGGGCGGAGTGTATAACGGGCGGAGTGTATAACGGGTGGGGTGTATAACGGGCTGAGTGTATAAAGGGCGGAGTGCATAACGGTCGGAGTGTATAACGGGCTGAGTGTATAACGGGCGGAGTGTATAACGGGCTGAGTGTATAATGGGCGGAGTGTATAACGGGCGGAGTGTATAACGGGCGGAGTGTATAACGGGCGGGGTGTATAACGGGCGGTGTGTATAACGGGCGGAGTGTATAACGGGCTGAGTGTATAGCGGGCGGAGTGTATAACGGGCGGAGTGTATAACGGGCGGAGTGTATAACGGGCGGAGTGTATAACGGGCGGGGTGTATAATGGGCGGGGTGTATAACGGGCGGGGTGTATACCGGGGGGGTTGTATAACGGGCTGAATGTATAACGGGCGGAGTGTATAATGGGCGGAGTGTATAACGGGCAGAGTGTATAACGGGCTGAGTGTATAACGGGTGGGGTGTATAACGGGTGGTGTGTATAACGGGCGGAGTGTATAACGGTCGGAGTGTATAACGGGCTGAGTGTATAACGGGCGGGGTGTATAACGGTCGGAGTGTATAACGGGCTGAGTGTATAACGGGCGGGGTGTATAACGGGCGGAGTGTATAACTGGCGGAGTGTACAACGGGCGGAGTGTATAACGGGCGGAGTGTATAACGGGCGGAGTGTATAACGGGCGGAGTGTATAACGGTCGGAGTGTATAACGGGCGGAGTGTATAATGGGCGGGGTGTATAACGGGCGGAGTGTATAAGCGGCGGGTGTATAACGGGCGGAGTGTATAACGGGCGGAGTGTATAACGGGCGTAGTGTATAACAGTTGGGTTGTAAAACGGGTGGAGTGTATAATGGGCGGAGTGTATAACGGGCGGAGTGTATAATGGGCGGAGTGTATAACGGGCGGAGTGTATAACGGGTGGGGTGTATAACGGGCTGAGTGTATAAAGGGCGGAGTGCATAACGGGCGGCGTGTATAACGGGCAGAGTGTATAACGGGCGGAGTGTATAACGAGCGGTGTGTATAACGGGCGGAGTGTATAATGGGTGGAGTGTATAACGGGCGGAGTGTATACCGGGAGGAGTGTATATCGGGCGGGGTGTATAACGGGCGGGGTGTATAACGGGCGGAGTGTATAACGGGCGGGGTGTATAACGGGCGGAGTGTATAACGGGCGGAGTGTTTAACGGGCGGAGTGTATAACGGGCGGATTGTAGAACGGGCTGAGTGTTTAGCGGGCGGAGTGTATAACGGGCGGAGCGTATAACGGGCGGAGTGTATAACGGGCGGAGTGTATAATGGGCGGGGTGTATAACGGGCGGAGTGTATAACGGGCGGAGTGTATAACGGGCGGGGTGTATAACGGGCGGAGTGTATAACGGGCGGTGTGTATAACGGGCAGAGTGTATAACGGGCGGAGTGTATAATGGGCGGAGTGTATAACGGGCGGTGTGTATAACGGGCGGAGTGTATAACGGGCGGAGTGTATAACGGGCGGGGTGTATAACGGGCGGGGTGTATAACGGGCGGGGTGTATAACGGGCGGAGTGTATAACGGGCGGAGTGTATAACGGGCTGAGTGTATAACGGGTGGGGTGTATAACGGGCGGAGTGTATAACGGGCGGAGTGTATAACGGTCGGAGTGTATAACGGGCTGAGTGTATAACGGGCGGGGTGTATAACGGACGGGGTGTATAACGGGCTGAGTGTATAACGGGCGGGGTGTATAACAGGCGGAGTGTATAACGGGCGGAGTGTACAACGGGCGGAGTGTATAACGGGCGGTGTGTATAACGGGCGGAGTGTATAACGGGCGGAGTGTATAACGGGCGGAGTGTATAATGGTCGGAGTGTATAACGGGCGGAGTGTATAACGGGCGGGGTTTTATAACGGGCGGAGTGTATAACGGGCGGAGTGTATAAGCGGCGGGTGTATAACGGGCGGTGTGTATAACGGGCGGACTGTATAACGGGCGTAGTGTATAACAGTTGGGGTGTAAAACGGGTGGAGTGTATAACGGGTGGAGTGTATAACGGGCGGAGTGTATAACGGGCGGAGTGTATAACGGGCGGAGTGTATAACGGGTGGGGTGTATAACGGGCGGAGTGTATAACGGGCTGAGTGTATAACGGGTGGGGTGTATAACGGGTGGAGTGTATAACGGGCGGAGTGTATAACGGTCGGAATGTATAACGGTCGGAGTGTATAACGGGCTGAGTGTATAACGGGCGGGGTGTATAACGGTCGGAGTGTATAACGGGAGTGTATAACGGGCGGGGTGTATAACAGGCGGAGTGTATAACGGGCGGAGTGTATAACGGGCGGAGTGTATAACGGGCGGAGTGTATAACGGGCGGAGTGTATAACGGTCGGAGTGTATAACGGGCGGAGTGTATAACGGGCAGGGCGTATAACGGGCGGAGTGTATAACGGGCGGAGTGTATAAGCGGCGGGTGTATAACGGGCGGAGTGTATAACGGGCGGAGTGTATAACGGGCGTAGTGTATAACAGTTGGGGTGTAAAACGGGTGGAGTGTATAACGGGCGGAGTGTATAACGGGCGGAGTGTATAACGGGCGGAGTGTATAACGGGCGGGGTGTATAACGGGCTGAGTGTATAAAGGGCGGAGTGTATAACGGGCGGCGTGTATAACGGGCGGAGTGTATAACGGGCGGAGTGTATAACGAGCGGAGTGTATAACGGGCGGAGTGTATAACGAGCGGATTGTATAACGGGCGGAGTGTATAACGGGAGGAGTGTATATCGGGCGGGGTGTATAACGGGTGGGGTGTATAATGGGCGGAGTGTATAACGGGCGGAGTGTATAACGGGCGGAGTGTTTAACGGGCGGAGTGTATAACGGGCGGAGTGTAGAACGGGCTGAGTGTTTAGCGGGCGGAGTGTATAACGGGCGGAGCGTATAACGGGCGGAGTGTATAACGGGTGGAGTGTATAATGGGCGGGGTGTATAATGGGTGGAGTGTATAACTTGCGGTGTGTATAACGGGCGGAGTGATTAACAGGCGGGGTGTATAACGGGCGGGGTGTAAAAAGGGCGGAGTGTATAACGGGCGGAGTGTATAACGGGCGGAGTGTATAACGGGCGGGGTGTATAACGGGCGGAGTGTATAACGGGCGGAGTGTATAACGGGCAGAGTGTATAACGGGCTGAGTGTATAGCGGGCGGAGTGTATAACGGGCGGAGCGTATAACGGGCGGAGTGTATAACGGGCGGAGTGTATAACGGGCGGGGTGTATAACGGGCGGGGTGTATAACGGGCGGGGTGTATACCGGGGGGGTTGTATAACGGGCTGAGTGTATAACGGGCGGGGTGTATAATGGGCGGAGTGTATAACGGGCGGAGTGTATAACGGGCGGAGTGTATAACGGGCGGAGTGTATAACGGGTGGGGTGTATAACGGGCTGAGTGTATAAAGGGCGGAGTGCATAACGGGCAGCGTGTATAACGGGCAGAGTGTATAACGGGCGGAGTGTATAACGAGCGGAGTGTATAACGGGCGGAGTGTATAACGGGTGGAGTGTATAACGGGCGGAGTGTATAACGGGAGGAGTGTATATCGGGCGGGGTGTATAACGGGCGGGGTGTATAACGGGCGGAGTGTATAACGGGCGGGGTGTATAACGGGCGGAGTGTATAACGGGCGGAGTGTTTAACGGGCGGAGTGTATAACGGGCGGAGTGTAGAACGGGCTGAGTGTTTAGCGGGCGGAGTGTATAACAGGCGGAGCGTATAACGGGCGGAGTGTATAACGGGCGGAGTGTATAACGGGCGGGGTGTATAACGGGCGGAGTGTATAACGGGCGGAGTGTATAACGGGCGGGGTGTTTAACGGGCGGAGTGTATAACGGGCGGTGTGTATAACGGGCGGAGTGTATAACGGGCGGAGTGTATAACGGGCGGAGTGTATAACGGGCGGTGTGTATAACGGGCGGAGTGTATAACGGGCGGAGTGTATAACGGGCGGGGTGTATAACGGGCGGGGTGTATAACGGGCGGGGTGTATAATGGGCGGAGTGTATAACGGGCGGAGTGTATTACGGGCTGAGTGTATAACGGGTGGGGTGTATAACGGGCGGAGTGTATAACGGGCGGAGTGTATAACGGTCGGAGTGTATAACGGTCGGAGTGTATAACGGGCTGAGTGTATAACGGGCGGGGTGTATAACGGGCTGAGTGTATAACGGGCGGGGTGTATAACGGGCGGAGTGTATAACGGGCGGAGTGTACAACGGGCGGAGTGTATAACGGGCGGTGTATATAACGGGCGGAGTGTATAACGGGCGGAGTGTATAACGGGCGGAGTGTATAATGGTCGGAGTGTATAACGGGCGGAGTGTATAACGGGCGGGTGTATAACGGGCGGTGTGTATAACGGGCGGAGTGTATAACGGGCGTAGTGTATAACAGTTGGGGTGTAAAACGGGTGAAGTGTATAACGGGTGGAGTGTATAACGGGCGGAGTGTATAACGGGCGGAGTGTATAACGGGTGGGGTGTATAACGGGCGGAGTGTATAACGGGCTGAGTGTATAACGGGCGGGGTGTATAACGGGTGGAGTGTATAACGGGCGGAGTGTATAACGGTCGGAATGTATAACGGTCGGAGTGTATAACGGGCTGAGTGTATAACGGGCGGGGTGTATAATGGTCGGAGTGTATAACGGGCTGAGTGTATAACGGGCGGGGTGTATAACGGGCGGAGTGTATAACGGGCGGAGTGTATAACGGGCGGAGTGTATAACGGGCGGAGTGTATAACGGGCGGAGTGTGCGGAGTGTATAACGGGCGGAGTGTATAACGGGTGGACTGTATAACGGGCTGAGTGTATAACGGGCGGGGTGTATAACGGGCGGAGTGTATAACAGGTGGAGTGTATAACGGGTGGAGTGTATAACGGGCGGGGTGTATAATGGGCGGAGTGTATAACGGTCGGAGTGTATAAGCGGCGGGTGTATAACGGGCGGTGTGTATAACGGGCGGAGTGTATAACGGGCGTAGTGTATAACAGTTGGGGTGTAAAACGGGTGGAGTGTATAACGGGCGGAGTGTATAACGGGCAGAGTGTATAACGGGCGGAGTGTTTAACAGGCGGAGTGTATAACAGGCGGAGTGTATAACGGGCGGAGTGTATAACGGGCGGAGTGTATAACGAGCGGAGTGTATAACGTGCGGAGTGTATAACGGGCGGAGTGTATAACGGGCGGAGTGTATAATGGGCGGAGTGTGCGGAGTGTATAACGGGCGGAGTGTATAACGGGCGGTGTGCATAACGGGCGGAGTGTATAACGGGCGGAGTGTATAACGGGCGGAGTGTATAACGGGTGGGGTGTATAACGGGTGGAGTGTATACCGGGGGGGTTGTATAACGGGCTGAGTGTATAACGGGCGGAGTGTACAACGGGCGGTGTGTATAACGGGCGGAGTGTATAACGGGCGGAGTGTATAACGGGCGGAGTGTATAACGGGCGGTGTATACAACGGGCGGAGTGTATAACGGGCGGAGTGTATAACGGGCGGAGTGTATAACGGGCGGAGTGTATAACGGTCGGAGTGTATAACGGGCGGAGTGTATAACGGGCGGGGTGTATAACGGGCGGAGTGTATAAGCGGCGGGTGTATAACGGGCGGAGTGTATAACGGGCGGAGTGTATAACGGGCGTAGTGTATAACAGTTGGGGTGTAAAACGGGTGGAGTGTATAATGGGCGGAGTGTATAACGGGCGGAGTGTATAACGGGTGGAGTGTATAACGGGCGGAGTGTATAATGGGTGGGGTGTATAACGGGCTGAGTGTATAAAGGGCGGAGTGCATAACGGGCGGCGTGTATAACGGGCAGAGTGTATAACGGGCGGAGTGTATAATGAGCGGAGTGTATTACGGGCGGAGTGTATAACGGGTGGAGTGTATAACGGGCGGAGTGTATAACGGGAGGAGTGTATATCGGGCGGGGTGTATAACGGGCGGGGTGTATAACGGGCGGAGTGTATAACGGGCGGGGTGTATAATGGGCGGAGTGTATAACGGGCGGAGTGTTTAACGGGCGGAGTGTATAACGGGCGGAGTGTAGAACGGGCTGAGTGTTTAGCGGGCGGAGTGTATAACGGGCGGAGCGTATAACGGGCGGAGTGTATAACGGGCGGAGTGTATAACGGGCGGGGTGTATAACGGGCAGAGTGTATAACGGGCGGAGTGTATAACGGGCGGGGTGTATAACGGGCGGAGTGTATAACGGGCGGTGTGTATAACAGGCGGAGTGTATAACGGGCGGAGTGTATAACGAGCGGAGTGTATAACGTGCGGAGTGTATAACGGGCGGAGTGTATAACGGGCGGAGTGTATAACGGGCGGAGTGTGCGGAGTGTATAACGGGCGGAGTGTATAACAGGCTGAGTGTATAGCGGGTGGAGTGTATAACGGGCGGAGTGTATAACGGGCGGGGTGTATAACGGGCGGAGTGTATAACGGGCGGTGTGTATAACGGGCGGAGTGTATAACGGGCGGAGTGTATAACGGGCGGAGTGTATAACGGGTGGAGTGTATAACGGGCGGAGTGTATAACGGTCGGTGTGTATAACGGTCGGAGTGTATAACGGGCTGAGTGTATAACGGGCGGGGTGTATAACGGTCGGAGTGTATAACGGGCTGAGTGTATAACGGGCGGAGTGTATAACGGGCTGAGTGTATAATGGGCGGAGTGTATAACGGGCGGTGTGTATAACGGGCGGAGTGTATAACGGTCGGAGTGTATAACGGGCTGAGTGTATAACGGGCGGGGTGTATAACGGTCGGAGTGTATAACGGGCTGAGTGTATAACGGGCGGAGTGTATAACGGGCTGAGTGTATAACGGGCGGAGTGTATAACGGTCGGAGTGTATAACGGGCGGTGTGTATAACGGGCGGAGTGTATAACGGGCGGAGTGTATAACGGGCTGAGTGTATAACGGGTGGGGTGTATAACGGGTGGAGTGTATAACGGGCGTAGTGTATAACGGTCGGAGTGTATAACGGTCGGAGTGTATAACGGGCTGAGTGTATAACGGGCGGGGTGTATAACGGTCGGAGTGTATAACGGGCTGAGTGTATAACGGGCGGAGTGTATAACGGGCTGAGTGTATAATGGGCGGAGTGTATAACGGGCGGAGTATATAACGGGCGGAGTGTATAACGGGCGGGGTGTATAACGGGCGGAGTGTATAACGGGTGGAGTGTATAACGGGCTGAGTGTATAGCGGGCGGAGTGTATAACGGGCGGAGTGTATAACGGGCGGAGTGTATAACGGGCGGAGTGTATAACGGGCGGGGTGTATAACGGGCGGGGTGTATAACGGGCGGGGTGTATACCGGGGCGGTTGTATAACGGGCTGAGTGTATAACGGGCGGAGTGTATAATGGGCGGAGTGTATAACGGGCAGAGTGTATAACGGGCTGAGTGTATAACGGGTGGGGTGTATAACGGGTGGAGTGTATAACGGGCGGAGTGTATAACGGTCGGAGTGTATAACGGGCTGAGTGTATAACGGGCGGGGTGTATAACGGTCGGAGTGTATAACGGGCTGAGTGTATAACGGGCGGGGTGTATAACGGGCGGAGTGTATAACGGGCGGAGTGTACAACGGGCGGAGTGTATAACGGGCGGAGTGTATAACGGGCGGAGTGTATAACGGTCGGAGTGTATAACGGGCGGAGTGTATAACGGGCGGGGTGTATAACGGGCGGAGTGTATAAGCGGCGGGTGTATAACGGGCGGAGTGTATAACGGGCGGAGTGTATAACGGGCGTAGTGTATAACAGTTGGGGTGTAAAACGGGTGGAGTGTATAATGGGCGGAGTGTATAACGGGCGGAGTGTATAATGGGCGGAGTGTATAACGGGCGGAGTGTATAACGGGTGGGGTGTATAACGGGCTGAGTGTATAAAGGGCGGAGTGCATAACGGGCGGCGTGTATAACGGGCAGAGTGTATAACGGGCGGAGTGCATAACGAGCGGAGTGTATAACGGGCGGAGTGTATAACGGGTGGAGTGTATAACGGGCGGAGTGTATAACGGGAGGAGTGTATATCGGGCGGGGTGTATAACGGGCGGGGTGTATAACGGGCGGAGTGTATAACGGGCGGGGTGTATAACGGGCGGAGTGTATAACGGGCGGAGTGTTTAACGGGCAGAGTGTATAACGGGCGGAGTGTAGAACGGGCTGAGTGTTTAGCGGGCGGAGTGTATAACGGGCGGAGCGTATAACGGGCGGAGTGTATAACGGGCGGAGTGTATAACGGGCGGGGTGTATAACGGGCGGAGTGTATAACGGGTGGAGTGTATAACGGGCGGGGTGTATAACGGGCGGAGTGTATAACGGGCGGTGTGTATAACGGGCAGAGTGTATAACGGGCGGAGTGTATAACGGGCGGAGTGTATAACGGGCGGTGTGTATAACGGGCGGAGTGTATAACGGGCGGAGTGTATAACGGGCGGGGTGTATAACGGGCGGGGTGTATAACGGGCGGAGTGTATAACGGGCGGAGTGTATAACGGGCTGAGTGTATAACGGGTGGGGTGTATAACGGGCGGAGTGTATAACGGGCGGAGTGTATAACGGTCGGAGTGTATAATGGTCGGAGTGTATAACGGGCTGAGTGTATAATGGGCGGGGTGTATAACGGACGGAGTGTATAACGGGCTGAGTGTATAACGGGCGGGGTGTATAACGGGCAGAGTGTATAACGGGCTGAGTGTATAAAGGGCGGAGTGCATAACGGGCGGCGTGTATAACGGGCAGAGTGTATAACGGGCGGAGTGTATAACGAGCGGAGTGTATAACGGGCGGAGTGTATAACGGGCGGAGTGTATAACGGGCGTAGTGTATAACAGTTGGGGTGTAAAACGGGTGGAGTGTATAATGGGCGGAGTGTATAACGGGCGGAGTGTATAATGGGCGGAGTGTATAACGGGCGGAGTGTATAACGGGTGGGGTGTATAACGGGCTGAGTGTATAAAGGGGGGAGTGCATAACGGGCGGCGTGTATAACGGGCAGAGTGTATAACGGGCGGAGTGTATAACGGGCGGAGTGTACAACAGGCGGAGTGTATAACGGGCGGTGTGTATAACGGGCGGAGTGTATAACGGGCGGAGTGTATAACGGGCGGAGTGTATAATGGTCGGAGTGTATAACGGGCGGAGTGTATAACGGGCGGGGTTTTATAACGGGCGGAGTGTATAACGGGCGGAGTGTATAAGCGGCGGGTGTATAACGGGCGGTGTGTATAACGGGCGGAGTGTATAACGGGCGTAGTGTATAACAGTTGGGGTGTAAAACGGGTGGAGTGTATAACGGGTGGAGTGTATAATGGGCGGAGTGTATAACGGGCGGAGTGTATAACGGGCGGAGTGTATAACGGGTGGGGTGTATAACGGGCGGAGTGTATAACGGGCGGAGTGTATAACGGTCGGAGTGTATAACGGTCGGAGTGTATAACGGGCTGAGTGTATAACGGGCGGGGTGTATAACGGACGGAGTGTATAACGGGCTGAGTGTATAACGGGCGGGGTGTATAACGGGCGGAGTGTATAACGGGCGGAGTGTACAACGGGCGGAGTGTATAACGGGCGTTGTGTATAACGGGCGGAGTGTATAACGGGCGGAGTGTATAACGGGCGGAGTGTATAATGGTCGGAGTGTATAACGGGCGGAGTGTATAACGGGCGGGGTTTTATAACGGGCGGAGTGTATAACGGGCGGAGTGTATAAGCGGCGGGTGTATAACGGGCGGTGTGTATAACGGGCGGAGTGTATAACGGGCGTAGTGTATAACAGTTGGGGTGTAAAACGGGTGGAGTGTATAACGGGTGGAGTGTATAATGGGCGGAGTGTATAACGGGCGGAGTGTATAACGGGCGGAGTGTATAACGGGTGGGGTGTATAACGGGCGGAGTGTATAACGGGCTGGGTGTATAACGGGCGGGGTGTATAACGGGTGGAGTGTATAACGGGCGGAGTGTATAACGGTCGGAATGTATAACGGTCGGAGTGTATAACGGGCTGAGTGTATAACGGGCGGGGTGTATAACGGTCGGAGTGTATAACGGGCTGAGTGTATAACGGGCGGGGTGTATAACAGGCGGAGTGTATAACGGGCGGAGTGTATAACGGGCGGAGTGTATAACGGGCGGTGTGTATAACGGGCGGAGTGTATAACGGGCGGAGTGTATAACGGGCGGAGTGTGCGGAGTGTATAACGGGCGGAGTGTATAACGGGCGGACTGTATAACGGGCTGAGTGTATAACGGGCGGGGTGTATAACGGGCGGAGTGTATAACAGGTGGAGTGTATAACGGGTGGAGTGTATAACGGGCGGGGTGTATAATGGGCGGAGTGTATAACGGTCGGAGTGTATAAGCGGCGGGTGTATAACGGGCGGTGTGTATAACGGGCGGAGTGTATAACGGGCGTAGTGTATAACAGTTGGGGTGTAAAACGGGTGGAGTGTATAACGGGCGGAGTGTATAATGGGCGGAGTGTATAACGGGCGGAGTGTTTAACAGGCGGAGTGTATAACAGGCGGAGTGTATAACGGGCGGAGTGTATAACAGGCGGAGTGTATAACGAGCGGAGTGTATAACGTGCGGAGTGTATAACGGGCGGAGTGTATAACGGGCGGAGTGTATAACGGGCGGAGTGTGCGGAGTGTATAACGGGCGGAGTGTATAACAGGCTGAGTGTATAGCGGGCGGAGTGTATAACGGGCGGAGTGTATAACGGGCGGGGTGTATAACGGGCGGAGTGTATAACGGGCGGTGTGTATAACGGGCGGAGTGTATAACGGGCGGAGTGTATAACGGGCGAAGTGCATAACGGGTGGGGTGTATAACGGGTGGTGTGTATACCGGGGGGGTTGTATAACGGGCTGAGTGTATAACGGGCGGAGTGTACAACGGGCGGAGTGTATAACGGGCGGAGTGTACAACGGGCGGAGTGTACAACGGGCGGAGTGTATAACGGGCGGAGTGTATAACGGGCGGAGTGTATAACGGGCGGAGTGTATAACGGTCGGAGTGTATAACGGGCGGAGTGTATAACGGGCGGGGTGTATAACGGGCGGAGTGTATAAGCGGCGGGTGTATAACGGGCGGAGTGTATAACGGGCGGAGTGTATAACGGGCGTAGTGTATAACAGTTGGGGTGTAAAAAGGGTGGAGTGTATAATGGGCGGAGTGTATAACGGGCGGAGTGTATAACGGGCGGAGTGTATAACCGGCGGAGTGTATAATGGGTGGGGTGTATAACGGGCTGCGTGTATAAAGGGCGGAGTGCATAACGGGCGGCGTGTATAACGGGCAGTGTGTATAACGGGCGGAGTGTATAACGAGCGGAGTGTATAACGGGCGGAGTGTATAACGGGTGGAGTGTATAACGGGCGGAGTGTATAACGGGAGGAGTGTATATCGGGCGGGGTGTATAACGGGCGGGGTGTATAATGGGCGGAGTGTATAATGGGCGGAGTGTTTAACGGGCGGAGTGTATCACGGGCGGAGTGTAGAACGGGCTGAGTGTTTAGCGGGCAGAGTGTATAACGGGCGGAGCGTATAACGGGCGGAGTGTATAACGGGCGGAGTGTATAACGGGCGGGGTGTATAACGGGCGGAGTGTATAACGGGCGGAGTGTATAACGGGCGGGCTGTATAACGGGCGGAGTGTATAACGGGCGGAGTGTATAACGGGCGGAGTGTATAACGGGCGGAGTGTATAACGGGCGGAGTGTATAACGAGCGGAGTGTATAACGTGCGGAGTGTATAACGGGCGGAGTGTATAACGGGCGGAGTGTATAACGGGCGGAGTGTGCGGAGTGTATAACGGGCGGAGTGTATAACAGGCTGAGTGTATAGCGGGCGGAGTGTATAACGGGTGGAGTGTATAATGGGCGGAGTGTATAACGGGCGGAGTGTATAACGGGCGGAGTGTATAACCGGCGGAGTGTATAATGGGTGGGGTGTATAACGGGCTGCGTGTATAAAGGGCGGAGTGCATAACGGGCGGCGTGTATAACGGGCAGAGTGTATAACGGGCGGAGTGTATAACGAGCGGAGTGTATAACGGGCGGAGTGTATAACGGGTGGAGTGTATAACGGGCGGAGTGTATAACGGGAGGAGTGTATATCGGGCGGGGTGTAAAACGGGCGGGGTGTATAATGGGCGGAGTGTATAACGGGCGGAGTGTAGAACGGGCTGAGTGTTTAGCGGGCGGAGTGTATAACGGGCGGAGCGTATAACGGGCGGAGTGTATAACGGGCGGAGTGTATAACGGGCGGGGTGTATAACGGGCGGAGTGTATAATGGGCGGACTGTATAACGGGCGGGGTGTATAACGGGCGGAGTGTATAACGGGCGGTATGTATAACGGGCGGAGTGTATAACGGGCGGAGTGTATAACGGGCGGAGTGTATAACGGGCGGAGTGTATAACGAGCGGAGTGTATAACGTGCGGAGTGTATAACGGGCGGAGTGTATAACGGGCGGAGTGTATAACGGGCGGAGTGTGCGGAGTGTATAACGGGCGGAGTGTATAACGGGCTGAGTGTATAGCGGGCGGAGTGTATAACGGGCGGAGTGTATAACGGGCGGGGTGTATAACGGGCGGAGTGTATAACGGGCGGTGTGTATAACGGGCGGAGTGTATAACGGGCGGAGTGTATAACGGGCGGAGTGTATAACGGGTGGGGTGTATAACGGGTGGAGTGTATAACGGGCGGAGTGTATAACGGTCGGAGTGTATAACGGGCTGAGTGTATAACGGGCGGGGTGTATAACGGTCGGAGTGTATAACGGGCTGAGTGTATAACGGGCGGAGTGTATAACGGGCTGAGTGTATAATGGGCGGAGTGTATAACGGGCGGTGTGTATAACGGGCGGAGTGTATAACGGTCGGAGTGTATAACGGGCTGAGTGTATAACGGGCGGGGTGTATAACGGTCGGAGTGTATAACGGGCTGAGTGTATAACGGGCGGAGTGTATAACGGGCTGAGTGTATAACGGGCGGAGTGTATAACGGTCGGAGTGTATAACGGGCGGTGTGTATAACGGGCGGAGTGTATAACGGGCGGAGTGTATAACGGGCTGAGTGTATAATGGGTGGGGTGTATAACGGGTGGAGTGTATAACGGGCGGAGTGTATAACGGTCGGAGTGTATAACGGTCGGAGTGTATAACGGGCTGAGTGTATAACGGGCGGGGTGTATAACGGTCGGAGTGTATAACGGGCTGAGTGTATAACGGGCGGAGCGTATAACGGGCTGAGTGTATAATGGGCGGTGTGTATAACGGGCGGAGTGTATAACGGGCGGAGTGTATAACGGGCGGGGTGTATAACGGGCGGAGTGTATAACGGGCGGAGTGTATAACGGGCTGAGTGTATAGCGGGCGGAGTGTATAACGGGCGGAGTGTATAACGGGCGGAGTGTATAACGGGCGGAGTGTATAACGGGCGGGGTGTATAACGGGCGGGGTGTATACCGGGGGGGTTGTATAACGGGCTGAGTGTATAACGGGCGGAGTGTATAATGGGCGGAGTGTATAACAGGCAGAGTGTATAACGGGCTGAGTGTATAACGGGTGGGGTGTATAACGGGTGGAGTGTATAACGGGCGGAGTGTATAACGGTCGGAGTGTATAACGGGCTGAGTGTATAACGGGCGGGGTGTATAACGGTCGGAGTGTATAACGGGCTGAGTGTATAACGGGAGGGGTGTAAAACGGGCGGAGTGTATAACGTGCGGAGTGTACAACGGGCGGAGTGTATAACGGGCGGAGTGTATAACGGGCGGAGTGTATAACGGGCGGAGTGTATAACGGTCGGAGTGTATAACGGGCGGAGTGTATAACGGGCGGGGTGTATAACGGGCGGAGTGTATAAGCGGCGGGTGTATAACGGGCGGAGTGTATAACGGGCGGAGTGTATAACGGGCGTAGTGTATAACAGTTGGGGTGTAAAACGGGTGGAGTGTATAACGGGCGGAGTGTATAATGGGCGGAGTGTATAACGGGCGGAGTGTATAACGGGTGGGGTGTATAACGGGCTGAGTGTATAAAGGGCGGAGTGCATAACGGGCGGCGTGTATAACGGGCAGAGTGTATAACGGGCGGAGTGTATAACGAGCGGAGTGTATAACGGGCGGAGTGTATAACGGGTGGAGTGTATAACGGGCGGAGTGTATAACGGGAGGAGTGTATATCGGGCGGGGTGTATAACGGGCGGGGTGTATAACGGGCGGAGTGTATAACGGGCGGGGTGTATAACGGGCGGAGTGTATAACGGGCGGAGTGTTTAACGGGCGGAGTGTATAACGGGCGGAGTGTAGAACGGGCTGAGTGTTTAGCGGGCGGAGTGTATAACGGGCGGAGCGTATAACGGGCGGAGTGTATAACGGGCGGGGTGTATAACGGGCGGAGTGTATAACGGGCGGAGTGTATAACGGGCGGGGTGTATAATGGGCGGAGTGTATAACGGGCGGTGTGTATAACGGGCAGAGTGTATAACGGGCGGAGTGTATAATGGGCGGAGTGTATAACCGGCGGTGTGTATAACGGGCGGAGTGTATAACGGGCGGAGTGTATAACGGGCGGGGTGTATAACGGGCGGGGTGTATAACGGGCGGTGTGTATAACGGGCGGAGTGTATAACGGGCGGAGTGTATAACGGGCTGAGTGTATAACGGGTGGGGTGTATAACGGGCGGAGTGTATAACGGGCGGAGTGTATAACGGTCGGAGTGCATAACGGTCGGAGTGTATAACGGGCTGGGTGTATAACGGGTGGGGTGTATAACGGACGGAGTGTATAACGGGCTGAGTGTATAACGGGCGGGGTGTATAACGGGCGGAGTGTATAACGGGCGGAGTGTACAACGGGCGGAGTGTATAACGGGCGGTGTGTATAACGGGCGGAGTGTATAACGGGCGGAGTGTATAACGGGCGGAGTGTATAATGGTCGGAGTGTATAACGGGCGGAGTGTATAACGGGCGGGGTTTTATAACGGGCGGAGTGTATAACGGGCGGAGTGTATAAGCGGCGGGTGTATAACGGGCGGTGTGTATAACGGGCGGAGTGTATAACGGGCGTAGTGTATAACAGTTGGGGTGTAAAACGGGTGGAGTGTATAACGGGCGGAGTGTATAACGGGCGGAGTGTATAACGGGCGGAGTGTATAACGGGCGGTGTGTATAACGGGCGGAGTGTATAACGGGCGGAGTGTATAATGGGCTGAGTGTATAACGGGTGGGGTGTATAACGGGTGGAGTGTATAACGGGTGGAGTGTATAACGGTCGGAGTGTATAACGGTCGGAGTGTATAACGGGCTGAGTGTATAACGGGCGGGGTGTATAACGGTCGGAGTGTATAACGGGCTGAGTGTATAACGGGCGGAGTGTATAACGGGCTGAGTGTATAATGGGCGGAGTGTATAACGGGCGGAGTGTATAACGGGCGGAGTGTATAACGGGCGGGGTGTATAACGGGCGGAGTGTATAACGGGCGGAGTGTATAACGGGCTGAGTGTATAGCGGGCGGAGTGTATAACGGGCGGAGTGTATAACGGGCGGAGTTTATAACGGGCGGAGTGTATAACGGGCGGGGTGTATAACGGGCGGGGTGTATAACGGGCGGGGTGTATACCGGGGGGGTTGTATAACGGGCTGAGTGTATAACGGGCGGAGTGTATAATGGGCGGAGTGTATAACGGGCAGAGTGTATAACGGGCTGAGTGTATAACGGGTGGGGTGTATAACGGGTGGAGTGTATAACGGGCGGAGTGTATAACGGTCGGAGTGTATAACGGGCTGAGTGTATAACGGGCGGGGTGTATAACGGTCGGAGTGTATAACGGGCTGAGTGTATAACGGGCGGGGTGTATAACGGGCGGAGTGTATAACGGGCGGAGTGTACAACGGGCGGTGTGTATAACGGGCGGAGTGTATAACGGGCGGAGTGTATAACGGGCGGAGTGTATAACGGTCGGAGTGTATAACGGGCGGAGTGTATAACGGGCGGGGTGTATAACGGGCGGAGTGTATAAGCGGCGGGTGTATAACGGGCGGAGTGTATAACGGGCGGAGTGTATAACGGGCGTAGTGTATAACAGTTGGGGTGTAAAACGGGTGGAGTGTATAACGGGCGGAGTGTATAATGGGCGGAGTGTATAACGGGCGGAGTGTATAACGGGTGGGGTGTATAACGGGCTGAGTGTATAAAGGGCGGAGTGCATAACGGGCGGCGTGTATAACGGGCAGAGTGTATAACGGGCGGAGTGTATAACGAGCGGAGTGTATAACGGGTGGAGTGTATAACGGGTGGAGTGTATAACGGGCGGAGTGTATAACGGGAGGAGTGTATATCGGGCGGGGTGTATAACGGGCGGGGTGTATAACGGGCGGAGTGTATAACGGGCGGGGTGTATAACGGGCGGAGTGTATAACGGGCGGAGTGTTTAACGGGCGGAGTGTATAACGGGCGGAGTGTAGAACGGGCTGAGTGTTTAGCGGGCGGAGCGTATAACGGGCGGAGCGTATAACGGGCGGAGTGTATAACGGGCGGAGTGTATAACGGGCGGGGTGTATAACGGGCGGAGTGTATAACGGGCGGAGTGTATAACGGGCGGGGTGTATAATGGGCGGAGTGTATAACGGGCGGTGTGTATAACGGGCAGAGTGTATAACGGGCGGAGTGTATAATGGGCGGAGTGTATAACGGGCGGTGTGTATAACGGGCGGAGTGTATAACGGGCGGAGTGTATAACGGGCGGGGTGTATAACGGGCGGGGTGTATAACGGGCGGGGTGTATAACGGGCGGGGTGTATAACGGGCGGAGTGTTTTACGGGCTGAGTGTATAACGGGTGGGGTGTATAACGGGCGGAGTGTATAACGGGCGGAGTGTATAACGGTCGGAGTGTATAACGGTCGGAGTGTATAACGGGCTGGGTGTATAACGGGCGGGGTGTATAACGGACGGAGTGTATAACGGGCTGAGTGTATAACGGGCGGGGTGTATAACGGGCGGAGTGTATAACGGGCGGAGTGTACAACGGGCGGAGTGTATAACGGGCGGTGTGTATAACGGGCGGTGTGTATAACGGGCGGAGTGTATAACGGGCGGAGTGTATAATGGTCGGAGTGTATAACGGGCGGAGTGTATAACGGGCGGGGTTTTATAACGGGCGGAGTGTATAACGGGCGGAGTGTATAAGCGGCGGGTGTATAACGGGCGGTGTGTATAACGGGCGGAGTGTATAACGGGCGTAGTGTATAACAGTTGGGGTGTATAACGGGTGGAGTGTATAACGGGCGGAGTGTATAACGGGCGGAGTGTATAACGGGCGGAGTGTATAACGGGTGGGGTGTATAACGGGCGGAGTGTATAACGGGCTGAGTGTATAACGGGTGGGGTGTATAACGGGTGGAGTGTATAACGGGCGGAGTGTATAACGGTCGGAATGTATAACGGTCGGAGTGTATAACGGGCTGAGTGTATAACGGGCGGGGTGTATAACGGTCGGAGTGTATAACGGGCTGAGTGTATAACGGGCGGGGTGTATAACAGGCGGAGTGTATAACGGGCGGAGTGTATAACGGGCGGAGTGTATAACGGGCGGAGTGTATAACGGGCGGTGTGTATAACGGTCGGAGTGTATAACGGGCGGAGTGTATAACGGGCGGCGTGTAGAACGGGCGGAGTGTATAACGGGCGGAGTGTATAAGCGGCGGGTGTATAACGGGCGGAGTGTATAACGGGCGGAGTGTATAATGGGCGTAGTGTATAACAGTTGGGGTGTAAAACGGGTGGAGTGTATAACGGGCGGAGTGTATAACGGGCGGAGTGTATAACGGGCGGAGTGTATAACGGGTGGGGTGTATAACAGGCTGAGTGTATAAAGGGTGGAGTGTATAACGGGCGGCGTGTATAACGGGCGGAGTGTATAACGGGCGGAGTGTATAACGAGCGGAGTGTATAACGGGCGGAGTGTATAACGAGCGGAGTGTATAACGGGCGGAGTGTATAACGGGAGGAGTGTATATCGGGCGGGGTGTATAACGGGCGGGGTGTATAACGGGCGGAGTGTATAACGGGCGGAGTGTTTAACGGGCGGAGTGTTTAACGGGCGGAGTGTATAACGGGCGGAGTGTAGAACGGGCTGAGTGTTTAGCGGGCGGAGTGTATAACGGGCGGAGCGTATAACGGGCGGAGTGTATAACGGGTGGAGTGTATAATGGGCGGGGTGTATAATGGGTGGAGTGTATAACTTGCGGTGTGTATAACGGGCGGAGTGATTAACAGGCGGGGTGTATAACGGGCGGGGTGTAAAAAGGGCGGAGTGTATAACGGGCGGAGTGTATAACGGGCGGAGTGTATAACGGGCGGGGTGTATAACGGGCGGAGTGTATAACGGGCGGAGTGTATAACGGGCAGAGTGTATAACGGGCTGAGTGTATAGCGGGCGGAGCGTATAACGGGCGGAGTGTATAACGGGCGGAGTGTATAACGGGCGGGGTGTATAACGGGCGGGGTGTATAACGGGCGGGGTGTATACCGGGGGGGTTGTATACCGGGCTGAGTGTATAACGGGCGGAGTGTATAATGGGCGGAGTGTATAACGGGCAGAGTGTATAACGGGCTGAGTGTATAACGGGTGGGGTGTATAACGGGTGGAGTGTATAACGGGCGGAGTGTATAACGGTCGGAGTGTATAACGGGCTGAGTGTATAATGGGCGGGGTGTATAACGGTCGGAGTGTATAACGGGCGGGGTGTATAACGGGCGGAGTGTATAACGGGCGGAGTGTACAACGGGCGGAGTGTATAACGGGCGGAGTGTATAACGGGCGGAGTGTATAACGGTCGGAGTGTATAACGGGCGGAGTGTATAACGGGCGGGGTGTATAACGGGCGGAGTGTATAACGGGCGGAGTGTATAAGCGGCGGGTGTATAACGGGCGGAGTGTATAACGGGCGGAGTGTATAACGGGCGTAGTGTATAACAGTTGGGGTGTAAAACGGGTGGAGTGTATAACGGGTGGGGTGTATAACGGGCGGAGTGTATAACGGGCGGAGTGTATAACGGGCGGAGTGTATAACGGGTGGGGTGTATAACGGGCGGAGTGTATAACGGGCTGAGTGTATAACGGGTGGGGTGTATAACGGGTGGAGTGTATAACGGGCGGAGTGTATAACGGTCGGAGTGTATAACGGTCGGAGTGTATAACGGGCTGAGTGTATAACGGGCGGGGTGTATAACGGTCGGAGTGTATAATGGGCTGAGTGTATAACGGGCGGAGCGTATAACGGGCTGAGTGTATAATGGGCGGTGTGTATAACGGGCGGAGTGTATAACGGGCGGAGTGTATAACGGGCGGGGTGTATAACGGGCGGAGTGTATAACGGGCGGAGTGTATAACGGGCTGAGTGTATAGCGGGCGGAGTGTATAACGGGCGGAGTGTATAACGGGCGGAGTGTATAACGGGCGGAGTGTATAACGGGCGGGGTGTATAACGGGCGGGGTGTATACCGGGGGGGTTGTATAACGGGCTGAGTGTATAACGGGCGGAGTGTATAATGGGCGGAGTGTATAACGGGCAGAGTGTATAACGGGCTGAGTGTATAACGGGTGGGGTGTATAACGGGTGGAGTGTATAACGGGCGGAGTGTATAACGGTCGGAGTGTATAACGGGCTGAGTGTATAACGGGCGGGGTGTATAACGGTCGGAGTGTATAACGGGCTGAGTGTATAACGGGAGGGGTGTAAAACGGGCGGAGTGTATAACGGGCGGAGTGTACAACGGGCGGAGTGTATAACGGGCGGAGTGTATAACGGGCGGAGTGTATAACGGGCGGAGTGTATAACGGTCGGAGTGTATAACGGGCGGAGTGTATAACGGGCGGGGTGTATAACGGGCGGAGTGTATAAGCGGCGGGTGTATAACGGGCGGAGTGTATAACGGGCGGAGTGTATAACGGGCGTAGTGTATAACAGTTGGGGTGTAAAACGGGTGGAGTGTATAACGGGCGGAGTGTATAATGGGCGGAGTGTATAACGGGCGGAGTGTATAACGGGCGGGGTGTATAACGGGCTGAGTGTATAAAGGGCGGAGTGCATAACGGGCGGCGTGTATAACGGGCAGAGTGTATAACGGGCGGAGTGTATAACGAGCGGAGTGTATAACGGGCGGAGTGTATAACGGGCGGAGTGTATAACGGGTGGAGTGTATAACGGGCGGAGTGTATAACGGGAGGAGTGTATATCGGGCGGGG
The DNA here is from genome assembly GCF_052327205.1 of Somniosus microcephalus. Lineage (NCBI taxonomy): Eukaryota > Metazoa > Chordata > Chondrichthyes > Squaliformes > Somniosidae > Somniosus > Somniosus microcephalus. The sequence continues at coordinate 603,398 of NW_028225326.1, read as the reverse complement.
TGTATAACGGGCGGGGTGTATAACGGGCGGAGTGTATAACGGGCGGGGTGTATAACGGGCGGAGTGTATAACGGGCGGAGTGTTTAACGGGCGGAGTGTATAACGGGCGGAGTGTAGAATGGGCTGAGTGTTTAGCGGGCGGAGTGTATAACGGGCGGAGCGTATAACGGGCGGAGTGTATAACGGGCGGGGTGTATAACGGGCGGAGTGTATAACGGGCGGAGTGTATAACGGGCGGGGTGTATAATGGGCGGAGTGTATAACGGGCGGTGTGTATAACGGGCAGAGTGTATAACGGGCGGAGTGTATAATGGGCGGAGTGTATAACCGGCGGTGTGTATAACGGGCGGAGTGTATAACGGGCGGAGTGTATAACGGGCGGGGTGTATAACGGGCGGGGTGTATAACGGGCGGTGTGTATAACGGGCGGAGTGTATAACGGGCGGAGTGTATAACGGGCTGAGTGTATAACGGGTGGGGTGTATAACGGGCGGAGTGTATAACGGGCGGAGTGTATAACGGTCGGAGTGCATAACGGTCGGAGTGTATAACGGGCTGGGTGTATAACGGGTGGGGTGTATAACGGACGGAGTGTATAACGGGCTGAGTGTATAACGGGCGGGGTGTATAACGGGCGGAGTGTATAACGGGCGGAGTGTACAACGGGCGGAGTGTATAACGGGCGGTGTGTATAACGGGCGGAGTGTATAACGGGCGGACTGTATAACGGGCGGAGTGTATAATGGTCGGAGTGTATAACGGGCGGAGTGTATAACGGGCGGGGTTTTATAACGGGCGGAGTGTATAACGGGCGGAGTGTATAAGCGGCGGGTGTATAACGGGCGGTGTGTATAACGGGCGGAGTGTATAACGGGCGTAGTGTATAACAGTTGGGGTGTAAAACGGGTGGAGTGTATAACGGGTGGAGTGTATAACGGGCGGAGTGTATAACGGGCGGAGTGTATAACGGGCGGAGTGTATAACGGGCGGTGTGTATAACGGGCGGAGTGTATAACGGGCGGAGTGTATAATGGGCTGAGTGTATAACGGGTGGGGTGTATAACGGGTGGAGTGTATAACGGGTGGAGTGTATAACGGTCGGAGTGTATAACGGTCGGAGTGTATAACGGGCTGAGTGTATAACGGGCGGGGTGTATAACGGTCGGAGTGTATAACGGGCTGAGTGTGTAACGGGCGGAGTGTATAACGGGCTGAGTGTATAATGGGCGGAGTGTATAACGGGCGGAGTGTATAACGGGCGGAGTGTATAACGGGCGGGGTGTATAAGCGGCGGGTGTATAACGGGCGGTGTGTATAACGGGCGGAGTGTATAACGGGCGTAGTGTATAACAGTTGGGGTGTAAAACGGGTGGAGTGTATAACGGGTGGAGTGTATAACGGGCGGAGTGTATAACGGGCGGAGTGTATAACGGGCGGAGTGTATAACGGGCGGTGTGTATAACGGGCGGAGTGTATAACGGGCGGAGTGTATAATGGGCTGAGTGTATAACGGGTGGGGTGTATAACGGGTGGAGTGTATAACGGGTGGAGTGTATAACGGTCGGAGTGTATAACGGTCGGAGTGTATAACGGGCTGAGTGTATAACGGGCGGGGTGTATAACGGTCGGAGTGTATAACGGGCTGAGTGTATAACGGGCGGAGTGTATAACGGGCTGAGTGTATAATGGGCGGAGTGTATAACGGGCGGAGTGTATAACGGGCGGAGTGTATAACGGGCGGGGTGTATAACGGGCGGAGTGTATAACGGGCGGAGTGTATAACGGGCTGAGTGTATAGCGGGCGGAGTGTATAACGGGCGGAGTGTATAACGGGCGGAGTGTATAACGGGCGGAGTGTATAACGGGCGGGGTGTATAACGGGCGGGGTGTATAACGGGCGGGGTGTATACCGGGGGGGTTGTATAACGGGCTGAGTGTATAACGGGCGGAGTGTATAATGGGCGGAGTGTATAACGGGCAGAGTGTATAACGGGCTGAGTGTATAACGGGTGGGGTGTATAACGGGTGGAGTGTATAACGGGCGGAGTGTATAACGGTCGGAGTGTATAACGGGCTGAGTGTATAACGGGCGGGGTGTATAACGGTCGGAGTGTATAACGGGCTGAGTGTATAACGGGCGGGGTGTATAACGGGCGGAGTGTATAACGGGCGGAGTGTACAACGGGCGGTGTGTATAACGGGCGGAGTGTATAACGGGCGGAGTGTATAACGGGCGGAGTGTATAACGGTCGGAGTGTATAACGGGCGGAGTGTATAACGGGCGGGGTGTATAACGGGCGGAGTGTATAAGCGGCGGGTGTATAACGGGCGGAGTGTATAACGGGCGGAGTGTATAACGGGCGTAGTGTATAACAGTTGGGGTGTAAAACGGGTGGAGTGTATAACGGGCGGAGTGTATAATGGGCGGAGTGTATAACGGGCGGAGTGTATAACGGGTGGGGTGTATAACGGGCTGAGTGTATAAAGGGCGGAGTGCATAACGGGCGGCGTGTATAACGGGCAGAGTGTATAACGGGCGGAGTGTATAACGAGCGGAGTGTATAACGGGTGGAGTGTATAACGGGTGGAGTGTATAACGGGCGGAGTGTATAACGGGAGGAGTGTATATCGGGCGGGGTGTATAACGGGCGGGGTGTATAACGGGCGGAGTGTATAACGGGCGGAGTGTTTAACGGGCGGAGTGTATAACGGGCGGAGTGTAGAACGGGCTGAGTGTTTAGCGGGCGGAGCGTATAACGGGCGGAGCGTATAACGGGCGGAGTGTATAACGGGCGGAGTGTATAACGGGCGGGGTGTATAACGGGCGGAGTGTATAACGGGCGGAGTGTATAACGGGCGGGGTGTATAATGGGCGGAGTGTATAACGGGCGGTGTGTATAACGGGCAGAGTGTATAACGGGCGGAGTGTATAATGGGCGGAGTGTATAACGGGCGGTGTGCATAACGGGCGGAGTGTATAACGGGCGGAGTGTATAACGGGCGGGGTGTATAACGGGCGGGGTGTATAACGGGCGGGGTGTATAACGGGCGGGGTGTATAACGGGCGGAGTGTTTTACGGGCTGAGTGTATAACGGGTGGGGTGTATAACGGGCGGAGTGTATAACGGGCGGAGTGTATAACGGTCGGAGTGTATAACGGTCGGAGTGTATAACGGGCTGGGTGTATAACGGGCGGGGTGTATAACGGACGGAGTGTATAACGGGCTGAGTGTATAACGGGCGGGGTGTATAACGGGCGGAGTGTATAACGGGCGGAGTGTACAACGGGCGGAGTGTATAACGGGCGGTGTGTATAACGGGCGGTGTGTATAATGGGCGGAGTGTATAACGGGCGGAGTGTATAATGGTCGGAGTGTATAACGGGCGGAGTGTATAACGGGCGGGGTTTTATAACGGGCGGAGTGTATAACGGGCGGAGTGTATAAGCGGCGGGTGTATAACGGGCGGTGTGTATAACGGGCGGAGTGTATAACGGGCGTAGTGTATAACAGTTGGGGTGTAAAACGGGTGGAGTGTATAACGGGTGGAGTGTATAACGGGCGGAGTGTATAACGGGCGGAGTGTATAACGGGCGGAGTGTATAACGGGTGGGGTGTATAACGGGCGGAGTGTATAACGGGCTGAGTGTATAACGGGTGGGGTGTATAACGGGTGGAGTGTATAACGGGCGGAGTGTATAACGGTCGGAATGTATAACGGTCGGAGTGTATAACGGGCTGAGTGTATAACGGGCGGGGTGTATAACGGTCGGAGTGTATAACGGGCTGAGTGTATAACGGGCGGGGTGTATAACAGGCGGAGTGTATAACGGGCGGAGTGTATAACGGGCGGAGTGTATAACGGGCGGAGTGTATAACGGGCGGTGTGTATAACGGTCGGAGTGTATAACGGGCGGAGTGTATAACGGGCGGCGTGTATAACGGGCGGAGTGTATAACGGGCGGAGTGTATAAGCGGCGGGTGTAAACGGGCGGAGTGTATAACGGGCGGAGTGTATAATGGGCGTAGTGTATAACAGTTGGGGTGTAAAACGGGTGGAGTGTATAACGGGCGGAGTGTATAACGGGCGGAGTGTATAACGGGCGGAGTGTATAACGGGTGGGGTGTATAACAGGCTGAGTGTATAAAGGGTGGAGTGTATAACGGGCGGCGTGTATAACGGGCGGAGTGTATAACGGGCGGAGTGTATAACGAGCGGAGTGTATAACGGGCGGAGTGTATAACGAGCGGAGTGTATAACGGGCGGAGTGTATAACGGGAGGAGTGTATATCGGGCGGGGTGTATAACGGGCGGGGTGTATAACGGGCGGAGTGTATAACGGGCGGAGTGTTTAACGGGCGGAGTGTTTAACGGGCGGAGTGTATAACGGGCGGAGTGTAGAACGGGCTGAGTGTTTAGCGGGCGGAGTGTATAACGGGCGGAGCGTATAACGGGCGGAGTGTATAACGGGTGGAGTGTATAATGGGCGGGGTGTATAATGGGTGGAGTGTATAACTTGCGGTGTGTATAACGGGCGGAGTGATTAACAGGCGGGGTGTATAACGGGCGGGGTGTAAAAAGGGCGGAGTGTATAACGGGCGGAGTGTATAACGGGCGGAGTGTATAACGGGCGGGGTGTATAACGGGCGGAGTGTATAACGGGCGGAGTGTATAACGGGCAGAGTGTATAACGGGCTGAGTGTATAGCGGGCGGAGCGTATAACGGGCGGAGTGTATAACGGGCGGAGTGTATAACGGGCGGGGTGTATAACGGGCGGGGTGTATAACGGGCGGGGTGTATACCGGGGGGGTTGTATACCGGGCTGAGTGTATAACGGGCGGAGTGTATAATGGGCGGAGTGTATAACGGGCAGAGTGTATAACGGGCTGAGTGTATAACGGGTGGGTTGTATAACGGGTGGAGTGTATAACGGGCGGAGTGTATAACGGTCGGAGTGTATAACGGGCTGAGTGTATAATGGGCGGGGTGTATAACGGTCGGAGTGTATAACGGGCGGAGTGTATAACGGGCGGTATGTATAACGGGCGGAGTGTATAACGGGCGGAGTGTATAACGGGCGGAGTGTATAACGGGCGGAGTGTATAACGAGCGGAGTGTATAACGTGCGGAGTGTATAACGGGCGGAGTGTATAACGGGCGGAGTGTGCGGAGTGTATAACGGGCGGAGTGTATAACGGGCTGAGTGTATAGCGGGCGGAGTGTATAACGGGCGGAGTGTATAACGGGCGGGGTGTATAACGGGCGGAGTGTATAACGGGCGGTGTGTATAACGGGCGGAGTGTATAACGGGCGGAGTGTATAACGGGCGGAGTGTATAACGGGTGGGGTGTATAACGGGTGGAGTGTATAACGGGCGGAGTGTATAACGGTCGGAGTGTATAACGGGCTGAGTGTATAACGGGCGGGGTGTATAACGGTCGGAGTGTATAACGGGCGGGGTGTATAACGGGCGGAGTGTACAACGGGCGGAGTGTATAACGGGCGGAGTGTATAACGGGCGGTGTGTATAACGGGCGGAGTGTATAACGGTCGGAGTGTATAACGGGCTGAGTGTATAACGGGCGGGGTGTATAACGGTCGGAGTGTATAACGGGCTGAGTGTATAACGGGCGGAGTGTATAACGGGCTGAGTGTATAACGGGCGGAGTGTATAACGGTCGGAGTGTATAACGGGCGGTGTGTATAACGGGCGGAGTGTATAACGGGCGGAGTGTATAACGGGCTGAGTGTATAATGGGTGGGGTGTATAACGGGTGGAGTGTATAACGGGCGGAGTGTATAACGGTCGGAGTGTATAACGGTCGGAGTGTATAACGGGCTGAGTGTATAACGGGCGGGGTGTATAACGGTCGGAGTGTATAACGGGCTGAGTGTATAACGGGCGGAGCGTATAACGGGCTGAGTGTATAATGGGCGGTGTGTATAACGGGCGGAGTGTATAACGGGCGGAGTGTATAACGGGCGGGGTGTATAACGGGCGGAGTGTATAACGGGCGGAGTGTATAACGGGCTGAGTGTATAGCGGGCGGAGTGTATAACGGGCGGAGTGTATAACGGGCGGAGTGTATAACGGGCGGAGTGTATAACGGGCGGGGTGTATAACGGGCTGGGTGTATACCGGGGGGGTTGTATAACGGGCTGAGTGTATAACGGGCGGAGTGTATAATGGGCGGAGTGTATAACGGGCAGAGTGTATAACGGGCTGAGTGTATAACGGGTGGGGTGTATAACGGGTGGAGTGTATAACGGGCGGAGTGTATAACGGTCGGAGTGTATAACGGGCTGAGTGTATAACGGGCGGGGTGTATAACGGTCGGAGTGTATAACGGGCTGAGTGTATAACGGGAGGGGTGTAAAACGGGCGGAGTGTATAACGGGCGGAGTGTACAACGGGCGGAGTGTATAACGGGCGGAGTGTATAACGGGCGGAGTGTATAACGGGCGGAGTGTATAACGGTCGGAGTGTATAACGGGCGGAGTGTATAACGGGCGGGGTGTATAACGGGCGGAGTGTATAAGCGGCGGGTGTATAACGGGCGGAGTGTATAACGGGCGGAGTGTATAACGGGCGTAGTGTATAACAGTTGGGGTGTAAAACGGGTGGAGTGTATAACGGGCGGAGTGTATAATGGGCGGAGTGTATAACGGGCGGAGTGTATAACGGGTGGGGTGTATAACGGGCTGAGTGTATAAAGGGCGGAGTGCATAACGGGCGGCGTGTATAACGGGCAGAGTGTATAACGGGCGGAGTGTATAACGAGCGGAGTGTATAACGGGCGGAGTGTATAACGGGTGGAGTGTATAACGGGCGGAGTGTATAACGGGAGGAGTGTATATCGGGCGGGGTGTATAACGGGCGGGGTGTATAACGGGCGGAGTGTATAACGGGCGGGGTGTATAACGGGCGGAGTGTATAACGGGCGGAGTGTTTAACGGGCGGAGTGTATAACGGGCGGAGTGTAGAACGGGCTGAGTGTTTAGCGGGCGGAGTGTATAACGGGCGGAGCGTATAACGGGCGGAGTGTATAACGGGCGGGGTGTATAACGGGCGGAGTGTATAACGGGCGGAGTGTATAACGGGCGGGGTGTATAATGGGCGGAGTGTATAACGGGCGGTGTGTATAACGGGCAGAGTGTATAACGGGCGGAGTGTATAATGGGCGGAGTGTATAACCGGCGGTGTGTATAACGGGCGGAGTGTATAACGGGCGGAGTGTATAACGGGCGGGGTGTATAACGGGCGGGGTGTATAACGGGCGGTGTGTATAACGGGCGGAGTGTATAACGGGCGGAGTGTATAACGGGCTGAGTGTATAACGGGTGGGGTGTATAACGGGCGGAGTGTATAACGGGCGGAGTGTATAACGGTCGGAGTGCATAACGGTCGGAGTGTATAACGGGCTGGGTGTATAACGGGTGGGGTGTATAACGGACGGAGTGTATAACGGGCTGAGTGTATAACGGGCGGGGTGTATAACGGGCGGAGTGTATAACGGGCGGAGTGTACAACGGGCGGAGTGTATAACGGGCGGTGTGTATAACGGGCGGAGTGTATAACGGGCGGAGTGTATAACGGGCGGAGTGTATAATGGTCGGAGTGTATAACGGGCGGAGTGTATAACGGGCGGGGTTTTATAACGGGCGGAGTGTATAACGGGCGGAGTGTATAAGCGGCGGGTGTATAACGGGCGGTGTGTATAACGGGCGGAGTGTATAACGGGCGTAGTGTATAACAGTTGGGGTGTAAAACGGGTGGAGTGTATAACGGGTGGAGTGTATAACGGGCGGAGTGTATAACGGGCGGAGTGTATAACGGGCGGAGTGTATAACGGGCGGTGTGTATAACGGGCGGAGTGTATAACGGGCGGAGTGTATAATGGGCTGAGTGTATAACGGGTGGGGTGTATAACGGGTGGAGTGTATAACGGGCGGAGTGTATAACGGTCGGAGTGTATAACGGTCGGAGTGTATAACGGGCTGAGTGTATAACGGGCGGGGTGTATAACGGTCGGAGTGTATAACGGGCTGAGTGTATAACGGGCGGAGTGTATAACGGGCTGAGTGTATAATGGGCGGAGTGTATAACGGGCGGAGTGTATAACGGGCGGAGTGTATAACGGGCGGGGTGTATAACGGGCGGAGTGTATAACGGGCGGAGTGTATAACGGGCTGAGTGTATAGCGGGCGGAGTGTATAACGGGCGGAGTGTATAACGGGCGGAGTTTATAACGGGCGGAGTGTATAACGGGCGGGGTGTATAACGGGCGGGGTGTATAACGGGCGGGGTGTATACCGGGGGGGTTGTATAACGGGCTGAGTGTATAACGGGCGGAGTGTATAATGGGCGGAGTGTATAACGGGCAGAGTGTATAACGGGCTGAGTGTATAACGGGTGGGGTGTATAACGGGTGGAGTGTATAACGGGCGGAGTGTATAACGGTCGGAGTGTATAACGGGCTGAGTGTATAACGGGCGGGGTGTATAACGGTCGGAGTGTATAACGGGCTGAGTGTATAACGGGCGGGGTGTATAACGGGCGGAGTGTATAACGGGCGGAGTGTACAACGGGCGGTGTGTATAACGGGCGGAGTGTATAACGGGCGGAGTGTATAACGGGCGGAGTGTATAACGGTCGGAGTGTATAACGGGCGGAGTGTATAACGGGCGGGGTGTATAACGGGCGGAGTGTATAAGCGGCGGGTGTATAACGGGCGGAGTGTATAACGGGCGGAGTGTATAACGGGCGTAGTGTATAACAGTTGGGGTGTAAAACGGGTGGAGTGTATAACGGGCGGAGTGTATAATGGGCGGAGTGTATAACGGGCGGAGTGTATAACGGGTGGGGTGTATAACGGGCTGAGTGTATAAAGGGCGGAGTGCATAACGGGCGGCGTGTATAACGGGCAGAGTGTATAACGGGCGGAGTGTATAACGAGCGGAGTGTATAACGGGTGGAGTGTATAACGGGTGGAGTGTATAACGGGCGGAGTGTATAACGGGAGGAGTGTATATCGGGCGGGGTGTATAACGGGCGGGGTGTATAACGGGCGGAGTGTATAACGGGCGGGGTGTATAACGGGCGGAGTGTATAACGGGCGGAGTGTTTAACGGGCGGAGTGTATAACGGGCGGAGTGTAGAACGGGCTGAGTGTTTAGCGGGCGGAGCGTATAACGGGCGGAGCGTATAACGGGCGGAGTGTATAACGGGCGGAGTGTATAACGGGCGGGGTGTATAACGGGCGGAGTGTATAACGGGCGGAGTGTATAACGGGCGGGGTGTATAATGGGCGGAGTGTATAACGGGCGGTGTGTATAACGGGCAGAGTGTATAACGGGCGGAGTGTATAATGGGCGGAGTGTATAACGGGCGGTGTGTATAACGGGCGGAGTGTATAACGGGCGGAGTGTATAACGGGCGGGGTGTATAACGGGCGGGGTGTATAACGGGCGGGGTGTATAACGGGCGGGGTGTATAACGGGCGGAGTGTTTTACGGGCTGAGTGTATAACGGGTGGGGTGTATAACGGGCGGAGTGTATAACGGGCGGAGTGTATAACGGTCGGAGTGTATAACGGTCGGAGTGTATAACGGGCTGGGTGTATAACGGGCGGGGTGTATAACGGACGGAGTGTATAACGGGCTGAGTGTATAACGGGCGGGGTGTATAACGGGCGGAGTGTATAACGGGCGGAGTGTACAACGGGCGGAGTGTATAACGGGCGGTGTGTATAACGGGCGGTGTGTATAACGGGCGGAGTGTATAACGGGCGGAGTGTATAATGGTCGGAGTGTATAACGGGCGGAGTGTATAACGGGCGGGGTTTTATAACGGGCGGAGTGTATAACGGGCGGAGTGTATAAGCGGCGGGTGTATAACGGGCGGTGTGTATAACGGGCGGAGTGTATAACGGGCGTAGTGTATAACAGTTGGGGTGTATAACGGGTGGAGTGTATAACGGGCGGAGTGTATAACGGGCGGAGTGTATAACGGGCGGAGTGTATAACGGGTGGGGTGTATAACGGGCGGAGTGTATAACGGGCTGAGTGTATAACGGGTGGGGTGTATAACGGGTGGAGTGTATAACGGGCGGAGTGTATAACGGTCGGAATGTATAACGGTCGGAGTGTATAACGGGCTGAGTGTATAACGGGCGGGGTGTATAACGGTCGGAGTGTATAACGGGCTGAGTGTATAACGGGCGGGGTGTATAACAGGCGGAGTGTATAACGGGCGGAGTGTATAACGGGCGGAGTGTATAACGGGCGGAGTGTATAACGGGCGGTGTGTATAACGGTCGGAGTGTATAACGGGCGGAGTGTATAACGGGCGGCGTGTATAACGGGCGGAGTGTATAACGGGCGGAGTGTATAAGCGGCGGGTGTATAACGGGCGGAGTGTATAACGGGCGGAGTGTATAATGGGCGTAGTGTATAACAGTTGGGGTGTAAAACGGGTGGAGTGTATAACGGGCGGAGTGTATAACGGGCGGAGTGTATAACGGGCGGAGTGTATAACGGGTGGGGTGTATAACAGGCTGAGTGTATAAAGGGTGGAGTGTATAACGGGCGGCGTGTATAACGGGCGGAGTGTATAACGGGCGGAGTGTATAACGAGCGGAGTGTATAACGGGCGGAGTGTATAACGAGCGGAGTGTATAACGGGCGGAGTGTATAACGGGAGGAGTGTATATCGGGCGGGGTGTATAACGGGCGGGGTGTATAACGGGCGGAGTGTATAACGGGCGGAGTGTTTAACGGGCGGAGTGTTTAACGGGCGGAGTGTATAACGGGCGGAGTGTAGAACGGGCTGAGTGTTTAGCGGGCGGAGTGTATAACGGGCGGAGCGTATAACGGGCGGAGTGTATAACGGGTGGAGTGTATAATGGGCGGGGTGTATAATGGGTGGAGTGTATAACTTGCGGTGTGTATAACGGGCGGAGTGATTAACAGGCGGGGTGTATAACGGGCGGGGTGTAAAAAGGGCGGAGTGTATAACGGGCGGAGTGTATAACGGGCGGAGTGTATAACGGGCGGGGTGTATAACGGGCGGAGTGTATAACGGGCGGAGTGTATAACGGGCAGAGTGTATAACGGGCTGAGTGTATAGCGGGCGGAGCGTATAACGGGCGGAGTGTATAACGGGCGGAGTGTATAACGGGCGGGGTGTATAACGGGCGGGGTGTATAACGGGCGGGGTGTATACCGGGGGGGTTGTATACCGGGCTGAGTGTATAACGGGCGGAGTGTATAATGGGCGGAGTGTATAACGGGCAGAGTGTATAACGGGCTGAGTGTATAACGGGTGGGGTGTATAACGGGTGGAGTGTATAACGGGCGGAGTGTATAACGGTCGGAGTGTATAACGGGCTGAGTGTATAATGGGCGGGGTGTATAACGGTCGGAGTGTATAACGGGCGGGGTGTATAACGGGCGGAGTGTATAACGGGCGGAGTGTACAACGGGCGGAGTGTATAACGGGCGGAGTGTATAACGGGCGGAGTGTATAACGGTCGGAGTGTATAACGGGCCGAGTGTATAACGGGCGGGGTGTATAACGGGCGGAGTGTATAACGGGCGGAGTGTATAAGCGGCGGGTGTATAACGGGCGGAGTGTATAACGGGCGGAGTGTATAACGGGCGTAGTGTATAACAGTTGGGGTGTAAAACGGGTGGAGTGTATAACGGGTGGGGTGTATAACGGGCGGAGTGTATAACGGGCGGAGTGTATAACGGGCGGAGTGTATAACGGGTGGGGTGTATAACGGGCGGAGTGTATAACGGGCTGTGTGTATAACGGGTGGGGTGTATAACGGGTGGAGTGTATAACGGGCGGAGTGTATAACGGTCGGAGTGTATAACGGTCGGAGTGTATAACGGGCTGAGTGTATAACGGGCGGGGTGTATAACGGTCGGAGTGTATAATGGGCTGAGTGTATAACGGGCGGAGCGTATAACGGGCTGAGTGTATAATGGGCGGTGTGTATAACGGGCGGAGTGTATAACGGGCGGAGTGTATAACGGGCGGGGTGTATAACGGGCGGAGTGTATAACGGGCGGAGTGTATAACGGGCTGAGTGTATAGCGGGCGGAGTGTATAACGGGCGGAGTGTATAACGGGCGGAGTGTATAACGGGCGGAGTGTATAACGGGCGGGGTGTATAACGGGCGGGGTGTATACCGGGGGGGTTGTATAACGGGCTGAGTGTATAACGGGCGGAGTGTATAATGGGCGGAGTGTATAACGGGCAGAGTGTATAACGGGCTGAGTGTATAACGGGTGGGGTGTATAACGGGTGGAGTGTATAACGGGCGGAGTGTATAACGGTCGGAGTGTATAACGGGCTGAGTGTATAACGGGCGGGGTGTATAACGGTCGGAGTGTATAACGGGCTGAGTGTATAACGGGAGGGGTGTAAAACGGGCGGAGTGTATAACGGGCGGAGTGTACAACGGGCGGAGTGTATAACGGGCGGAGTGTATAACGGGCGGAGTGTATAACGGGCGGAGTGTATAACGGTCGGAGTGTATAACGGGCGGAGTGTATAACGGGCGGGGTGTATAACGGGCGGAGTGTATAAGCGGCGGGTGTATAACGGGCGGAGTGTATAACGGGCGGAGTGTATAACGGGCGTAGTGTATAACAGTTGGGGTGTAAAACGGGTGGAGTGTATAACGGGCGGAGTGTATAATGGGCGGAGTGTATAACGGGCGGAGTGTATAACGGGCGGGGTGTATAACGGGCTGAGTGTATAAAGGGCGGAGTGCATAACGGGCGGCGTGTATAACGGGCAGAGTGTATAACGGGCGGAGTGTATAACGAGCGGAGTGTATAACGGGCGGAGTGTATAACGGGCGGAGTGTATAACGGGTGGAGTGTATAACGGGCGGAGTGTATAACGGGAGGAGTGTATATCGGGCGGGGTGTATAACGGGCGGGGTGTATAACGGGCGGAGTGTATAACGGGCGGGGTGTATAACGGGCGGAGTGTATAACGGGCGGAGTGTTTAACGGGCGGAGTGTATAACGGGCGGAGTGTAGAACGGGCTGAGTGTTTAGCGGGCGGAGTGTATAACGGGCGGAGCGTATAACGGGCGGAGTGTATAACGGGCGGGGTGTATAACGGGCGGAGTGTATAACGGGCGGAGTGTATAACGGGCGGGGTGTATAATGGGCGGAGTGTATAACGGGCGGTGTGTATAACGGGCAGAGTGTATAACGGGCGGAGTGTATAATGGGCGGAGTGTATAACCGGCGGTGTGTATAACGGGCGGAGTGTATAACGGGCGGAGTGTATAACGGGCGGGGTGTATAACGGGCGGGGTGTATAACGGGCGGTGTGTATAACGGGCGGAGTGTATAACGGGCGGAATGTATAACGGGCTGAGTGTATAACGGGTGGGGTGTATAACGGGCGGAGTGTATAACGGGCGGAGTGTATAACGGTCGGAGTGCATAACGGTCGGAGTGTATAACGGGCTGGGTGTATAACGGGTGGGGTGTATAACGGACGGAGTGTATAACGGGCTGAGTGTATAACGGGCGGGGTGTATAACGGGCGGAGTGTATAACGGGCGGAGTGTACAACGGGCGGAGTGTATAACGGGCGGTGTGTATAACGGGCGGAGTGTATAACGGGCGGAGTGTATAACGGGCGGAGTGTATAATGGTCGGAGTGTATAACGGGCGGAGTGTATAACGGGCGGGGTTTTATAACGGGCGGAGTGTATAACGGGCGGAGTGTATAAGCGGCGGGTGTATAACGGGCGGTGTGTATAACGGGCGGAGTGTATAACGGGCGTAGTGTATAACAGTTGGGGTGTAAAACGGGTGGAGTGTATAACGGGTGGAGTGTATAACGGGCGGAGTGTATAACGGGCGGAGTGTATAACGGGCGGAGTGTATAACGGGCGGTGTGTATAACGGGCGGAGTGTATAACGGGCGGAGTGTATAATGGGCTGAGTGTATAACGGGTGGGGTGTATAACGGGTGGAGTGTATAACGGGTGGAGTGTATAACGGTCGGAGTGTATAACGGTCGGAGTGTATAACGGGCTGAGTGTATAACGGGCGGGGTGTATAACGGTCGGAGTGTATAACGGGCTGAGTGTATAACGGGCGGAGTGTATAACGGGCTGAGTGTATAATGGGCGGAGTGTATAACGGGCGGAGTGTATAACGGGCGGAGTGTATAACGGGCGGGGTGTATAAGCGGCGGGTGTATAACGGGCGGTGTGTATAACGGGCGGAGTGTATAACGGGCGTAGTGTATAACAGTTGGGGTGTAAAACGGGTGGAGTGTATAACGGGTGGAGTGTATAACGGGCGGAGTGTATAACGGGCGGAGTGTATAACGGGCGGAGTGTATACCGGGGGGGTTGTATAACGGGCTGAGTGTATAACGGGCGGAGTGTATAATGGGCGGAGTGTATAACGGGCAGAGTGTATAACGGGCTGAGTGTATAACGGGTGGGGTGTATAACGGGTGGAGTGTATAACGGGCGGAGTGTATAACGGTCGGAGTGTATAACGGGCTGAGTGTATAACGGGCGGGGTGTATAACGGTCGGAGTGTATAACGGGCTGAGTGTATAACGGGCGGGGTGTATAACGGGCGGAGTGTATAACGGGCGGAGTGTACAACGGGCGGTGTGTATAACGGGCGGAGTGTATAACGGGCGGAGTGTATAACGGGCGGAGTGTATAACGGTCGGAGTGTATAACGGGCGGAGTGTATAACGGGCGGGGTGTATAACGGGCGGAGTGTATAAGCGGCGGGTGTATAACGGGCGGAGTGTATAACGGGCGGAGTGTATAACGGGCGTAGTGTATAACAGTTGGGGTGTAAAACGGGTGGAGTGTATAACGGGCGGAGTGTATAATGGGCGGAGTGTATAACGGGCGGAGTGTATAACGGGTGGGGTGTATAACGGGCTGAGTGTATAAAGGGCGGAGTGCATAACGGGCGGCGTGTATAACGGGCAGAGTGTATAACGGGCGGAGTGTATAACGAGCGGAGTGTATAACGGGTGGAGTGTATAACGGGTGGAGTGTATAACGGGCGGAGTGTATAACGGGAGGAGTGTATATCGGGCGGGGTGTATAACGGGCGGGGTGTATAACGGGCGGAGTGTATAACGGGCGGGGTGTATAACGGGCGGAGTGTATAACGGGCGGAGTGTTTAACGGGCGGAGTGTATAACGGGCGGAGTGTAGAACGGGCTGAGTGTTTAGCGGGCGGAGCGTATAACGGGCGGAGCGTATAACGGGCGGAGTGTATAACGGGCGGAGTGTATAACGGGCGGGGTGTATAACGGGCGGAGTGTATAACGGGCGGAGTGTATAACGGGCGGGGTGTATAATGGGCGGAGTGTATAACGGGCGGTGTGTATAACGGGCAGAGTGTATAACGGGCGGAGTGTATAATGGGCGGAGTGTATAACGGGCGGTGTGCATAACGGGCGGAGTGTATAACGGGCGGAGTGTATAACGGGCGGGGTGTATAACGGGCGGGGTGTATAACGGGCGGGGTGTATAACGGGCGGGGTGTATAACGGGCGGAGTGTTTTACGGGCTGAGTGTATAACGGGTGGGGTGTATAACGGGCGGAGTGTATAACGGGCGGAGTGTATAACGGTCGGAGTGTATAACGGTCGGAGTGTATAACGGGCTGGGTGTATAACGGGCGGGGTGTATAACGGACGGAGTGTATAACGGGCTGAGTGTATAACGGGCGGGGTGTATAACGGGCGGAGTGTATAACGGGCGGAGTGTACAACGGGCGGAGTGTATAACGGGCGGTGTGTATAACGGGCGGTGTGTATAATGGGCGGAGTGTATAACGGGCGGAGTGTATAATGGTCGGAGTGTATAACGGGCGGAGTGTATAACGGGCGGGGTTTTATAACGGGCGGAGTGTATAACGGGCGGAGTGTATAAGCGGCGGGTGTATAACGGGCGGTGTGTATAACGGGCGGAGTGTATAACGGGCGTAGTGTATAACAGTTGGGGTGTAAAACGGGTGGAGTGTATAACGGGTGGAGTGTATAACGGGCGGAGTGTATAACGGGCGGAGTGTATAACGGGCGGAGTGTATAACGGGTGGGGTGTATAACGGGCGGAGTGTATAACGGGCTGAGTGTATAACGGGTGGGGTGTATAACGGGTGGAGTGTATAACGGGCGGAGTGTATAACGGTCGGAATGTATAACGGTCGGAGTGTATAACGGGCTGAGTGTATAACGGGCGGGGTGTATAACGGTCGGAGTGTATAACGGGCTGAGTGTATAACGGGCGGGGTGTATAACAGGCGGAGTGTATAACGGGCGGAGTGTATAACGGGCGGAGTGTATAACGGGCGGAGTGTATAACGGGCGGTGTGTATAACGGTCGGAGTGTATAACGGGCGGAGTGTATAACGGGCGGCGTGTATAACGGGCGGAGTGTATAACGGGCGGAGTGTATAAGCGGCGGGTGTAAACGGGCGGAGTGTATAACGGGCGGAGTGTATAATGGGCGTAGTGTATAACAGTTGGGGTGTAAAACGGGTGGAGTGTATAACGGGCGGAGTGTATAACGGGCGGAGTGTATAACGGGCGGAGTGTATAACGGGTGGGGTGTATAACAGGCTGAGTGTATAAAGGGTGGAGTGTATAACGGGCGGCGTGTATAACGGGCGGAGTGTATAACGGGCGGAGTGTATAACGAGCGGAGTGTATAACGGGCGGAGTGTATAACGAGCGGAGTGTATAACGGGCGGAGTGTATAACGGGAGGAGTGTATATCGGGCGGGGTGTATAACGGGCGGGGTGTATAACGGGCGGAGTGTATAACGGGCGGAGTGTTTAACGGGCGGAGTGTTTAACGGGCGGAGTGTATAACGGGCGGAGTGTAGAACGGGCTGAGTGTTTAGCGGGCGGAGTGTATAACGGGCGGAGCGTATAACGGGCGGAGTGTATAACGGGTGGAGTGTATAATGGGCGGGGTGTATAATGGGTGGAGTGTATAACTTGCGGTGTGTATAACGGGCGGAGTGATTAACAGGCGGGGTGTATAACGGGCGGGGTGTAAAAAGGGCGGAGTGTATAACGGGCGGAGTGTATAACGGGCGGAGTGTATAACGGGCGGGGTGTATAACGGGCGGAGTGTATAACGGGCGGAGTGTATAACGGGCAGAGTGTATAACGGGCTGAGTGTATAGCGGGCGGAGCGTATAACGGGCGGAGTGTATAACGGGCGGAGTGTATAACGGGCGGGGTGTATAACGGGCGGGGTGTATAACGGGCGGGGTGTATACCGGGGGGGTTGTATACCGGGCTGAGTGTATAACGGGCGGAGTGTATAATGGGCGGAGTGTATAACGGGCAGAGTGTATAACGGGCTGAGTGTATAACGGGTGGGGTGTATAACGGGTGGAGTGTATAACGGGCGGAGTGTATAACGGTCGGAGTGTATAACGGGCTGAGTGTATAATGGGCGGGGTGTATAACGGTCGGAGTGTATAACGGGCGGGGTGTATAACGGGCGGAGTGTACAACGGGCGGAGTGTATAACGGGTGGAGTGTATAACGGGCGGAGTGTATAACGGTCGGAGTGTATAACGGGCGGAGTGTATAACGGGCGGGGTGTATAACGGGCGGAGTGTATAACGGGCGGAGTGTATAAGCGGCGGGTGTATAACGGGCGGAGTGTATAACGGGCGGAGTGTATAACGGGCGTAGTGTATAACAGTTGGGGTGTAAAACGGGTGGAGTGTATAATGGGCGGAGTGTATAAAGGGCGGAGTGTATAACGGGCGGAGTGTATAACGGGCGGAGTGTATAACGGGCGGAGTGTATAACGGGTGGGGTGTATAACGGGCTGAGTGTATAAAGGGCGGAGTGCATAACGGTCGGAGTGTATAACGGGCTGAGTGTATAACGGGCGGAGTGTATAACGGGCTGAGTGTATAATGGGCGGAGTGTATAACGGGCGGAGTGTATAACGGGCGGAGTGTATAACGGGCGGGGTGTATAACGGGCGGAGTGTATAACGGGCGGAGTGTATAACGGGCTGAGTGTATAGCGGGCGGAGTGTATAACGGGCGGAGTGTATAACGGGCGAAGTGTATAACGGGCGGAGTGTATAACGGGCGGGGTGTAAAATGGGCGGGGTGTATAACGGGCGGGGTGTATACCGGGGGGGTTGTATAACGGGCTGAGTGTATAACGGGCGGAGTGTATAATGGGCGGAGTGTATAACGGGCAGAGTGTATAACGGGCTGAGTGTATAACGGGTGGGGTGTATAACGGGTGGAGTGTATAATGGGCGGAGTGTATAACGGTCGGAGTGTATAACGGGCTGAGTGTATAACGGGCGGGGTGTATAACGGTCGGAGTGTATAATGGGCTGAGTGTATAACGGGCGGGGTGTATAACGGGCGGAGTGTATAACGGGTGGAGTGTACAACGGGCGGAGTGTATAACGGGCGGAGTGTATAACGGGCGGAGTGTATAACGGGCGGAGTGTATAACGGTCGGAGTGTATAACGGGCGGAGTGTATAACAGGCGGGGTGTATAACGGGCGGAGTGTATAAGCGGCGGGTGTATAACGGGCGGAGTGTATAACGGGCGGAGTGTATAACGGGTGGAGTGTATAACGGGCGGAGTGTATAATGGGAGGAGTGCATATCGGGCGGGGTGTATAATGGGCGGAGTGTATAACGGGCGGAGTGTATAACGGGCGGAGTGTATAACGGGCGGTGTGTATAACGGTCGGAGTGTATAACGGGCGGAGTGTATAACGGGCGGGGTGTATAACGGGCGGAGTGTATAACGGGCGGAGTGTATAAGCGGCGGGTGTATAACGGGCGGAGTGTATAACGGGCGGAGTGTATAACGGGCGTAGTGTATAACAGTTGGTGTGTAAAACGGGTGGAGTGTATAACGGGCGGAGTGTATAACGGGCGGAGTGTATAACGGGCGGAGTGTATAACGGGTGGGGTGTATAACAGGCTGAGTGTATAAAGGGCGGAGTGTATAACGGGCGGCGTGTATAACGGGCGGAGTGTATAACGGGCGGAGTGTATAACGAGCGGAGTGTATAACGGGCGGAGTGTATAACGAGCGGAGTGTATAACGGGCGGAGTGTATAACGGGAGGAGTGTATATCGGGCGGGGTGTATAACGGGCGGGGTGTATAACGGGCGGAGTGTATAACGGGCGGAGTGTTTAACGGGCGGAGTGTTTAACGGGCGGAGTGTATAACGGGCGGAGTGTAGAACGGGCTGAGTGTTTAGCGGGCGGAGTGTATAACGGGCGGAGCGTATAACGGGCGGAGTGTATAACGGGTGGAGTGTATAATGGGCGGGGTGTATAATGGGTGGAGTGTATAACTTGCGGTGTGTATAACGGGCGGAGTGATTAACAGGCGGGGTGTATAACGGGCGGGGTGTAAAAAGGGCGGAGTGTATAACGGGCGGAGTGTATAACGGGCGGAGTGTATAACGGGCGGGGTGTATAACGGGCGGAGTGTATAACGGGCGGAGTGTATAACGGGCAGAGTGTATAACGGGCTGAGTGTATAGCGGGCGGAGTGTATAACGGGCGGAGCGTATAACGGGCGGAGTGTATAACGGGCGGAGTGTATAACGGGCGGGGTGTATAACGGGCGGGGTGTATAACGGGCGGGGTGTATACCGGGGGGGTTGTATAACGGGCTGAGTGTATAACGGGCGGAGTGTATAATGGGCGGAGTGTATAACGGGCAGAGTGTATAACGGGCTGAGTGTATAACGGGTGGGGTGTATAACGGGTGGAGTGTATAACGGGCGGAGTGTATAACGGTCGGAGTGTATAACGGGCTGAGTGTATAATGGGCGGGGTGTATAACGGTCGGAGTGTATAACGGGCGGGGTGTATAACGGGCGGAGTGTATAACGGGCGGAGTGTACAACGGGCGGAGTGTATAACGGGCGGAGTGTATAACGGGCGGAGTGTATAACGGTCGGAGTGTATAACGGGCGGAGTGTATAACGGGCGGGGTGTATAACGGGCGGAGTGTATAACGGGCGGAGTGTATAAGCGGCGGGTGTATAACGGGCGGAGTGTATAACGGGCGGAGTGTATAACGGGCGTAGTGTATAACAGTTGGGGTGTAAAACGGGTGGAGTGTATAATGGGCGGAGTGTATAAAGGGCGGAGTGTATAACGGGCGGAGTGTATAACGGGCGGAGTGTATAACGGGCGGAGTGTATAACGGGTGGGGTGTATAACGGGCTGAGTGTATAAAGGGCGGAGTGCATAACGGTCGGAGTGTATAACGGGCTGAGTGTATAACGGGCGGAGTGTATAACGGGCTGAGTGTATAATGGGCGGAGTGTATAACGGGCGGAGTGTATAACGGGCGGAGTGTATAACGGGCGGGGTGTATAACAGGCGGAGTGTATAACGGGCGGAGTGTATAACGGGCTGAGTGTATAGCGGGCGGAGTGTATAACGGGCGGAGTGTATAACGGGCGGAGTGTATAACGGGCGGAGTGTATAACGGGCGGGGTGTAAAATGGGCGGGGTTTATAACGGGCGGGGTGTATACCGGGGGGGTTGTATAACGGGCTGAGTGTATAACGGGCGGAGTGTATAATGGGCGGAGTGTATAACGGGCAGAGTGTATAACGGGCTGAGTGTATAACGGGTGGGGTGTATAACGGGTGGAGTGTATAACGGGCGGAGTGTATAACGGTCGGAGTGTATAACGGGCTGAGTGTATAACGGGCGGGGTGTATAACGGTCGGAGTGTATAATGGGCTGAGTGTATAACGGGCGGGGTGTATAACGGGCGGAGTGTATAACGGGTGGAGTGTACAACGGGTGGAGTGTATAACGGGCGGAGTGTATAACGGGCGGAGTGTATAACGGGCGGAGTGTATAACGGTCGGAGTGTATAACGGGCGGAGTGTATAACAGGCGGGGTGTATAACGGGCGGAGTGTATAAGCGGCGGGTGTATAACGGGCGGAGTGTATAACGGGCGGAGTGTATAACGGGTGGAGTGTATAACGGGCGGAGTGTATAATGGGAGGAGTGCATATCGGGCGAGGTGTATAATGGGCGGGGTGTATAACGGGCGGAGTGTATAACGGGCGGGGTGTATAACGGGCGGAGTGTATAACGGGCGGAGTGTTTAACGGGCGGAGTGTATAACGGGCGGATTGTAGAACGGGCTGAGTGTTTAGCGGGCGGAGTGTATAACGGGCGGAGCGTATAACGGGCGGAGTGTATAACGGGCGGAGTGTATAACGGGCGGGGTGTATAACGGGCGGAGTGTATAACGGGCGGAGTGTATAACGGGCGGGGTGTATAACGGGCGGAGTGTATAACGGGCGGTGTGTATAACGGGCTGAGTGTATAACGGGAGGGGTGTAAAACGGGCGGAGTGTATAACGGGCGGAGTGTACAACGGGCGGAGTGTATAACGGGCGGAGTGTATAACGGGCGGAGTGTATAACGGGCGGAGTGTATAATGGGCGGAGTGTATAACGGTCGGAGTGTATAACGGGCTGAGTGTATAACGGGAGGGGTGTAAAACGGGCGGAGTGTATAACGGGCGGAGTGTACAACGGGCGGAGTGTATAACGGGCGGAGTGTATAACGGGCGGAGTGTATAACGGGCGGAGTGTATAACGGTCGGAGTGTATAACGGGCGGAGTGTATAACGGGCGGGGTGTATAACGGGCGGAGTGTATAAGCGGCGGGTGTATAACGGGCGGAGTGTATAACGGGCGGAGTGTATAACGGGCGTAGTGTATAACAGTTGGGGTGTAAAACGGGTGGAGTGTATAACGGGCGGAGTGTATAATGGGCGGAGTGTATAACGGGCGGAGTGTATAACGGGTGGGGTGTATAACGGGCTGAGTGTATAAAGGGCGGAGTGCATAACGGGCGGCGTGTATAACGGGCAGAGTGTATAACGGGCGGAGTGTATAACGAGCGGAGTGTATAACGGGCGGAGTGTATAACGGGTGGAGTGTATAACGGGCGGAGTGTATAACGGGAGGAGTGTATATCGGGCGGGGTGTATAACGGGCGGGGTGTATAACGGGCGGAGTGTATAACGGGCGGGGTGTATAACGGGCGGAGTGTATAACGGGCGGAGTGTTTAACGGGCGGAGTGTATAACGGGCGGAGTGTAGAACGGGCTGAGTGTTTAGCGGGCGGAGTGTATAACGGGCGGAGTGTATAACGGGCGGAGTGTATAACGGGCGGGGTGTATAATGGGCGGAGTGTATAACGGGCGGTGTGTATAACGGGCAGAGTGTATAACGGGCGGAGTGTATAATGGGCGGAGTGTATAACCGGCGGTGTGTATAACGGGCGGAGTGTATAACGGGCGGAGTGTATAACGGGCGGGGTGTATAACGGGCGGGGTGTATAACGGGCGGGGTGTATAACGGGCGGAGTGTATAACGGGCGGAGTGTATAACGGGCTGAGTGTATAACGGGTGGGGTGTATAACGGGCGGAGTGTATAAGCGGCGGGTGTATAACGGGCGGAGTGTATAACGGGCGGAGTGTATAACGGGTGGAGTGTATAACGGGCGGAGTGTATAATGGGAGGAGTGCATATCGGGCGAGGTGTATAATGGGCGGGGTGTATAACGGGCGGAGTGTATAACGGGCGGGGTGTATAACGGGCGGAGTGTATAACGGGCGGAGTGTTTAACGGGCGGAGTGTATAACGGGCGGATTGTAGAACGGGCTGAGTGTTTAGCGGGCGGAGTGTATAACGGGCGGAGCGTATAACGGGCGGAGTGTATAACGGGCGGAGTGTATAACGGGCGGGGTGTATAACGGGCGGAGTGTATAACGGGCGGAGTGTATAACGGGCGGGGTGTATAACGGGCGGAGTGTATAACGGGCGGTGTGTATAACGGGCTGAGTGTATAACGGGAGGGGTGTAAAACGGGCGGAGTGTATAACGGGCGGAGTGTACAACGGGCGGAGTGTATAACGGGCGGAGTGTATAACGGGCGGAGTGTATAACGGGCGGAGTGTATAATGGGCGGAGTGTATAACGGTCGGAGTGTATAACGGGCTGAGTGTATAACGGGAGGGGTGTAAAACGGGCGGAGTGTATAACGGGCGGAGTGTACAACGGGCGGAGTGTATAACGGGCGGAGTGTATAACGGGCGGAGTGTATAACGGGCGGAGTGTATAACGGTCGGAGTGTATAACGGGCGGAGTGTATAACGGGCGGGGTGTATAACGGGCGGAGTGTATAAGCGGCGGGTGTATAACGGGCGGAGTGTATAACGGGCGGAGTGTATAACGGGCGTAGTGTATAACAGTTGGGGTGTAAAACGGGTGGAGTGTATAACGGGCGGAGTGTATAATGGGCGGAGTGTATAACGGGCGGAGTGTATAACGGGTGGGGTGTATAACGGGCTGAGTGTATAAAGGGCGGAGTGCATAACGGGCGGCGTGTATAACGGGCAGAGTGTATAACGGGCGGAGTGTATAACGAGCGGAGTGTATAACGGGCGGAGTGTATAACGGGTGGAGTGTATAACGGGCGGAGTGTATAACGGGAGGAGTGTATATCGGGCGGGGTGTATAACGGGCGGGGTGTATAACGGGCGGAGTGTATAACGGGCGGGGTGTATAACGGGCGGAGTGTATAACGGGCGGAGTGTTTAACGGGCGGAGTGTATAACGGGCGGAGTGTAGAACGGGCTGAGTGTTTAGCGGGCGGAGTGTATAACGGGCGGAGTGTATAACGGGCGGAGTGTATAACGGGCGGGGTGTATAATGGGCGGAGTGTATAACGGGCGGTGTGTATAACGGGCAGAGTGTATAACGGGCGGAGTGTATAATGGGCGGAGTGTATAACCGGCGGTGTGTATAACGGGCGGAGTGTATAACGGGCGGAGTGTATAACGGGCGGGGTGTATAACGGGCGGGGTGTATAACGGGCGGGGTGTATAACGGGCGGAGTGTATAACGGGCGGAGTGTATAACGGGCTGAGTGTATAACGGGTGGGGTGTATAACGGGCGGAGTGTATAACGGGCGGAGTGTATAACGGTCGGAGTGCATAACGGTCGGAGTGTATAACGGGCTGGGTGTATAACGGGTGGGGTGTATAACGGACGGAGTGTATAACGGGCTGAGTGTATAACGGGCGGGGTGTATAACGGGCGGAGTGTATAACGGGCGGAGTGTACAACGGGCGGAGTGTATAACGGGCGGTGTGTATAACGGGCGGAGTGTATAACGGGCGGAGTGTATAACGGGCGGAGTGTATAATGGTCGGAGTGTATAACGGGCGGAGTGTATAACGGGCGGGGTTTTATAACGGGCGGAGTGTATAACGGGCGGAGTGTATAAGCGGCGGGTGTATAACGGGCGGTGTGTATAACGGGCGGAGTGTATAACGGGCGTAGTGTATAACAGTTGGGGTGTAAAACGGGTGGAGTGTATAACGGGTGGAGTGTATAACGGGCGGAGTGTATAACGGGCGGAGTGTATAACGGGCGGAGTGTATAACGGGCGGTGTGTATAACGGGCGGAGTGTATAACGGGCGGAGTGTATAATGGGCTGAGTGTATAACGGGTGGGGTGTATAACGGGTGGAGTGTATAACGGGTGGAGTGTATAACGGTCGGAGTGTATAACGGTCGGAGTGTATAACGGGCTGAGTGTATAACGGGCGGGGTGTATAACGGTCGGAGTGTATAACGGGCTGAGTGTATAACGGGCGGAGTGTATAACGGGCTGAGTGTATAATGGGCGGAGTGTATAACGGGCGGAGTGTATAACGGGCGGAGTGTATAACGGGCGGGGTGTATAACGGGCGGAGTGTATAACGGGCGGAGTGTATAACGGGCTGAGTGTATAGCGGGCGGAGTGTATAACGGGCGGAGTGTATAACGGGCGGAGTGTATAACGGGCGGAGTGTATAACGGGCGGGGTGTATAACGGGCGGGGTGTATAACGGGCGGGGTGTATACCGGGGGGGTTGTATAACGGGCTGAGTGTATAACGGGCGGAGTGTATAATGGGCGGAGTGTATAACGGGCAGAGTGTATAACGGGCTGAGTGTATAACGGGTGGGGTGTATAACGGGTGGAGTGTATAACGGGCGGAGTGTATAACGGTCGGAGTGTATAACGGGCTGAGTGTATAACGGGCGGAGTGTATAACGGTCGGAGTGTATAACGGGCTGAGTGTATAACGGGCGGGGTGTATAACGGGCGGAGTGTATAACGGGCGGAGTGTACAACGGGCGGTGTGTATAACGGGCGGAGTGTATAACGGGCGGAGTGTATAACGGGCGGAGTGTATAACGGTCGGAGTGTATAACGGGCGGAGTGTATAACGGGCGGGGTGTATAACGGGCGGAGTGTATAAGCGGCGGGTGTATAACGGGCGGAGTGTATAACGGGCGGAGTGTATAACGGGCGTAGTGTATAACAGTTGGGGTGTAAAACGGGTGGAGTGTATAACGGGCGGAGTGTATAATGGGCGGAGTGTATAACGGGCGGAGTGTATAACGGGTGGGGTGTATAACGGGCTGAGTGTATAAAGGGCGGAGTGCATAACGGGCGGCGTGTATAACGGGCAGAGTGTATAACGGGCGGAGTGTATAACGAGCGGAGTGTATAACGGGCGGAGTGTATAACGGGTGGAGTGTATAACGGGCGGAGTGTATAACGGGAGGAGTGTATATCGGGCGGGGTGTATAACGGGCGGGGTGTATAACGGGCGGAGTGTATAACGGGCGGGGTGTATAACGGGCGGAGTGTATAACGGGCGGAGTGTTTAACGGGCGGAGTGTATAACGGGCGGAGTGTAGAACGGGCTGAGTGTTTAGCGGGCGGAGCGTATAACGGGCGGAGCGTATAACGGGCGGAGTGTATAACGGGCGGAGTGTATAACGGGCGGGGTGTATAACGGGCGGAGTGTATAACGGGCGGAGTGTATAACGGGCGGGGTGTATAATGGGCGGAGTGTATAACGGGCGGTGTGTATAACGGGCAGAGTGTATAACGGGCGGAGTGTATAATGGGCGGAGTGTATAACGGGCGGTGTGTATAACGGGCGGAGTGTATAACGGGCGGAGTGTATAACGGGCGGGGTGTATAACGGGCGGGGTGTATAACGGGCGGGGTGTATAACGGGCGGGGTGTATAACGGGCGGAGTGTTTTACGGGCTGAGTGTATAACGGGTGGGGTGTATAACGGGCGGAGTGTATAACGGGCGGAGTGTATAACGGTCGGAGTGTATAACGGTCGGAGTGTATAACGGGCTGGGTGTATAACGGGCGGGGTGTATAACGGACGGAGTGTATAACGGGCTGAGTGTATAACGGGCGGGGTGTATAACGGGCGGAGTGTATAACGGGCGGAGTGTACAACGGGCGGAGTGTATAACGGGCGGTGTGTATAACGGGCGGTGTGTATAACGGGCGGAGTGTATAACGGGCGGAGTGTATAATGGTCGGAGTGTATAACGGGCGGAGTGTATAACGGGCGGGGTTTTATAACGGGCGGAGTGTATAACGGGCGGAGTGTATAAGCGGCGGGTGTATAACGGGCGGTGTGTATAACGGGCGGAGTGTATAACGGGCGTAGTGTATAACAGTTGGGGTGTATAACGGGTGGAGTGTATAACGGGCGGAGTGTATAACGGGCGGAGTGTATAACGGGCGGAGTGTATAACGGGTGGGGTGTATAACGGGCGGAGTGTATAACGGGCTGAGTGTATAACGGGTGGGGTGTATAACGGGTGGAGTGTATAACGGGCGGAGTGTATAACGGTCGGAATGTATAACGGTCGGAGTGTATAACGGGCTGAGTGTATAACGGGCGGGGTGTATAACGGTCGGAGTGTATAACGGGCTGAGTGTATAACGGGCGGGGTGTATAACAGGCGGAGTGTATAACGGGCGGAGTGTATAACGGGCGGAGTGTATAACGGGCGGAGTGTATAACGGGCGGTGTGTATAACGGTCGGAGTGTATAACGGGCGGAGTGTATAACGGGCGGGGTGTATAACGGGCGGAGTGTATAACGGGCGGAGTGTATAAGCGGCGGGTGTATAACGGGCGGAGTGTATAACGGGCGGAGTGTATAACGGGCGTAGTGTATAACAGTTGGGGTGTAAAACGGGTGGAGTGTATAACGGGCGGAGTGTATAACGGGCGGAGTGTATAACGGGCGGAGTGTATAACGGGTGGGGTGTATAACAGGCTGAGTGTATAAAGGGTGGAGTGTATAACGGGCGGCGTGTATAACGGGCGGAGTGTATAACGGGCGGAGTGTATAACGAGCGGAGTGTATAACGGGCGGAGTGTATAACGAGCGGAGTGTATAACGGGCGGAGTGTATAACGGGAGGAGTGTATATCGGGCGGGGTGTATAACGGGCGGGGTGTATAACGGGCGGAGTGTATAACGGGCGGAGTGTTTAACGGGCGGAGTGTAGAACGGGCTGAGTGTTTAGCGGGCGGAGTGTATAACGGGCGGAGCGTATAACGGGCGGAGTGTATAACGGGTGGAGTGTATAATGGGCGGGGTGTATAATGGGTGGAGTGTATAACTTGCGGTGTGTATAACGGGCGGAGTGATTAACAGGCGGGGTGTATAACGGGCGGGGTGTAAAAAGGGCGGAGTGTATAACGGGCGGAGTGTATAACGGGCGGAGTGTATAACGGGCGGGGTGTATAACGGGCGGAGTGTATAACGGGCGGAGTGTATAACGGGCAGAGTGTATAACGGGCTGAGTGTATAGCGGGCGGAGCGTATAACGGGCGGAGTGTATAACGGGCGGAGTGTATAACGGGCGGGGTGTATAACGGGCGGGGTGTATAACGGGCGGGGTGTATACCGGGGGGGTTGTATACCGGGCTGAGTGTATAACGGGCGGAGTGTATAATGGGCGGAGTGTATAACGGGCAGAGTGTATAACGGGCTGAGTGTATAACGGGTGGGGTGTATAACGGGTGGAGTGTATAACGGGCGGAGTGTATAACGGTCGGAGTGTATAACGGGCTGAGTGTATAATGGGCGGGGTGTATAACGGTCGGAGTGTATAACGGGCGGGGTGTATAACGGGCGGAGTGTATAACGGGCGGAGTGTACAACGGGCGGAGTGTATAACGGGTGGAGTGTATAACGGGCGGAGTGTATAACGGTCGGAGTGTATAACGGGCGGAGTGTATAACGGGCGGGGTGTATAACGGGCGGAGTGTATAACGGGCGGAGTGTATAAGCGGCGGGTGTATAACGGGCGGAGTGTATAACGGGCGGAGTGTATAACGGGCGTAGTGTATAACAGTTGGGGTGTAAAACGGGTGGAGTGTATAATGGGCGGAGTGTATAAAGGGCGGAGTGTATAACGGGCGGAGTGTATAATGGGCGGAGTGTATAACGGGCGGAGTGTATAACGGGTGGGGTGTATAACGGGCTGAGTGTATAAAGGGCGGAGTGCATAACGGTCGGAGTGTATAACGGGCTGAGTGTATAACGGGCGGAGTGTATAACGGGCTGAGTGTATAATGGGCGGAGTGTATAACGGGCGGAGTGTATAACGGGCGGAGTGTATAACGGGCGGGGTGTATAACGGGCGGAGTGTATAACGGGCGGAGTGTATAACGGGCTGAGTGTATAGCGGGCGGAGTGTATAACGGGCGGAGTGTATAACGGGCGAAGTGTATAACGGGCGGAGTGTATAACGGGCGGGGTGTAAAATGGGCGGGGTGTATAACGGGCGGGGTGTATACCGGGGGGGTTGTATAACGGGCTGAGTGTATAACGGGCGGAGTGTATAATGGGCGGAGTGTATAACGGGCAGAGTGTATAACGGGCTGAGTGTATAACGGGTGGGGTGTATAACGGGTGGAGTGTATAATGGGCGGAGTGTATAACGGTCGGAGTGTATAACGGGCTGAGTGTATAACGGGCGGGGTGTATAACGGTCGGAGTGTATAATGGGCTGAGTGTATAACGGGCGGGGTGTATAACGGGCGGAGTGTATAACGGGTGGAGTGTACAACGGGCGGAGTGTATAACGGGCGGAGTGTATAACGGGCGGAGTGTATAACGGGCGGAGTGTATAACGGTCGGAGTGTATAACGGGCGGAGTGTATAACAGGCGGGGTGTATAACGGGCGGAGTGTATAAGCGGCGGGTGTATAACGGGCGGAGTGTATAACGGGCGGAGTGTATAACGGGTGGAGTGTATAACGGGCGGAGTGTATAATGGGAGGAGTGCATATCGGGCGGGGTGTATAATGGGCGGAGTGTATAACGGGCGGAGTGTATAACGGGCGGAGTGTATAACGGGCGGTGTGTATAACGGTCGGAGTGTATAACGGGCGGAGTGTATAACGGGCGGGGTGTATAACGGGCGGAGTGTATAACGGGCGGAGTGTATAAGCGGCGGGTGTATAACGGGCGGAGTGTATAACGGGCGGAGTGTATAACGGGCGTAGTGTATAACAGTTGGTGTGTAAAACGGGTGGAGTGTATAACGGGCGGAGTGTATAACGGGCGGAGTGTATAACGGGCGGAGTGTATAACGGGTGGGGTGTATAACAGGCTGAGTGTATAAAGGGCGGAGTGTATAACGGGCGGCGTGTATAACGGGCGGAGTGTATAACGGGCGGAGTGTATAAAGAGCGGAGTGTATAACGGGCGGAGTGTATAACGAGCGGTGTGTATAACGGGCGGAGTGTATAACGGGAGGAGTGTATATCGGGCGGGGTGTATAACGGGCGGGGTGTATAACGGGCGGAGTGTATAACGGGCGGAGTGTTTAACGGGCGGAGTGTATAACGGGCGGAGTGTAGAACGGGCTGAGTGTTTAGCGGGCGGAGTGTATAACGGGCGGAGCGTATAACGGGCGGAGTGTATAACGGGTGGAGTGTATAATGGGCGGGGTGTATAATGGGTGGAGTGTATAACTTGCGGTGTGTATAACGGGCGGAGTGATTAACAGGCGGGGTGTATAACGGGCGGGGTGTAAAAAGGGCGGAGTGTATAACGGGCGGAGTGTATAACGGGCGGAGTGTATAACGGGCGGGGTGTATAACGGGCGGAGTGTATAACGGGCGGAGTGTATAACGGGCAGAGTGTATAACGGGCTGAGTGTATAGCGGGCGGAGTGTATAACGGGCGGAGCGTATAACGGGCGGGGTGTATAACGGGCGGGGTGTATAACGGGCGGGGTGTATACCGGGGGGGTTGTATAACGGGCTGAGTGTATAACGGGCGGAGTGTATAATGGGCGGAGTGTATAACGGGCAGAGTGTATAACGGGCTGAGTGTATAACGGGTGGGGTGTATAACGGGTGGAGTGTATAACGGGCGGAGTGTATAACGGTCGGAGTGTATAACGGGCTGAGTGTATAATGGGCGGGGTGTATAACGGTCGGAGTGTATAACGGGCGGGGTGTATAACGGGCGGAATGTATAACGGGCGGAGTGTACAACGGGCGGAGTGTATAACGGGCGGAGTGTATAACGGGCGGAGTGTATAACGGTCGGAGTGTATAACGGGCGGAGTGTATAACGGGCGGGGTGTATAACGGGCGGAGTGTATAACGGGCGGAGTGTATAAGCGGCGGGTGTATAACGGGCGGAGTGTATAACGGGCGGAGTGTATAACGGGCGTAGTGTATAACAGTTGGGGTGTAAAACGGGTGGAGTGTATAATGGGCGGAGTGTATAATGGGCGGGGTGTATAATGGGTGGAGTGTATAACTTGCGGTGTGTATAACGGGCGGAGTGATTAACAGGCGGGGTGTATAACGGGCGGGGTGTAAAAAGGGCGGAGTGTATAACGGGCGGAGTGTATAACGGGCGGAGTGTATAACGGGCGGGGTGTATAACGGGCGGAGTGTATAACGGGCGGAGTGTATAACGGGCAGAGTGTATAACGGGCTGAGTGTATAGCGGGCAGAGTGTATAACGGGCGGAGCGTATAACGGGCGGAGTGTATAACGGGCGGAGTGTATAACGGGCGGGGTGTATAACGGGCGGGGTGTATAACGGGCGGGGTGTATACCGGGGGGGTTGTATAACGGGCTGAGTGTATAACGGGCGGAGTGTATAATGGGCGGAGTGTATAACGGGCAGAGTGTATAACGGGCTGAGTGTATAACGGGTGGGGTGTATAACGGGTGGAGTGTATAACGGGCGGAGTGTATAACGGTCGGAGTGTATAACGGGCTGAGTGTATAATGGGCGGGGTGTATAACGGTCGGAGTGTATAACGGGCGGGGTGTATAACGGGCGGAGTGTATAACGGGCGGAGTGTACAACGGGCGGAGTGTATAACGGGCGGAGTGTATAACGGGTGGAGTGTATAACGGTCGGAGTGTATAACGGGCGGAGTGTATAACGGGCGGGGTGTATAACGGGCGGAGTGTATAACGGGCGGAGTGTATAAGCGGCGGGTGTATAACGGGCGGAGTGTATAACGGGCGGAGTGTATAACGGGCGTAGTGTATAACAGTTGGGGTGTAAAACGGGTGGAGTGTATAATGGGCGGAGTGTATAAAGGGCGGAGTGTATAACGGGCGGAGTGTATAACGGGCGGAGTGTATAACGGGCGGAGTGTATAACGGGTGGGGTGTATAACGGGCTGAGTGTATAAAGGGCGGAGTGCATAACGGTCGGAGTGTATAACGGGCTGAGTGTATAACGGGCGGAGTGTATAACGGGCTGAGTGTATAATGGGCGGAGTGTATAACGGGCGGAGTGTATAACGGGCGGAGTGTATAACGGGCGGGGTGTATAACAGGCGGAGTGTATAACGGGCGGAGTGTATAACGGGCTGAGTGTATAGCGGGCGGAGTGTATAACGGGCGGAGTGTATAACGGGCGGAGTGTATAACGGGCGGAGTGTATAACGGGCGGGGTGTAAAATGGGCGGGGTTTATAACGGGCGGGGTGTATACCGGGGGGGTTGTATAACGGGCTGAGTGTATAACGGGCGGAGTGTATAATGGGCGGAGTGTATAACGGGCAGAGTGTATAACGGGCTGAGTGTATAACGGGTGGGGTGTATAACGGGTGGAGTGTATAACGGGCGGAGTGTATAACGGTCGGAGTGTATAACGGGCTGAGTGTATAACGGGCGGGGTGTATAACGGTCGGAGTGTATAATGGGCTGAGTGTATAACGGGCGGGGTGTATAACGGGCGGAGTGTATAACGGGTGGAGTGTACAACGGGTGGAGTGTATAACGGGCGGAGTGTATAACGGGCGGAGTGTATAACGGGCGGAGTGTATAACGGTCGGAGTGTATAACGGGCGGAGTGTATAACAGGCGGGGTGTATAACGGGCGGAGTGTATAAGCGGCGGGTGTATAACGGGCGGAGTGTATAACGGGCGGAGTGTATAACGGGTGGAGTGTATAACGGGCGGAGTGTATAATGGGAGGAGTGCATATCGGGCGAGGTGTATAATGGGCGGGGTGTATAACGGGCGGAGTGTATAACGGGCGGGGTGTATAACGGGCGGAGTGTATAACGGGCGGAGTGTTTAACGGGCGGAGTGTATAACGGGCGGATTGTAGAACGGGCTGAGTGTTTAGCGGGCGGAGTGTATAACGGGCGGAGCGTATAACGGGCGGAGTGTATAACGGGCGGAGTGTATAACGGGCGGGGTGTATAACGGGCGGAGTGTATAACGGGCGGAGTGTATAACGGGCGGGGTGTATAACGGGCGGAGTGTATAACGGGCGGTGTGTATAACGGGCTGAGTGTATAACGGGAGGGGTGTAAAACGGGCGGAGTGTATAACGGGCGGAGTGTACAACGGGCGGAGTGTATAACGGGCGGAGTGTATAACGGGCGGAGTGTATAACGGGCGGAGTGTATAATGGGCGGAGTGTATAACGGTCGGAGTGTATAACGGGCTGAGTGTATAACGGGAGGGGTGTAAAACGGGCGGAGTGTATAACGGGCGGAGTGTACAACGGGCGGAGTGTATAACGGGCGGAGTGTATAACGGGCGGAGTGTATAACGGGCGGAGTGTATAACGGTCGGAGTGTATAACGGGCGGAGTGTATAACGGGCGGGGTGTATAACGGGCGGAGTGTATAAGCGGCGGGTGTATAACGGGCGGAGTGTATAACGGGCGGAGTGTATAACGGGCGTAGTGTATAACAGTTGGGGTGTAAAACGGGTGGAGTGTATAACGGGCGGAGTGTATAATGGGCGGAGTGTATAACGGGCGGAGTGTATAACGGGTGGGGTGTATAACGGGCTGAGTGTATAAAGGGCGGAGTGCATAACGGGCAGAGTGTATAACGGGCAGAGTGTATAACGGGCGGAGTGTATAACGAGCGGAGTGTATAACGGGCGGAGTGTATAACGGGTGGAGTGTATAACGGGCGGAGTGTATAACGGGAGGAGTGTATATCGGGCGGGGTGTATAACGGGCGGGGTGTATAACGGGCGGAGTGTATAACGGGCGGGGTGTATAACGGGCGGAGTGTATAACGGGCGGAGTGTTTAACGGGCGGAGTGTATAACGGGCGGAGTGTAGAACGGGCTGAGTGTTTAGCGGGCGGAGTGTATAACGGGCGGAGTGTATAACGGGCGGAGTGTATAACGGGCGGGGTGTATAATGGGCGGAGTGTATAACGGGCGGTGTGTATAACGGGCAGAGTGTATAACGGGCGGAGTGTATAATGGGCGGAGTGTATAACCGGCGGTGTGTATAACGGGCGGAGTGTATAACGGGCGGAGTGTATAACGGGCGGGGTGTATAACGGGCGGGGTGTATAACGGGCGGGGTGTATAACGGGCGGAGTGTATAACGGGCGGAGTGTATAACGGGCTGAGTGTATAACGGGTGGGGTGTATAACGGGCGGAGTGTATAACGGGCGGAGTGTATAACGGTCGGAGTGCATAACGGTCGGAGTGTATAACGGGCTGGGTGTATAACGGGTGGGGTGTATAACGGACGGAGTGTATAACGGGCTGAGTGTATAACGGGCGGGGTGTATAACGGGCGGAGTGTATAACGGGCGGAGTGTACAACGGGCGGAGTGTATAACGGGCGGTGTGTATAACGGGCGGAGTGTATAACGGGCGGAGTGTATAACGGGCGGAGTGTATAATGGTCGGAGTGTATAACGGGCGGAGTGTATAACGGGCGGGGTTTTATAACGGGCGGAGTGTATAACGGGCGGAGTGTATAAGCGGCGGGTGTATAACGGGCGGTGTGTATAACGGGCGGAGTGTATAACGGGCGTAGTGTATAACAGTTGGGGTGTAAAACGGGTGGAGTGTATAACGGGTGGAGTGTATAACGGGCGGAGTGTATAACGGGCTGAGTGTATAACGGGTGGGGTGTATAACGGGTGGAGTGTATAACGGGTGGAGTGTATAACGGTCGGAGTGTATAACGGTCGGAGTGTATAACGGGCTGAGTGTATAACGGGCGGGGTGTATAACGGTCGGAGTGTATAACGGGCTGAGTGTATAACGGGCGGAGTGTATAACGGGCTGAGTGTATAATGGGCGGAGTGTATAACGGGCGGAGTGTATAACGGGCGGAGTGTATAACGGGCGGGGTGTATAACGGGCGGAGTGTATAACGGGCGGAGTGTATAACGGGCTGAGTGTATAGCGGGCGGAGTGTATAACGGGCGGAGTGTATAACGGGCGGAGTGTATAACGGGCGGAGTGTATAACGGGCGGGGTGTATAACGGGCGGGGTGTATAACGGGCGGGGTGTATACCGGGGGGGTTGTATAACGGGCTGAGTGTATAACGGGCGGAGTGTATAATGGGCGGAGTGTATAACGGGCAGAGTGTATAACGGGCTGAGTGTATAACGGGTGGGGTGTATAACGGGTGGAGTGTATAACGGGCGGAGTGTATAACGGTCGGAGTGTATAACGGGCTGAGTGTATAACGGGCGGGGTGTATAACGGTCGGAGTGTATAACGGGCTGAGTGTATAACGGGCGGGGTGTATAACGGGCGGAGTGTATAACGGGCGGAGTGTACAACGGGCGGTGTGTATAACGGGCGGAGTGTATAACGGGCGGAGTGTATAACGGGCGGAGTGTATAACGGTCGGAGTGTATAACGGGCGGAGTGTATAACGGGCGGGGTGTATAACGGGCGGAGTGTATAAGCGGCGGGTGTATAACGGGCGGAGTGTATAACGGGCGGAGTGTATAACGGGCGTAGTGTATAACAGTTGGGGTGTAAAACGGGTGGAGTGTATAACGGGCGGAGTGTATAATGGGCGGAGTGTATAACGGGCGGAGTGTATAACGGGTGGGGTGTATAACGGGCTGAGTGTATAAAGGGCGGAGTGCATAACGGGCGGCGTGTATAACGGGCAGAGTGTATAACGGGCGGAGTGTATAACGAGCGGAGTGTATAACGGGCGGAGTGTATAACGGGTGGAGTGTATAACGGGCGGAGTGTATAACGGGAGGAGTGTATATCGGGCGGGGTGTATAACGGGCGGGGTGTATAACGGGCGGAGTGTATAACGGGCGGGGTGTATAACGGGCGGAGTGTATAACGGGCGGTGTGTTTAACGGGCGGAGTGTATAACGGGCGGAGTGTAGAACGGGCTGAGTGTTTAGCGGGCGGAGCGTATAACGGGCGGAGCGTATAACGGGCGGAGTGTATAACGGGCGGAGTGTATAACGGGCGGGGTGTATAACGGGCGGAGTGTATAACGGGCGGAGTGTATAACGGGCGGGGTGTATAACGGGCGGAGTGTATAACGGGCGGTGTGTATAACGGGCAGAGTGTATAACGGGCGGAGTGTATAATGGGCGGAGTGTATAACGGGCGGTGTGTATAACGGGCGGAGTGTATAACGGGCGGAGTGTATAACGGGCGGGGTGTATAACGGGCGGGGTGTATAACGGGCGGGGTGTATAACGGGCGGGGTGTATAACGGGCGGAGTGTTTTACGGGCTGAGTGTATAACGGGTGGGGTGTATAACGGGCGGAGTGTATAACGGGCGGAGTGTATAACGGTCGGAGTGTATAACGGTCGGAGTGTATAACGGGCTGGGTGTATAACGGGCGGGGTGTATAACGGACGGAGTGTATAACGGGCTGAGTGTATAACGGGCGGGGTGTATAACGGGCGGAGTGTATAACGGGCGGAGTGTACAACGGGCGGAGTGTATAACGGGCGGTGTGTATAACGGGCGGTGTGTATAACGGGCGGAGTGTATAACGGGCGGAGTGTATAATGGTCGGAGTGTATAACGGGCGGAGTGTATAACGGGCGGGGTTTTATAACGGGCGGAGTGTATAACGGGCGGAGTGTATAAGCGGCGGGTGTATAACGGGCGGTGTGTATAACGGGCGGAGTGTATAACGGGCGTAGTGTATAACAGTTGGGGTGTAAAACGGGTGGAGTGTATAACGGGTGGAGTGTATAACGGGCGGAGTGTATAACGGGCGGAGTGTATAACGGGCGGAGTGTATAACGGGTGGGGTGTATAACGGGCGGAGTGTATAACGGGCTGAGTGTATAACGGGTGGGGTGTATAACGGGTGGAGTGTATAACGGGCGGAGTGTATAACGGTCGGAATGTATAACGGTCGGAGTGTATAACGGGCTGAGTGTATAACGGGCGGGGTGTATAACGGTCGGAGTGTATAACGGGCTGAGTGTATAACGGGCGGGGTGTATAACAGGCGGAGTGTATAACGGGCGGAGTGTATAACGGGCGGAGTGTATAACGGGCGGAGTGTATAACGGGCGGTGTGTATAACGGTCGGAGTGTATAACGGGCGGAGTGTATAACGGGCGGGGTGTATAACGGGCGGAGTGTATAACGGGCGGAGTGTATAAGCGGCGGGTGTATAACGGGCGGAGTGTATAACGGGCGGAGTGTATAACGGGCGTAGTGTATAACAGTTGGGGTGTAAAACGGGTGGAGTGTATAACGGGCGGAGTGTATAACGGGCGGAGTGTATAACGGGCGGAGTGTATAACGGGTGGGGTGTATAACAGGCTGAGTGTATAAAGGGTGGAGTGTATAACGGGCGGCGTGTATAACGGGCGGAGTGTATAACGGGCGGAGTGTATAACGAGCGGAGTGTATAACGGGCGGAGTGTATAACGAGCGGAGTGTATAACGGGCGGAGTGTATAACGGGAGGAGTGTATATCGGGCGGGGTGTATAACGGGCGGGGTGTATAACGGGCGGAGTGTATAACGGGCGGAGTGTTTAACGGGCGGAGTGTAGAACGGGCTGAGTGTTTAGCGGGCGGAGTGTATAACGGGCGGAGCGTATAACGGGCGGAGTGTATAACGGGTGGAGTGTATAATGGGCGGGGTGTATAATGGGTGGAGTGTATAACTTGCGGTGTGTATAACGGGCGGAGTGATTAACAGGCGGGGTGTATAACGGGCGGGGTGTAAAAAGGGCGGAGTGTATAACGGGCGGAGTGTATAACGGGCGGAGTGTATAACGGGCGGGGTGTATAACGGGCGGAGTGTATAACGGGCGGAGTGTATAACGGGCAGAGTGTATAACGGGCTGAGTGTATAGCGGGCGGAGCGTATAACGGGCGGAGTGTATAACGGGCGGAGTGTATAACGGGCGGGGTGTATAACGGGCGGGGTGTATAACGGGCGGGGTGTATACCGGGGGGGTTGTATACCGGGCTGAGTGTATAACGGGCGGAGTGTATAATGGGCGGAGTGTATAACGGGCAGAGTGTATAACGGGCTGAGTGTATAACGGGTGGGGTGTATAACGGGTGGAGTGTATAACGGGCGGAGTGTATAACGGTCGGAGTGTATAACGGGCTGAGTGTATAATGGGCGGGGTGTATAACGGTCGGAGTGTATAACGGGCGGGGTGTATAACGGGCGGAGTGTATAACGGGCGGAGTGTACAACGGGCGGAGTGTATAACGGGTGGAGTGTATAACGGGCGGAGTGTATAACGGTCGGAGTGTATAACGGGCGGAGTGTATAACGGGCGGGGTGTATAACGGGCGGAGTGTATAACGGGCGGAGTGTATAAGCGGCGGGTGTATAACGGGCGGAGTGTATAACGGGCGGAGTGTATAACGGGCGTAGTGTATAACAGTTGGGGTGTAAAACGGGTGGAGTGTATAATGGGCGGAGTGTATAAAGGGCGGAGTGTATAACGGGCGGAGTGTATAATGGGCGGAGTGTATAACGGGCGGAGTGTATAACGGGTGGGGTGTATAACGGGCTGAGTGTATAAAGGGCGGAGTGCATAACGGTCGGAGTGTATAACGGGCTGAGTGTATAACGGGCGGAGTGTATAACGGGCTGAGTGTATAATGGGCGGAGTGTATAACGGGCGGAGTGTATAACGGGCGGAGTGTATAACGGGCGGGGTGTATAACGGGCGGAGTGTATAACGGGCGGAGTGTATAACGGGCTGAGTGTATAGCGGGCGGAGTGTATAACGGGCGGAGTGTATAACGGGCGAAGTGTATAACGGGCGGAGTGTATAACGGGCGGGGTGTAAAATGGGCGGGGTGTATAACGGGCGGGGTGTATACCGGGGGGGTTGTATAACGGGCTGAGTGTATAACGGGCGGAGTGTATAATGGGCGGAGTGTATAACGGGCAGAGTGTATAACGGGCTGAGTGTATAACGGGTGGGGTGTATAACGGGTGGAGTGTATAATGGGCGGAGTGTATAACGGTCGGAGTGTATAACGGGCTGAGTGTATAACGGGCGGGGTGTATAACGGTCGGAGTGTATAATGGGCTGAGTGTATAACGGGCGGGGTGTATAACGGGCGGAGTGTATAACGGGTGGAGTGTACAACGGGCGGAGTGTATAACGGGCGGAGTGTATAACGGGCGGAGTGTATAACGGGCGGAGTGTATAACGGTCGGAGTGTATAACGGGCGGAGTGTATAACAGGCGGGGTGTATAACGGGCGGAGTGTATAAGCGGCGGGTGTATAACGGGCGGAGTGTATAACGGGCGGAGTGTATAACGGGTGGAGTGTATAACGGGCGGAGTGTATAATGGGAGGAGTGCATATCGGGCGGGGTGTATAATGGGCGGAGTGTATAACGGGCGGAGTGTATAACGGGCGGAGTGTATAACGGGCGGTGTGTATAACGGTCGGAGTGTATAACGGGCGGAGTGTATAACGGGCGGGGTGTATAACGGGCGGAGTGTATAACGGGCGGAGTGTATAAGCGGCGGGTGTATAACGGGCGGAGTGTATAACGGGCGGAGTGTATAACGGGCGTAGTGTATAACAGTTGGTGTGTAAAACGGGTGGAGTGTATAACGGGCGGAGTGTATAACGGGCGGAGTGTATAACGGGCGGAGTGTATAACGGGTGGGGTGTATAACAGGCTGAGTGTATAAAGGGCGGAGTGTATAACGGGCGGCGTGTATAACGGGCGGAGTGTATAACGGGCGGAGTGTATAAAGAGCGGAGTGTATAACGGGCGGAGTGTATAACGAGCGGTGTGTATAACGGGCGGAGTGTATAAAGGGAGGAGTGTATATCGGGCGGGGTGTATAACGGGCGGGGTGTATAACGGGCGGAGTGTATAACGGGCGGAGTGTTTAACGGGCGGAGTGTTTAACGGGCGGAGTGTATAACGGGCGGAGTGTAGAACGGGCTGAGTGTTTAGCGGGCGGAGTGTATAACGGGCGGAGCGTATAACGGGCGGAGTGTATAACGGGTGGAGTGTATAATGGGCGGGGTGTATAATGGGTGGAGTGTATAACTTACGGTGTGTATAACGGGCGGAGTGATTAACAGGCGGGGTGTATAACGGGCGGGGTGTAAAAAGGGCGGAGTGTATAACGGGCGGAGTGTATAACGGGCGGAGTGTATAACGGGCGGGGTGTATAACGGGCGGAGTGTATAACGGGCGGAGTGTATAACGGGCAGAGTGTATAACAGGCTGAGTGTATAGCGGGCGGAGTGTATAACGGGTGGAGCGTATAACGGGCGGGGTGTATAACGGGCGGGGTGTATAACGGGCGGGGTGTATACCGGGGGGGTTGTATAACGGGCTGAGTGTATAACGGGCGGAGTGTATAATGGGCGGAGTGTATAACGGGCAGAGTGTATAACGGGCTGAGTGTATAACGGGTGGGGTGTATAACGGGTGGAGTGTATAACGGGCGGAGTGTATAACGGTCGGAGTGTATAACGGGCTGAGTGTATAATGGGCGGGGTGTATAACGGTCGGAGTGTATAACGGGCGGGGTGTATAACGGGCGGAATGTATAACGGGCGGAGTGTACAACGGGCGGAGTGTATAACGGGCGGAGTGTATAACGGGCGGAGTGTATAACGGTCGGAGTGTATAACGGGCGGAGTGTATAACGGGCGGGGTGTATAACGGGCGGAGTGTATAACGGGCGGAGTGTATAAGCGGCGGGTGTATAACGGGCGGAGTGTATAACGGGCGGAGTGTATAACGGGCGTAGTGTATAACAGTTGGGGTGTAAAACGGGTGGAGTGTATAATGGGCGGAGTGTATAAAGGGCGGAGTGTATAACGGGCGGAGTGTATAACGGGCGGAGTGTATAACGGGTGGGGTGTATAACGGGCTGAGTGTATAAAGGGCGGAGTGCATAACGGTCGGAGTGTATAACGGGCTGAGTGTATAACGGGCGGAGTGTATAATGGGCTGAGTGTATAATGGGCGGAGTGTATAACGGGCGGAGTGTATAACGGGCGGAGTGTATAACGGGCGGGGTGTATAACAGGCGGAGTGTATAACGGGCGGAGTGTATAACGGGCTGAGTGTATAGCGGGCGGAGTGTATAACGGGCGGAGTGTATAACGGGCGGAGTGTATAACGGGCGGAGTGTATAACGGGCGGGGTGTAAAATGGGCGGGGTTTATAACGGGCGGGGTGTATACCGGGGGGGTTGTATAACGGGCTGAGTGTATAACGGGCGGAGTGTATAATGGGCGGAGTGTATAACGGGCAGAGTGTATAACGGGCTGAGTGTATAACGGGTGGGGTGTATAACGGGTGGAGTGTATAACGGGCGGAGTGTATAACGGTCGGAGTGTATAACGGGCTGAGTGTATAACGGGCGGGGTGTATAACGGTCGGAGTGTATAATGGGCTGAGTGTATAACGGGCGGGGTGTATAACGGGCGGAGTGTATAACGGGTGGAGTGTACAACGGGCGGAGTGTATAACGGGCGGAGTGTATAACGGGCGGAGTGTATAACGGGCGGAGTGTATAACGGTCGGAGTGTATAACGGGCGGAGTGTATAACAGGCGGGGTGTATAACGGGCGGAGTGTATAAGCGGCGGGTGTATAACGGGCGGAGTGTATAACGGGCGGAGTGTATAACGGGTGGAGTGTATAACGGGCGGAGTGTATAATGGGAGGAGTGCATATCGGGCGAGGTGTATAATGGGCGGGGTGTATAACGGGCGGAGTGTATAACGGGCGGGGTGTATAACGGGCGGAGTGTATAACGGGCGGAGTGTTTAACGGGCGGAGTGTATAACGGGCGGATTGTAGAACGGGCTGAGTGTTTAGCGGGCGGAGTGTATAACGGGCGGAGCGTATAACGGGCGGAGTGTATAACGGGCGGAGTGTATAACGGGCGGGGTGTATAACGGGCGGAGTGTATAACGGGCGGAGTGTATAACGGGCGGGGTGTATAACGGGCGGAGTGTATAACGGGCAGAGTGTATAACGGGTGGAGTGTATAATGGGCGGAGTGTATAACGGGCGGAGTGTATAACGGGCGGAGTGTATAACGGGCGGGGTGTATAACGGGCGGGGTGTATAACGGGCGGGGTGTATAACGGGCGGAGTGTATAACGGGCGGAGTGTATAACGGGCTGAGTGTATAACGGGTGGGGTGTATAACGGGCGGAGTGTATAACGGGCGGAGTGTATAACGGTCGGAGTGTATAACGGTCGGAGTGTATAACGGGCTGAGTGTATAACGGGCGGGGTGTATAACGGACGGAGTGTATAACGGGCTGAGTGTATAACGGGCGGGGTGTATAACGGGCGGAGTGTATAACGGGCGGAGTGTACAACGGGCGGAGTGTATAACGGGCGGTGTGTATAACGGGCGGAGTGTATCACGGGCGGAGTGTATAACGGGCGGAGTGTATAATGGTCGGAGTGTATAACGGGCGGAGTGTATCACGGGCGGGGTTTTATAACGGGCGGAGTGTATAACGGGCGGAGTGTATAAGCGGCGGGTGTAAAACGGGCGGTGTGTATAACGGGCGGAGTGTATAACGGGCGTAGTGTATAACAGTTGGGGTGTAAAACGGGTGGAGTGTATAATGGGCGGGGTGTATAACGGGCGGAGTGTATAACGGGCGGGGTGTATAACGGGCGGAGTGTATAACGGGCGGAGTGTTTAACGGGCGGAGTGTATAACGGGCGGATTGTAGAACGGGCTGAGTGTTTAGCGGGCGGAGTGTATAACGGGCGGAGCGTATAACGGGCGGAGTGTATAACGGGCGGAGTGTATAACGGGCGGGGTGTATAACGGGCGGAGTGTATAACGGGCGGAGTGTATAACGGGCGGGGTGTATAACGGGCGGAGTGTATAACGGGCGGTGTGTATAACGGGCAGAGTGTATAACGGGCGGAGTGTATAAAGGGCGGAGTGTATAACGGGCGGTGTGTATAACGGGCGGAGTGTATAACGGGCGGGGTGTATAACGGGCGGGGTGTATAACGGGCGGGGTGTATAACGGGCGGAGTGTATAACGGGCGGAGTGTATAACGGGCTGAGTGTATAACGGGTGGGGTGTATAACGGGCGGAGTGTATAACGGGCGGAGTGTATAACGGTCGGAGTGTATAACGGTCGGAGTGTATAACGGGCTGAGTGTATAACGGGCGGGGTGTATAACGGACGGAGTGTATAACGGGCTGAGTGTATAACGGGCGGGGTGTATAACGGGCGGAGTGTATAACGGGCGGAGTGTACAACGGGCGGAGTGTATAACGGGCGGTGTGTATAACGGGCGGAGTGTATAACGGGCGGAGTGTATAACGGGCGGAGTGTATAATGGTCGGAGTGTATAACGGGCGGAGTGTATAACGGGCGGGGTTTTATAACGGGCGGAGTGTATAACGGGCGGAGTGTATAAGCGGCGGGTGTATAACGTGCGGTGTGTATAACGGGCGGAGTGTATAACGGGCGTAGTGTATAACAGTTGGGGTGTAAAACGGGTGGAGTGTATAACGGGTGGAGTGTATAACGGGCGGAGTGTATAACGGGCGGAGTGTATAACGGGCGGAGTGTATAACGGGTGGGGTGTATAACGGGCGGAGTGTATAACGGGCTGAGTGTATAACGGGTGGGGTGTATAACGGGTGGAGTGTATAACGGGCGGAGTGTATAACGGTCGGAATGTATAACGGTCGGAGTGTATAACGGGCTGAGTGTATAACGGGCGGGGTGTATAACGGTCGGAGTGTATAACGGGCTGAGTGTATAACGGGCGGGGTGTATAACGGGCGGAGTGTATAACGGGCGGAGTGTATAACGGGCGGAGTGTATAACGGGCAGAGTGTATAAAGGTCGGAGTGTATAACGGGCGGAGTGTATAACGGGCGGGGTGTATAACGGGCGGAGTGTATAACGGGCGGAGTGTATAAGCGGCGGGTGTATAACGGGCGGAGTGTATAACGGGCGGAGTGTATAACGGGCGTAGTGTATAACAGTTGGGGTGTAAAACGGGTGGAGTGTATAACGGGCGGAGTGTATAACGGGCGGAGTGTATAACGGGCGGAGTGTATAACGGGTGGGGTGTATAACGGGCTGAGTGTATAAAGGGCGGAGTGTATAACGGGCGGCGTGTATAACGGGCGGAGTGTATAACGGGCGGAGTGTATAACGGGCGGAGTGTATAACGAGCGGAGTGTATAACGGGCGGAGTGTATAACGAGCGGAGTGTATAACGGGCGGAGGGTATAACGGGCGGAGTGTTTAACGGGCGGAGTGTATAACGGGCGGAGTGTAGAACGGGCTGAGTGTTTAGCGGGCGGAGTGTATAACGGGCGGAGCGTATAACGGGCGGAGTGTATAACGGGTGGAGTGTATAATGGGCGGGGTGTATAATGGGTGGAGTGTATAACTTGCGGTGTGTATAACGGGCGGAGTGATTAACAGGCGGGGTGTATAACGGGCGGGGTGTAAAAAGGGCGGAGTGTATAACGGGCGGAGTGTATAACGGGCGGAGTGTATAACGGGCGGGGTGTATAACGGGCGGAGTGTATAACGGGCGGAGTGTATAATGGGCAGAGTGTATAGCGGGCGGAGTGTATAACGGGCGGAGCGTATAACGGGCGGAGTGTATAACGGGCGGAGTGTATAACGGGCGGGGTGTATACCGGGGGGGTTGTATAACGGGCTGAGTGTATAACGGGCGGAGTGTATAATGGGCGGAGTGTATAACGGGCAGAGTGTATAACGGGCTGAGTGTATAACGGGTGGGGTGTATAACGGGTGGAGTGTATAACAGGCGGAGTGTATAACGGTCGGAGTGTATAACGGGCTGAGTGTATAATGGGCGGGGTGTATAACGGTCGGAGTGTATAACGGGCGGGGTGTATAACGGGCGGAGTGTATAACGGGCGGAGTGTACAACGGGCGGAGTGTATAATGGGCGGAGTGTATAACGGGCGGAGTGTATAACGGTCGGAGTGTATAACGGGCGGAGTGTATAACGGGCGGGGTGTATAACGGGCGGAGTGTATAACGGGCGGAGTGTATAAGCGGCGGGTGTATAACGGGCGGAGTGTATAACGGGCGGAGTGTATAACGGGCGTAGTGTATAACAGTTCGGGTATAA
Organism: Somniosus microcephalus; assembly: GCF_052327205.1. Classification (NCBI taxonomy): domain Eukaryota; kingdom Metazoa; phylum Chordata; class Chondrichthyes; order Squaliformes; family Somniosidae; genus Somniosus; species Somniosus microcephalus. Next base: position 558,575 of record NW_028225326.1, on the reverse strand, counting down.
AACGGGTGGAGTGTATAACGGGCGGAGTGTATAACGGGCGGAGTGTATAACGGGTGGGGTGTATAACGGGCTGAGTGTATAAAGGGCGGAGTGCATAACGGTCGGAGTGTATAACGGGCTGAGTGTATAACGGGCGGAGTGTATAACGGGCTGAGTGTATAATGGGCGGAGTGTATAACGGGCGGAGTGTATAACGGGCGGAGTGTATAACGGGCGGGGTGTATAACGGGCGGTGTGTATAACGGGCTGAGTGTATAACGGGCTGAGTGTATAGCGGGCGGAGTGTATAACTGGCGGAGTGTATAACGGGCGGAGTGTATAACGGGCGGAGTGTATAACGGGCGGGGTGTATAATGGGCGGGGTGTATAACGGGCGGGGTGTATACCGGGGGGGTTGTATAACGGGCTGAGTGTATAACGGGCGGAGTGTATAATGGGCGGAGTGTATAACGGGCAGAGTGTATAACGGGCTGAGTGTATAACGGGTGGGGTGTATAACGGGTGGAGTGTATAACGGGCGGAGTGTATAACGGTCGGAGTGTATAACGGGCTGAGTGTATAACGGGCGGGGTGTATAACGGTCGGAGTGTATAATGGGCTGAGTGTATAACGGGCGGGGTGTATAACGGCCGGAGTGTATAACGGGCGGAGTGTACAACGGGCGGAGTGTATAACGGGCGGAGTGTATAACGGGCGGAGTGTATAACGGGCGGAGTGTATAATGGTCGGAGTGTATAACGGGCGGAGTGTATAACGGGCGGGGTGTATAACGGGCGGAGTGTATAAGCGGCGGGTGTATAACGGGCGGAGTGTATAACGGGCGGAGTGTATAACAGGCGTAGTGTATAACAGTTGGGGTGTAAAACGGGTGGAGTGTATAATGGGCGGAGTGTATAACGGGCGGAGTGTATAATGGGCGGAGTGTATAACGGGCGGAGTGTATAACGGGTGGGGTGTATAACGGGCTGAGTGTATAAAGGGCGGAGTGCATAACGGGCGGCGTGTATAACGGGCAGAGTGTATAACGGGCGGAGTGTATAACGAGCGGAGTGTATAACGGGCGGAGTGTATAACGGGTGGAGTGTATAACGGGCGGAGTGTATAACGGGAGGAGTGTATATCGGGCGGGGTGTATAACGGGCGGGGTGTATAGCGGGCGGAGTGTATAACGGGCGGGGTGTATAACGGGCGGAGTGTATAACGGGCGGAGTGTTTAACGGGCGGAGTGTATAACAGGCGGATTGTAGAACGGGCTGAGTGTTTAGCGGGCGGAGTGTATAACGGGCGGAGCGTATAACGGGCGGAGTGTATAACGGGCGGAGTGTATAACGGGCGGGGTGTATAACGGGCGGAGTGTATAACGGGCGGAGTGTATAACGGGCGGGGTGTATAACGGGCGGAGTGTATAACGGGCGGTGTGTATAACGGGCAGAGTGTATAACGGGCGGAGTGTATAATGGGCGGAGTGTATAACGGGCGGTGTGTATAACGGGCGGAGTGTATAACGGGCGGAGTGTATAACGGGCGGGGTGTATAACGGGCGGGGTGTATAACGGGCGGGGTGTATAACGGGCGGAGTGTATAACGGGCGGAGTGTATAACGGGCTGAGTGTATAACGGGTGGGGTGTATAACGGGCGGAGTGTATAACGGGCGGAGTGTATAACGGTCGGAGTGTATAACGGTCGGAGTGTATAACGTGCTGAGTGTATAACGGGCGGGGTGTATAACGGACGGAGTGTATAACGGGCTGAGTGTATAACGGGCGGGGTGTATAACGGGCGGAGTGTATAACGGGCGGAGTGTACAACGGGCGGAGTGTATAACGGGCGGTGTGTATAACGGGCGGAGTGTACAACGGGCGGAGTGTATAACGGGCGGAGTGTATAATGGTCGGAGTGTATAACGGGCGGAGTGTATAACGGGCGGGGTTTTATAACGGGCGGAGTGTATAACGGGCGGAGTGTATAAGCGGCGGGTGTATAACGGGCGGTGTGTATAACGGGCGGAGTGTATAACGGGCGTAGTGTATAACAGTTGGGGTGTAAAACGGGTGGAGTGTATAACGGGTGGAGTGTATAAAGAGCGGAGTGTATAACGGGCGGAGTGTATAACGGGCGGAGTGTATAACGGGTGGGGTGTATAACGGGCGGAGTGTATAACGGGCTGAGTGTATAACGGGTGGGGTGTATAACGGGTGGAGTGTATAACGGGCGGAGTGTATAACGGTCGGAATGTATAACGGTCGGAGTGTATAACGGGCTGAGTGTATAACGGGCGGGGTGTATAACGGTCGGAGTGTATAACAGGAGTGTATAACGGGCGGGGTGTATAACAGGCGGAGTGTATAACGGGCGGAGTGTATAACGGGCGGAGTGTATAACGGGCGGAGTGTATAACGGGCGGAGTGTATAACGGTCGGAGTGTATAACGGGCGGAGTGTATAACGGGCGGGGTGTATAACGGGCGGAGTGTATAACGGGCGGAGTGTATAAGCGGCGGGTGTATAACGGGCGGAGTGTATAACGGGCGGAGTGTATAACGGGCGTAGTGTATAACAGTTGGGGTGTAAAACGGGTGGAGTGTATAACGGGCGGAGTGTATAACGGGCGGAGTGTATAACGGGCGGAGTGTATAACGGGTGGGGTGTATAACGGGCTGAGTGTATAAAGGGCGGAGTGTATAACGGGCGGCGTGTATAACGGGCGGAGTGTATAACGGGCGGAGTGTATAACGAGCGGAGTGTATAACGGGCGGAGTGTATAACGAGCGGAGTGTATAACGGGCGGAGTGTATAACGGGAGGAGTGTATATCGGGCGGGGTGTATAACGGGTGGGGTGTATAACGGGTGGAGTGTATAACGGGCGGAGTGTATAACGGGCGGAGTGTTTAACGGGCGGAGTGTATAACGGGCGGAGTGTAGAACGGGCTGAGTGTTTAGCGGGCGGAGTGTATAACGGGCGGAGCGTATAACGGGCGGAGTGTATAACGGGTGGAGTGTATAATGGGCGGTGTGTATAATGGGTGGAGTGTATAACTTGCGGTGTGTATAACGGGCGGAGTGATTAACAGGCGGGGTGTATAACGGGCGGGGTGTAAAAAGGGCGGAGTGTATAACGGGCGGAGTGTATAACGGGCGGAGTGTATAACGGGCGGGGTGTATAACGGGCGGAGTGTATAACGGGCGGAGTGTATAACGGGCAGAGTGTATAACGGGCTGAGTGTATAGCGGGCGGAGTGTATAACGGGCGGAGCGTATAACGGGCGGAGTGTATAACGGGCGGAGTGTATAACGGGCGGGGTGTATAACGGGCGGGGTGTATAACGGGCGGGGTGTATACCGGGGAGGGTTGTATAACGGGCTGGAGTGTATAACGGGCGGAGTGTATAATGGGCGGAGTGTATAACGGGCGAGTGTGTATAACGGGCTGAGTGTATAACGGGTGGGGTGTATAACGGGTGGAGTGTATAACGGGCGGAGTGTATAACGGTCGGAGTGTATAACGGGCTGAGTGTATAATGGGCGGGTGTATAACGGTCGGAGTGTATAACGGGCGGAGTGTATAACGGGCGGAGTGTACAACGGGCGGCGTGTATAACGGGCAGAGTGTATAACGGGCTGAGTGTATAACAGTTGGGTGTATAACGGGTGGAGTGTATAACGGGCGGAGTGTATAACGGGCGGAGTGTATAACGGGCGGAGTGTATAACGCGTGGGAGTGTATAACGGGCGGAGTGTATAACGGGCTGAGTGTATAACGGGTGGGGTGTATAACGGGTGGAGTGTATAACGGGCGGAGTGTATAACGGTCGGAAGTGTATAACGGTCGGAGTGTATAACGGGCTGAGTGTATAACGGGCGGTGATGTATAACGGTCGGAGTGTATAACGGGCTGAGTGTATAACGGGCGGGGTGTATAACGGGCGGAGTGTATAACGGGCGGAGTGTATAACGGGCGGAGTGTATAACGGGCGGAGTGTATAACGGGCAAGAGTGTATAACGGTCGGAGTGTATAACGGGCGGAGTGTATAACGGGCGGGGGTGTATAACGGGCGGAGTGTATAACGGGCGGAGTGTATAAGCGGCGGGTGTATAACGGGCGGAGTGTATAACGGGCGGAGTGTATAACGGGCGTAGTGTATAACAGTTGGGGTGTAAAACGGGCTGGAGTGTATAACGGGCGGAGTGTATAACGGGCGGAGTGTATAACGGGCGGAGTGTATAACGGGTGGGGTGTATAACGGGCTGAGTGTATAAAGGGCGGAGTGTATAACGGCGGCGTGTATAACGGGCGGAGTGTATAACGGGCGGAGTGTATAACGGAGCGGAGTGTATAACGGGCGGAGTGTATAACGAGCGGAGTGTATAACGGGCGGAGTGTATAACGGGAGGAGTGTATATCGGGCGGGGTGTATAACGGGCGGTGTGTATAATGGGCGGAGTGTATAACGGGCGGAGTGTATAACGGGCGGAGTGTTTAACAGGCGGAGTGTATAACGGGCGGAGTGTATAACGGGCTTGAGTGTTTAGCGGGCGGAGTGTATAACGGGCGGAGCGTATAACGGGCGGAGTGTATAACGGGTGGAGTGTATAATGGGCGGGGTGTATAATGGGTGGAGTGTATAACTTGCGGTGTGTATAACGGGCGGAGTGATTAACAGGCGGGTGTATAACGGGCGGGGTGTAAAAAGGGCGGAGTGTATAACGGGCGGAGTGTATAACGGGCGGAGTGTATAACGGGCGGGGTGTATAACGGGCGGAGTGTATAACGGGCGGAGTGTATAATGGGCAGAGTGTATAGCGGGCGGAGTGTATAACGGGCGGAGCGTATAACGGGCGGAGTGTATAACGGGCGGAGTGTATAACGGGCGGGGTGTATAACGGGCGGGAGTGTATAACGGGCGGGGTGTATACCGGGGGGGTTGTATAACGGGCTGAGTGTATAACGGGCGGAGTGTATAATGGGCGGAGTGTATAACGGGCAGAGTGTATAACGGGCTGAGTGTATAACGGGTGGGGTGTATAACGGGTGGAGTGTATAACGGGCGGAGTGTATAACGGTCGGAGTGTATAACGGGCTGAGTGTATAATGGGTGCGGAGTGTATAACGGTCGGAGTGTATAACGGGCGGGGTGTATAACGGGCGGAGTGTATAACGGGCGGAGTGTACAACGGGCGGAGTGTATAACGGGCGGAGTGTATAACGGGCGGAGTGTATAACGGTCGGAGTGTATAACAGGCGGAGTGTATAACGGGCGGGAGTGTATAACGGGCGGAGTGTATAACGGGCGGAGTGTATAAGCGGCGGGTGTATAACGGGCGGAGTGTATAACGGGCGGAGTGTATAACGGGCGTAGTGTATAACAGTTGGGGTGTAAAACGGTGGAGTGTATAATGGGCGGAGTGTATAAAGGGCGGAGTGTATAACGGGCGGAGTGTATAACGGGCGGAGTGTATAACGGCGAGTGTATAACGGGTGGGTGTATAACGGGCTGAGTGTATAAAGGGCGGAGTGCATAACGGTCGGAGTGTATAACGGGCTGAGTGTATAACGGGCGGAGTGTATAACGGGCTGAGTGTATAATGGGCGGAGTGTATAACGGGCGGAGTGTATAACGGGCGGAGTGTATAACGGGCGGGGTGTATAACGGGCGGTGTGTATAACGGGCGGAGTGTATAACGGGCTGAGTGTATAGCGGGCGGAGTGTATAACGGGCGGAGTGTATAACGGGCGGAGTGTATAACGGGCGGAGTGTATAACGGGCGGGGTGTATAATGGGCGGGGTGTATAACGGGGCGGGGTGTATACCGGGGGGGTTGTATAACGGGCTGAGTGTATAACGGGCGGAGTGTATAATGGGCGGAGTGTATAACGGGCAGAGTGTATAACGGGCTGAGTGTATAACGGGTGGGGTGTATAACGGGTGGAGTGTATAACGGGCGGAGTGTATAACGGTCGGAGTGTATAACGGGCTGAGTGTATAACGGGCGGGTGTATAACGGTCGGAGTGTATAATGGGCTGAGTGTATAACGGGCGGGGTGTATAACGGGCGGAGTGTATAACGGGCGGAGTGTACAACGGGCGGAGTGTATAACGGGCGGAGTGTATAACGGGCGGAGTGTATAACGGGCGGAGTGTATAACGGTCGGAGTGTATAACGGGCGGAGTGTATAACTGGCGGGGTGTATAACGGGCGGAGTGTATAAGCGGCGGGGTGTATAACGGGCGGAGTGTATAACGGGCGGAGTGTATAACGGGCGTAGTGTATAACAGTTGGGGTGTAAAACGGGTGGAGTGTAAAATGGCGGAGTGTATAACGGCGGAGTGTATAATGGGCGGAGTGTATAACGGGCGGAGTGTATAACGGTGGAGGTGTATAACGGGCTGAGTGTATAAAGGGCGGAGTGTATAACGGGCGGAGTGTATAACGAGTGGAGTGTATAACGGGCGGAGTGTATAACGGGTGGAGTGTATAACGGGCGGAGTGTATAACGGGAGGAGTGTATAACGGGCGGGGTGTATAACGGGTGGTGTATAACGGGCGGAGTGTATAACGGGCGGTGGTGTATAACGGGCGGAGTGTATAACGGGCGGAGTGTTTAACGGGCGGAGTGTATAACGGCGGATGGTAGAACGGCTGAGTGTTTAGCGGGCGGAGTGTATAACGGGCGGAGTGTATAAACGGGCGGAGTGTATAACGGGCGGAGTGTATAACGGGCGGGTGTATAACGGGCGGAGTGTATAACGGGCGGAGTGTATAACGGGCGGGGTGTATAACGGGCGGAGTGTATAACGGGCGGTGTGTATAACGGGCAGAGGTGTATAACGGGCGGAGTGTATAATGCGGAGTGTATAACGGGCGGTGTGTATAACGGGCGGAGTGTATAACGGGCGGAGTGTATAACGGGCGGAGTGTATAACGGGCGGGGTGTATAACGGGCGGGTGTATAACGGGCGGAGTGTATAACGGGCGGAGTGTATAACGGGCTGAGTGTATAACGGGCGGGAGTGTATAACGGGCGGAGTGTATAACGGCGGAGTGTATAACGGTCGGAGTGTATAACGGTCGGAGTGTATAACGGGCTGAGTGTATAACGGGCGGGGTGTATAACGGTCGGAGTGTATAACGGGCTGAGTGTATAACGGGCGGGGTGTATAACGGGCGGAGTGTATAACGGGCGGAGTGTACAACGGGCGGAGTGTATAACGGTGCGGTGTGTATAACGGGCGGAGTGTATAACGGGCGGAGTGTATAACGGGCGGAGTGTATAATGGACGGCGGAGTGTATAACGGGCGGAGTGTATAACGGGTGGGGTTTATAACGGGCGGAGTGTATAACGGGCGGAGTGTATAAGCGGCGGGTGTATAACGGGCGGTGTGTATAACGGGCGGAGTGTATAACGGGCGTAGTGTATAACAGTTGGGGTGTAAAACGGGTGGAGTGTATAACGGGTGGAGTGTATAACGGGCGGAGTGTATAACGGGCTGGAGGTGTATAACGGGCGGAGTGTATAACGGGCTGAGTGTATAAACGGGTGGGGTGTATAACGGGTGAGTGTATAACGGGCGGAGTGTATAACGGGTCGGAAGTGTATAACGGTCGGAGTGTATAACGGGCTGAGGTGTATAACGGGCTGGGTGTATAACGGGTCGGAGTGTATAACGGGAGGAGTGTATAACGGGCGGGGTGTATAACAGGCGGAGTGTATAACGGGCGGAGTGTATAACGGGCGGAGTGTATAACGGGCGGAGTGTATAACGGTCGGAGTGTATAACGGGCGGAGTGTATAACGGGCGGGGTGTATAACGGGCGGAGTGTATAACGGGCGGAGTGTATAAGCGGCGGGTGTATAACGGGCGGAGTGTATAACGGGCGGAGTTGTATAACGGGCGTAGTGTATAACAGTTGGGGTGTAAAACGGGCGGAGTGTATAACTGGGCGGAGTGTATAACGGGCGAGAGTGTATAACGGGCTGAGTGTATAGCGGGCGGAGTGTATAACGGGCGGAGCGTATAAACGGGCGGAGTGTATACGGGCGAGTGTATAACGGGCGGGGTGTATAACGGGCGGGGTGTATAACGGCGGGGTGTATAACGAGGTCGGAGTGTATAACGGGCGGGAGTGTATAACGGGAGGAGGGTGTATAACGGCGGGTGTACGGGAGTGTATAAACGGGCGGAGTGTATGTATAACAGTTGGGGTGTAAAACGGGTGGAGTGTATAATGGGCGGAGTGTATAAAGGGCGGAGTGTATAACGGGCGGAGTGTATAACGGGCGGAGTGTATAACGGGCGGAGTGTATAACGGGTGGGGTGTATAACGGGCTGAGTGTATAAAGGGCGGAGTGCATAACGGTCGGAGTGTATAACGGGCGGAGTGTATAACGGGCGGAGTGTATAACGGGCTGAGTGTATAATGGGCGGAGTGTATAACGGGCGGAGTGTATAACGGGCGGAGTGTATAACGGGCGGGGTGTATAACGGGCGGTGTGTATAACGGGCGGAGTGTATAACGGGCTGAGTGTATAGCGGGCGGAGTGTATAACGGGCGGAGTGTATAACGGGCGGAGTGTATAACGGGCGGAGTGTATAACGGGCGGGGTGTATAATGGGCGGGGTGTATAACGGGCGGGGTGTATACCGGGGGGGTTGTATAACGGGCTGAGTGTATAACGGGCGGAGTGTATAATGGGCGGAGTGTATAACGGGCAGAGTGTATAACGGGCTGAGTGTATAACGGGTGGGGTGTATAACGGGTGGAGTGTATAACGGGCGGAGTGTATAACGGTCGGAGTGTATAACGGGCTGAGTGTATAACGGGCGGGGTGTATAACGGTCGGAGTGTATAATGGGCTGAGTGTATAACGGGCGGGGTGTATAACGGGCGGAGTGTATAACGGGCGGAGTGTACAACGGGCGGAGTGTATAACGGGCGGAGTGTATAACGGGCGGAGTGTATAACGGGCGGAGTGTATAACGGTCGGAGTGTATAACGGGCGGAGTGTATAACTGGCGGGGTGTATAACGGGCGGAGTGTATAAGCGGCGGGTGTATAACGGGCGGAGTGTATAACGGGCGGAGTGTATAACGGGCGTAGTGTATAACAGTTGGGGTGTAAAACGGGTGGAGTGTAAAATGGGCGGAGTGTATAACGGGCGGAGTGTATAATGGGCGGAGTGTATAACGGGCGGAGTGTATAACGGGTGGGGTGTAAAACGGGCTGAGTGTATAAAGGGCGGAGTGTATAACGGGCGGAGTGTATAACGAGTGGAGTGTATAACGGGCGGAGTGTATAACGGGTGGAGTGTATAACGGGCGGAGTGTATAACGGGAGGAGTGTATATCGGGCGGGGTGTATAACGGGCGGGGTGTATAACGGGCGGAGTGTATAACGGGCGGGGTGTATAACGGGCGGAGTGTATAACGGGCGGAGTGTTTAACGGGCGGAGTGTATAACGGGCGGATTGTAGAACGGGCTGAGTGTTTAGCGGGCGGAGTGTATAACGGGCGGAGCGTATAACGGGCGGAGTGTATAACGGGCGGAGTGTATAACGGGCGGGGTGTATAACGGGCGGAGTGTATAACGGGCGGAGTGTATAACGGGCGGGGTGTATAACGGGCGGAGTGTATAACGGGCGGTGTGTATAACGGGCAGAGTGTATAACGGGCGGAGTGTATAATGGGCGGAGTGTATAACGGGCGGTGTGTATAACGGGCGGAGTGTATAACGGGCGGAGTGTAGAACGGGCGGGGTGTATAACGGGCGGGGTGTATAACGGGCGGGGTGTATAACGGGCGGAGTGTATAACGGGCGGAGTGTATAACGGGCTGAGTGTATAACGGGCGGGGTGTATAACGGGCGGAGTGTATAACGGGCGGAGTGTATAACGGTCGGAGTGTATAACGGTCGGAGTGTATAACGGGCTGAGTGTATAACGGGCGGGGTGTATAACGGACGGAGTGTATAACGGGCTGAGTGTATAACGGGCGGGGTGTATAACGGGCGGAGTGTATAACGGGCGGAGTGTACAACGGGCGGAGTGTATAACGGGCGGTGTGTATAACGGGCGGAGTGTATAACGGGCGGAGTGTATAACGGGCGGAGTGTATAATGGTCGGAGTGTATAACGGGCGGAGTGTATAACGGGTGGGGTTTTATAACGGGCGGAGTGTATAACGGGCGGAGTGTATAAGCGGCGGGTGTATAACGGGCGGTGTGTATAACGGGCGGAGTGTATAACGGGCGTAGTGTATAACAGTTGGGGTGTAAAACGGGTGGAGTGTATAACGGGTGGAGTGTATAACGGGCGGAGTGTATAACGGGTGGGGTGTATAACGGGCGGAGTGTATAACGGGCTGAGTGTATAACGGGTGGGGTGTATAACGGGTGGAGTGTATAACGGGCGGAGTGTATAACGGTCGGAATGTATAACGGTCGGAGTGTATAACGGGCTGAGTGTATAACGGGCGGGGTGTATAACGGTCGGAGTGTATAACGGGAGTGTATAACGGGCGGGGTGTATAACAGGCGGAGTGTATAACGGGCGGAGTGTATAACGGGCGGAGTGTATAACGGGCGGAGTGTATAACGGGCGGAGTGTATAACGGTCGGAGTGTATAACGGGCGGAGTGTATAACGGGCGGGGTGTATAACGGGCGGAGTGTATAACGGGCGGAGTGTATAAGCGGCGGGTGTATAACGGGCGGAGTGTATAACGGGCGGAGTGTATAACGGGCGTAGTGTATAACAGTTGGGGTGTAAAACGGGCGGAGTGTATAACGGGCGGAGTGTATAACGGGCAGAGTGTATAACGGGCTGAGTGTATAGCGGGCGGAGTGTATAACGGGCGGAGCGTATAACGGGCGGAGTGTATAACGGGCGGAGTGTATAACGGGCGGGGTGTATAACGGGCGGGGTGTATAACGGGCGGGGTGTATACCGGGGGGTTTGTATAACGGGCTGAGTGTATAACGGGCGGAGTGTATAATGGGCGGTGTGTATAACGGGCAGAGTGTATAACGGGCTGAGTGTATAACGGGTGGGGTGTATAACAGGTGGAGTGTATAACGGGCGGAGTGTATAACGGTCGGAGTGTATAACGGGCTGAGTGTATAATGGGCGGGGTGTATAACGGTCGGAGTGTATAACGGGCGGAGTGTATAACGGGCGGAGTGTACAACGGGCGGAGTGTACAACGGGCGGAGTGTATAACGGGCGGAGTGTATAACGGGCGGAGTGTATAACGGTCAGAGTGTATAACGGGCGGGGTGTATAACGGGCGGAGTGTATAACGGGCGGAGTGTATAAGCGGCGGGTGTATAACGGGCGGAGTGTATAACGGGCGGAGTGTATAACGGGCGTAGTGTATAACAGTTGGGGTGTAAAACGGGTGGAGTGTATAATGGGCGGAGTGTATAAAGGGCGGAGTGTATAACGGGCGGAGTGTATAACGGGCGGAGTGTATAACGGGCGGAGTGTATAACGGGTGGGGTGTATAACGGGCTGAGTGTATAAAGGGCGGAGTGCATAACGGGCGGCGTGTATAACGGGCAGAGTGTATAACGGGCGGAGTGTATAACGAGCGGAGTGTATAACGGGCGGAGTGTATAACGGGTGGAGTGTATAACGGGCGGAGTGTATAACGGGAGGAGTGTATATCGGGCGGGGTGTATAACGGGCGGGGTGTATAACGGGCGGAGTGTATAACGGGCGGGGTGTATAACGGGCGGAGTGTATAATGGGCGGAGTGTTTAACGGGCGGAGTGTATAACGGGCGGAGTGTAGAACGGGCTGAGTGTTTAGCGGGCGGAGTGTATAACGGGCGGAGCGTATAACGGGCGGAGTGTATAACGGGCGGAGTGTATAACGGGCGGGGTGTATAACGGGCGGAGTGTATAACGGGCGGAGTGTATAACGGACGGGGTGTATAACGGGCGGAGTGTATAACGGGCGGTGTGTATAACGGGCGGAGTGTATAACGGGCGGAGTGTATAACGGGCGGAGTGTATGACGGGCGGTGTGTATAACGGGCGGAGTGTATAACGGGCGGGGTGTATAACGGGCGGGGTGTATAACGGGCGGAGTGTATAACGGGCGGAGTGTATAACGGGCTGAGTGTATAACGGGTGGGGTGTATAACGGGCGGAGTGTATAACGGGCGGAGTGTATAACGGTCGGAGTGTATAACGGTCGGAGTGTATAACGGGCTGAGTGTATAACGGGCGGGGTGTATAACGGACGGAGTGTATAACGGGCTGAGTGTATAACGGGCGGGTTGTATAACGGGCGGAGTGTACAACGGGCGGAGTGTACAACGGGCGGAGTGTATATCGGGCGGAGTGTATAACGGGCGGAGTGTATAACGGGCGGAGTGTATAACGGGCGGAGTGTATAATGGTCGGAGTGTATAACGGGCGGAGTGTATAACGGTCGGAGTGTATAAGCGGCGGGTGTATAACGGGCGGTGTGTATAACGGGCGGAGTGTATAACGGGCGTAGTGTATAACAGTTGGGGTGTAAAACGGGTGGAGTGTATAACGGGCGGAGTGTATAACGGGCGGAGTGTATAACGGGCGGAGTGTATAACGGGCGGAGTGTACAACGGGTGGGGTGTACAACGGGTGGGGTGTATAACGGGTGGAGTGTATAACGGGCTGAGTGTATAACGGGTGGTGTGTATAACGGGTGGAGTGTATAACGGGCGGAGTGTATAACGGTCGGAGTGTATAACGGTCGGCGTGTATAACGGGCTGAGTGTATAACGGGCGGGGTGTATAACGGTCGGAGTGTATAACGGGCGGGGTGAATAACGGGCGGAGTGTATAACGGGCGGAGTGTATAACGGGCGGAGTGTATAACGGGCGGAGTGTATAACGGGCGGAGTGTATAATGGGCGGAGTGTATAACGGGCGGAGTGTATAACGGTCGGAGTGTATAACGGGCGGAGTGTATAACGGGCGGGGTGTATAATGGGCGGAGTGTATAACGGGCGGAGTGTATAAGCGGCGGGTGTATAACGGGCGGAGTGTATAACGGGCGGGGTGTATAACGGGCGTAGTGTATAACAGTTGGGGTGTAAAACGGGTGGAGTGTATCACGGGCGGAGTGTATAACGGGCGGAGTGTATAACGGGCGGAGTGTATAACGGGTGGGGTGTATAACGGGCTGAGTGTATAAAGGGCGGAGTGTATAACGGGCGGCGTGTATAACGGGCGGAGTGTATAACGGGCGGAGTGTATAATGAGCGGAGTGTATAACGGGCGGAGTGTATATCGGGCGGGGTGTATAACGGGCGGGGTGTATAACGGGCGGAGTGTATAACGGGCGGAGTGTATAACGGGCGGAGTGTTTAACGGGCGGAGTGTATAACGGGCGGAGTGTAGAACGGGCTGAGTGTTTAGCGGGCGGAGTATATAACGGGCGGAGCGTATAACGGGCGGAGTGTATAACGGGTGGAGTGTATAATGGGCGGGGTGTATAACGGGTGGAGTGTATAACTTGCGGTGTGTATAACGGGCGCAGTGATTAACAGGCGGGGTGTATAACGGGCGGAGTGTAAAAAGGGCGGAGTTTATAACGGGGGAGTGTATAACGGGCGGAGTGTATAACGGGCGGGGTGTATAACGGGCGGAGTGTATTACGGGCGGAGTGTATAACGGGCGGAGTGTATAACGGGCGGGGTGTATAACGGGCGGAGTGTATAACGGGCGGAGTGTATAACGGGCGGAGTGTATAACGGCCGGAGTGTATAACGGGCGGAGTGTATAAAGGGCGGGGAGTATAACGGGCGGTGTGTATAACGGGCGGAGTGTATAACGGGCGGAGTGTATAACGGGCTGAGTGTATAGCGGGCGGAGTGTATAACGGGCGGAGTGTATAACGGGCGGAGTGTATAACGGGCGGAGTGTATAACGGGCAGAGTGTATAACGGGCTGAGTGTATAGCGGGCGGAGTGTATAACGGGCGGAGTGTATAACGGGCGGAGTGTATAACGGGTGGGGTGTATAACGGGCGGGGTGTATAACGGGCGTGGTGTATAACGGGCGGGGTGTATACCGGGGGGGTTGTATAACGGGCTGAGTGTATAACGGGCGGAGTGTATAATGGGCGGAGTGTATAACGGGCAGAGTGTATAACGGGCTGAGTGTATAACGGGTGGGGTGTATAACGGGTGGAGTGTATAACGGGCGGAGTGTATAACGGTCGGAGTGTATAACGGGCTGAGTGTATAACGGGCGGGGTGTATAACGGTCGGAGTGTATAACGGGCTTAGTGTATAACGGGCGGGGTGTATAACGGGCGGAGTGTATAACGGGCGGAGTGTACAACGGGCGGAGTGTATAACGGGCGGAGTGTATAACGGGCGGAGTGTATAACGGGCGGAGTGTATAACGGTCGGAGTGTATAACGGGCGGAGTGTATAACGGGCGGGGTGTATAACGGGCGGAGTGTATAACGGGCGGAGTGTATAAGCGGCGGGTGTATAACGGGCGGAGTGTATAACGGGCGGAGTGTATAACGGGCGTAGTGTATAACAGTTGGGGTGTAAAACGGGTGGAGTGTATAATGGGCGGAGTGTATAACGGGCGGAGTGTATAACGGGCGGAGTGTATAACGGGCGGAGTGTATAACGGGCGGGGTGTATAACGGGCTGAGTGTATAAAGGGCGGAGTGCATAACGGGCGGCGTGTATAAAGGGCAGAGTGTATAACGGGCGGAGTGTATAACGAGCGGAGTGTATAACGGGCGGAGTGTATAACGGGTGGAGTGTATAACGGGCGGAGTGTATAACGGGAGGAGTGTATATCGGGCGGGGTGTATAACGGGCGGGGTGTATAACGGGCGGAGTGTATAACGGGCGGGGTATATAACGGGCGGAGTGTATAACGGGCGGAGTGTTTAACGGGCGGTGTGTATAACGGGCGGAGTGTAGAACGGGCTGAGTGTTTAGCGGGCGGAGTGTATAACGGGCGGAGCGTATAACGGGCGGAGTGTAAAACGGGTGGAGTGTATAATGGGCGGGGTGTATAACGGGTGGAGTGTATAACTTGCGGTGTGTATAACGGGCGGAGTGATTAACAGGCGGGGTGTATAACGGGCGGGGTGTATAAAGGGCGGAGTGTATAACGGGGGAGTGTATAACGGGCGGAGTGTATAATGGGCGGGGTGTATAACGGGCAGAGTGTATTACGGGCGGAGTGTATAAAGGGCGGAGTGTATAACGGGCGGAGTGTATAACGGGCGGGGTGTATAACGGGCGGAGTGTATAACGGGCGGAGTGTATAACGGCCGGAGTGTATAACGGGCGGAGTGTATAACGGGCGGGGTGTATAACGGGCGGGGTGTATAACGGGCGGAGTGTATAACGGGTGGGGTGTATAACGGGCTGACTGTATAAAGGGCGGAGTGTATAACGGGCGGCGTGTATAACGGGCGGAGTGTATAACGGGCGGAGTGTATAACGAGCGGAGTGTATAACGTGCGGAGTGTATAACGGGCGGAGTGTATAACGGGCGGGGTGTATAACGGGCGGGGTGTATAACGGGCGGAGTGTATAACGGGCGGTGTGCATAACGGGCGGAGTGTATAACGGGCGGAGTGTATAACGGGCTAAGTGTATAATGGGCGGAGTGTATAACGGGCGGAGTGTATAACGGGCGGATTGTATAACGGGCGGAGTGTATAACGGGCGGGGTGTATAACGGGCGGAGTGTATAACGGGCGGAGTGTATAACGGGCAGAGTGTATAACGGGCTGAGTGTATAGCGGGCGGAGTGTATAACGGGCGGAGTGTATAACGGGCGGAGTGTATAACGGGCGGGGTGTATAACGGGCGGGGTGTATACCGGGGGGGTTGTATAACGGGCTGAGTGTATAACGGGCGGAGTGTATAATGGGCGGAGTGTATAACGGGCAGAGTGTATAACGGGCTGAGTGTATAACGGGTGGGGTGTATAACGGGTGGAGTGTATAACGGGCGGAGTGTATAACGGTCGGAGTGTATAACGGGCGGAGTGTATAACGGGCGGTGTGTATAGCGGGCGGAGTGTATAACGGGCGGGGTGTATAACGGGCGGGGTGTATAACGGGCGGGGTGTATAACGGGCTGCGTGTATAAGGGGCGGAGTTTATAACGGGCGGAGTGTATAACGGGCGGAGTGTATAACGGGCTGAGTGTATAACGGGTGGGGTGTATAACGGGCGGAGTGTATAACGGGCGGAGTGTATGACGGTCGGAGTGTATAACGGTCGGAGTGTATAACGGTCGGAGTGTATAACGGGCTGAGTGTATAACGGGCGGGGTGTATAACGGGCGGAGTGTAAAACGGGCGGAGTGTACAACGGGCGGAGTGTATAACGGGCGGAGTGTATAACGGGCGGAGTGTATAACGGGCGGAGTGTATAACGGGCGGAGTGTATAATGTTCGGAGTGTATAACGGGCGGAATGTATAACGGGCGGGGTTTTATAACGGGCGGAGTATATAACGGGCGGAGTGTATAAGCGGCGGGTGTATAACGGGCGGTGTGTATAACGGGCGGAGTGTATAACGGGCGTAGTGTATAACAGTTGGGGTGTAAAACGGGTGGAGTGTATAACGGGCGGAGTGTATAACGGGCGGAGTGTATAACGGGCGGAGTGTATAACGGGTGGGGTGTATAACGGGCGGAGTGTATAACGGGCTGAGTGTATAACGGGTGGGGTGTATAACGGGTGGAGTGTATAACGGGCGGAGTGT
Source organism: Somniosus microcephalus (assembly GCF_052327205.1). Taxonomy (NCBI): domain Eukaryota; kingdom Metazoa; phylum Chordata; class Chondrichthyes; order Squaliformes; family Somniosidae; genus Somniosus; species Somniosus microcephalus. Next base: position 541,832 of record NW_028225326.1, on the reverse strand, counting down.
ATAACGGTCGGAGTGTATAACGGTCGGAGTGTATAACGGGCTGAGTGTATAACGGGCGGGGTGTATAACGGTCGGAGTGTATAACGGGCTGAGTGTATAACGGGCGGAGTGTGTGGAGTGTATAACGGGCGGAGTGTATAACGGGCTGAGTGTATAGCGGGCGGAGTGTATAACGGGCGGTGTGTATAACGGGCGGGGTGTATAACGGGCGGAGTGTATAAAGGGCGGTGTGTATAACGGGCGCAGTGTATAACGGGCGGAGTGTATAACGGGCAGAGTGTATAACGGGCGGAGTGTATAATGGGCGGAGTGTATAACGGGCGCAGTGTATAACGGGCGGAGTGTATAACGGGCAGAGTGTATAACGGGCGGGGTGTATAACGGGCGGGGTGTATAACGGGCGGAGTGTATAACGGGCGGTGTGCATAACGGGCGGAGTGTATAACGGGCGGAGTGTATAACGGGCTGAGTGTATAATGGGCGGAGTGTATAACGGGCGGAGTGTATAACGGGCGGAGTGTATAACGGGCGGAGCGTATAACGGGCGGAGTGTATAACGGGCGGGGTGTATAACGGGCGGAGTGTATAACGGGCGGAGTGTATAACGGGCGGGGTGTATAATGGGCGGAGTGTATAACGGGCGGTGTGTATAACGGGCAGAGTGTATAACGGGCGGAGTGTATAATGGGCGGAGTGTATAACGGGCGGTGTGTATAACGGGCAGAGTGTATAACGGGCAGAGTGTATAATGGGCTGAGTGTATAACGGGTGGGGTGTATAACGGGTGGAGTGTATAACGGGCGGAGTGTATAACGGTCGGAGTGTATAACGGGCTGAGTGTATAACGGGCGGGGTGTATAACGGTCGGAGTGTATAACGGGCTGAGTGTATAACGGGCGGGGTGTATAACGGGCGGAGTGTATAACGGGCGGAGTGTACAACGGGCGGAGTGTATAACGGGCGGAGTGTATAACGGGCGGAGTGTATAACGGGCGGAGTGTATAACGGTCGGAGTGTATAACGGGCGGGGTGTATAACGGGCGGAGTGTATAAGTGGCGGGTGTATAACGGGCGGAGTGTATAACGGGCGGAGTGTATAACGGGCGTAGTGTATAACAGTTGGGGTGTAAAACGGGTGGAGTGTATAACGGGCGGAGTGTATAATGGGCGGAGTGTATAACGGGCGGAGTGTATTACGGGTGGGGTGTATAACGGGCTGAGTGTATAAAGGGCGGAGTGCATAACGGGCGGCGTGTATAACGGGCAGAGTGTATAACGGGCGGAGTGTATAACGAGCGGAGTGTATAACGGGCGGAGTGTATAACGGGAGGAGTGTATATCGGGCGGGGTGTGTAACGGGCGGGGTGTATAACGGGCGGAGTGTATAACGGGCGGGGTGTATAACGGGTGGAGTGTATAACGGGCGGAGTGTTTAACGGGCGGAGTGTATAACGGGCGGAGTGTAGAACGGGCTGAGTGTTTAGCGGGCGGAGTGTATAACGGGCGGAGCGTATAACGGGCGGAGTGTATAACGGGCGGAGTGTATAACGGGCGGGGTGTATAACGGGCGGAGTGTATAACGGGCGGAGTGTATAACGGGCGGGGTGTATAATGGGCGGAGTGTATAACGGGCGGTGTGTATAACGGGCAGAGTGTATAACGGGCGGAGTGTATAATGGGCGGAGTGTATAACGGGCGGTGTGTATAACGGGCGGAGTGTATAACGGGCGGAGTGTATAACGGTCGGAGTGTATAACGGTCGGAGTGTATAACGGGCTGGGTGTATAACGGGCGGGGTGTATAACGGACGGAGTGTATAACGGGCTGAGTGTATAACGGGCGGGGTGTATAACGGGCGGAGTGTATAACGGGCGGAGTGTACAACGGGCGGAGTGTATAACGGGCGGTGTGTATAACGGGCGGAGCGTATAACGGGCGGAGTGTATAACGGGCGGAGTGTATAATGGTCGGAGTGTATAACGGGCGGAGTGTATAACGGGCGGTGTTTTATCACGGGCGGAGTGTATAACGGGTGGAGTGTATAAGCGGCGGGTGTATAACGGGCGGTGTGTATAACGGGCGGAGTGTATAACGGGCGTAGTGTATAACAGTTGGGGTGTAAAACGGGTGGAGTGTATAACGGGTGGAGTGAATAACGGGCGGAGTGTATAACGGGCGGAGTGTATAACGGGCGGAGTGTATAACGGGTGGGGTGTATAACGGGCGGAGTGTATAACGGGCTGAGTGTATAACGGGTGGGGTGTATAACGGGAGGAGTGTATAACGGGCGGAGTGTATAACGGTCGGAATGTATAACGGTCGGAGTGTATAACGGGCTGAGTGTATAACGGGCGGGGTGTATAACGGTCGGAGTGTATAACGGGCTGAGTGTATAACGGGCGGGGTGTATAACGGGCGGAGTGTATAACGGGCGGAGTGTATAACGGGCGGAGTTTATAACGGGCGGGGTGTATAACGGGCGGAGTGTATAACGGGCGGAGTGTATAAGCGGCGGGTGTATAACGGGCGGAGTGTATAACGGGCGGAGTGTATAACGGGCGTAGTGTATAACAGTTGGGGTGTAAAACGGGTGGAGTGTATAACGGGCGGAGTGTATAACGGGCGGAGTGTATAACGGGCGGAGTGTATAACGGGTGGGGTGTATAACGGTCTGAGTGTATAAAGGGCGGAGTGTATAACGGGCGGCGTGTATAACGGGCGGAGTGTATAACGGGCGGAGTGTATAACGAGCGGAGTGTATAACGGGCGGAGTGTATAACGGGCGGAGTGTATAACGGGCGGAGTGTATAACGGGCGGAGTGTATAACGGGCGGAGTGTATAACGGGCGGAGTGTATAACGGGCGGAGTGTATAACGGGCGGTGTGTATAATGTTCGGAGTGTATAACGGGCGGAGTGTATAACGGGCGGGGTTTTATAACGGGCGGAGTATATAACGGGCGGAGTGTATAAGCGGCGGGTGTATAACGGGCGGTGTGTTTAATGGGCGGAGTGTATAACGGGCGTAGTGTATAACAGTTGGGGTGTAAAACGGGTGGAGTGTATAACGGGCGGAGTGTATAACGGGCGGAGTGTATAATGGGCGGGGTGTATAACGGGTGGGGTGTATAACGGGCGGAGTGTATAACGGGCTGAGTGTATAACGGGTGGGGTGTATAACGGGTGGAGTGTATAACGGGCGGAGTGTATAACAGTCGGAGTGTATAACGGTCGGAGTGTATAACGGGCTGAGTGTATAACGGGCGGGGTGTATAACGGTCGGAGTGTATAACGGGCTGAGTGTATAACGGGCGGAGTGTGCGGAGTGTATAACGGGCGGAGTGTATAACGGGCTGAGTGTATAGCGGGCGGAGTGTATAACGGGCGGTGTGTATAACGGGCGGGGTGTATAACGGGCGGAGTGTATAAAGGGCGGTGTGTATAACGGGCGGAGTGTATAACGGGCGGAGTGTATAATGGGCGGACTGTATAACCGGCGCAGTGTATAACGGGCGGAGTGTATAACGGGCAGAGTGTATAACGGGCGGGTGTATAACGGGCGGGGTGTATAACGGGCGGTGTGTATAACGGGCGGTGTGCATAACGGGCGGAGTGTATAACGGGCGGAGTGTATAACGGGCTGAGTGTATAATGGGCGGAGTGTATAACGGGCGGAGTGTATAACGGGCGGAGTGTATAACGGGCGGAGTGTATAACGGGCGGAGCGTATAACGGGCGGAGTGTATAAAGGGCGGGGTGTATAACGGGCGGAGTGTATAACGGGCGGAGTGTATAACGGGCGGGGTGTATAATGGGCGGAGTGTATAACGGGCGGAGTGTATAACGGGCGGAGTGTATAACGGGCGGGGTGTATAATGGGCGGAGTGTATAACGGGCGGTGTGTATAACGGGCGGGGTGTATAATGGGCGGAGTGTATAACGGGCGGTGTGTATAACGGGCAGAGTGTATCACGGGCGGAGTGTATAACGGGCGGAGTGTATAAGCGGCGGGTGTATAACGGGCGGTGTGTATAACGGGCGGAGTGTATAACGGGCGTAGTGTATAACAGTTGGGGTGTAAAACGGGTGGAGTGTATAACGGGTGGAGTGTATAACGGGCGGAGTGTATAACGGGCGGAGTGTATAACGGGCGGAGTGTATAACGGGTGGGGTGTATAACGGGCGGAGTGTATAACGGGCTGAGTGTATAACGGGTGGGGTGTATAACGGGAGGAGTGTATAACGGGCGGAGTGTATAACGGTCGGAATGTATAACGGTCGGAGTGTATAACGGGCTGAGTGTATAACGGGCGGGGTGTATAACGGTCGGAGTGCATAACGGGCTGAGTGTATAACGGGCGGGGTGTATAACGGGCGGAGTGTATAACGGGCGGAGTGTATAACGGGCGGAGTTTATAACGGGCGGGGTGTATAACGGGCGGAGTGTGCGGAGTGTATAACGGGCGGAGTGTATAACGGGCTGAGTGTATAGCGGGCGGAGTGTATAACGGGCGGTGTGTATAACGGGCGGGGTGTATAACGGGCGGAGTGTATAAAGGGCGGTGTGTATAACGGGCGGAGTGTATAACGGGCGGAGTGTATAATGGGCGGAGTGTATAACCGGCGCAGTGTATAACGGGCGGAGTGTATAACGGGCAGAGTGTATAACGGGCGGGGTGTATAACGGGCGGGGTGTATAACGGGCGGTGTGTATAACGGGCGGTGTGCATAACGGGCGGAGTGTATAACGGGCGGAGTGTATAACGGGCTGAGTGTATAATGGGCGGAGTGTATAACGGGCGGAGTGTATAACGGGCGGAGTGTATAACGGGCGGAGCGTATAACGGGCGGAGTGTATAAAGGGCGGGGTGTATAACGGGCGGAGTGTATAACGGGCGGAGTGTATAACGGGCGGGGTGTATAATGGGCGGAGTGTATAATGGGCGGAGTGTATAACGGGCGGTGTGTATAACGGGCAGAGTGTATAACGGGCGGAGTGTATAATGGGCGGAGTGTATAACGGGCGGTGTGTATAACGGGCGGAGTGTATAACGGGCGGAGTGTATAACGGGCGGGGTGTATAACGGGCGGGGTGTATAACGGGCGGGGTGTATAACGGGCGGAGTGTATAGCGGGCGGAGTGTATAACGGGCTGAGTGTATAACGGGTGGGGTGTATAACGGGCGGAGTGTATAACGGGCGGAGTGTATAACGGTCGGAGTGTATAACGGTCGGAGTGTATAACGGGCTGGGTGTATAACGGGCGGGGTGTATAACGGACGGAGTGTATAACGGGCTGAGTGTATAACGGGCGGGGTGTATAACGGGCGGAGTGTATAACGGGCGGAGTGTACAACGGGCGGAGTGTATAACGGGCGGTGTGTATAACGGGCGGAGTGTATAACGGGTGGAGTGTATAACGGGCGGAGTGTATAATGGTCGGAGTGTATACCGGGCGGAGTGTATAACGGGCGGGGTTTTATAACGGGCGGAGTGTATAACGGGCGGAGTGTATAAGCGGCGGGTGTATAACGGGCGGTGTGTATAACGGGCGGAGTGTATAACGGGCGTAGTGTATAACAGTTGGGGTGTAAAACGGGTGGAGTGTATAACGGGTGGAGTGTATAACGGGCGGAGTGTATAACGGGCGGAGTGTATAACGGGCGGAGTGTATAACGGGCGGTGTGTATAACGGGCGGTGTGTATAACGGGCGGAGTGTATAATGGGCTGAGTGTATAACGGGTGGGGTGTATAACGGGTGGAGTGTATAACGGGCGGAGTGTATAACGGTCGGAGTGTATAACGGTCGGAGTGTATAACGGGCTGAGTGTATAACGGGCGGGGTGTATAACGGTCGGAGTGTATAACGGGCTGAGTGTATAACGGGCGGGGTGTATAACGGGCGGAGTGTATAACGGGCGGAGTGTACAACGGGCGGAGTGTATAACGGGCGGTGTGTATAACGGGCGGAGTGTATAACGGGCGGAGTGTATAACGGGCGGAGTGTATAATGGTCGGAGTGTATAACGGGCGGAGTGTATAACGGGCGGTGTTTTATCACGGGCGGAGTGTATAACGGGCGGAGTGTATAAGCGGCGGGTGTATAACGGGCGGTGTGTATAACGGGCGGAGTGTATAACGGGCGTAGTGTATAACAGTTGGGGTGTAAAACGGGTGGAGTGTATAACGGGTGGAGTGTATAACGGGCGGAGTGTATAACGGGCGGAGTGTATAACGGGCGGAGTGTATAATGGGTGGGGTGTATAACGGGCGGAGTGTATAACGGGCTGAGTGTATAACGGGTGGGGTGTATAACGGGAGGAGTGTATAACGGGCGGAGTGTATAACGGTCGGAATGTATAACGGTCGGAGTGTATAACGTGCTGAGTGTATAACGGGCGGGGTGTATAATGGTCGGAGTGTATAACGGGCTGAGTGTATAACGGGCGGGGTGTATAACGGGCGGAGTGTATAACGGGCGGAGTGTATAACGGGCGGAGTTTATAACGGGCGGGGTGTATAACGGGCGGAGTGTATAACGGGCGGAGTGTATAAGCGGCGGGTGTATAACGGGCGGAGTGTATAACGGGCGGAGTGTATAACGGGCGTAGTGTATAACAGTTGGGGTGTAAAACGGGTGGAGTGTATAACGGGCGGAGTGTATAACGGGCGGAGTGTATAACGGGCGGAGTGTATAACGGGTGGGGTGTATAACGGGCTGAGTGTATAAAGGGCGGAGTGTATAACGGGCGGCGTGTATAACGGGCGGAGTGTATAACGGGCGGAGTGTATAACGAGCGGAGTGTATAACGGGCGGAGTGTATAACGAGCGGAGTGTATAACGGGCGGAGTGTATAACGGGCGGAGTGTATAACGGGCGGAGTGTATAACGGGCGGAGTGTATAACGGGCGGAGTGTATAATGTTCGGAGTGTATAACGGGCGGAGTGTATAACGGGCGGGGTTTTATAACGGGCGGAGTATATAACGGGCGGAGTGTATAAGCGGCGGGTGTATAACGGGCGGTGTGTTTAATGGGCGGAGTGTATAACGGGCGTAGTGTATAACAGTTGGGGTGTAAAACGGGTGGAGTGTATAACGGGCGGAGTGTATAACGGGCGGAGTGTATAATGGGCGGGGTGTATAACGGGTGGGGTGTATAACGGGCGGAGTGTATAACGGGCTGAGTGTATAACGGGTGGGGTGTATAACGGGTGGAGTGTATAACGGGCGGAGTGTATAACAGTCGGAGTGTATAACGGTCGGAGTGTATAACGGGCTGAGTGTATAACGGGCGGGGTGTATAACGGTCGGAGTGTATAACGGGCTGAGTGTATAACGGGCGGAGTGTGCGGAGTGTATAACGGGCGGAGTGTATAACGGGCTGAGTGTATAGCGGGCGGAGTGTATAACGGGCGGTGTGTATAACGGGCGGGGTGTATAACGGGCGGAGTGTATAAAGGGCGGTGTGTATAACGGGCGGAGTGTATAACGGGCGGAGTGTATAATGGGCGGAGTGTATAACCGGCGCAGTGTATAACGGGCGGAGTGTATAACGGGCAGAGTGTATAACGGGCGGGGTGTATAACGGGCGGGGTGTATAACGGGCGGTGTGTATAACGGGCGGTGTGCATAACGGGCGGAGTGTATAACGGGCGGAGTGTATAACGGGCTGAGTGTATAATGGGCGGAGTGTATAACGGGCGGAGTGTATAACGGGCGGAGTGTATAACGGGCGGAGCGTATAACGGGCGGAGTGTATAAAGGGCGGGGTGTATAACGGGCGGAGTGTATAACGGGCGGAGTGTATAACGGGCGGGGTGTATAATGGGCGGAGTGTATAACGGGCGGTGTGTATAACGGGCAGAGTGTATAACGGGCGGAGTGTATAATGGCCGGAGTGTATAACGGGCGGTGTGTATAACGGGCGGAGTGTATAACGGGCGGAGTGTATAACGGGCGGGGTGTATAACGGGCGGGGTGTATAACGGGCGGGGTGTATAACGGGCGGAGTGTATAACGGGCGGAGTGTATAACGGGCTGAGTGTATAACGGGTGGGGTGTATAACGGGCGGAGTGTATAACGGGCGGAGTGTATAACGGTCGGAGTGTATAACGGTCGGAGTGTATAACGGGCTGGGTGTATAACGGGCGGGGTGTATAACGGACGGAGTGTATAACGGGCTGAGTGTATAACGGGCGGGGTGTATAACGGGCGGAGTGTATAACGGGCGGAGTGTACAACGGGCGGAGTGTATAACGGGCGGTGTGTATAACGGGCGGAGTGTATAACGGGTGGAGTGTATAACGGGCGGAGTGTATAATGGTCGGAGTGTATACCGGGCGGAGTGTATAACGGGCGGGGTTTTATAACGGGCGGAGTGTATAACGGGCGGAGTGTATAAGCGGCGGGTGTATAACGGGCGGTGTGTATAACGGGCGGAGTGTATAACGGGCGTAGTGTATAACAGTTGGGGTGTAAAACGGGTGGAGTGTATAACGGGTGGAGTGTATAACGGGCGGAGTGTATAACGGGCGGAGTGTATAACGGGCGGAGTGTATAACGGGCGGTGTGTATAACGGGCGGAGTGTATAACGGGCGGAGTGTATAATGGGCTGAGTGTATAACGGGTGGGGTGTATAACGGGTGGAGTGTATAACGGGCGGAGTGTATAACGGTCGGAGTGTATAACGGTCGGAGTGTATAACGGGCTGAGTGTATAACGGGCGGGGTGTATAACGGTCGGAGTGTATAACGGGCTGAGTGTATAACGGGCGGAGTGTATAACGGGCTGAGTGTATAATGGGCGGAGTGTATAACGGGCGGAGTGTATAACGGGCGGAGTGTATAACGGGCGGGGTGTATAACGGGCGGCGTGTAAAACGGGCGGAGTGTATAACGGGCTGAGTGTATAGCGGGCGGAGTGTATAACGGGCGGAGTGTATAACGGGCGGAGTGTATAACGGGCGGGGTGTATAACGGGCGGGGTGTATAACGGGCGGGGTGTATACCGGGGGGGTTGTATAACGGGCTGAGTGTATAACGGGCGGAGTGTATAATGGGCGGAGTGTATAACGGGCAGAGTGTATAACGGGCTGAGTGTATAACGGGTGGGGTGTATAACGGGTGGAGTGTATAACGGGCGGAGTGTATAACGGTCGGAGTGTATAACGGGCTGAGTGTATAACGGGCGGGGTGTATAACGGTCGGAGTGTATAACGGGCTGAGTGTATAACGGGCGGGGTGTATAACGGGCGGAGTGTATAACGGGCGGAGTGTACAACGGGCGGAGTGTATAACGGGCGGAGTGTATAAAGGGCGGAGTGTATAACGGGCGGAGTGTATAACGGTCGGAGTGTATAACGGGCGGAGTGTATAACGGGCGGGGTGTATAACGGGCGGAGTGTATAAGTGGCGGGTGTATAACGGGCGGAGTGTATAACGGGCGGAGTGTATAACGGGCGTAGTGTATAACAGTTGGGGTGTAAAACGGGTGGAGTGTATAACGGGCGGAGTGTATAATGGGCGGAGTGTATAACGGGCGGAGTGTATAACGGGTGGGGTGTATAACGGGCTGAGTGTATAAAGGGCGGAGTGCATAACGGGCGGCGTGTATAACGGGCAGAGTGTATAACGGGCGGAGTGTATAACGAGCGGAGTGTATAACGGGCGGAGTGTATAACGGGTGGAGTGTATAACGGGCGGAGTGTATAACGGGAGGAGTGTATATCGGGCGGGGTGTATAACGGGCGGGGTGTATAACGGGCGGAGTGTATAACGGGCGGGGTGTATAACGGGCGGAGTGTATAACGGGCGGAGTGTTTAACGGGCGGAGTGTATAACGGGCGGAGTGTAGAACGGGCTGAGTGTTTAGCGGGCGGAGTGTATAACGGGCGGAGCGTATAACGGGCGGAGTGTATAACGGGCGGAGTGTATAACGGGCGGGGTGTATAACGGGCGGAGTGTATAACGGGCGGAGTGTATAACGGGCGGGGTGTATAATGGGCGGAGTGTATAACGGGCGGTGTGTATAACGGGCAGAGTGTATAACGGGCGGAGTGTATAATGGGCGGAGTGTATAACGGGCGGTGTGTATAACGGGCGGAGTGTATAACGGGCGGAGTGTATAACGGGCGGGGTGTATAACGGGCGGGGTGTATAACGGGCGGGGTGTATAACGGGCGGGGTGTATAACGGGCGGAGTGTATAACGGGCTGAGTGTATAACGGGTGGGTTGTATAACGGGCGGAGTGTATAACGGGCGGAGTGTATAACGGTCGGAGTGTATAACGGTCGGAGTGTATAACGGGCTGGGTGTATAACGGGCGGGGTGTATAACGGACGGAGTGTATAACGGGCTGAGTGTATAACGGGCGGGGTGTATAACGGGCGGAGTGTATAACGGGCGGTGTGTACAACGGGCGGAGTGTATAACGGGCGGTGTGTATAATGGGCGGAGTGTATAACGGGCGGAGTGTATAACGGGCGGAGTGTATAATGGTCGGAGTGTATAACGGGCGGAGTGTATAACGGGCGGTGTTTTATAACGGGCGGAGTGTATAAGCGGCGGGTGTATAACGGGCGGTGTGTATAACGGGCTGAGTGTATAATGGGTGGGGTGTATAACGGGTGGAGTGTATAACGGGCGGAGTGTATAACGGTCGGAATGTATAACGGTCGGAGTGTATAACGGGCTGAGTGTATAACGGGCGGGGTGTATAACGGTCGGAGTGTATAACGGGCTGAGTGTATAACGGGCGGGGTGTATAACAGGCGGAGTGTATAACGGGCGGAGTGTATAACGGGCGGAGTGTATAACGGGCGGAGTGTATAACGGGCGGGGTGTATAACGGGCGGAGTGTATAACGGGCGGAGTGTATAAGCGGCGGGTGTATAACGGGCGGAGTGTATAACGGGCGGAGTGTATAACGGGCGTAGTGTATAACAGTTGGGGTGTAAAACGGGTGGAGTGTATAACGGGCGGAGTGTATAACGGGTGGGGTGTATAACGGGCTGAGTGTATAAAGGGCGGAGTGTATAACGGGCGGCGTGTATAACGGGCGGAGTGTATAACGGGCGGAGTGTATAACGAGCGGAGTGTATAACGGGCGGAGTGTATAACGGGCGGAGTGTATAACGGGCGGAGTATATAACGGGTGGGGTGTATAACGGGCTGAGTGTATAAAGGGCGGTGTGTATAACGGGCGGCGTGTATAACGGGTGGAGTGTATAACGGGCGGAGTGTATAACGAGCGGAGTGTATAACGGGCGGAGTGTATAACGAGCGGAGTGTATAACGGGCGGAGTGTATAACGGGAGGAGTGTATATCGGGCGGGGTGTATAACGGGCGGGGTGTATAACGGGCGGAGTGTATAACGGGCGGAGTGTTTAACGGGCGGAGTGTTTAACGGGCGGAGTGTATAACGGGCGGAGTGTCGAACGGGCTGAGTGTTTAGCGGGCGGAGTGTATAACGGGCGGAGCGTAAAACGGGCGGAGTGTATAACGGGTGGAGTGTATAATGGGCGGGGTGTATAATGGGTGGAGTGTATAACTTGCGGTGTGTATAACGGGCGGAGTGATTAACAGGCGGGGTGTATAACGGGCGGGGTGTAAAAAGGGCGGAGTGTATAACGGGCGGAGTGTATAACGGGCGGAGTGTATAACGGGCGGGGTGTATAACGGGCGGAGTGTATAACGGGCGGAGTGTATAACGGGCAGAGTTTATAACGGGCTGAGTGTATAGCGGGCGGAGCGTATAACGGGCGGAGCGTATAACGGGCGGAGTGTATAACGGGCGGGGTGTATAACGGGTGGGGTGTATAACGGGCGGGGTGTATACCGGGGGGGTTGTATAACGGGCTGAGTGTATAACGGGCGGAGTGTATAATGGGCGGAGTGTATAACGGGCAGTGTGTATAACGGGCTGAGTGTATAACGGGTGGGGTGTATAACGGGTGGAGTGTATAACGGGCGGAGTGTATAACGGTCGGAGTGTATAACGGGCTGAGTGTATAATGGGCGGGGTGTATAACGGTCGGAGTGTATAACGGGCGGGGTGTATAACGGGCGGAGTGTATAACGGGCGGAGTGTACAATGGGCGGAGTGTATAACGGGCGGAGTGTATAACGGGCGGAGTGTATAACGGGCGGAGTGTATAACGGTCGGAGTGTATAACGGGCGGAGTGTATAACGGGCGGGGTGTATAACGGGCGGAGTGTATAACGGGCGGAGTGTATAAGCGGCGGGTGTATAACGGGCGGAGTGTATAACGGGCGGAGTGTATAACGGGCGTAGTGTATAACAGTTGGGGTGTAAAACGGGTGGAGTGTATAATGGGCGGAGTGTATAAAGGGCGGAGTGTATAACGGGCGGAGTGTATAACGGGCGGAGTGTATAACGGGCGGAGTGTATAACGGGTGGGGTGTATAACGGACTGAGTGTATAAAGGGCGGAGTGCATAACGGGCGGCGTGTATAACGGGCAGAGTGTATAACGGGCGGAGTGTATAACGAGCGGAGTGTATAACGGGCGGAGTGTATAACGGGTGGAGTGTATAACGGGCGGAGTGTATAAAAGGGAGGAGTGTATATCGGGCGGGGTGTATAACGGGCGGGGTGTATAACGGGCGGAGTGTATAACGGGCGGGGTGTATAACGGGCGGAGTGTATAACGGGCGGAGTGTTTAACGGGCGGAGTGTATAACAGGCGGATTGTAGAACGGGCTGAGTGTTTAGCGGGCGGAGTGTATAACGGGCGGAGCGTATAACGGGCGGAGTGTATAACGGGCGGAGTGTATAACGGGCGGGGTGTATAACGGGCGGAGTGTATAACGGGCGCAGTGTATAACGGGCGGGGTGTATAACGGGCGGAGTGTATAACGGGCGGTGTGTATAACGGGCAGAGTGTATAACGGGCGGAGTGTATAATGGGCGGAGTGTATAACGGGCGGTGTGTATAACGGGCGGAGTGTATAACGGGCGGAGTGTATAACGGGCGGGGTGTATAACGGGCGGGGTGTATAACGGGCGGGGTGTATAACGGGCGGAGTGTATAACGGGCGGAGTGTATAACGGGCTGAGTGTATAACGGGTGGGGTGTATAACGGGCGGAGTGTATAACGGGCGGAGTGTATAACGGTCGGAGTGTATAACGGTCGGAGTGTATAACGGGCTGAGTGTATAACGGGCGGGGTGTATAACGGACGGAGTGTATAACGGGCTGAGTGTATAACGGGCGGGGTGTATAACGGGCGGAGTGTATAACGGGCGGAGTGTACAACGGGCGGAGTGTATAACGGGCGGTGTGTATAACGGGCGGAGTGTATAACGGGCGGAGTGTATAACGGGCGGAGTGTATAACGGGCGGAGTGTATAAAGGTCGGAGTGTATAACGGTCGGAGTGTATAACGGGCTGGGTGTATAACGGGCGGGGTGTATAACGGACGGAGTGTATAACGGGCTGAGTGTATAACGGGCGGGGTGTATAACGGGCGGAGTGTATAACGGGCGGAGTGTACAACGGGCGGAGTGTATAACGGGCGGTGTGTATAACGGGCGGAGTGTATAACGGGCGGAGTGTATAACGGGCGGAGTGTATAATGGTCGGAGTGTATAACGGGCGGAGTGTATAACGGGCGGTGTTTTATAACGGGCGGAGTGTATAACGGGCGGAGTGTATAAGCGGCGGGTGTATAACGGGCGGTGTGTATAACGGGCGGAGTGTATAACGGGCGTAGTGTATAACAGTTGGGGTGTAAAACGGGTGGAGTGTATAACGGGCGGAGTGTATAACGGGCGGAGTGTATAACGGGCGGAGTGTATAACGGGTGGGGTGTATAACGGGCGGAGTGTATAACGGGCTGAGTGTATAACGGGTGGGGTGTATAACGGGTGGAGTGTATAACGGGCGGAGTGTATAACGGTCGGAATGTATAACGGTCGGAGTGTATAACGGGTTGAGTGTATAATGGGCGGGGTGTATAACGGTCGGAGTGTATAACGGGCTGAGTGTATAACGGGCGGGGTGTATAACAGGCGGAGTGTATAACGGGCGGAGTGTATAACGGGCGGAGTGTATAACGGGCGGAGTGTATAACGGGCGGGGTGTATAACGGGCGGAGTGTATAACGGGCGGAGTGTATAAGCGGCGGGTGTATAACGGGCGGAGTGTATAACGGGCTGAGTGTATAATGGGCGGGGTGTATAACGGTCGGAGTGTATAACGGGCGGGGTGTATAACGGGCGGAGTGTATAACGGGCGGAGTGTACAATGGGCGGAGTGTATAACGGGCGGAGTGTATAACGGGCGGAGTGTATAACGGGCGGAGTGTATAACGGTCGGAGTGTATAACGGGCGGAGTGTATAACGGGCGGGGTGTATAACGGGCGGAGTGTATAACGGGCGGAGTGTATAAGCGGCGGGTGTATAACGGGCGGAGTGTATAACGGGCGGAGTGTATAACGGGCGTAGTGTATAACAGTTGGGGTGTAAAACGGGTGGAGTGTATAATGGGCGGAGTGTATAAAGGGCGGAGTGTATAACGGGCGGAGTGTATAACGGGCGGAGTGTATAACGGGTGGGGTGTATAACGGACTGAGTGTATAAAGGGCGGAGTGCATAACGGGCGGCGTGTATAACGGGCAGAGTGTATAACGGGCGGAGTGTATAACGAGCGGAGTGTATAACGGGCGGAGTGTATAACGGGTGGAGTGTATAACGGGCGGAGTGTATAAAAGGGAGGAGTGTATATCGGGCGGGGTGTATAACGGGCGGGGTGTATAACGGGCGGAGTGTATAACGGGCGGGGTGTATAACGGGCGGAGTGTATAACGGGCGGAGTGTTTAACGGGCGGAGTGTATAACAGGCGGATTGTAGAACGGGCTGAGTGTTTAGCGGGCGGAGTGTATAACGGGCGGAGCGTATAACGGGCGGAGTGTATAACGGGCGGAGTGTATAACGGGCGGGGTGTATAACGGGCGGAGTGTATAACGGGCGCAGTGTATAACGGGCGGGGTGTATAACGGGCGGAGTGTATAACGGGCGGTGTGTATAACGGGCAGAGTGTATAACGGGCGGAGTGTATAATGGGCGGAGTGTATAACGGGCGGTGTGTATAACGGGCGGAGTGTATAACGGGCGGAGTGTATAACGGGCGGGGTGTATAACGGGCGGGGTGTATAACGGGCGGGGTGTATAACGGGCGGAGTGTATAACGGGCGGAGTGTATAACGGGCTGAGTGTATAACGGGTGGGGTGTATAACGGGCGGAGTGTATAACGGGCGGAGTGTATAACGGTCGGAGTGTATAACGGTCGGAGTGTATAACGGGCTGAGTGTATAACGGGCGGGGTGTATAACGGACGGAGTGTATAACGGGCTGAGTGTATAACGGGCGGGGTGTATAACGGGCGGAGTGTATAACGGGCGGAGTGTACAACGGGCGGAGTGTATAACGGGCGGTGTGTATAACGGGCGGAGTGTATAACGGGCGGAGTGTATAACGGGCGGAGTGTATAACGGGCGGAGTGTATAAAGGTCGGAGTGTATAACGGTCGGAGTGTATAACGGGCTGGGTGTATAACGGGCGGGGTGTATAACGGACGGAGTGTATAACGGGCTGAGTGTATAACGGGCGGGGTGTATAACGGGCGGAGTGTATAACGGGCGGAGTGTACAACGGGCGGAGTGTATAACGGGCGGTGTGTATAACGGGCGGAGTGTATAACGGGCGGAGTGTATAACGGGCGGAGTGTATAATGGTCGGAGTGTATAACGGGCGGAGTGTATAACGGGCGGTGTTTTATAACGGGCGGAGTGTATAACGGGCGGAGTGTATAAGCGGCGGGTGTATAACGGGCGGTGTGTATAACGGGCGGAGTGTATAACGGGCGTAGTGTATAACAGTTGGGGTGTAAAACGGGTGGAGTGTATAACGGGTGGAGTGTATAACGGGCGGAGTGTATAACGGGCGGAGTGTATAACGGGCGGAGTGTATAACGGGTGGGGTGTATAACGGGCGGAGTGTATAACGGGCTGAGTGTATAACGGGTGGGGTGTATAACGGGTGGAGTGTATAACGGGCGGAGTGTATAACGGTCGGAATGTATAACGGTCGGAGTGTATAACGGGTTGAGTGTATAATGGGCGGGGTGTATAACGGTCGGAGTGTATAACGGGCTGAGTGTATAACGGGCGGGGTGTATAACAGGCGGAGTGTATAACGGGCGGAGTGTATAACGGGCGGAGTGTATAACGGGCGGAGTGTATAACGGGCGGGGTGTATAACGGGCGGAGTGTATAACGGGCGGAGTGTATTAGCGGCGGGTGTATAACGGGCGGAGTGTATAACGGGCGGAGTGTATAACGGGCGTAGTGTATAACAGTTGGGGTGTAAAACGGGTGGAGTGTATAACGGGCGGAGTGTATAACGGGCGGAGTGTATAACGGGCGGAGTGTATAACGGGTGGGGTGTATAACGGGCTGAGTGTATAAAGGGCGGAGTGTATAACGGGCGGTGTGTATAACGGGCGGAGTGTATAACGGGCGGAGTGTATAACGAGCGGAGTGTATAACGGGCGGAGTGTATAACGAGCGGAGTGTATAACGGGCGGAGTGTATAACGGGCGGAGTGTATAACGGGCGGAGTATATAACGGGTGGGGTGTATAACGGGCTGAGTGTATAAAGGGCGGAGTGTATAACGGGCGGCGTGTATAACGGGTGGAGTGTATAATGGGCGGAGTGTATAACGAGCGGAGTGTATAACGGGCGGAGTGTATAACGGGCGGAGTGTATAACGGGCGGAGTGTATAACGGGAGGAGTGTATATCGGGCGGGGTGTATAACGGGCGGGGTGTATAACGGGCGGAGTGTATAACGGGCGGAGTGTTTAACGGGCGGAGTGTTTAACGGGCGGAGTGTATAACGGGCGGAGTTTCGAACGGGCTGAGTGTTTAGCGGGCGGAGTGTATAACGGGCGGAGCGTAAAACGGGCGGAGTGTATAACGGGTGGAGTGTATAATGGGCGGGGTGTATAATGGGTGGAGTGTATAACTTGCGGTGTGTATAACGGGCGGAGTGATTAACAGGCGGGGTGTATAACGGGCGGGGTGTAAAAAGGGCGGAGTGTATAATGGGCGGAGTGTATAACGGGCGGAGTGTATAACGGGCGGGGTGTATAACGGGCGGAGTGTATAACGGGCGGAGTGTATAACGGGCAGAGTGTATAACGGGCTGAGTGTATAGCGGGCGGAGCGTATAACGGGCGGAGCGTATAAAGGGCGGAGTGTATAACGGGCGGGGTGTATAACGGGTGGGGTGTATAACGGGCGGGGTGTATACCGGGGGGGTTGTATAACGGGCTGAGTGTATAACGGGCGGAGTGTATAATGGGCGGAGTGTATAACGGGCAGTGTGTATAACGGGCTGAGTGTATAACGGGTGGGGTGTATAACGGGTGGAGTGTATAACGGGCGGAGTGTATAACGGTCGGAGTGTATAACGGGCTGAGTGTATAATGGGCGGGGTGTATAACGGTCGGAGTGTATAACGGGCGGGGTGTATAACGGGCGGAGTGTATAACGGGCGGAGTGTACAACGGGCGGAGTGTATAACGGGCGGAGTATATAACGGGCGGAGTGTATAACGGGCGGAGTGTATAACGGTCGGAGTGTATAACGGGCGGAGTGTATAACGGGCGGGGTGTATAACGGGCGGAGTGTATAACGGGCGGAGTGTATAAGCGGCGGGTGTATAACGGGCGGAGTGTATAACGGGCGGAGTGTATAACGGGCGTAGTGTATAACAGTTGGGGTGTAAAACGGGTGGAGTGTATAATGGGCGGAGTGTATAAAGGGCGGAGTGTATAACGGGCGGAGTGTATAACGGGCGGAGTGTATAACGGGTGGGGTGCATAACGGACTGAGTGTATAAAGGGCGGAGTGCATAACGGGCGGCGTGTATAACGGGCAGAGTGTATAACGGGCGGAGTGTATAACGAGCGGAGTGTATAACGGGTGGAGTGTATAACGGGTGGAGTGTATAACGGGCGGAGTGTATAACGGGAGGAGTGTATATCGGGCGGGGTGTATAACGGGCGGGGTGTATAACGGGCGGAGTGTACAACGGGCGGGGTGTATAACGGGCGGAGTGTATAACGGGCGGAGTGTTTAACGGGCGGAGTGTATAACAGGCGGATTGTAGAACGGGCTGAGTGTTTAGCGGGCGGAGTGTATAACGGGCGGAGCGTATAACGGGCGGAGTGTATAACGGGCGGAGTGTATAACGGGCGGGGTGTATAACGGGCGGAGTGTATAACGGGCGCAGTGTATAACGGGCGGGGTGTATAACGGGCGGAGTGTATAACGGGCGGTGTGTATAACGGGCAGAGTGTATAACGGGCGGAGTGTATAATGGGCGGAGTGTATAACGGGCGGTGTGTATAACGGGCGGAGTGTATAACGGGCGGTGTGTATAACGGGCGGGGTGTATAACGGGCGGGGTGTATAACGGGCGGGGTGTATAACGGGCGGAGTGTATAACGGGCGGAGTGTATAACGGGCTGAGTGTATAACGGGTGGGGTGTATAACGGGCGGAGTGTATAATGGGCGGAGTGTATAACGGTCGGAGTGTATAACGGTCGGAGTGTATAACGGGCTGAGTGTATAACGGGCGGGGTGTATAACGGACGGAGTGTATAACGGGCTGAGTGTATAACGGGCGGGGTGTATAACGGGCGGAGTGTATAACGGGCGGAGTGTACAACGGGCGGAGTGTATAACGGGCGGTGTGTATAACGGGCGGAGTGTATAACGGGCGGACTGTATAACGGGCGGAGTGTATAATGGTCGGAGTGTATAACGGGCGGAGTGTATAACGGGCGGGGTTTTATAACGGGCGGAGTGTATAACGGGCGGAGTGTATAAGCGGCGGGTGTATAACGGGCGGTGTGTATAACGGGCGGAGTGTATAACGGGCGTAGTGTATAACAGTTGGGGTGTAAAACGGGTGGAGTGTATAACGGGTGGAGTGTATAACGGGCGGAGTGTATAATGGGCGGAGTGTATAACGGGCGGAGTGTATAACGGGTGGGGTGTATAACGGGCGGAGTGTATAACGGGCTGAGTGTATAACGGGTGGGGTGTATAACGGGTGGAGTGTATAACGGGCGGAGTGTATAACGGTCGGAATGTATAACGGTCGGAGTGTATAACGGGCTGAGTGTATAACGGGCGGGGTGTATAACGGTCGGAGTGTATAACAGGAGTGTATAACGGGCGGGGTGTATAACAGGCGGAGTGTATAACGGGCGGAGTGTATAACGGGCGGAGTGTATAACGGGCGGAGTGTATAACGGGCGGAGTGTATAACGGTCGGAGTGTATAACGGGCGGAGTGTATAACGGGCGGGGTGTATAACGGGCAGAGTGTATAACGGGCGGAGTGTATAAGCGGCGGGTGTATAACGGGCGGAGTGTATAACGGGCGGAGTGTATAACGGGCGTAGTGTATAACAGTTGGGGTGTAAAACGGGTGGAGTGTATAACGGGCGGAGTGTATAACGGGCGGAGTGTATAACGGGCGGAGTGTATAACGGGTGGGGTGTATAACGGGCTGAGTGTATAAAGGGCGGAGTGTATAACGGGCGGCGTGTATAACGGGCGGAGTGTATAACGGGCGGAATGTATAACGAGCGGAGTGTATAACGGGCGGAGTGTATAACGAGCGGAGTGTATAACGGGCGGAGTGTATAACGGGAGGAGTGTATATCGGGCGGGGTGTATAACGGGTGGGGTGTATAACGGGCGGAGTGTATAACGGGCGGAGTGTATAACGGGCGGAGTGTTTAACGGGCGGAGTGTATAACGGGCGGAGTGTAGAACGGGCTGAGTGTTTAGCGGGCGGAGTGTATAACGGGCGGAGCGTATAACGGGCGGAGTGTATAACGGGTGGAGTGTATAATGGGCGGGGTGTATAATGGGTGGAGTGTATAACTTGCGGTGTGTATAACGGGCGGAGTGATTAACAGGCGGGGTGTATAACGGGCGGGGTGTAAAAAGGGCGGAGTGTATAACGGGCGGAGTGTATAACGGGCGGAGTGTATAACGGGCGGGGTGTATAACGGGCGGAGTGTATAACGGGCGGAGTGTATAACGGGCAGAGTGTATAACGGGCTGAGTGTATAGCGGGCGGAGTGTATAACGGGCGGAGCGTATAACGGGCGGAGTGTATAACGGGCGGAGTGTATAACGGGCGGGGTGTATAACGGGCGGGGTGTATAACGGGCGGGGTGTATACCGGGGGGGTTGTATAACGGGCTGAGTGTATAACGGGCGGAGTGTATAATGGGCGGAGTGTATAACGGGCAGAGTGTATAACGGGCTGAGTGTATAACGGGTGGGGTGTATAACGGGTGGAGTGTATAACGGGCGGAGTGTATAACGGTCGGAGTGTATAACGGGCTGAGTGTATAATGGGCGGGGTGTATAACGGTCGGAGTGTATAACGGGCGGAGTGTATAACGGGCGGAGTGTACAACGGGCGGCGTGTATAACGGGCAGAGTGTATAACGGGCTGAGTGTATAACAGTTGGGGTGTAAAACGGGTGGAGTGTATAACGGGTGGAGTGTATAACGGGCGGAGTGTATAACGGGCGGAGTGTATAACGGGCGGAGTGTATAACGGGCTGAGTGTATAACGGGCGGGGTGTATAACGGGCGGAGTGTATAACGGGCGGAGTGTATAAGCGGCGGGTGTATAACGGGCGGAGTGTATAACGGGCGGAGTGTATAACGGGCGTAGTGTATAACAGTTGGGGTGTAAAACGGGTGGAGTGTATAACGGGCGGAGTGTATAACGGGCGGAGTGTATAACGGGCGGAGTGTATAACGGGTGGGGTGTATAACGGGCTGAGTGTATAAAGGGCGGAGTGTATAACGGGCGGCGTGTATAACGGGCGGAGTGTATAACGGGCGGAGTGTATAACGGGCGGAGTGTATAACGGGCGGAGTGTATAACGGGAGGAGTGTATATCGGGCGGGGTGTATAACGGGCGGGGTGTATAATGGGCGGAGTGTATAACGGGCGGAGGGTATAACGGGCGGAGTGTTTAACGGGCGGAGTGTATAACGGGCGGAGTGTAGAACGGGCTGAGTGTTTAGCGGGCGGAGTGTATAACGGGCGGTGCGTATAACGGGCGGAGTGTATAACGGGTGGAGTGTATAATGGGCGGGGTGTATAATGGGTGGAGTGTATAACTTGCGGTGTGTATAACGGGCGGAGTGATTAACAGGCGGGGTGTATAACGGGCGGGGTGTAAAAAGGGCGGAGTGTATAACGGGCGGAGTGTATAACGGGCGGAGTGTATAACGGGCGGGGTGTATAACGGGCGGAGTGTATAACGGGCGGAGTGTATAATGGGCAGAGTGTATAGCGGGCGGAGTGTATAACGGGCGGAGCGTATAACGGGCGGAGTGTATAACGGGCGGAGTGTATAACGGGCGGGGTGTATAACGGGCGGGGTGTAAAAAGGGCGGAGTGTATAACGGGCGGAGTGTATAACGGGCGGAGTGTATAACGGGCGGGGTGTATAACGGGCGGAGTGTATAACGGGCGGAGTGTATAATGGGCAGAGTGTATAGCGGGCGGAGTGTATAACGGGCGGAGCGTATAACGGGCGGAGTGTATAACGGGCGGAGTGTATAACGGGCGGGGTGTATAACGGGCGGGGTGTATAACGGGCGGGGTGTATACCGGGGGGGTTGTATAACGGGCTGAGTGTATAACGGGCGGAGTGTATAATGGGCGGAGTGTATAACGGGCAGAGTGTATAACGGGCTGAGTGTATAACGGGTGGGGTGTATAACGGGTGGAGTGTATAACGGGCGGAGTGTATAACGGTCGGAGTGTATAACGGGCGGAGTGTATAACGGGCGGAGTGTATAACGGGCGGAGTGTATAACGGGCGGAGTGTATAACGGGAGGAGTGTATATCGGGCGGGGTGTATAACGGGCGGGGTGTATAATGGGCGGAGTGTATAACGGGCGGAGGGTATAACGGGCGGAGTGTTTAACGGGCGGAGTGTATAACGGGCGGAGTGTAGAACGGGCTGAGTGTTTAGCGGGCGGAGTGTATAACGGGCGGTGCGTATAACGGGCGGAGTGTATAACGGGTGGAGTGTATAATGGGCGGGGTGTATAATGGGTGGAGTGTATAACTTGCGGTGTGTATAACGGGCGGATTGATTAACAGGCGGGGTGTATAACGGGCGGGGTGTAAAAAGGGCGGAGTGTATAACGGGCGGAGTGTATAACGGGCGGAGTGTATAACGGGCGGGGTGTATAACGGGCGGAGTGTATAACGGGCGGAGTGTATAATGGGCAGAGTGTATAGCGGGCGGAGTGTATAACGGGCGGAGCGTATAACGGGCGGAGTGTATAACGGGCGGAGTGTATAACGGGCGGGGTGTATAACGGGCGGGGTGTATAACGGGCGGGGTGTATACCGGGGGGGTTGTATAACGGGCTGAGTGTATAACGGGCGGAGTGTATAATGGGCGGAGTGTATAACGGGCAGAGTGTATAACGGGCTGAGTGTATAACGGGTGGGGTGTATAACGGGTGGAGTGTATAACGGGCGGAGTGTATAACGGTCGGAGTGTATAACGGGCTGAGTGTATAATGGGTGGGGTGTATAACGGTCGGAGTGTATAACGGGCGGGGTGTATAACGGGCGGAGTGTATAACGGGCGGAGTGTACAACGGGCGGAGTGTATAACGGGCGGAGTGTATAACGGGCGGAGTGTATAACGGTCGGAGTGTATAACAGGCGGAGTGTATAACGGGCGGGGTGTATAACGGGCGGAGTGTATAACGGGCGGAGTGTATAAGCGGCGGGTGTATAACGGGCGGAGTGTATAACGGGCGGAGTGTATAACGGGCGTAATGTATAACAGTTGGGGTGTAAAACGGGTGGAGTGTATAATGGGCGGAGTGTATAAAGGGCGGAGTGTATAACGGGCGGAGTGTATAACGGGCGGAGTGTATAACGGGCGGAGTGTATAACGGGTGGGGTGTATAACGGGCTGAGTGTATAAAGGGCGGAGTGCATAACGGTCAGAGTGTATAACGGGCTGAGTGTATAACGGGCGGAGTGTATAACGGGCTGAGTGTATAATGGGCGGAGTGTATAACGGGCGGAGTGTATAACGGGCGGAGTGTATAACGGGCGGGGTGTATAACGGGCGGTGTGTATAACGGGCGGAGTGTATAACGGGCTGAGTGTATAGCGGGCGGAGTGTATAACGGGCGGAGTGTATAACGGGCGGAGTGTATAACGGGCGGAGTGTATAACGGGCGGGGTGTATAATGGGCGGGGTGTATAACGGGCGGGGTGTATACCGGGGGGGTTGTATAACGGGCTGAGTGTATAACGGGCGGAGTGTATAATGGGCGGAGTGTATAACGGGCAGAGTGTATAACGGGCTGAGTGTATAACGGGTGGGGTGTATAACGGGTGGAGTGTATAACGGGCGGAGTGTATAATGGTCGGAGTGTATAACGGGCGGGGTGTATAACGGTCGGAGTGTATAATGGGCTGAGTGTATAACGGGCGGGGTGTATAACGGGCTGAGTGTATAACGGGCGGAGTGTACAACGGGCGGAGTGTATAACGGGCGGAGTGTATAACGGGCGGAGTGTATAACGGGCGGAGTGTATAACGGTCGGAGTATATAACGGGCGGAGTGTATAACGGGCGGGGTGTATAACGGGCGGAGTGTATAAGCGGCGGGTGTATAACGGGCGGAGTGTATAACGGGCGGAGTGAATAACGGGCGTAGTGTATAACAGTTGGGGTGTAAAACGGGTGGAGTGTAAAATGGGCGGAGTGTATAACGGGCGGAGTGTATAATGGGCGGAGTGTATAACGGGCGGAGTGTATAACGGGTGGGATGTATAACGGGCTGAGTGTATAAAGGGAGGAGTGCATAACGGGCGGCGTGTATAACGGGCAGAGTGTATAACGGGCGGAGTGTATAACGAGCGGAGTGTATAACGGGCGGAGTGTATAACGGGTGGAGTGTATAACGGGCGGAGTGTATAACGGGAGGAGTGTATATCGGGCGGGGTGTATAACGGGCGGGGTGTATAACGGGCGGAGTGTATAACGGGCGGGGTGTATAACGGGCGGGGTGTATAACGGGCGGAGTGTTTAACGGGCGGAGTGTATAACGGGCGGATTGTAGAACGGGCTGAGTGTTTAGCGGGCGGAGTGTATAACGGGCGGAGCGTATAACGGGCGGAGTGTATAACGGGCGGAGTGTATAACGGGCGGGGTGTATAACGGGCGGAGTGTATAACGGGCGGAGTGTATAACGGGCGGGGTGTATAACGGGCGGAGTGTATAACGGGCGGTGTGTATAACGGGCAGAGTGTATAACGGGCGGAGTGTATAATGGGCGGAGTGTATAACGGGCGGTGTGTATAACGGGCGGAGTGTATAACGGGCGGAGTGTATAACGGGCGGGGTGTATAACGGGCGGGGTGTATAACGGGCGGGGTGTATAACGGGCGGAGTGTATAACGGGCGGAGTGTATAACGGGCTGAGTGTATAACGGGCGGGGTGTATAACGGGCGGAGTGTATAACGGGCGGAGTGTATAACGGTCGGAGTGTATAACGGTCGGAGTGTATAACGGGCTGAGTGTATAACGGGCGGGGTGTATAACGGACGGAGTGTATAACGGGCTGAGTGTATAACGGGCGGGGTGTATAACGGGCGGAGTGTATAACGGGCGGAGTGTACAACGGGCGGAGTGTATAACGGGCGGTGTGTATAACGGGCGGAGTGTATAACGGGCGGAGTGTATAACGGGCGGAGTGTATAAAGGTCGGAGTGTATAACGGGCGGAGTGTATAACGGGTGGGGTTTTATAACGGGCGGAGTGTATAACGGGCGGAGTGTATAAGCGGCGGGTGTATAACGGGCGGTGTGTATAACGGGCGGAGTGTATAACGGGCGTAGTGTATAACAGTTGGGGTGTAAAACGGGTGGAGTGTATAACGGGTGGAGTGTATAACGGGCGGAGTGTATAACGGGTGGGGTGTATAACGGGCGGAGTGTATAACGGGCTGAGTGTATAACGGGTGGGGTGTATAACGGGTGGAGTGTATAACGGGCGGAGTGTATAACGGTCGGAATGTATAACGGTCGGAGTGTATAACGGGCTGAGTGTATAACGGGCGGGGTGTATAACGGTCGGAGTGTATAACGGGAGTGTATAACGGGCGGGGTGTATAACAGGCGGAGTGTATAACGGGCGGAGTGTATAACGGGCGGAGTGTATAACGGGCGGAGTGTATAACGGGCGGAGTGTATAACGGTCGGAGTGTATAACGGGCGGAGTGTATAACGGGCGGGGTGTATAACGGGCGGAGTGTATAACGGGCGGAGTGTATAAGCGGCGGGTGTATAACGGGCGGAGTGTATAACGGGCGGAGTGTATAACGGGCGTAGTGTATAACAGTTGGGGTGTAAAACGGGCGGAGTGTATAACGGGCGGAGTGTATAACGGGCAGAGTGTATAACAGGCTGAGTGTATAGCGGGCGGAGTGTATAACGGGCGGAGCGTATAACGGGCGGAGTGTATAACGGGCGGAGTGTATAACGGGCGGGGTGTATAACGGGCGGGGTGTATAACGGGCGGGGTGTATACCGGGGGGGTTGTATAATGGGCTGAGTGTATAACGGGCGGAGTGTATAATGGGCGGTGTGTATAACGGGCAGAGTGTATAACGGGCTGAGTGTATAACGGGTGGGGTGTATAACAGGTGGAGTGTATAACGGGCGGAGTGTATAACGGTCGGAGTGTATAACGGGCTGAGTGTATAATGGGCGGGGTGTATAACGGTCGGAGTGTATAACGGGCGGAGTGTATAACGGGCGGAGTGTACAACGGGCGGAGTGTATAACGGGCGGAGTGTATAACGGGCGGAGTGTATAACGGGCGGAGTGTATAACGGTCAGAGTGTATAACGGGCGGAGTGTATAACGGGCGGAGTGTATAAGCGGCGGGTGTATAACGGGCGGAGTGTATAACGGGCGGAGTGTATAACGGGCGTAGTGTATAACAGTTGGGGTGTAAAACGGGTGGAGTGTATAATGGGCGGAGTGTATAAAGGGCGGAGTGTATAACGGGCGGAGTGTATAACGGGCGGAGTGTATAACGGGCGGAGTGTATAACGGGTGGGGTGTATAACGGGCTGAGTGTATAAAGGGCGGAGTGCATAACGGGCGGCGTGTATAACGGGCAGAGTGTATAACGGGCGGAGTGTATAACGAGCGGAGTGTATAACGGGCGGAGTGTATAACGGGTGGAGTGTATAACGGGCGGAGTGTATAACGGGAGGAGTGTATATCGGGCGGGGTGTATAACGGGCGGGGTGTATAACGGGCGGAGTGTATAACGGGCGGGGTGTATAACGGGCGGAGTGTATAATGGGCGGAGTGTTTAACGGGCGGAGTGTATAACGGGCGGAGTGTAGAACGGGCTGAGTGTTTAGCGGGCGGAGTGTATAACGGGCGGAGCGTATAACGGGCGGAGTGTATAACGGGCGGAGTGTATAACGGGCGGGGTGTATAACGGGCGGAGTGTATAACGGGCGGAGTGTATAACGGACGGGGTGTATAACGGGCGGAGTGTATAACGGGCGGTGTGTATAACGGGCGGTGTGTATAACGGGCGGAGTGTATAACGGGCGGGGTGTATAACGGGCGGGGTGTATAACGGGCGGAGTGTATAACGGGCGGAGTGTATAACGGGCTGAGTGTATAACGGGTGGGGTGTATAACGGGCGGAGTGTATAACGGGCGGAGTGTATAACGGTCGGAGTGTATAACGGTCGGAGTGTATAACGGGCTGAGTGTACAACGGGCGGAGTGTATATCGGGCGGAGTGTATAACGGGCGGAGTGTATAACGGGCGGAGTGTATAACGGGCGGAGTGTATAACGGGCGGAGTGTATAATGGTCGGAGTGTATAACGGGCTGAGTGTATAACGGGCGGGGTGTATAACGGTCGGAGTGTATAATGGGCTGAGTGTATAACGGGCGGGGTGTATAACGGGCTGAGTGTATAACGGGCGGAGTGTACAACGGGCGGAGTGTATAACGGGCGGAGTGTATAACGGGCGGAGTGTATAACGGGCGGAGTGTATAACGGTCGGAGTATATAACGGGCGGAGTGTATAACGGGCGGGGTGTATAACGGGCGGAGTGTATAAGCGGCGGGTGTATAACGGGCGGAGTGTATAACGGGCGGAGTGAATAACGGGCGTAGTGTATAACAGTTGGGGTGTAAAACGGGTGGAGTGTAAAATGGGCGGAGTGTATAACGGGCGGAGTGTATAATGGGCGGAGTGTATAACGGGCGGAGTGTATAACGGGCTGAGTGTATAAAGGGAGGAGTGCATAACGGGCGGCGTGTATAACGGGCAGAGTGTATAACGGGCGGAGTGTATAACGAGCGGAGTGTATAACGGGCGGAGTGTATAACGGGTGGAGTGTATAACGGGCGGAGTGTATAACGGGAGGAGTGTATATCGGGCGGGGTGTATAACGGGCGGGGTGTATAACGGGCGGAGTGTATAACGGGCGGGGTGTATAACGGGCGGGGTGTATAACGGGCGGAGTGTTTAACGGGCGGAGTGTATAACGGGCGGATTGTAGAACGGGCTGAGTGTTTAGCGGGCGGAGTGTATAACGGGCGGAGCGTATAACGGGCGGAGTGTATAACGGGCGGAGTGTATAACGGGCGGGGTGTATAACGGGCGGAGTGTATAACGGGCGGAGTGTATAACGGGCGGGGTGTATAACGGGCGGAGTGTATAACGGGCGGTGTGTATAACGGGCAGAGTGTATAACGGGCGGAGTGTATAATGGGCGGAGTGTATAACGGGCGGTGTGTATAACGGGCGGAGTGTATAACGGGCGGAGTGTATAACGGGCGGGGTGTATAACGGGCGGGGTGTATAACGGGCGGGGTGTATAATGGGCGGAGTGTATAACGGGCGGAGTGTATAACGGGCTGAGTGTATAACGGGCGGGGTGTATAACGGGCGGAGTGTATAACGGGCGGAGTGTATAACGGTCGGAGTGTATAACGGTCGGAGTGTATAACGGGCTGAGTGTATAACGGGCGGGGTGTATAACGGACGGAGTGTATAACGGGCTGAGTGTATAACGGGCGGGGTGTATAACGGGCGGAGTGTATAACGGGCGGAGTGTACAACGGGCGGAGTGTATAACGGGCGGTGTGTATAACGGGCGGAGTGTATAACGGGCGGAGTGTATAACGGGCGGAGTGTATAAAGGTCGGAGTGTATAACGGGCGGAGTGTATAACGGGTGGGGTTTTATAACGGGCGGAGTGTATAACGGGCGGAGTGTATAAGCGGCGGGTGTATAACGGGCGGTGTGTATAACGGGCGGAGTGTATAACGGGCGTAGTGTATAACAGTTGGGGTGTAAAACGGGTGGAGTGTATAACGGGTGGAGTGTATAACGGGCGGAGTGTATAACGGGTGGGGTGTATAACGGGCGGAGTGTATAACGGGCTGAGTGTATAACGGGTGGGGTGTATAACGGGTGGAGTGTATAACGGGCGGAGTGTATAACGGTCGGAATGTATAACGGTCGGAGTGTATAACGGGCTGAGTGTATAACGGGCGGGGTGTATAACGGTCGGAGTGTATAACGGGAGTGTATAACGGGCGGGGTGTATAACAGGCGGAGTGTATAACGGGCGGAGTGTATAACGGGCGGAGTGTATAACGGGCGGAGTGTATAACGGGCGGAGTGTATAACGGTCGGAGTGTATAACGGGCGGAGTGTATAACGGGCGGGGTGTATAACGGGCGGAGTGTATAACGGGCGGAGTGTATAAGCGGCGGGTGTATAACGGGCGGAGTGTATAACGGGCGGAGTGTATAACGGGCGTAGTGTATAACAGTTGGGGTGTAAAACGGGCGGAGTGTATAACGGGCGGAGTGTATAACGGGCAGAGTGTATAACAGGCTGAGTGTATAGCGGGCGGAGTGTATAACGGGCGGAGCGTATAACGGGCGGAGTGTATAACGGGCGGAGTGTATAACGGGCGGGGTGTATAACGGGCGGGGTGTATAACGGGCGGGGTGTATACCGGGGGGGTTGTATAATGGGCTGAGTGTATAACGGGCGGAGTGTATAATGGGCGGTGTGTATAACGGGCAGAGTGTATAACGGGCTGAGTGTATAACGGGTGGGGTGTATAACAGGTGGAGTGTATAACGGGCGGAGTGTATAACGGTCGGAGTGTATAAAGGGCTGAGTGTATAATGGGCGGGGTGTATAACGGTCGGAGTGTATAACGGGCGGAGTGTATAACGGGCGGAGTGTACAACGGGCGGAGTGTATAACGGGCGGAGTGTATAACGGGCGGAGTGTATAACGGGCGGAGTGTATAACGGTCAGAGTGTATAACGGGCGGAGTGTATAACGGGCGGAGTGTATAACGGGCGGAGTGTATAAGCGGCGGGTGTATAACGGGCGGAGTGTATAACGGGCGGAGTGTATAACGGGCGTAGTGTATAACAGTTGGGGTGTAAAACGGGTGGAGTGTATAATGGGCGGAGTGTATAAAGGGCGGAGTGTATAACGGGCGGAGTGTATAACGGGCGGAGTGTATAACGGGCGGAGTGTATAACGGGTGGGGTGTATAACGGGCTGAGTGTATAAAGGGCGGAGTGCATAACGGGCGGCGTGTATAACGGGCAGAGTGTATAACGGGCGGAGTGTATAACGAGCGGAGTGTATAACGGGCGGAGTGTATAACGGGTGGAGTGTATAACGGGCGGAGTGTATAACGGGAGGAGTGTATATCGGGCGGGGTGTATAACGGGCGGGGTGTATAACGGGCGGAGTGTATAACGGGCGGGGTGTATAACGGGCGGAGTGTATAATGGGCGGAGTGTTTAACGGGCGGAGTGTATAACGGGCGGAGTGTAGAACGGGCTGAGTGTTTAGCGGGCGGAGTGTATAACGGGCGGAGCGTATAACGGGCGGAGTGTATAACGGGCGGAGTGTATAACGGGCGGGGTGTATAACGGGCGGAG
Source organism: Somniosus microcephalus (assembly GCF_052327205.1). NCBI lineage: Eukaryota > Metazoa > Chordata > Chondrichthyes > Squaliformes > Somniosidae > Somniosus > Somniosus microcephalus. The sequence continues at coordinate 511,683 of NW_028225326.1, read as the reverse complement.
TGTATAACGGGCGGAGTGTATAACGGACGGGGTGTATAACGGGCGGAGTGTATAACGGGCGGTGTGTATAACGGGCGGTGTGTATAACGGGCGGAGTGTATAACGGGCGGGGTGTATAACGGGCGGGGTGTATAACGGGCGGAGTGTATAACGGGCGGAGTGTATAACGGGCTGAGTGTATAACGGGTGGGGTGTATAACGGGCGGAGTGTATAACGGGCGGAGTGTATAACGGTCGGAGTGTATAACGGTCGGAGTGTATAACGGGCTGAGTGTACAACGGGCGGAGTGTATATCGGGCGGAGTGTATAACGGGCGGAGTGTATAACGGGCGGAGTGTATAACGGGCGGAGTGTATAACGGGCGGAGTGTACAACGGGCGGAGTGTACAACGGGCGGAGTGTATATCGGGCGGAGTGTATAACGGGCGGAGTGTATAATGGTCGGAGTGTATAACGGGCGGAGTGTATAACGGTCGGAGTGTATAAGCGGCGGGTGTATAACGGGCGGTGTGTATAACGGGCGGAGTGTATAACGGGCGTAGTGTATAACAGTTGGGGTGTAAAACGGGTGGAGTGTATAACGGGCGGAGTGTATAACGGGCGGAGTGTATAACGGGCGGAGTGTACAACGGGTGGGGTGTACAACGGGTGGGGTGTATAATGGGTGGAGTGTATAACGGGCTGAGTGTATAACGGGTGGTGTGTATAACGGGTGGAGTGTATAACGGGCGGAGTGTATAACGGTCGGAGTGTATAACGGTCGGAGTGTATAACGGGCTGAGTGTATAACGGGCGGGGTGTATAACGGTCGGAGTGTATAACGGGCGGGGTGTATAACGGGCGGAGTGTATAACGGGCGGAGTGTATAGCGGGCGGAGTGTATAACGGGCGGAGTGTATAACGGGCGGAGTGTATAACGGGCGGAGTGTATAACGGTCGGAGTGTATAACGGGCGGAGTGTATAACGGGCGGGGTGTATAATGGGCGGAGTGTATAACGGGCGGAGTGTATAAGCGGCGGGTGTATAACGGGCGGAGTGTATAACGGGCGGGGTGTATAACGGGCGTAGTGTATAACAGTTGGGGTGTAAAACGGGTGGAGTGTATCACGGGCGGAGTGTATAACGGGCGGAGTGTATAACGGGCGGAGTGTATAACGGGTGGGGTGTATAACGGGCTGAGTGTATATCGGGCGGGGTGTATAACGGGCGGGGTGTATAACGGGCGGAGTGTATAACGGGCGGAGTGTATAACGGGCGGAGTGTTTAACGGGCGGAGTGTATAATGGGCGGAGTGTATAACGGGCGGAGTGTTTAACGGGCGGAGTGTTTAACGGGCGGAGTGTATAACGGGCGGAGTGTAGAACGGGCTGAGTGTTTAGCGGGCGGAGTGTATAACGGGCGGAGCGTATAACGGGCGGAGTGTATAACGGGTGGAGTGTATAATGGGCGGGGTGTATAACGGGTGGAGTGTATAACTTGCGGTGTGTATAACGGGCGCAGTGATTAACAGGCGGGGTGTATAACGGGCGGAGTGTAAAAAGGGCGGAGTGTATAACGGGGGAGTGTATAACGGGCGGAGTGTATAACGGGCGGGGTGTATAACGGGCGGAGTGTATAACGGGCGGGGTGTATAACGGGCGGAGTGTATAACGGGCGGAGTGTATAACGGGCGGAGTGTATAACGGCCGGAGTGTATAACGGGCGGAGTGTATAACGGGCGGGGAGTATAACGGGCGGTGTCTATAACGGGCGGAGTGTATAACGGGCGGAGTGTATAACGGGCTGAGTGTATAGCGGGCGGAGTGTATAACGGGCGGAGTGTATAACGGGCGGAGTGTATAACGGGCGGAGTGTATAACGGGCTGAGTGTATAGCGGGCGGAGTGTATAACGGGCGGAGTGTATAACGGGCGGAGTGTATAACGGGTGGGGTGTATAACGGGCGGGGTGTATAATGGGCGTGGTGTATAACGGGCGGGGTGTATACCGGGGGGGTTGTATAACGGGCTGAGTGTATAACGGGCGGAGTGTATAATGGGCGGAGTGTATAACGGGCAGAGTGTATAACGGGCTGAGTGTATAACGGGTGGGGTGTATAACGGGTGGAGTGTATAACGGGCGGAGTGTATAACGGTCGGAGTGTATAACGGGCTGAGTGTATAACGGGCGGGGTGTATAACGGTCGGAGTGTATAACGGGCTGAGTGTATAACGGGCGGGGTGTATAACGGGCGGAGTGTATAACGGGCGGAGTGTACAACGGGCGGAGTGTACAACGGGCGGAGTGTATAACGGGCGGAGTGTATAACGGGCGGAGTGTATAACGGTCGGAGTGTATAACGGGTGGAGTGTATAACGGGCGGGGTGTATAACGGGCGGAGTGTATAACGGGCGGAGTGTATAAGCGGCGGGTGTATAACGGGCGGAGTGTATAACGGGCGGAGTGTATAACGGGCGTAGTGTATAACAGTTGGGGTGTAAAACGGGTGGAGTGTATAATGGGCGGAGTGTATAACGGGCGGAGTGTATAACGGGCGGAGTGTATAACGGGCGGAGTGTATAACGGGCGGGGTGTATAACGGGCTGAGTGTATAAAGGGCGGAGTGCATAACGGGCGACGTGTATAAAGGGCAGAGTGTATAACGGGCGGAGTGTATAACGAGCGGAGTGTATAACGGGCGGAGTGTATAACGGGTGGAGTGTATAACGGGCGGAGTGTATAACGGGAGGAGTGTATATCGGGCGGAGTGTATAACGGGCGGAGTGTATAACGGGCGGAGTGTATAACGGGCGGAGTGTATAACGGGTGGGGTGTATAACGGGCTGAGTGTATAAAGGGCGGAGTGCATAACGGGCGGCGTGTATAACGGGCAGAGTGTATAACGGGCGGAGTGTATAACGAGCGGAGTGTATAACGGGCGGAGTGTATAACGGGTGGAGTGTATAACGGGCGGAGTGTATAACGGGAGGAGTGTATATCGGGCGGGGTGTATAACGGGCGGGGTGTATAACGGGCGGAGTGTATAACGGGCGGGGTGTATAACGGGCGGAGTGTATAATGGGCGGAGTGTTTAACGGGCGGAGTGTATAACGGGCGGAGTGTAGAACGGGCTGAGTGTTTAGCGGGCGGAGTGTATAACGGGCGGAGCGTATAACGGACGGAGTGTATAACGGGCGGAGTGTATAACGGGCGGGGTGTATAACGGGCGGAGTGTATAACGGGCGGAGTGTATAACGGACGGGGTGTATAACGGGCGGAGTGTATAACGGGCGGTGTGTATAACGGGCGGAGTGTATAACGGGCGGAGTGTATAACGGGCGGAGTGTATGACGGGCGGTGTGTATAACGGGCGGAGTGTATAACGGGCGGGGTGTATAACGGGCGGGGTGTATAACGGGCGGAGTGTATAAAGGGCGGAGTGTATAACGGGCTGAGTGTATAACGGGTGGGGTGTATAACGGGCGGAGTGTATAACGGGCGGAGTGTATAACGGTCGGAGTGTATAACGGTCGGAGTGTATAACGGGCTGAGTGTATAACGGGCGGGGTGTATAACGGACGGAGTGTATAACGGGCTGAGTGTATAACGGGCGGGGTGTATAACGGGCGGAGTGTACAACGGGCGGAGTGTACAACGGGCGGAGTGTATATCGGGCGGAGTGTATAACGGGCGGAGTGTATAACGGGCGGAGTGTATAACGGGCGGAGTGTATAATGGTCGGAGTGTATAACGGGCGGAGTGTATAACGGTCGGAGTGTATAAGCGGCGGGTGTATAACGGGCGGTGTGTATAACGGGCGGAGTGTATAACGGGCGTAGTGTATAACAGTTGGGGTGTAAAACGGGTGGAGTGTATAACGGGCGGAGTGTATAACGGGCGGAGTGTATAACGGGCGGAGTGTATAACGGGCGGAGTGTACAACGGGTGGGGTGTACAACGGGTGGGGTGTATAATGGGTGGAGTGTATAACGGGCTGAGTGTATAACGGGTGGTGTGTATAACGGGTGGAGTGTATAACGGGCGGAGTGTATAACGGTCGGAGTGTATAACGGTCGGAGTGTATAACGGGCTGAGTGTATAACGGGCGGGGTGTATAACGGTCGGAGTGTATAACGGGCGGGGTGTATAACGGGCGGAGTGTATAACGGGCGGAGTGTATAACGGGCGGAGTGTATAACGGGCGGAGTGTATAACGGGCGGAGTGTATAACGGGCGGAGTGTATAACGGTCGGAGTGTATAACGGGCGGAGTGTATAACGGGCGGGGTGTATAATGGGCGGAGTGTATAACGGGCGGAGTGTATAAGCGGCGGGTGTATAACGGGCGGAGTGTATAACGGGCGGGGTGTATAACGGGCGTAGTGTATAACAGTTGGGGTGTAAAACGGGTGGAGTGTATCACGGGCGGAGTGTATAACGGGCGGAGTGTATAACGGGCGGAGTGTATAACGGGTGGGGTGTATAACGGGCTGAGTGTATATCGGGCGGGGTGTATAACGGGCGGGGTGTATAACGGGCGGAGTGTATAACGGGCGGAGTGTATAACGGGCGGAGTGTTTAACGGGCGGAGTGTATAACGGGCGGAGTGTATAACGGGCGGAGTGTTTAACGGGCGGAGTGTTTAACGGGCGGAGTGTATAACGGGCGGAGTGTAGAACGGGCTGAGTGTTTAGCGGGCGGAGTGTATAACGGGCGGAGCGTATAACGGGCGGAGTGTATAACGGGTGGAGTGTATAATGGGCGGGGTGTATAACGGGTGGAGTGTATAACTTGCGGTGTGTATAACGGGCGCAGTGATTAACAGGCGGGGTGTATAACGGGCGGAGTGTAAAAAGGGCGGAGTGTATAACGGGGGAGTGTATAACGGGCGGAGTGTATAACGGGCGGGGTGTATAACGGGCGGAGTGTATTACGGGCGGAGTGTATAACGGGCGGAGTGTATAACGGGCGGGGTGTATAACGGGCGGAGTGTATAACGGGCGGAGTGTATAACGGGCGGAGTGTATAACGGCCGGAGTGTATAACGGGCGGAGTGTATAACGGGCGGGGAGTATAACGGGCGGTGTCTATAACGGGCGGAGTGTATAACGGGCGGAGTGTATAACGGGCTGAGTGTATAGCGGGCGGAGTGTATAACGGGCGGAGTGTATAACGGGCGGAGTGTATAACGGGCGGAGTGTATAACGGGCTGAGTGTATAGCGGGCGGAGTGTATAACGGGCGGAGTGTATAACGGGCGGAGTGTATAACGGGTGGGGTGTATAACGGGCGGGGTGTATAACGGGCGTGGTGTATAACGGGCGGGGTGTATACCGGGGGGGTTGTATAACGGGCTGAGTGTATAACGGGCGGAGTGTATAATGGGCGGAGTGTATAACGGGCAGAGTGTATAACGGGCTGAGTGTATAACGGGTGGGGTGTATAACGGGTGGAGTGTATAACGGGCGGAGTGTATAACGGTCGGAGTGTATAACGGGCTGAGTGTATAACGGGCGGGGTGTATAACGGTCGGAGTGTATAACGGGCTGAGTGTATAACGGGCGGGGTGTATAACGGGCGGAGTGTATAACGGGCGGAGTGTACAACGGGCGGAGTGTACAACGGGCGGAGTGTATAACGGGCGGAGTGTATAACGGGCGGAGTGTATAACGGTCGGAGTGTATAACGGGTGGAGTGTATAACGGGCGGGGTGTATAACGGGCGGAGTGTATAACGGGCGGAGTGTATAAGCGGCGGGTGTATAACGGGCGGAGTGTATAACGGGCGGAGTGTATAACGGGCGTAGTGTATAACAGTTGGGGTGTAAAACGGGTGGAGTGTATAATGGGCGGAGTGTATAACGGGCGGAGTGTATAACGGGCGGAGTGTATAACGGGCGGAGTGTATAACGGGCGGGGTGTATAACGGGCTGAGTGTATAAAGGGCGGAGTGCATAACGGGCGGCGTGTATAAAGGGCAGAGTGTATAACGGGCGGAGTGTATAACGAGCGGAGTGTATAACGGGCGGAGTGTATAACGGGTGGAGTGTATAACGGGCGGAGTGTATAACGGGAGGAGTGTATATCGGGCGGGGTGTATAACGGGCGGGGTGTATAACGGGCGGAGTGTATAACGGGCGGGGTGTATAACGGGCGGAGTGTATAACGGGCGGAGTGTTTAACGGGCGGTGTGTATAACGGGCGGAGTGTAGAACGGGCTGAGTGTTTAGCGGGCGGAGTGTATAACGGGCGGAGCGTATAACGGGCGGAGTGTAAAACGGGTGGAGTGTATAATGGGCGGGGTGTATAACGGGTGGAGTGTATAACTTGCGGTGTGTATAACGGGCGGAGTGATTAACAGGCGGGGTGTATAACGGGCGGGGTGTATAAAGGGCGGAGTGTATAACGGGGGAGTGTATAACGGGCGGAGTGTATAATGGGCGGGGTGTATAACGGGCAGAGTGTATTACGGGCGGAGTGTATAAAGGGCGTAGTGTATAACGGGCGGAGTGTATAACCGGCGGGGTGTATAACGGGCGGAGTGTATAACGGGCGGAGTGTATAACGGCCGGAGTGTATAACGGGCGGAGTGTATAACGGGCGGGGTGTATAACGGGCTGAGTGTATAGCGGGCGGAGTGTATAACGGGCGGAGTGTATAACGGGCGGAGTGTATAACGGGCGGAGTGTATAACGGGCTGAGTGTATAGCGGGCGGAGTGTATAACGGGCGGAGTGTATAACGGGCGGAGTGTATAACGGGTGGGGTGTATAACGGGCGGGGTGTATAACGGGCGTGGTGTATAACGGGCGGGGTGTATACCGGGGGGGTTGTATAACGGGCTGAGTGTATAACGGGCGGAGTGTATAATGGGCGGAGTGTATAACGGGCAGAGTGTATAACGGGCTGAGTGTATAACGGGTGGGGTGTATAACGGGTGGAGTGTATAACGGGCGGAGTGTATAACGGTCGGAGTGTATAACGGGCTGAGTGTATAACGGGCGGGGTGTATAACGGTCGGAGTGTATAACGGGCTGAGTGTATAACGGGCGGGGTGTATAACGGGCGGAGTGTATAACGGGCGGAGTGTACAACGGGCGGAGTGTACAACGGGCGGAGTGTATAACGGGCGGAGTGTATAACGGGCGGAGTGTATAACGGTCGGAGTGTATAACGGGTGGAGTGTATAACGGGCGGGGTGTATAACGGGCGGAGTGTATAACGGGCGGAGTGTATAAGCGGCGGGTGTATAACGGGCGGAGTGTATAACGGGCGGAGTGTATAACGGGCGTAGTGTATAACAGTTGGGGTGTAAAACGGGTGGAGTGTATAATGGGCGGAGTGTATAACGGGCGGAGTGTATAACGGGCGGAGTGTATAACGGGCGGAGTGTATAACGGGCGGGGTGTATAACGGGCTGAGTGTATAAAGGGCGGAGTGCATAACGGGCGGCGTGTATAAAGGGCAGAGTGTATAACGGGCGGAGTGTATAACGAGCGGAGTGTATAACGGGCGGAGTGTATAACGGGTGGAGTGTATAACGGGCGGAGTGTATAACGGGAGGAGTGTATATCGGGCGGGGTGTATAACGGGCGGGGTGTATAACGGGCGGAGTGTATAACGGGCGGGGTGTATAACGGGCGGAGTGTATAACGGGCGGAGTGTTTAACGGGCGGTGTGTATAACGGGCGGAGTGTAGAACGGGCTGAGTGTTTAGCGGGCGGAGTGTATAACGGGCGGAGCGTATAACGGGCGGAGTGTAAAACGGGTGGAGTGTATAATGGGCGGGGTGTATAACGGGTGGAGTGTATAACTTGCGGTGTGTATAACGGGCGGAGTGATTAACAGGCGGGGTGTATAACGGGCGGGGTGTATAAAGGGCGGAGTGTATAACGGGGGAGTGTATAACGGGCGGAGTGTATAATGGGCGGGGTGTATAACGGGCAGAGTGTATTACGGGCGGAGTGTATAAAGGGCGTAGTGTATAACGGGCGGAGTGTATAACCGGCGGGGTGTATAACGGGCGGAGTGTATAACGGGCGGAGTGTATAACGGCCGGAGTGTATAACGGGCGGAGTGTATAACGGGCGGGGTGTATAACGGGCGGGGTGTATAACGGGCGGAGTGTATAACGGGTGGGGTGTATAACGGGCTGACTGTATAAAGGGCGGAGTGTATAACGGGCGGCGTGTATAACGGGCGGAGTGTATAACGGGCGGAGTGTATAACGAGCGGAGTGTATAACGTGCGGAGTGTATAACGGGCGGAGTGTATAACGGGCGGAGTGTGCGGAGTGTATAACGGGCGGAGTGTATAACGGGCTGAGTGTATAGCGGGCGGAGTGTATAACGGGCGGTGTGTATAACGGGCGGGGTGTATAACGGGCGGAGTGTATAAAGGGCGGTGTGTATAACGGGCGGAGTGTATAACGGGCGGAGTGTATAATGGGCGGAGTGTATAACGGGCGCAGTGTATAACGGGCGGAGTGTATAACGGGCAGAGTGTATAACGGGCGGGGTGTATAACGGGCGGGGTGTATAACGGGCGGAGTGTATAACGGGCGGTGTGCATAACGGGCGGAGTGTATAACGGGCGGAGTGTATAACGGGCTAAGTGTATAATGGGCGGAGTGTATAACGGGCGGAGTGTATAACGGGCGGATTGTATAACGGGCGGAGTGTATAACGGGCGGGGTGTATAACGGGCGGAGTGTATAACGGGTGGAGTGTATAACGGGCAGAGTGTATAACGGGCTGAGTGTATAGCGGGCGGAGTGTATAACGGGCGGAGTGTATAACGGGCGGAGTGTATAACGGGCGGGGTGTATAACGGGCGGGGTGTATAACGGGCGGGGTGTATAACGGGCGGGGTGTATACCGGGGGGGTTGTATAACGGGCTGAGTGTATAACGGGCGGAGTGTATAATGGGCGGAGTGTATAACGGGCAGAGTGTATAACGGGCTGAGTGTATAACGGGTGGGGTGTATAACGGGTGGAGTGTATAACGGGCGGAGAGTATAACGGTCGGTGTGTATAACGGGCGGAGTGTATAACGGGCGGTGTGTATAACGGGAGGAGTGTATAACGGGCGGAGTGTATAACGGGCGGGGTGTATAACGGGCGGGGTGTATAACGGGCGGGGTGTATAACGGGCGGAGTGTATAACGGGCGGAGTGTATAACGGGCGGAGTGTATAACGGGCTGAGTGTATAACGGGTGGGGTGTATAACGGGCGGAGTGTATAACGGGCGGAGTGTATGACGGTCGGAGTGTATAACGGTCGGAGTGTATAACGGGCTGAGTGTATAACGGGCGGGGTGTATAACGGTCGGAGTGTATAACGGGCTGAGTGTATAACGGGCGGGGTGTATAACGGGCGGAGTGTAAAACGGGCGGAGTGTACAACGGGCGGAGTGTATAACGGGCGGAGTGTATAACGGGCGGAGTGTATAACGGGCGGAGTGTATAACGGGCGGAGTGTATAATGTTCGGAGTGTATAACGGGCGGAGTGTATAACGGGCGGGGTTTTATAACGGGCGGAGTATATAACGGGCGGAGTGTATAAGCGGCGGGTGTATAACGGGCGGTGTGTATAACGGGCGGAGTGTATAACGGGCGTAGTGTATAACAGTTGGGGTGTAAAACGGGTGGAGTGTATAACGGGCGGAGAGTATAACGGGCGGAGTGTATAACGGGCGGAGTGTATAACGGGTGGGGTGTATAACGGGCGGAGTGTATAACGGGCTGAGTGTATAACGGGTGGGGTGTATAACGGGTGGAGTGTATAACGGGCGGAGTGTATAACGGTCGGAGTGTATAACGGTCGGAGTGTATAACGGGCTGAGTGTATAACGGGCGGGGTGTATAACGGTCGGAGTGTATAACGGGCTGAGTGTATAACGGGCGGAGTGTGCGGAGTGTATAACGGGCGGAGTGTATAACGGGCTGAGTGTATAGCGGGCGGAGTGTATAACGGGCGGTGTGTATAACGGGCGGGGTGTATAACGGGCGGAGTGTATAAAGGGCGGTGTGTATAACGGGCGCAGTGTATAACGGGCGGAGTGTATAACGGGCAGAGTGTATAACGGGCGGAGTGTATAATGGGCGGAGTGTATAACGGGCGCAGTGTATAACGGGCGGAGTGTATAACGGGCAGAGTGTATAACGGGCGGGGTGTATAACGGGCGGGGTGTATAACGGGCGGAGTGTATAACGGGCGGTGTGCATAACGGGCGGAGTGTATAACGGGCGGAGTGTATAACGGGCTGAGTGTATAACGGGCGGAGTGTATAACGGGCGGAGTGTATAACGGGCGGAGTGTATAACGGGCGGAGCGTATAACGGGCGGAGTGTATAACGGGCGGGGTGTATAACGGGCGGAGTGTATAACGGGCGGAGTGTATAACGGGCTGAGTGTATAGCGGGCGGAGTGTATAACGGGCGGAGTGTATAACGGGTTGAGTGTATAACGGGCGGAGTGTATAACGGGCGGGGTGTATAACGGGCGGGGTGTATAACGGGCGGGGTGTATACCGGGGGGGTTGTATAACGGGCTGAGTGTATAACGGGCGGAGTGTATAATGGGCGGAGTGTATAACGGGCAGAGTGTATAACGGGCTGAGTGTATAACGGGTGGGGTGTATAACGGGTGGAGTGTATAACGGGCGGAGTGTATAACAGGCGGAGTGTATGACGGTCGGAGTGTATAACGGTCGGAGTGTATAACGGGCTGAGTGTATAACGGGCGGGGTGTATAACGGTCGGAGTGTATAACGGGCTGAGTGTATAACGGGCGGGGTGTATAACGGGCGGAGTGTAAAACGGGCGGAGTGTACAACGGGCGGAGTGTATAACGGGCGGAGTGTATAACGGGCGGAGTGTATAACGGGCGGAGTGTATAACGGGCGGAGTGTATAATGTTCGGAGTGTATAACGGGCGGAGTGTATAACGGGCGGGGTTTTATAACGGGCGGAGTATATAACGGGCGGAGTGTATAAGCGGCGGGTGTATAACGGGCGGTGTGTATAACGGGCGGAGTGTATAACGGGCGTAGTGTATAACAGTTGGGGTGTAAAACGGGTGGAGTGTATAATGGGCGGAGTGTATAACGGGCGGAGTGTATAACGGGCGGAGTGTATAACGGGTGGGGTGTATAACGGGCGGTGTGTATAACGGGCTGAGTGTATAACGGGTGGGGTGTATAACGGGTGGAGTGTATAACGGGCGGAGTGTATAACGGTCGGAGTGTATAACGGTCGGAGTGTATAACGGGCTGAGTGTATAACGGGCGGGGTGTATAACGGTCGGAGTGTATAACGGGCTGAGTGTATAACGGGCGGAGTGTGCGGAGTGTATAACGGGCGGAGTGTATAACGGGCTGAGTGTATAGCGGGCGGAGTGTATAACGGGCGGTGTGTATAACGGGCGGGGTGTATAACGGGCGGAGTGTATAAAGGGCGGTGTGTATAACGGGCGCAGTGTATAACGGGCGGAGTGTATAACGGGCAGAGTGTATAACGGGCGGAGTGTATAATGGGCGGAGTGTATAACGGGCGCAGTGTATAACGGGCGGAGTGTATAACGGGCAGAGTGTATAACGGGCGGGGTGTATAACGGGCGGGGTGTATAACGGGCGGAGTGTATAACGGGCGGTGTGCATAACGGGCGGAGTGTATAACGGGCGGAGTGTATAACGGGCTGAGTGTATAATGGGCGGAGTGTATAACGGGCGGAGTGTATAACGGGCGGAGTGTATAACGGGCGGAGCGTATAACGGGCGGAGTGTATAACGGGCGGGGTGTATAACGGGCGGAGTGTATAACGGGCGGAGTGTATAACGGGCGGAGTGTATAACGGGCGGAGTGTATAACGGGCGGGGTGTATAACGGGCGGGGTGTATAACGGGCGGGGTGTATAACGGGCGGAGTGTATAACGGGCTGAGTGTATAACGGGTGGGGTGTATAACGGGCGGAGTGTATAACGGGCGGAGTGTATAACGGTCGGAGTGTATAACGGTCGGAGTGTATAACGGGCTGGGTGTATAACGGGCGGGGTGTATAACGGACGGAGTGTATAACAGGCTGAGTGTATAACGGGCGGGGTGTATAACGGGCGGAGTGTATAACGGGCGGAGTGTACAACGGGCGGAGTGTATAACGGGCGGTGTGTATAACGGGCGGAGTGTATAACGGGCGGAGTGTATAACGGGCGGAGTGTATAATGGTCGGAGTGTATAACGGGCGGAGTGTATAACGGGCGGGGTTTTATAACGGGCGGAGTGTATAACGGGCGGAGTGTATAAGCGGCGGGTGTATAACGGGCGGTGTGTATAACGGGCGGAGTGTATAACGGGCGTAGTGTATCACAGTTGGGGTGTAAAACGGGTGGAGTGTATAACGGGTGGAGTGTATAACGGGCGGAGTGTATAAAGGGCGGAGTGTATAACGGGTGGAGTGTATAACGGGCGGAGTGTATAACGGTCGGAGTGTATAACGGTCGGAGTGTATAACGGGCTGAGTGTATAACGGGCGGGGTGTATAACGGTCGGAGTGTATAACGGGTTAAGTGTATAACGGGCGGAGTGTATAACGGGCTGAGTGTATAATGGGCGGAGTGTATAACGGGCGGAGTGTATAACGGGCGGAGTGTATAACGGGCGGGGTGTATAACGGGCGGAGTGTATAACGGGCGGAGTGTATAACGGGCTGAGTGTATAGCGGGCGGAGTGTATAACGGGCGGAGTGTATAACGGGCGGAGTGTATAACGGGCGGAGTGTATAACGGGCGGGGTGTATAACGGGCGGGGTGTATAACGGGCGGGGTGTATACCGGGGGGGTTGTATAACGGGCTGAGTGTATAACGGGCGGAGTGTATAATGGGCGGAGTGTATAACGGGCAGAGTGTATAACGGGCTGAGTGTATAACGGGTGGGGTGTATAACGGGTGGCGTGTATAACGGGCGGAGTGTATAACGGGCGGAGTGTATGACGGTCGGAGTGTATAACGGTCGGAGTGTATAACGGGCTGAGTGTATAACGGGCGGGGTGTATAACGGTCGGAGTGTATTACGGGCTGAGTGTATAACGGGCGGGGTGTATAACGGGCGGAGTGTAAAACGGGCGGAGTGTACAACGGGCGGAGTGTATAACGGGCGGAGTGTATAACGGGCGGAGTGTATAACGGGCGGAGTGTATAACGGGCGGAGTGTATAATGTTCGGAGTGTATAACGGGCGGAGTGTATAACGGGCGGGGTTTTATAACGGGCGGAGTATATAACGGGCGGAGTGTATAAGCGGCGGGTGTATAACGGGCGGTGTGTATAACGGGCGGAGTGTATAACGGGCGTAGTGTATAACAGTTGGGGTGTAAAACGGGTGGAGTGTATAACGGGCGGAGTGTATAACGGGCGGAGTGTATAACGGGCGGAGTGTATAACGGGTGGGGTGTATAACGGGCGGAGTGTATAACGGGCTGAGTGTATAACGGGTGGGGTGTATAACGGGTGGAGTGTATAACGGGCGGAGTGTATAACGGTCGGAGTGTATAACGGTCGGAGTGTATAACGGGCTGAGTGTATAACGGGCGGGGTGTATAACGGTCGGAGTGTATAACGGGCTGAGTGTATAACGGGCGGAGTGTGCGGAGTGTATAACGGGCGGAGTGTATAACGGGCTGAGTGTATAGCGGGCGGAGTGTATAACGGGCGGTGTGTATAACGGGCGGGGTGTATAACGGGCGGAGTGTATAAAGGGCGGTGTGTATAACGGGCGCAGTGTATAACGGGCGGAGTGTATAACGGGCAGAGTGTATAACGGGCGGAGTGTATAATGGGCGGAGTGTATAACGGGCGCAGTGTATAACGGGCGGAGTGTATAACGGGCAGAGTGTATAACGGGCGGGGTGTATAACGGGCGGGGTGTATAACGGGCGGAGTGTATAACGGGCGGTGTGCATAACGGGCGGAGTGTATAACGGGCGGAGTGTATAACGGGCTGAGTGTATAATGGGCGGAGTGTATAACGGGCGGAGTGTATAACGGGCGGAGTGTATAACGGGCGGAGCGTATAACGGGCGGAGTGTATAACGGGCGGGGTGTATAACGGGCGGAGTGTATAACGGGCGGAGTGTATAACGGGCGGGGTGTATAATGGGCGGAGTGTATAACGGGCGGTGTGTATAACGGGCAGAGTGTATAACGGGCGGAGTGTATAATGGGCGGAGTGTATAACGGGCGGTGTGTATAACGGGCGGAGTGTATAACGGGCGGAGTGTATAACGGGCGGGGTGTATAACGGGCGGGGTGTATAACGGGCGGGGTGTATAACGGGCGGAGTGTATAACGGGCTGAGTGTATAACGGGTGGGGTGTATAACGGGCGGAGTGTATAACGGGCGGAGTGTATAACGGTCGGAGTGTATAACGGTCGGAGTGTATAACGGGCTGGGTGTATAACGGGCGGGGTGTATAACGGACGGAGTGTATAACAGGCTGAGTGTATAACGGGCGGGGTGTATAACGGGCGGAGTGTATAACGGGCGGAGTGTACAACGGGCGGAGTGTATAACGGGCGGTGTGTATAACGGGCGGAGTGTATAACGGGCAGAGTGTATAACGGGCGGAGTGTATAATGGTCGGAGTGTATAACGGGCGGAGTGTATAACGGGCGGGGTTTTATAACGGGCGGAGTGTATAACGGGCGGAGTGTATAAGCGGCGGGTGTATAACGGGCGGTGTGTATAACGGGCGGAGTGTATAACGGGCGTAGTGTATCACAGTTGGGGTGTAAAACGGGTGGAGTGTATAACGGGTGGAGTGTATAACGGGCGGAGTGTATAAAGGGCGGAGTGTATAACGGGTGGAGTGTATAACGGGCGGAGTGTATAACGGTCGGAGTGTATAACGGTCGGAGTGTATAACGGGCTGAGTGTATAACGGGCGGGGTGTATAACGGTCGGAGTGTATAACGGGTTAAGTGTATAACGGGCGGAGTGTATAACGGGCTGAGTGTATAATGGGCGGAGTGTATAACGGGCGGAGTGTATAACGGGCGGAGTGTATAACGGGCGGGGTGTATAACGGGCGGAGTGTATAACGGGCGGAGTGTATAACGGGCTGAGTGTATAGCGGGCGGAGTGTATAACGGGCGGAGTGTATAACGGGCGGAGTGTATAACGGGCGGAGTGTATAACGGGCGGGGTGTATAACGGGCGGGGTGTATAACGGGCGGGGTGTATACCGGGGGGGTTGTATAACGTGCTGAGTGTATAACGGGCGGAGTGTATAATGGGCGGAGTGTATAACGGGCAGAGTGTATAACGGGCTGAGTGTATAACGGGTGGGGTGTATAACGGGTGGAGTGTATAACGGGCGAAGTGTATAACGGGCGGAGTGTATGACGGTCGGAGTGTATAACGGTCGGAGTGTATAACGGGCTGAGTGTATAACGGGCGGGGTGTATAACGGTCGGAGTGTATAACGGGCTGAGTGTATAACGGGCGGGGTGTATAACGGGCGGAGTGTAAAACGGGCGGAGTGTACAACGGGCGGAGTGTATAACGGGCGGAGTGTATAACGGGCGGAGTGTATAACGGGCGGAGTGTATAACGGGCGGAGTGTATAATGTTCGGAGTGTATAACGGGCGGAGTGTATAACGGGCGGGGTTTTATAACGGGCGGAGTATATAACGGGCGGAGTGTATAAGCGGCGGGTGTATAACGGGCGGTGTGTATAACGGGCGGAGTGTATAACGGGCGTAGTGTATAACAGTTGGGGTGTAAAACGGGTGGAGTGTATAACGGGCGGAGTGTATAACGGGCGGAGTGTATAACGGGCGGAGTGTATAACGGGTGGGGTGTATAACGGGCGGAGTGTATAACGGGCTGAGTGTATAACGGGTGGGGTGTATAACGGGTGGAGTGTATAACGGGCGGAGTGTATAACGGTCGGAGTGTATAACGGTCGGAGTGTATAACGGGCTGAGTGTATAACGGGCGGGGTGTATAACGGTCGGAGTGTATAACGGGCTGAGTGTATAACGGGCGGAGTGTGCGGAGTGTATAACGGGCGGAGTGTATAACGGGCTGAGTGTATAGCGGGCGGAGTGTATAACGGGCGGTGTGTATAACGGGCGGGGTGTATAACGGGCGGAGTGTATAAAGGGCGGTGTGTATAACGGGCGCAGTGTATAACGGGCGGAGTGTATAACGGGCAGAGTGTATAACGGGCGGAGTGTATAATGGGCGGAGTGTATAACGGGCGCAGTGTATAACGGGCGGAGTGTATAACGGGCAGAGTGTATAACGGGCGGGGTGTATAACGGGCGGGGTGTATAACGGGCGGAGTGTATAACGGGCGGTGTGCATAACGGGCGGAGTGTATAACGGGCGGAGTGTATAACGGGCTGAGTGTATAATGGGCGGAGTGTATAACGGGCGGAGTGTATAACGGGCGGAGTGTATAACGGGCGGAGCGTATAACGGGCGGAGTGTATAACGGGCGGGGTGTATAACGGGCGGAGTGTATAACGGGCGGAGTGTATAACGGGCGGGGTGTATAATGGGCGGAGTGTATAACGGGCGGTGTGTATAACGGGCAGAGTGTATAACGGGCGGAGTGTATAATGGGCGGAGTGTATAACGGGCGGTGTGTATAACGGGCGGAGTGTATAACGGGCGGAGTGTATAACGGGCGGGGTGTATAACGGGCGGGGTGTATAACGGGCGGGGTGTATAACGGGCGGAGTGTATAACGGGCTGAGTGTATAACGGGTGGGGTGTATAACGGGCGGAGTGTATAACGGGCGGAGTGTATAACGGTCGGAGTGTATAACGGTCGGAGTGTATAACGGGCTGGGTGTATAACGGGCGGGGTGTATAACGGACGGAGTGTATAACAGGCTGAGTGTATAACGGGCGGGGTGTATAACGGGCGGAGTGTATAACGGGCGGAGTGTACAACGGGCGGAGTGTATAACGGGCGGTGTGTATAACGGGCGGAGTGTATAACGGGCAGAGTGTATAACGGGCGGAGTGTATAATGGTCGGAGTGTATAACGGGCGGAGTGTATAACGGGCGGGGTTTTATAACGGGCGGAGTGTATAACGGGCGGAGTGTATAAGCGGCGGGTGTATAACGGGCGGTGTGTATAACGGGCGGAGTGTATAACGGGCGTAGTGTATCACAGTTGGGGTGTAAAACGGGTGGAGTGTATAACGGGCGGAGTGTATAACGGGCGGAGTGTATAACGGGCGGAGTGTATAACGGGCGGAGTGTATAACGGTCGGAGTGTATAACGGTCGGAGTGTATAACGGGCTGAGTGTATAACGGGCGGGGTGTATAACGGTCGGAGTGTATAACGGGTTAAGTGTATAACGGGCGGAG
Source organism: Somniosus microcephalus (assembly GCF_052327205.1). Lineage (NCBI taxonomy): Eukaryota > Metazoa > Chordata > Chondrichthyes > Squaliformes > Somniosidae > Somniosus > Somniosus microcephalus. Next base: position 494,321 of record NW_028225326.1, on the reverse strand, counting down.
TGTATAACGGGCTGAGTGTATAATGGGCGGAGTGTATAACGGGCGGAGTGTATAACGGGCGGAGTGTATAACGGGCGGGGTGTATAACGGGCGGAGTGTATAACGGGCGGAGTGTATAACGGGCTGAGTGTATAGCGGGCGGAGTGTATAACGGGCGGAGTGTATAACGGGCGGAGTGTATAACGGGCGGAGTGTATAACGGGCGGGGTGTATAACGGGCGGGGTGTATAACGGGCGGGGTGTATACCGGGGGGGTTGTATAACGGGCTGAGTGTATAACGGGCGGAGTGTATAATGGGCGGAGTGTATAACGGGCAGAGTGTATAACGGGCTGAGTGTATAACGGGTGGGGTGTATAACGGGTGGAGTGTATAACGGGCGGAGTGTATAACGGTCGGAGTGTATAACGGGCTGAGTGTATAACGGGCGGGGTGTATAACGGTCGGAGTGTATAACGGGCAGAGTGTATAACGGGCTGAGTGTATAACGGGTGGGGTGTATAACGGGCAGAGTGTATAACGGGCGGAGTGTATACCGGGGGGGTTGTATAACGGTCGGAGTGTATAACGGGCTGAGTGTATAACGGGCGGAGTGTGCGGAGTGTATAACGGGCTGAGTGTATAACGGGCGGGGTGTATAACGGTCGGAGTGTATAACGGGCTGAGTGTATAACGGGCGGAGTGTGCGGAGTGTATAACGGGCGGAGTGTATAACGGGCTGAGTGTATAGCGGGCGGAGTGTATAACGGGCGGTGTGTATAACGGGCGGGGTGTATAACGGGCGGAGTGTATAAAGGGCGGTGTGTATAACGGGCGCAGTGTATAACGGGCGGAGTGTATAACGGGCAGAGTGTATAACGGGCGGAGTGTATAATGGGCGGAGTGTATAACGGGCGCAGTGTATAACGGGCGGAGTGTATAACGGGCAGAGTGTATAACGGGCGGGGTGTATAACGGGCGGGGTGTATAACGGGCGGAGTGTATAACGGGCGGTGTGCATAACGGGCGGAGTGTATAACGGGCGGAGTGTATAACGGGCTGAGTGTATAATGGGCGGAGTGTATAACGGGCGGAGTGTATAACGGGCGGAGTGTATAACGGGCGGAGCGTATAACGGGCGGAGTGTATAACGGGCGGGGTGTATAACGGGCGGAGTGTATAACGGGCGGAGTGTATAACGGGCGGGGTGTATAATGGGCGGAGTGTATAACGGGCGGTGTGTATAACGGGCAGAGTGTATAACGGGCGGAGTGTATAACGGGCGGAGTGTATAATGGGCGGAGTGTATAACGGGCAGAGTGTATAACGGGCTGAGTGTATAACGGGTGGGGTGTATAACGGGTGGAGTGTATAACGGGCGGAGTGTATAACGGTCGGAGTGTATAACGGGCTGAGTGTATAATGGGCGGGGTGTATAACGGTCGGAGTGTATAACGGGCGGAGTGTATAACGGGCGGAGTGTACAACGGGCGGCGTGTATAACGGGCAGAGTGTATAACGGGCTGAGTGTATAACAGTTGGGGTGTAAAACGGGTGGAGTGTATAACGGGTGGAGTGTATAACGGGCGGAGTGTATAACGGGCGGAGTGTATAACGGGCGGAGTGTATAACGGGTGGGGTGTATAACGGGCGGAGTGTATAACGGGCTGAGTGTATAACGGGTGGGGTGTATAACGGGTGGAGTGTATAACGGGCGGAGTGTATAACGGTCGGAATGTATAACGGTCGGAGTGTATAACGGGCTGAGTGTATAACGGGCGGGGTGTATAACGGTCGGAGTGTATAACGGGCTGAGTGTATAACGGGCGGGGTGTATAACAGGCGGAGTGTATAACGGGCGGAGTGTATAACGGGCGGAGTGTATAACGGGCGGAGTGTATAACGGGCAGAGTGTATAACGGTCGGAGTGTATAACGGGCGGAGTGTATAACGGGCGGGGTGTATAACGGGCGGAGTGTATAACGGGCGGAGTGTATAAGCGGCGGGTGTATAACGGGCGGAGTGTATAACGGGCGGAGTGTATAACGGGCGTAGTGTATAACAGTTGGGGTGTAAAACGGGTGGAGTGTATAACGGGCGGAGTGTATAACGGGCGGAGTGTATAACGGGCGGAGTGTATAACGGGTGGGGTGTATAACGGGCTGAGTGTATAAAGGGCGGAGTGTATAACGGGCGGCGTGTATAACGGGCGGAGTGTATAACGGGCGGAGTGTATAACGGGCGGAGTGTATAACGGGCGGAGTGTATAACGGGCGGAGTGTATAACGGGAGGAGTGTATATCGGGCGGGGTGTATAACGGGCGGGGTGTATAATGGGCGGAGTGTATAACGGGCGGAGGGTATAACGGGCGGAGTGTTTAACGGGCGGAGTGTATAACGGGCGGAGTGTAGAACGGGCTGAGTGTTTAGCGGGCGGAGTGTATAACGGGCGGTGCGTATAACGGGCGGAGTGTATAACGGGTGGAGTGTATAATGGGCGGGGTGTATAATGGGTGGAGTGTATAACTTGCGGTGTGTATAACGGGCGGAGTGATTAACAGGCGGGGTGTATAACGGGCGGGGTGTAAAAAGGGCGGAGTGTATAACGGGCGGAGTGTATAACGGGCGGAGTGTATAACGGGCGGGGTGTATAACGGGCGGAGTGTATAACGGGCGGAGTGTATAATGGGCAGAGTGTATAGCGGGCGGAGTGTATAACGGGCGGAGCGTATAACGGGCGGAGTGTATAACGGGCGGAGTGTATAACGGGCGGGGTGTATAACGGGCGGGGTGTAAAAAGGGCGGAGTGTATAACGGGCGGAGTGTATAACGGGCGGAGTGTATAACGGGCGGGGTGTATAACGGGCGGAGTGTATAACGGGCGGAGTGTATAATGGGCAGAGTGTATAGCGGGCGGAGTGTATAACGGGCGGAGCGTATAACGGGCGGAGTGTATAACGGGCGGAGTGTATAACGGGCGGGGTGTATAACGGGCGGGGTGTATAACGGGCGGGGTGTATACCGGGGGGGTTGTATAACGGGCTGAGTGTATAACGGGCGGAGTGTATAATGGGCGGAGTGTATAACGGGCAGAGTGTATAACGGGCTGAGTGTATAACGGGTGGGGTGTATAACGGGTGGAGTGTATAACGGGCGGAGTGTATAACGGTCGGAGTGTATAACGGGCGGAGTGTATAACGGGCGGAGTGTATAACGGGCGGAGTGTATAACGGGCGGAGTGTATAACGGGAGGAGTGTATATCGGGCGGGGTGTATAACGGGCGGGGTGTATAATGGGCGGAGTGTATAACGGGCGGAGGGTATAACGGGCGGAGTGTTTAACGGGCGGAGTGTATAACGGGCGGAGTGTAGAACGGGCTGAGTGTTTAGCGGGCGGAGTGTATAACGGGCGGTGCGTATAACGGGCGGAGTGTATAACGGGTGGAGTGTATAATGGGCGGGGTGTATAATGGGTGGAGTGTATAACTTGCGGTGTGTATAACGGGCGGATTGATTAACAGGCGGGGTGTATAACGGGCGGGGTGTAAAAAGGGCGGAGTGTATAACGGGCGGAGTGTATAACGGGCGGAGTGTATAACGGGCGGGGTGTATAACGGGCGGAGTGTATAACGGGCGGAGTGTATAATGGGCAGAGTGTATAGCGGGCGGAGTGTATAACGGGCGGAGCGTATAACGGGCGGAGTGTATAACGGGCGGAGTGTATAACGGGCGGGGTGTATAACGGGCGGGGTGTATAACGGGCGGGGTGTATACCGGGGGGGTTGTATAACGGGCTGAGTGTATAACGGGCGGAGTGTATAATGGGCGGAGTGTATAACGGGCAGAGTGTATAACGGGCTGAGTGTATAACGGGTGGGGTGTATAACGGGTGGAGTGTATAACGGGCGGAGTGTATAACGGTCGGAGTGTATAACGGGCTGAGTGTATAATGGGTGGGGTGTATAACGGTCGGAGTGTATAACGGGCGGGGTGTATAACGGGCGGAGTGTATAACGGGCGGAGTGTACAACGGGCGGAGTGTATAACGGGCGGAGTGTATAACGGGCGGAGTGTATAACGGTCGGAGTGTATAACAGGCGGAGTGTATAACGGGCGGGGTGTATAACGGGCGGAGTGTATAACGGGCGGAGTGTATAAGCGGCGGGTGTATAACGGGCGGAGTGTATAACGGGCGGAGTGTATAACGGGCGTAATGTATAACAGTTGGGGTGTAAAACGGGTGGAGTGTATAATGGGCGGAGTGTATAAAGGGCGGAGTGTATAACAGGCGGAGTGTATAACGGGCGGAGTGTATAACGGGCGGAGTGTATAACGGGTGGGGTGTATAACGGGCTGAGTGTATAAAGGGCGGAGTGCATAACGGTCAGAGTGTATAACGGGCTGAGTGTATAACGGGCGGAGTGTATAACGGGCTGAGTGTATAATGGGCGGAGTGTATAACGGGCGGAGTGTATAACGGGCGGAGTGTATAACGGGCGGGGTGTATAACGGGCGGTGTGTATAACGGGCGGAGTGTATAACGGGCTGAGTGTATAGCGGGCGGAGTGTATAACGGGCGGAGTGTATAACGGGCGGAGTGTATAACGGGCGGAGTGTATAACGGGCGGGGTGTATAATGGGCGGGGTGTATAACGGGCGGGGTGTATACCGGGGGGGTTGTATAACGGGCTGAGTGTATAACGGGCGGAGTGTATAATGGGCGGAGTGTATAACGGGCAGAGTGTATAACGGGCTGAGTGTATAACGGGTGGGGTGTATAACGGGTGGAGTGTATAACGGGCGGAGTGTATAATGGTCGGAGTGTATAACGGGCTGAGTGTATAACGGGCGGGGTGTATAACGGTCGGAGTGTATAATGGGCTGAGTGTATAACGGGCGGGGTGTATAACGGGCTGAGTGTATAACGGGCGGAGTGTACAACGGGCGGAGTGTATAACGGGCGGAGTGTATAACGGGCGGAGTGTATAACGGGCGGAGTGTATAACGGTCGGAGTATATAACGGGCGGAGTGTATAACGGGCGGGGTGTATAACGGGCGGAGTGTATAAGCGGCGGGTGTATAACGGGCGGAGTGTATAACGGGCGGAGTGTATAACGGGCGTAGTGTATAACAGTTGGGGTGTAAAACGGGTGGAGTGTAAAATGGGCGGAGTGTATAACGGGCGGAGTGTATAATGGGCGGAGTGTATAACGGGCGGAGTGTATAACGGGTGGGATGTATAACGGGCTGAGTGTATAAAGGGCGGAGTGCATAACGGGCGGCGTGTATAACGGGCAGAGTGTATAACGGGCGGAGTGTATAACGAGCGGAGTGTATAACGGGCGGAGTGTATAACGGGTGGAGTGTATAACGGGCGGAGTGTATAACGGGAGGAGTGTATATCGGGCGGGGTGTATAACGGGCGGGGTGTATAACGGGCGGAGTGTATAACGGGCGGAGTGTATAACGGGCGGGGTGTATAACGGGCGGAGTGTTTAACGGGCGGAGTGTATAACGGGCGGATTGTAGAACGGGCTGAGTGTTTAGCGGGCGGAGTGTATAACGGGCGGAGCGTATAACGGGCGGAGTGTATAACGGGCGGAGTGTATAACGGGCGGGGTGTATAACGGGCGGAGTGTATAACGGGCGGAGTGTATAACGGGCGGGGTGTATAACGGGCGGAGTGTATAACGGGCGGTGTGTATAACGGGCAGAGTGTATAACGGGCGGAGTGTATAATGGGCGGAGTGTATAACGGGCGGTGTGTATAACGGGCGGAGTGTATAACGGGCGGAGTGTATAACGGGCGGGGTGTATAACGGGCGGGGTGTATAACGGGCGGGGTGTATAACGGGCGGAGTGTATAACGGGCGGAGTGTATAACGGGCTGAGTGTATAACGGGCGGGGTGTATAACGGGCGGAGTGTATAACGGGCGGAGTGTATAACGGTCGGAGTGTATAACGGTCGGAGTGTATAACGGGCTGAGTGTATAACGGGCGGGGTGTATAACGGACGGAGTGTATAACGGGCTGAGTGTATAACGGGCGGGGTGTATAACGGGCGGAGTGTATAACGGGCGGAGTGTACAACGGGCGGAGTGTATAACGGGCGGTGTGTATAACGGGCGGAGTGTATAACGGGCGGAGTGTATAACGGGCGGAGTGTATAAAGGTCGGAGTGTATAACGGGCGGAGTGTATAACGGGTGGGGTTTTATAACGGGCGGAGTGTATAACGGGCGGAGTGTATAAGCGGCGGGTGTATAACGGGCGGTGTGTATAACGGGCGGAGTGTATAACGGGCGTAGTGTATAACAGTTGGGGTGTAAAACGGGTGGAGTGTATAACGGGTGGAGTGTATAACGGGCGGAGTGTATAACGGGTGGGGTGTATAACGGGCGGAGTGTATAACGGGCTGAGTGTATAACGGGTGGGGTGTATAACGGGTGGAGTGTATAACGGGCGGAGTGTATAACGGTCGGAATGTATAACGGTCGGAGTGTATAACGGGCTGAGTGTATAACGGGCGGGGTGTATAACGGTCGGAGTGTATAACGGGAGTGTATAACGGGCGGGGTGTATAACAGGCGGAGTGTATAACGGGCGGAGTGTATAACGGGCGGAGTGTATAACGGGCGGAGTGTATAACGGGCGGAGTGTATAACGGTCGGAGTGTATAACGGGCGGAGTGTATAACGGGCGGGGTGTATAACGGGCGGAGTGTATAACGGGCGGAGTGTATAAGCGGCGGGTGTATAACGGGCGGAGTGTATAACGGGCGGAGTGTATAACGGGCGTAGTGTATAACAGTTGGGGTGTAAAACGGGCGGAGTGTATAACGGGCGGAGTGTATAACGGGCAGAGTGTATAACAGGCTGAGTGTATAGCGGGCGGAGTGTATAACGGGCGGAGCGTATAACGGGCGGAGTGTATAACGGGCGGAGTGTATAACGGGCGGGGTGTATAACGGGCGGGGTGTATAACGGGCGGGGTGTATACCGGGGGGGTTGTATAATGGGCTGAGTGTATAACGGGCGGAGTGTATAATGGGCGGTGTGTATAACGGGCAGAGTGTATAACGGGCTGAGTGTATAACGGGTGGGGTGTATAACAGGTGGAGTGTATAACGGGCGGAGTGTATAACGGTCGGAGTGTATAACGGGCTGAGTGTATAATGGGCGGGGTGTATAACGGTCGGAGTGTATAACGGGCGGAGTGTATAACGGGCGGAGTGTACAACGGGCGGAGTGTATAACGGGCGGAGTGTATAACGGGCGGAGTGTATAACGGGCGGAGTGTATAACGGTCAGAGTGTATAACGGGCGGGGTGTATAACGGGCGGAGTGTATAACGGGCGGAGTGTATAAGCGGCGGGTGTATAACGGGCGGAGTGTATAACGGGCGGAGTGTATAACGGGCGTAGTGTATAACAGTTGGGGTGTAAAACGGGTGGAGTGTATAATGGGCGGAGTGTATAAAGGGCGGAGTGTATAACGGGCGGAGTGTATAACGGGCGGAGTGTATAACGGGCGGAGTGTATAACGGGTGGGGTGTATAACGGGCTGAGTGTATAAAGGGCGGAGTGCATAACGGGCGGCGTGTATAACGGGCAGAGTGTATAACGGGCGGAGTGTATAACGAGCGGAGTGTATAACGGGCGGAGTGTATAACGGGTGGAGTGTATAACGGGCGGAGTGTATAACGGGAGGAGTGTATATCGGGCGGGGTGTATAACGGGCGGGGTGTATAACGGGCGGAGTGTATAACGGGCGGGGTGTATAACGGGCGGAGTGTATAATGGGCGGAGTGTTTAACGGGCGGAGTGTATAACGGGCGGAGTGTAGAACGGGCTGAGTGTTTAGCGGGCGGAGTGTATAACGGGCGGAGCGTATAACGGGCGGAGTGTATAACGGGCGGAGTGTATAACGGGCGGGGTGTATAACGGGCGGAGTGTATAACGGGCGGAGTGTATAACGGACGGGGTGTATAACGGGCGGAGTGTATAACGGGCGGTGTGTATAACGGGCGGAGTGTATAACGGGCGGAGTGTATAACGGGCGGAGTGTATGACGGGCGGTGTGTATAACGGGCGGAGTGTATAACGGGCGGGGTGTATAACGGGCGGGGTGTATAACGGGCGGAGTGTATAACGGGCGGAGTGTATAACGGGCTGAGTGTATAACGGGTGGGGTGTATAACGGGCGGAGTGTATAACGGGCGGAGTGTATAACGGTCGGAGTGTATAACGGTCGGAGTGTATAACGGGCTGAGTGTACAACGGGCGGAGTGTATATCGGGCGGAGTGTATAACGGGCGGAGTGTATAACGGGCGGAGTGTATAACGGGCGGAGTGTATAACGGGCGGAGTGTACAACGGGCGGAGTGTACAACGGGCGGAGTGTATATCGGGCGGAGTGTATAACGGGCGGAGTGTATAACGGGCGGAGTGTATAACGGGCGGAGTGTATAATGGTCGGAGTGTATAACGGGCGGAGTGTATAACGGTCGGAGTGTATAAGCGGCGGGTGTATAACGGGCGGTGTGTATAACGGGCGGAGTGTATAACGGGCGTAGTGTATAACAGTTGGGGTGTAAAACGGGTGGAGTGTATAACGGGCGGAGTGTATAACGGGCGGAGTGTATAACGGGCGGAGTGTATAACGGGCGGAGTGTACAACGGGTGGGGTGTACAACGGGTGGGGTGTATAATGGGTGGAGTGTATAACGGGCTGAGTGTATAACGGGTGGTGTGTATAACGGGTGGAGTGTATAACGGGCGGAGTGTATAACGGTCGGAGTGTATAACGGTCGGAGTGTATAACGGGCTGAGTGTATAACGGGCGGAGTGTATAACGGGCGGAGTGTATAACGGTCGGAGTGTATAACGGGCGGAGTGTATAACGGGCGGGGTGTATAATGGGCGGAGTGTATAACGGGCGGAGTGTATAAGCGGCGGGTGTATAACGGGCGGAGTGTATAACGGGCGGGGTGTATAACGGGCGTAGTGTATAACAGTTGGGGTGTAAAACGGGTGGAGTGTATCACGGGCGGAGTGTATAACGGGCGGAGTGTATAACGGGCGGAGTGTATAACGGGTGGGGTGTATAACGGGCTGAGTGTATATCGGGCGGGGTGTATAACGGGCGGGGTGTATAACGGGCGGAGTGTATAACGGGCGGAGTGTATAACGGGCGGAGTGTTTAACGGGCGGAGTGTATAACGGGCGGAGTGTATAACGGGCGGAGTGTTTAACGGGCGGAGTGTTTAACGGACGGAGTGTATAACGGGCGGAGTGTAGAACGGGCTGAGTGTTTAGCGGGCGGAGTGTATAACGGGCGGAGCGTATAACGGGCGGAGTGTATAACGGGTGGAGTGTATAATGGGCGGGGTGTATAACGGGTGGAGTGTATAACTTGCGGTGTGTATAACGGGCGCAGTGATTAACAGGCGGGGTGTATAACGGGCGGAGTGTAAAAAGGGCGGAGTGTATAACGGGGGAGTGTATAACGGGCGGAGTGTATAACGGGCGGGGTGTATAACGGGCGGAGTGTATTACGGGCGGAGTGTATAACGGGCGGAGTGTATAACGGGCGGGGTGTATAACGGGCGGAGTGTATAACGGGCGGAGTGTATAACGGGCGGAGTGTATAACGGCCGGAGTGTATAACGGGCGGAGTGTATAACGGGCGGGGAGTATAACGGGCGGTGTCTATAACGGGCGGAGTGTATAACGGGCGGAGTGTATAACGGGCTGAGTGTATAGCGGGCGGAGTGTATAACGGGCGGAGTGTATAACGGGCGGAGTGTATAACGGGCGGAGTGTATAACGGGCTGAGTGTATAGCGGGCGGAGTGTATAACGGGCGGAGTGTATAACGGGCGGAGTGTATAACGGGTGGGGTGTATAACGGGCGGGGTGTATAATGGGCGTGGTGTATAACGGGCGGGGTGTATACCGGGGGGGTTGTATAACGGGCTGAGTGTATAACGGGCGAAGTGTATAATGGGCGGAGTGTATAACGGGCAGAGTGTATAACGGGCTGAGTGTATAACGGGTGGGGTGTATAACGGGTGGAGTGTATAACGGGCGGAGTGTATAACGGTCGGAGTGTATAACGGGCTGAGTGTATAACGGGCGGGGTGTATAACGGTCGGAGTGTATAACGGGCTGAGTGTATAACGGGCGGGGTGTATAACGGGCGGAGTGTATAACGGGCGGAGTGTACAACGGGCGGAGTGTACAACGGGCGGAGTGTATAACGGGCGGAGTGTATAACGGGCGGAGTGTATAACGGTCGGAGTGTATAACGGGTGGAGTGTATAACGGGCGGGGTGTATAACGGGCGGAGTGTATAACGGGCGGAGTGTATAAGCGGCGGGTGTATAACGGGCGGAGTGTATAACGGGCGGAGTGTATAACGGGCGTAGTGTATAACAGTTGGGGTGTAAAACGGGTGGAGTGTATAATGGGCGGAGTGTATAACGGGCGGAGTGTATAACGGGCGGAGTGTATAACGGGCGGGGTGTATAACGGGCTGAGTGTATAAAGGGCGGAGTGCATAACGGGCGACGTGTATAAAGGGCAGAGTGTATAACGGGCGGAGTGTATAACGAGCGGAGTGTATAACGGGCGGAGTGTATAACGGGTGGAGTGTATAACGGGCGGAGTGTATAACGGGAGGAGTGTATATCGGGCGGAGTGTATAACGGGCGGAGTGTATAACGGGCGGAGTGTATAACGGGCGGAGTGTATAACGGGTGGGGTGTATAACGGGCTGAGTGTATAAAGGGCGGAGTGCATAACGGGCGGCGTGTATAACGGGCAGAGTGTATAACGGGCGGAGTGTATAACGAGCGGAGTGTATAACGGGCGGAGTGTATAACGGGTGGAGTGTATAACGGGCGGAGTGTATAACGGGAGGAGTGTATATCGGGCGGGGTGTATAACGGGCGGGGTGTATAACGGGCGGAGTGTATAACGGGCGGGGTGTATAACGGGCGGAGTGTATAATGGGCGGAGTGTTTAACGGGCGGAGTGTATAACGGGCGGAGTGTAGAACGGGCTGAGTGTTTAGCGGGCGGAGTGTATAACGGGCGGAGCGTATAACGGGCGGAGTGTATAACGGGCGGAGTGTATAACGGGCGGGGTGTATAACGGGCGGAGTGTATAACGGGCGGAGTGTATAACGGACGGGGTGTATAACGGGCGGAGTGTATAACGGGCGGTGTGTATAACGGGCGGAGTGTATAACGGGCGGAGTGTATAACGGGCGGAGTGTATGACGGGCGGTGTGTATAACGGGCGGAGTGTATAACGGGCGGGGTGTATAACGGGCGGGGTGTATAACGGGCGGAGTGTATAACGGGCGGAGTGTATAACGGGCTGAGTGTATAACGGGTGGGGTGTATAACGGGCGGAGTGTATAACGGGCGGAGTGTATAACGGTCGGAGTGTATAACGGTCGGAGTGTATAACGGGCTGAGTGTATAACGGGCGGGGTGTATAACGGACGGAGTGTATAACGGGCTGAGTGTATAACGGGCGGGGTGTTTAACGGGCGGAGTGTACAACGGGCGGAGTGTACAACGGGCGGAGTGTATATCGGGCGGAGTGTATAACGGGCGGAGTGTATAACGGGCGGAGTGTATAACGGGCGGAGTGTATAATGGTCGGAGTGTATAACGGGCGGAGTGTATAACGGTCGGAGTGTATAAGCGGCGGGTGTATAACGGGCGGTGTGTATAACGGGCGGAGTGTATAACGGGCGTAGTGTATAACAGTTGGGGTGTAAAACGGGTGGAGTGTATAACGGGCGGAGTGTATAACGGGCGGAGTGTATAACGGGCGGAGTGTATAACGGGCGGAGTGTACAACGGGCGGGGTGTACAACGGGTGGGGTGTATAATGGGTGGAGTGTATAACGGGCTGAGTGTATAACGGGTGGTGTGTATAACGGGTGGAGTGTATAACGGGCGGAGTGTATAACGGTCGGAGTGTATAACGGTCGGAGTGTATAACGGGCTGAGTGTATAACGGGCGGGGTGTATAACGGTCGGAGTGTATAACGGGCGGGGTGTATAACGGGCGGAGTGTATAACGGGCGGAGTGTATAACGGGCGGAGTGTATAACGGGCGGAGTGTATAACGGGCGGAGTGTATAACGGTCGGAGTGTATAACGGGCGGGGTGTATAATGGGCGGAGTGTATAACGGGCGGAGTGTATAAGCGGCGGGTGTATAACGGGCGGAGTGTATAACGGGCGGGGTGTATAACGGGCGTAGTGTATAACAGTTGGGGTGTAAAACGGGTGGAGTGTATCACGGGCGGAGTGTATAACGGGCGGAGTGTATAACGGGCGGAGTGTATAACGGGTGGGGTGTATAACGGGCTGAGTGTATATCGGGCGGGGTGTATAACGGGCGGGGTGTATAACGGGCGGAGTGTATAACGGGCGGAGTGTATAACGGGCGGAGTGTTTAACGGGCGGAGTGTATAACGGGCGGAGTGTATAACGGGCGGAGTGTTTAACGGGCGGAGTGTTTAACGGGCGGAGTGTATAACGGGCGGAGTGTAGAACGGGCTGAGTGTTTAGCGGGCGGAGTGTATAACGGGCGGAGCGTATAACGGGCGGAGTGTATAACGGGTGGAGTGTATAATGGGCGGGGTGTATAACGGGTGGAGTGTATAACTTGCGGTGTGTATAACGGGCGCAGTGATTAACAGGCGGGGTGTATAACGGGCGGAGTGTAAAAAGGGCGGAGTGTATAACGGGGGAGTGTATAACGGGCGGAGTGTATAACGGGCGGGGTGTATAACGGGCGGAGTGTATTACGGGCGGAGTGTATAACGGGCGGAGTGTATAACGGGCGGGGTGTATAACGGGCGGAGTGTATAACGGGCGGAGTGTATAACGGGCGGAGTGTATAACGGCCGGAGTGTATAACGGGCGGAGTGTATAACGGGCGGGGAGTATAACGGGCGGTGTCTATAACGGGCGGAGTGTATAACGGGCGGAGTGTATAACGGGCTGAGTGTATAGCGGGCGGAGTGTATAACGGGCGGAGTGTATAACGGGCGGAGTGTATAACGGGCGGAGTGTATAACGGGCTGAGTGTATAGCGGGCGGAGTGTATAACGGGCGGAGTGTATAACGGGCGGAGTGTATAACGGGTGGGGTGTATAACGGGCGGGGTGTATAACGGGCGTGGTGTATAACGGGCGGGGTGTATACCGGGGGGGTTGTATAACGGGCTGAGTGTATAACGGGCGGAGTGTATAATGGGCGGAGTGTATAACGGGCAGAGTGTATAACGGGCTGAGTGTATAACGGGTGGGGTGTATAACGGGTGGAGTGTATAACGGGCGGAGTGTATAACGGTCGGAGTGTATAACGGGCTGAGTGTATAACGGGCGGGGTGTATAACGGTCGGAGTGTATAACGGGCTGAGTGTATAACGGGCGGGGTGTATAACGGGCGGAGTGTATAACGGGCGGAGTGTACAACGGGCGGAGTGTACAACGGGCGGAGTGTATAACGGGCGGAGTGTATAACGGGCGGAGTGTATAACGGTCGGAGTGTATAACGGGTGGAGTGTATAACGGGCGGGGTGTATAACGGGCGGAGTGTATAACGGGCGGAGTGTATAAGCGGCGGGTGTATAACGGGCGGAGTGTATAACGGGCGGAGTGTATAACGGGCGTAGTGTATAACAGTTGGGGTGTAAAACGGGTGGAGTGTATAATGGGCGGAGTGTATAACGGGCGGAGTGTATAACGGGCGGAGTGTATAACGGGCGGAGTGTATAACGGGCGGGGTGTATAACGGGCTGAGTGTATAAAGGGCGGAGTGCATAACGGGCGGCGTGTATAAAGGGCAGAGTGTATAACGGGCGGAGTGTATAACGAGCGGAGTGTATAACGGGCGGAGTGTATAACGGGTGGAGTGTATAACGGGCGGAGTGTATAACGGGAGGAGTGTATATCGGGCGGGGTGTATAACGGGCGGGGTGTATAACGGGCGGAGTGTATAACGGGCGGGGTGTATAACGGGCGGAGTGTATAACGGGCGGAGTGTTTAACGGGCGGTGTGTATAACGGGCGGAGTGTAGAACGGGCTGAGTGTTTAGCGGGCGGAGTGTATAACGGGCGGAGCGTATAACGGGCGGAGTGTAAAACGGGTGGAGTGTATAATGGGCGGGGTGTATAACGGGTGGAGTGTATAACTTGCGGTGTGTATAACGGGCGGAGTGATTAACAGGCGGGGTGTATAACGGGCGGGGTGTATAAAGGGCGGAGTGTATAACGGGGGAGTGTATAACGGGCGGAGTGTATAACGGGCGGGGTGTATAACGGGCAGAGTGTATTACGGGCGGAGTGTATAAAGGGCGTAGTGTATAACGGGCGGAGTGTATAACCGGCGGGGTGTATAACGGGCGGAGTGTATAACGGGCGGAGTGTATAACGGCCGGAGTGTATAACGGGCGGAGTGTATAACGGGCGGGGTGTATAACGGGCTGAGTGTATAGCGGGCGGAGTGTATAACGGGCGGAGTGTATAACGGGTGGAGTGTATAACGGGCGGAGTGTATAACGGGCTGAGTGTATAGCGGGCGGAGTGTATAACGGGCGGAGTGTATAACGGGCGGAGTGTATAACGGGTGGGGTGTATAACGGGCGGGGTGTATAACGGGCGTGGTGTATAACGGGCGGGGTGTATACCGGGGGGGTTGTATAACGGGCTGAGTGTATAACGGGCGGAGTGTATAATGGGCGGAGTGTATAACGGGCAGAGTGTATAACGGGCTGAGTGTATAACGGGTGGGGTGTATAACGGGTGGAGTGTATAACGGGCGGAGTGTATAACGGTCGGAGTGTATAACGGGCTGAGTGTATAACGGGCGGGGTGTATAACGGTCGGAGTGTATAACGGGCTGAGTGTATAACGGGCGGGGTGTATAACGGGCGGAGTGTATAACGGGCGGAGTGTACAACGGGCGGAGTGTACAACGGGCGGAGTGTATAACGGGCGGAGTGTATAACGGGCGGAGTGTATAACGGTCGGAGTGTATAACGGGTGGAGTGTATAACGGGCGGGGTGTATAACGGGCGGAGTGTATAACGGGCGGAGTGTATAAGCGGCGGGTGTATAACGGGCGGAGTGTATAACGGGCGGAGTGTATAACGGGCGTAGTGTATAACGGTTGGGGTGTAAAACGGGTGGAGTGTATAACGGGCGGAGTGTATAACGGGCGGAGTGTATAACGGGCGGAGTGTATAACGGGCGGAGTGTATAACGGGCGGGGTGTATAACGGGCTGAGTGTATAAAGGGCGGAGTGCATAACGGGCGGCGTGTATAAAGGGCAGAGTGTATAACGGGCGGAGTGTATAACGAGCGGAGTGTATAACGGGCGGAGTGTATAACGGGTGGAGTGTATAACGGGCGGAGTGTATAACGGGAGGAGTGTATATCGGGCGGGGTGTATAACGGGCGGGGTGTATAACGGGCGGAGTGTATAACGGGCGGGGTGTATAACGGGCGGAGTGTATAACGGGCGGAGTGTTTAACGGGCGGTGTGTATAACGGGCGGAGTGTAGAACGGGCTGAGTGTTTAGCGGGCGGAGTGTATAACGGGCGGAGCGTATAACGGGCGGAGTGTAAAACGGGTGGAGTGTATAATGGGCGGGGTGTATAACGGGTGGAGTGTATAACTTGCGGTGTGTATAACGGGCGGAGTGATTAACAGGCGGGGTGTATAACGGGCGGGGTGTATAAAGGGCGGAGTGTATAACGGGGGAGTGTATAACGGGCGGAGTGTATAATGGGCGGGGTGTATAACGGGCAGAGTGTATTACGGGCGGAGTGTATAAAGGGCGTAGTGTATAACGGGCGGAGTGTATAACCGGCGGGGTGTATAACGGGCGGAGTGTATAACGGGCGGAGTGTATAACGGCCGGAGTGTATAACGGGCGGAGTGTATAACGGGCGGGGTGTATAACGGGCGGGGTGTATAACGGGCGGAGTGTATAACGGGTGGGGTGTATAACGGGCTGACTGTATAAAGGGCGGAGTGTATAACGGGCGGCGTGTATAACGGGCGGAGTGTATAACGGGCGGAGTGTATAACGAGCGGAGTGTATAACGTGCGGAGTGTATAACGGGCGGAGTGTATAACGGGCGGAGTGTGCGGAGTGTATAACGGGCGGAGTGTATAACGGGCTGAGTGTATAGCGGGCGGAGTGTATAACGGGCGGTGTGTATAACGGGCGGGGTGTATAACGGGCGGAGTGTATAAAGGGCGGTGTGTATAACGGGCGGAGTGTATAACGGGCGGAGTGTATAATGGGCGGAGTGTATAACGGGCGCAGTGTATAACGGGCGGAGTGTATAACGGGCAGAGTGTATAACGGGCGGGGTGTATAACGGGCGGGGTGTATAACGGGCGGAGTGTATAACGGGCGGTGTGCATAACGGGCGGAGTGTATAACGGGCGGAGTGTATAACGGGCTAAGTGTATAATGGGCGGAGTGTATAACGGGCGGAGTGTATAACGGGCGGATTGTATAACGGGCGGAGTGTATAACGGGCGGGGTGTATAACGGGCGGAGTGTATAACGGGTGGAGTGTATAACGGGCAGAGTGTATAACGGGCTGAGTGTATAGCGGGCGGAGTGTATAACGGGCGGAGTGTATAACGGGCGGAGTGTATAACGGGCGGGGTGTATAACGGGCGGGGTGTATAACGGGCGGGGTGTATAACGGGCGGGGTGTATACCGGGGGGGTTGTATAACGGGCTGAGTGTATAACGGGCGGAGTGTATAATGGGCGGAGTGTATAACGGGCAGAGTGTATAACGGGCTGAGTGTATAACGGGTGGGGTGTATAACGGGTGGAGTGTATAACGGGCGGAGTGTATAACGGTCGGTGTGTATAACGGGCGGAGTGTATAACGGGCGGTGTGTATAACGGGAGGAGTGTATAACGGGCGGAGTGTATAACGGGCGGGGTGTATAACGGGCGGGGTGTATAACGGGCGGGGTGTATAACGGGCTGGGTGTATAACGGGCGGAGTGTATAACGGGCGGAGTGTATAACGGGCGGAGTGTATAACGGGCTGAGTGTATAACGGGTGGGGTGTATAACGGGCGGAGTGTATAACGGGCGGAGTGTATGACGGTCGGAGTGTATAACGGTCGGAGTGTATAACGGGCTGAGTGTATAACGGGCGGGGTGTATAACGGTCGGAGTGTATAACGGGCTGAGTGTATAACGGGCGGGGTGTATAACGGGCGGAGTGTAAAACGGGCGGAGTGTACAACGGGCGGAGTGTATAACGGGCGGAGTGTATAACGGGTGGAGTGTATAACGGGCGGAGTGTATAACGGGCGGAGTGTATAATGTTCGGAGTGTATAACGGGCGGAGTGTATAACGGGCGGGGTTTTATAACGGGCGGAGTATATAACGGGCGGAGTGTATAAGCGGCGGGTGTATAACGGGCGGTGTGTATAACGGGCGGAGTGTATAACGGGCGTAGTGTATAACAGTTGGGGTGTAAAACGGGTGGAGTGTATAACGGGCGGAGAGTATAACGGGCGGAGTGTATAACGGGCGGAGTGTATAACGGGTGGGGTGTATAACGGGCGGAGTGTATAACGGGCTGAGTGTATAACGGGTGGGGTGTATAACGGGTGGAGTGTATAACGGGCGGAGTGTATAACGGTCGGAGTGTATAACGGTCGGAGTGTATAACGGGCTGAGTGTATAACGGGCGGGGTGTATAACGGTCGGAGTGTATAACGGGCTGAGTGTATAACGGGCGGAGTGTGCGGAGTGTATAACGGGCGGAGTGTATAACGGGCTGAGTGTATAGCGGGCGGAGTGTATAACGGGCGGTGTGTATAACGGGCGGGGTGTATAACGGGCGGAGTGTATAAAGGGCGGTGTGTATAACGGGCGCAGTGTATAACGGGCGGAGTGTATAACGGGCAGAGTGTATAACGGGCGGAGTGTATAATGGGCGGAGTGTATAACGGGCGCAGTGTATAACGGGCGGAGTGTATAACGGGCAGAGTGTATAACGGGCGGGGTGTATAACGGGCGGGGTGTATAACGGGCGGAGTGTATAACGGGCGGTGTGCATAACGGGCGGAGTGTATAACGGGCGGAGTGTATAACGGGCTGAGTGTATAATGGGCGGAGTGTATAACGGGCGGAGTGTATAACGGGCGGAGTGTATAACGGGCGGAGCGTATAACGGGCGGAGTGTATAACGGGCGGGGTGTATAACGGGCGGAGTGTATAACGGGCGGAGTGTATAACGGGCGGGGTGTATAATGGGCGGAGTGTATAACGGGCGGTGTGTATAACGGGCAGAGTGTATAACGGGCGGAGTGTATAATGGGCGGAGTGTATAACGGGCGGTGTGTATAACGGGCGGAGTGTATAACGGGCGGAGTGTATAACGGGCGGGGTGTATAACGGGCGGGGTGTATAACGGGCGGGGTGTATAACGGGCGGAGTGTATAACGGGCTGAGTGTATAACGGGTGGGGTGTATAACGGGCGGAGTGTATAACGGGCGGAGTGTATAATGGTCGGAGTGTATAACGGTCGGAGTGTATAACGGGCTGGGTGTATAACGGGCGGGGTGTATAACGGACGGAGTGTATAACAGGCTGAGTGTATAACGGGCGGGGTGTATAACGGGCGGAGTGTATAACGGGCGGAGTGTACAACGGGCGGAGTGTATAACGGGCGGTGTGTATAACGGGCGGAGTGTATAACGGGCGGAGTGTATAACGGGCGGAGTGTATAATGGTCGGAGTGTATAACGGGCGGAGTGTATAACGGGCGGGGTTTTATAACGGGCGGAGTGTATAACGGGCGGAGTGTATAAGCGGCGGGTGTATAACGGGCGGTGTGTATAACGGGCGGAGTGTATAACGGGCGTAGTGTATCACAGTTGGGGTGTAAAACGGGTGGAGTGTATAACGGGTGGAGTGTATAACGGGCGGAGTGTATAAAGGGCGGAGTGTATAACGGGTGGAGTGTATAACGGGCGGAGTGTATAACGGTTGGAGTGTATAACGGTCGGAGTGTATAACGGGCTGAGTGTATAACGGGCGGGGTGTATAACGGTCGGAGTGTATAACGGGTTAAGTGTATAACGGGCGGAGTGTATAACGGGCTGAGTGTATAATGGGCGGAGTGTATAACGGGCGGAGTGTATAACGGGCGGAGTGTATAACGGGCGGGGTGTATAACGGGCGGAGTGTATAACGGGCGGAGTGTATAACGGGCTGAGTGTATAGCGGGCGGAGTGTATAACGGGCGGAGTGTATAACGGGCGGAGTGTATAACGGGCGGAGTGTATAACGGGCGGGGTGTATAACGGGCGGGGTGTATAACGGGCGGGGTGTATACCGGGGGGGTTGTATAACGGGCTGAGTGTATAACGGGCGGAGTGTATAATGGGCGGAGTGTATAACGGGCAGAGTGTATAACGGGCTGAGTGTATAACGGGTGGGGTGTATAACGGGTGGAGTGTATAACGGGCGGAGTGTATAACGGGCGGAGTGTATGACGGTCGGAGTGTATAACGGTCGGAGTGTATAACGGGCTGAGTGTATAACGGGCGGGGTGTATAACGGTCGGAGTGTATAACGGGCTGAGTGTATAACGGGCGGGGTGTATAACGGGCGGAGTGTAAAACGGGCGGAGTGTACAACGGGCGGAGTGTATAACGGGCGGAGTGTATAACGGGCGGAGTGTATAACGGGCGGAGTGTATAACGGGCGGAGTGTATAATGTTCGGAGTGTATAACGGGCGGAGTGTATAACGGGCGGGGTTTTATAACGGGCGGAGTATATAACGGGCGGAGTGTATAAGCGGCGGGTGTATAACGGGTGGTGTGTATAACGGGCGGAGTGTATAACGGGCGTAGTGTATAACAGTTGGGGTGTAAAACGGGTGGAGTGTATAACGGGCGGAGTGTATAACGGGCGGAGTGTATAACGGGCGGAGTGTATAACGGGTGGGGTGTATAACGGGCGGAGTGTATAACGGGCTGAGTGTATAACGGGTGGGGTGTATAACGGGTGGAGTGTATAACGGGCGGAGTGTATAACGGTCGGAGTGTATAACGGTCGGAGTGTATAACGGGCTGAGTGTATAACGGGCGGGGTGTATAACGGTCGGAGTGTATAACGGGCTGAGTGTATAACGGGCGGAGTGTGCGGAGTGTATAACGGGCGGAGTGTATAACGGGCTGAGTGTATAGCGGGCGGAGTGTATAACGGGCGGTGTGTATAACGGGCGGGGTGTATAACGGGCGGAGTGTATAAAGGGCGGTGTGTATAACGGGCGCAGTGTATAACGGGCGGAGTGTATAACGGGCAGAGTGTATAACGGGCGGAGTGTATAATGGGCGGAGTGTATAACGGGCGCAGTGTATAACGGGCGGAGTGTATAACGGGCAGAGTGTATAACGGGCGGGGTGTATAACGGGCGGGGTGTATAACGGGCGGAGTGTATAACGGGCGGTGTGCATAACGGGCGGAGTGTATAACGGGCGGAGTGTATAACGGGCTGAGTGTATAATGGGCGGAGTGTATAACGGGCGGAGTGTATAACGGGCGGAGTGTATAACGGGCGGAGCGTATAACGGGCGGAGTGTATAACGGGCGGGGTGTATAACGGGCGGAGTGTATAACGGGCGGAGTGTATAACAGGCGGGGTGTATAATGGGCGGAGTGTATAACGGGCGGTGTGTATAACGGGCAGAGTGTATAACGGGCGGAGTGTATAATGGGCGGAGTGTATAACGGGCGGTGTGTATAACGGGCGGAGTGTATAACGGGCGGAGTGTATAACGGGCGGGGTGTATAACGGGCGGGGTGTATAACGGGCGGGGTGTATAACGGGCGGAGTGTATAACGGGCTGAGTGTATAACGGGTGGGGTGTATAACGGGCGGAGTGTATAACGGGCGGAGTGTATAACGGTCGGAGTGTATAACGGTCGGAGTGTATAACGGGCTGGGTGTATAACGGGCGGGGTGTATAACGGACGGAGTGTATAACAGGCTGAGTGTATAACGGGCGGGGTGTATAACGGGCGGAGTGTATAACGGGCGGAGTGTACAACGGGCGGAGTGTATAACGGGCGGTGTGTATAACGGGCGGAGTGTATAACGGGCGGAGTGTATAACGGGCGGAGTGTATAATGGTCGGAGTGTATAACGGGCGGAGTGTATAACGGGCGGGGTTTTATAACGGGCGGAGTGTATAACGGGCGGAGTGTATAAGCGGCGGGTGTATAACGGGCGGTGTGTATAACGGGCGGAGTGTATAACGGGCGTAGTGTATCACAGTTGGGGTGTAAAACGGGTGGAGTGTATAACGGGTGGAGTGTATAACGGGCGGAGTGTATAAAGGGCGGAGTGTATAACGGGTGGAGTGTATAACGGGCGGAGTGTATAACGGTCGGAGTGTATAACGGTCGGAGTGTATAACGGGCTGAGTGTATAACGGGCGGGGTGTATAACGGTCGGAGTGTATAACGGGTTAAGTGTATAACGGGCGGAGTGTATAACGGGCTGAGTGTATAATGGGCGGAGTGTATAACGGGCGGAGTGTATAACGGGCGGAGTGTATAACGGGCGGGGTGTATAACGGGCGGAGTGTATAACGGGCGGAGTGTATAACGGGCTGAGTGTATAGCGGGCGGAGTGTATAACGGGCGGAGTGTATAACGGGCGGAGTGTATAACGGGCGGGGTGTATAACGGGCGGGGTGTATAACGGGCGGGGTGTATACCGGGGGGGTTGTATAACGGGCTGAGTGTATAACGGGCGGAGTGTATAATGGGCGGAGTGTATAACGGGCAGAGTGTATAACGGGCTGAGTGTATAACGGGTGGGGTGTATAACGGGTGGAGTGTATAACGGGCGGAGTGTATAACGGGCGGAGTGTATGACGGTCGGAGTGTATAACGGTCGGAGTGTATAACGGGCTGAGTGTATAACGGGCGGGGTGTATAACGGTCGGAGTGTATAACGGGCTGAGTGTATAACGGGCGGGGTGTATAACGGGCGGAGTGTAAAACGGGCGGAGTGTACAACGGGCGGAGTGTATAACGGGCGGAGTGTATAACGGGCGGAGTGTATAACGGGCGGAGTGTATAACGGGCGGAGTGTATAATGTTCGGAGTGTATAACGGGCGGAGTGTATAACGGGCGGGGTTTTATAACGGGCGGAGTATATAACGGGCGGAGTGTATAAGCGGCGGGTGTATAACGGGCGGTGTGTATAACGGGCGGAGTGTATAACGGGCGTAGTGTATAACAGTTGGGGTGTAAAACGGGTGGAGTGTATAACGGGCGGAGTGTATAACGGGCGGAGTGTATAACGGGCGGAGTGTATAACGGGTGGGGTGTATAACGGGCGGAGTGTATAACGGGCTGAGTGTATAACGGGTGGGGTGTATAACGGGTGGAGTGTATAACGGGCGGAGTGTATAACGGTCGGAGTGTATAACGGTCGGAGTGTATAACGGGCTGAGTGTATAACGGGCGGGGTGTATAACGGTCGGAGTGTATAACGGGCTGAGTGTATAACGGGCGGAGTGTGCGGAGTGTATAACGGGCGGAGTGTATAACGGGCTGAGTGTATAGCGGGCGGAGTGTATAACGGGCGGTGTGTATAACGGGCGGGGTGTATAACGGGCGGAGTGTATAAAGGGCGGTGTGTATAACGGGCGCAGTGTATAACGGGCGGAGTGTTTGACGGGCAGAGTGTATAACGGGCGGAGTGTATAATGGGCGGAGTGTATAACGGGCGCAGTGTATAACGGGCGGAGTGTATAACGGGCAGAGTGTATAACGGGCGGGGTGTATAACGGGCGGGGTGTATAACGGGCGGAGTGTATAACGGGCGGTGTGCATAACGGGCGGAGTGTATAACGGGCGGAGTGTATAACGGGCTGAGTGTATAATGGGCGGAGTGTATAACGGGCGGAGTGTATAACGGGCGGAGTGTATAACGGGCGGAGCGTATAACGGGCGGAGTGTATAACGGGCGGGGTGTATAACGGGCGGAGTGTATAACGGGCGGAGTGTATAACGGGCGGGGTGTATAATGGGCGGAGTGTATAACGGGCGGTGTGTATAACGGGCAGAGTGTATAACGGGCGGAGTGTATAATGGGCGGAGTGTATAACGGGCGGTGTGTATAACGGGCGGAGTGTATAACGGGCGGAGTGTATAACGGGCGGGGTGTATAACGGGCGGGGTGTATAACGGGCGGGGTGTATAACGGGCGGAGTGTATAACGGGCTGAGTGTATAACGGGTGGGGTGTATAACGGGCGGAGTGTATAACGGGCGGAGTGTATAACGGTCGGAGTGTATAACGGTCGGAGTGTATAACGGGCTGGGTGTATAACGGGCGGGGTGTATAACGGACGGAGTGTATAACAGGCTGAGTGTATAACGGGCGGGGTGTATAACGGGCGGAGTGTATAACGGGCGGAGTGTACAACGGGCGGAGTGTATAACGGGCGGTGTGTATAACGGGCGGAGTGTATAACGGGCAGAGTGTATAACGGGCGGAGTGTATAATGGTCGGAGTGTATAAGCGGCGGGTGTATAACGGGCGGTGTGTATAACGGGCGGAGTGTATAACGGGCGTAGTGTATCACAGTTGGGGTGTAAAACGGGTGGAGTGTATAACGGGTGGAGTGTATAACGGGCGGAGTGTATAAAGGGCGGAGTGTATAACGGGTGGAGTGTATAACGGGCGGAGTGTATAACGGTCGGAGTGTATAACGGTCGGAGTGTATAACGGGCTGAGTGTATAACGGGCGGGGTGTATAACGGTCGGAGTGTATAACGGGTTAAGTGTATAACGGGCGGAGTGTATAACGGGCTGAGTGTATAATGGGCGGAGTGTATAACGGGCGGAGTGTATAACGGGCGGAGTGTATAACGGGCGGGGTGTATAACGGGCGGAGTGTATAACGGGCGGAGTGTATAACGGGCTGAGTGTATAGCGGGCGGAGTGTATAACGGGCGGAGTGTATAACGGGCGGAGTGTATAACGGGCGGAGTGTATAACGGGCGGGGTGTATAACGGGCGGGGTGTATAACGGGCGGGGTGTATACCGGGGGGGTTGTATAACGGGCTGAGTGTATAACGGGCGGAGTGTATAATGGGCGGAGTGTATAACGGGCAGAGTGTATAACGGGCTGAGTGTATAACGGGTGGGGTGTATAACGGGTGGAGTGTATAACGGGCGGAGTGTATAACGGGCGGAGTGTATGACGGTCGGAGTGTATAACGGTCGGAGTGTAAAACGGGCTGAGTGTATAACGGGCGGGGTGTATAACGGTCGGAGTGTATAACGGGCTGAGTGTATAACGGGCGGGGTGTATAACGGGCGGAGTGTAAAACGGGCGGAGTGTACAACGGGCGGAGTGTATAACGGGCGGAGTGTATAACGGGCGGAGTGTATAACGGGCGGAGTGTATAATGTTCGGAGTGTATAACGGGCGGAGTGTATAACGGGCGGGGTTTTATAACGGGCGGAGTGTATAACGGGCGGAGTGTATAAGCGGCGGGTGTATAACGGGCGGTGTGTATAACGGGCGGAGTGTATAACGGGCGTAGTGTATCACAGTTGGGGTGTAAAACGGGTGGAGTGTATAACGGGTGGAGTGTATAACGGGCGGAGTGTATAAAGGGCGGAGTGTATAACGGGTGGAGTGTATAACGGGCGGAGTGTATAACGGTCGGAGTGTATAACGGTCGGAGTGTATAACGGGCTGAGTGTATAACGGGCGGGGTGTATAACGGTCGGAGTGTATAACGGGTTAAGTGTATAACGGGCGGAGTGTATAACGGGCTGAGTGTATAATGGGCGGAGTGTATAACGGGCGGAGTGTATAACGGGCGGAGTGTATAACGGGCGGGGTGTATAACGGGCGGAGTGTATAACGGGCGGAGTGTATAACGGGCTGAGTGTATAGCGGGCGGAGTGTATAACGGGCGGAGTGTATAACGGGCGGAGTGTATAACGGGCGGGGTGTATAACGGGCGGGGTGTATACCGGGGGGGTTGTATAACGGGCTGAGTGTATAACGGGCGGAGTGTATAATGGGCGGAGTGTATAACGGGCAGAGTGTATAACGGGCTGAGTGTATAACGGGTGGGGTGTATAACGGGTGGAGTGTATAACGGGCGGAGTGTATAACGGGCGGAGTGTATGACGGTCGGAGTGTATAACGGTCGGAGTGTATAACGGGCTGAGTGTATAACGGGCGGGGTGTATAACGGTCGGAGTGTATAACGGGCTGAGTGTATAACGGGCGGGGTGTATAACGGGCGGAGTGTAAAACGGGCGGAGTGTACAACGGGCGGAGTGTATAACGGGCGGAGTGTATAACGGGCGGAGTGTATAACGGGCGGAGTGTATAACGGGCGGAGTGTATAATGTTCGGAGTGTATAACGGGCGGAGTGTATAACGGGCGGGGTTTTATAACGGGCGGAGTATATAACGGGCGGAGTGTATAAGCGGCGGGTGTATAACGGGCGGTGTGTATAACGGGCGGAGTGTATAACGGGCGTAGTGTATAACAGTTGGGGTGTAAAACGGGTGGAGTGTATAACGGGCGGAGTGTATAACGGGCGGAGTGTATAACGGGCGGAGTGTATAACGGGTGGGGTGTATAACGGGCGGAGTGTATAACGGGCTGAGTGTATAACGGGTGGGGTGTATAACGGGTGGAGTGTATAACGGGCGGAGTGTATAACGGTCGGAGTGTATAACGGTCGGAGTGTATAACGGGCTGAGTGTATAACGGGCGGGGTGTATAACGGTCGGAGTGTATAACGGGCTGAGTGTATAACGGGCGGAGTGTGCGGAGTGTATAACGGGCGGAGTGTATAACGGGCTGAGTGTATAGCGGGCGGAGTGTATAACGGGCGGTGTGTATAACGGGCGGGGTGTATAACGGGCGGAGTGTATAAAGGGCGGTGTGTATAACGGGCGCAGTGTATAACGGGCGGAGTGTATAACGGGCAGAGTGTATAACGGGCGGAGTGTATAATGGGCGGAGTGTATAACGGGCGCAGTGTATAACGGGCGGAGTGTATAACGGGCAGAGTGTATAACGGGCGGGGTGTATAACGGGCGGGGTGTATAACGGGCGGAGTGTATAACGGGCGGTGTGCATAACGGGCGGAGTGTATAACGGGCGGAGTGTATAACGGGCTGAGTGTATAATGGGCGGAGTGTATAACGGGCGGAGTGTATAACGGGCGGAGTGTATAACGGGCGGAGCGTATAACGGGCGGAGTGTATAACGGGCGGGGTGTATAACGGGCGGAGTGTATAACGGGCGGAGTGTATAACAGGCGGGGTGTATAATGGGCGGAGTGTATAACGGGCGGTGTGTATAACGGGCAGAGTGTATAACGGGCGGAGTGTATAATGGGCGGAGTGTATAACGGGCGGTGTGTATAACGGGCGGAGTGTATAACGGGCGGAGTGTATAACGGGCGGGGTGTATAACGGGCGGGGTGTATAACGGGCGGGGTGTATAACGGGCGGAGTGTATAACGGGCTGAGTGTATAACGGGTGGGGTGTATAACGGGCGGAGTGTATAACGGGCGGAGTGTATAACGGTCGGAGTGTATAACGGTCGGAGTGTATAACGGGCTGGGTGTATAACGGGCGGGGTGTATAACGGACGGAGTGTATAACAGGCTGAGTGTATAACGGGCGGGGTGTATAACGGGCGGAGTGTATAACGGGCGGAGTGTACAACGGGCGGAGTGTATAACGGGCGGTGTGTATAACGGGCGGAGTGTATAACGGGCGGAGTGTATAACGGGCGGAGTGTATAATGGTCGGAGTGTATAACGGGCGGAGTGTATAACGGGCGGGGTTTTATAACGGGCGGAGTGTATAACGGGCGGAGTGTATAAGCGGCGGGTGTATAACGGGCGGTGTGTATAACGGGCGGAGTGTATAACGGGCGTAGTGTATCACAGTTGGGGTGTAAAACGGGTGGAGTGTATAACGGGTGGAGTGTATAACGGGCGGAGTGTATAAAGGGCGGAGTGTATAACGGGTGGAGTGTATAACGGGCGGAGTGCATAACGGTCGGAGTGTATAACGGTCGGAGTGTATAACGGGCTGAGTGTATAACGGGCGGGGTGTATAACGGTCGGAGTGTATAACGGGTTAAGTGTATAACGGGCGGAGTGTATAACGGGCTGAGTGTATAATGGGCGGAGTGTATAACGGGCGGAGTGTATAACGGGCGGAGTGTATAACGGGCGGGGTGTATAACGGGCGGAGTGTATAACGGGCGGAGTGTATAACGGGCTGAGTGTATAGCGGGCGGAGTGTATAACGGGCGGAGTGTATAACGGGCGGAGTGTATAACGGGCGGGGTGTATAACGGGCGGGGTGTATAACGGGCGGGGTGTATACCGGGGGGGTTGTATAACGGGCTGAGTGTATAACGGGCGGAGTGTATAATGGGCGGAGTGTATAACGGGCAGAGTGTATAACGGGCTGAGTGTATAACGGGTGGGGTGTATAACGGGTGGAGTGTATAACGGGCGGAGTGTATAACGGGCGGAGTGTATGACGGTCGGAGTGTATAACGGTCGGAGTGTATAACGGGCTGAGTGTATAACGGGCGGGGTGTATAACGGTTGGAGTGTATAACGGGCTGAGTGTATAACGGGCGGGGTGTATAACGGGCGGAGTGTAAAACGGGCGGAGTGTACAACGGGCGGAGTGTATAACGGGCGGAGTGTATAACGGGCGGAGTGTATAACGGGCGGAGTGTATAACGGGCGGAGTGTATAATGTTCGGAGTGTATAACGGGCGGAGTGTATAACGGGCGGGGTTTTATAACGGGCGGAGTATATAACGGGCGGAGTGTATAAGCGGCGGGTGTATAACGGGCGGTGTGTATAACGGGCGGAGTGTATAACGGGCGTAGTGTATAACAGTTGGGGTGTAAAACGGGTGGAGTGTATAACGGGCGGAGTGTATAACGGGCGGAGTGTATAACGGGCGGAGTGTATAACGGGTGGGGTGTATAACGGGCGGAGTGTATAACGGGCTGAGTGTATAACGGGTGGGGTGTATAACGGGTGGAGTGTATAACGGGCGGAGTGTATAACGGTCGGAGTGTATAACGGTCGGAGTGTATAACGGGCTGAGTGTATAACGGGCGGGGTGTATAACGGTCGGAGTGTATAACGGGCTGAGTGTATAACGGGCGGAGTGTGCGGAGTGTATAACGGGCGGAGTGTATAACGGGCTGAGTGTATAGCGGGCGGAGTGTATAACGGGCGGTGTGTATAACGGGCGGGGTGTATAACGGGCGGAGTGTATAAAGGGCGGTGTGTATAACGGGCGCAGTGTATAACGGGCGGAGTGTTTGACGGGCAGAGTGTATAACGGGCGGAGTGTATAATGGGCGGAGTGTATAACGGGCGCAGTGTATAACGGGCGGAGTGTATAACGGGCAGAGTGTATAACGGGCGGGGTGTATAACGGGCGGGGTGTATAACGGGCGGAGTGTATAACGGGCGGTGTGCATAACGGGCGGAGTGTATAACGGGCGGAGTGTATAACGGGCTGAGTGTATAATGGGCGGAGTGTATAACGGGCGGAGTGTATAACGGGCGGAGTGTATAACGGGCGGAGCGTATAACGGGCGGAGTGTATAACGGGCGGGGTGTATAACGGGCGGAGTGTATAACGGGCGGAGTGTATAACGGGCGGGGTGTATAATGGGCGGAGTGTATAACGGGCGGTGTGTATAACGGGCAGAGTGTATAACGGGCGGAGTGTATAATGGGCGGAGTGTATAACGGGCGGTGTGTATAACGGGCGGAGTGTATAACGGGCGGAGTGTATAACGGGCGGGGTGTATAACGGGCGGGGTGTATAACGGGCGGGGTGTATAACGGGCGGAGTGTATAACGGGCTGAGTGTATAACGGGTGGGGTGTATAACGGGCGGAGTGTATAACGGGCGGAGTGTATAACGGTCGGAGTGTATAACGGTCGGAGTGTATAACGGGCTGGGTGTATAACGGGCGGGGTGTATAACGGACGGAGTGTATAACAGGCTGAGTGTATAACGGGCGGGGTGTATAACGGGCGGAGTGTATAACGGGCGGAGTGTACAACGGGCGGAGTGTATAACGGGCGGTGTGTATAACGGGCGGAGTGTATAACGGGCAGAGTGTATAACGGGCGGAGTGTATAATGGTCGGAGTGTATAAGCGGCGGGTGTATAACGGGCGGTGTGTATAACGGGCGGAGTGTATAACGGGCGTAGTGTATCACAGTTGGGGTGTAAAACGGGTGGAGTGTATAACGGGTGGAGTGTATAACGGGCGGAGTGTATAAAGGGCGGAGTGTATAACGGGTGGAGTGTATAACGGGCGGAGTGTATAACGGTCGGAGTGTATAACGGTCGGAGTGTATAACGGGCTGAGTGTATAACGGGCGGGGTGTATAACGGTCGGAGTGTATAACGGGTTAAGTGTATAACGGGCGGAGTGTATAACGGGCTGAGTGTATAATGGGCGGAGTGTATAACGGGCGGAGTGTATAACGGGCGGAGTGTATAACGGGCGGGGTGTATAACGGGCGGAGTGTATAACGGGCGGAGTGTATAACGGGCTGAGTGTATAGCGGGCGGAGTGTATAACGGGCGGAGTGTATAACGGGCGGAGTGTATAACGGGCGGAGTGTATAACGGGCGGGGTGTATAACGGGCGGGGTGTATAACGGGCGGGGTGTATACCGGGGGGGTTGTATAACGGGCTGAGTGTATAACGGGCGGAGTGTATAATGGGCGGAGTGTATAACGGGCAGAGTGTATAACGGGCTGAGTGTATAACGGGTGGGGTGTATAACGGGTGGAGTGTATAACGGGCGGAGTGTATAACGGGCGGAGTGTATGACGGTCGGAGTGTATAACGGTCGGAGTGTAAAACGGGCTGAGTGTATAACGGGCGGGGTGTATAACGGTCGGAGTGTATAACGGGCTGAGTGTATAACGGGCGGGGTGTATAACGGGCGGAGTGTAAAACGGGCGGAGTGTACAACGGGCGGAGTGTATAACGGGCGGAGTGTATAACGGGCGGAGTGTATAACGGGCGGAGTGTATAATGTTCGGAGTGTATAACGGGCGGAGTGTATAACGGGCGGGGTTTTATAACGGGCGGAGTGTATAACGGGCGGAGTGTATAAGCGGCGGGTGTATAACGGGCGGTGTGTATAACGGGCGGAGTGTATAACGGGCGTAGTGTATCACAGTTGGGGTGTAAAACGGGTGGAGTGTATAACGGGTGGAGTGTATAACGGGCGGAGTGTATAAAGGGCGGAGTGTATAACGGGTGGAGTGTATAACGGGCGGAGTGTATAACGGTCGGAGTGTATAACGGTCGGAGTGTATAACGGGCTGAGTGTATAACGGGCGGGGTGTATAACGGTCGGAGTGTATAACGGGTTAAGTGTATAACGGGCGGAGTGTATAACGGGCTGAGTGTATAATGGGCGGAGTGTATAACGGGCGGAGTGTATAACGGGCGGAGTGTATAACGGGCGGGGTGTATAACGGGCGGAGTGTATAACGGGCGGAGTGTATAACGGGCTGAGTGTATAGCGGGCGGAGTGTATAACGGGCGGAGTGTATAACGGGCGGAGTGTATAACGGGCGGGGTGTATAACGGGCGGGGTGTATACCGGGGGGGTTGTATAACGGGCTGAGTGTATAACGGGCGGAGTGTATAATGGGCGGAGTGTATAACGGGCAGAGTGTATAACGGGCTGAGTGTATAACGGGTGGGGTGTATAACGGGTGGAGTGTATAACGGGCGGAGTGTATAACGGGCGGAGTGTATGACGGTCGGAGTGTATAACGGTCGGAGTGTATAACG
This sequence comes from Somniosus microcephalus, assembly GCF_052327205.1. Lineage (NCBI taxonomy): Eukaryota > Metazoa > Chordata > Chondrichthyes > Squaliformes > Somniosidae > Somniosus > Somniosus microcephalus. Next base: position 463,365 of record NW_028225326.1, on the reverse strand, counting down.
GGCTGAGTGTATAACGGGCGGGGTGTATAACGGTCGGAGTGTATAACGGGCTGAGTGTATAACGGGCGGGGTGTATAACGGGCGGAGTGTAAAACGGGCGGAGTGTACAACGGGCGGAGTGTATAACGGGCGGAGTGTATAACGGGCGGAGTGTATAACGGGCGGAGTGTATAACGGGCGGAGTGTATAATGTTCGGAGTGTATAACGGGCGGAGTGTATAACGGGCGGGGTTTTATAACGGGCGGAGTATATAACGGGCGGAGTGTATAAGCGGCGGGTGTATAACGGGCGGTGTGTATAACGGGCGGAGTGTATAACGGGCGTAGTGTATAACAGTTGGGGTGTAAAACGGGTGGAGTGTATAACGGGCGGAGTGTATAACGGGCGGAGTGTATAACGGGCGGAGTGTATAACGGGTGGGGTGTATAACGGGCGGAGTGTATAACGGGCTGAGTGTATAACGGGTGGGGTGTATAACGGGTGGAGTGTATAACGGGCGGAGTGTATAACGGTCGGAGTGTATAACGGTCGGAGTGTATAACGGGCTGAGTGTATAACGGGCGGGGTGTATAACGGTCGGAGTGTATAACGGGCTGAGTGTATAACGGGCGGAGTGTGCGGAGTGTATAACGGGCGGAGTGTATAACGGGCTGAGTGTATAGCGGGCGGAGTGTATAACGGGCGGTGTGTATAACGGGCGGGGTGTATAACGGGCGGAGTGTATAAAGGGCGGTGTGTATAACGGGCGCAGTGTATAACGGGCGGAGTGTTTGACGGGCAGAGTGTATAACGGGCGGAGTGTATAATGGGCGGAGTGTATAACGGGCGCAGTGTATAACGGGCGGAGTGTATAACGGGCAGAGTGTATAACGGGCGGGGTGTATAACGGGCGGGGTGTATAACGGGCGGAGTGTATAACGGGCGGTGTGCATAACGGGCGGAGTGTATAACGGGCGGAGTGTATAACGGGCTGAGTGTATAATGGGCGGAGTGTATAACGGGCGGAGTGTATAACGGGCGGAGTGTATAACGGGCGGAGCGTATAACGGGCGGAGTGTATAACGGGCGGGGTGTATAACGGGCGGAGTGTATAACGGGCGGAGTGTATAACGGGCGGGGTGTATAATGGGCGGAGTGTATAACGGGCGGTGTGTATAACGGGCAGAGTGTATAACGGGCGGAGTGTATAATGGGCGGAGTGTATAACGGGCGGTGTGTATAACGGGCGGAGTGTATAACGGGCGGAGTGTATAACGGGCGGGGTGTATAACGGGCGGGGTGTATAACGGGCGGGGTGTATAACGGGCGGAGTGTATAACGGGCTGAGTGTATAACGGGTGGGGTGTATAACGGGCGGAGTGTATAACGGGCGGAGTGTATAACGGTCGGAGTGTATAACGGTCGGAGTGTATAACGGGCTGGGTGTATAACGGGCGGGGTGTATAACGGACGGAGTGTATAACAGGCTGAGTGTATAACGGGCGGGGTGTATAACGGGCGGAGTGTATAACGGGCGGAGTGTACAACGGGCGGAGTGTATAACGGGCGGTGTGTATAACGGGCGGAGTGTATAACGGGCAGAGTGTATAACGGGCGGAGTGTATAATGGTCGGAGTGTATAAGCGGCGGGTGTATAACGGGCGGTGTGTATAACGGGCGGAGTGTATAACGGGCGTAGTGTATCACAGTTGGGGTGTAAAACGGGTGGAGTGTATAACGGGTGGAGTGTATAACGGGCGGAGTGTATAAAGGGCGGAGTGTATAACGGGTGGAGTGTATAACGGGCGGAGTGTATAACGGGCGGAGTGTATAACGGTCGGAGTGTATAACGGGCTGAGTGTATAACGGGCGGGGTGTATAACGGTCGGAGTGTATAACGGGTTAAGTGTATAACGGGCGGAGTGTATAACGGGCTGAGTGTATAATGGGCGGAGTGTATAACGGGCGGAGTGTATAACGGGCGGAGTGTATAACGGGCGGGGTGTATAACGGGCGGAGTGTATAACGGGCGGAGTGTATAACGGGCTGAGTGTATAGCGGGCGGAGTGTATAACGGGCGGAGTGTATAACGGGCGGAGTGTATAACGGGCGGAGTGTATAACGGGCGGGGTGTATAACGGGCGGGGTGTATAACGGGCGGGGTGTATACCGGGGGGGTTGTATAACGGGCTGAGTGTATAACGGGCGGAGTGTATAATGGGCGGAGTGTATAACGGGCAGAGTGTATAACGGGCTGAGTGTATAACGGGTGGGGTGTATAACGGGTGGAGTGTATAACGGGCGGAGTGTATAACGGGCGGAGTGTATGACGGTCGGAGTGTATAACGGTCGGAGTGTATAACGGGCTGAGTGTATAACGGGCGGGGTGTATAACGGTCGGAGTGTATAACGGGCTGAGTGTATAACGGGCGGGGTGTATAACGGGCGGAGTGTAAAACGGGCGGAGTGTACAACGGGCGGAGTGTATAACGGGCGGAGTGTATAACGGGCGGAGTGTATAACGGGCGGAGTGTATAATGTTCGGAGTGTATAACGGGCGGAGTGTATAACGGGCGGGGTTTTATAACGGGCGGAGTATATAACGGGCGGAGTGTATAAGCGGCGGGTGTATAACGGGCGGTGTGTATAACGGGCGGAGTGTATAACGGGCGTAGTGTATAACAGTTGGGGTGTAAAACGGGTGGAGTGTATAACGGGCGGAGTGTATAACGGGCGGAGTGTATAACGGGCGGAGTGTATAACGGGTGGGGTGTATAACGGGCGGAGTGTATAACGGGCTGAGTGTATAACGGGTGGGGTGTATAACGGGTGGAGTGTATAACGGGCGGAGTGTATAACGGTCGGAGTGTATAACGGTCGGAGTGTATAACGGGCTGAGTGTATAACGGGCGGGGTGTATAACGGTCGGAGTGTATAACGGGCTGAGTGTATAACGGGCGGAGTGTGCGGAGTGTATAACGGGCGGAGTGTATAACGGGCTGAGTGTATAGCGGGCGGAGTGTATAACGGGCGGTGTGTATAACGGGCGGGGTGTATAACGGGCGGAGTGTATAAAGGGCGGTGTGTATAACGGGCGCAGTGTATAACGGGCGGAGTGTATAACGGGCAGAGTGTATAACGGGCGGAGTGTATAATGGGCGGAGTGTATAACGGGCGCAGTGTATAACGGGCGGAGTGTATAACGGGCAGAGTGTATAACGGGCGGGGTGTATAACGGGCGGGGTGTATAACGGGCGGAGTGTATAACGGGCGGTGTGCATAACGGGCGGAGTGTATAACGGGCGGAGTGTATAACGGGCTGAGTGTATAATGGGCGGAGTGTATAACGGGCGGAGTGTATAACGGGCGGAGTGTATAACGGGCGGAGCGTATAACGGGCGGAGTGTATAACGGGCGGGGTGTATAACGGGCGGAGTGTATAACGGGCGGAGTGTATAACGGGCGGGGTGTATAATGGGCGGAGTGTATAACGGGCGGTGTGTATAACGGGCAGAGTGTATAACGGGCGGAGTGTATAATGGGCGGAGTGTATAACGGGCGGTGTGTATAACGGGCGGAGTGTATAACGGGCGGAGTGTATAACGGGCGGGGTGTATAACGGGCGGGGTGTATAACGGGCGGGGTGTATAACGGGCGGAGTGTATAACGGGCTGAGTGTATAACGGGTGGGGTGTATAACGGGCGGAGTGTATAACGGGCGGAGTGTATAACGGTCGGAGTGTATAACGGTCGGAGTGTATAACGGGCTGGGTGTATAACGGGCGGGGTGTATAACGGACGGAGTGTATAACAGGCTGAGTGTATAACGGGCGGGGTGTATAACGGGCGGAGTGTATAACGGGCGGAGTGTACAACGGGCGGAGTGTATAACGGGCGGTGTGTATAACGGGCGGAGTGTATAACGGGCAGAGTGTATAACGGGCGGAGTGTATAATGGTCGGAGTGTATAACGGGCGGAGTGTATAACGGGCGGGGTTTTATAACGGGCGGAGTGTATAACGGGCGGAGTGTATAAGCGGCGGGTGTATAACGGGCGGTGTGTATAACGGGCGGAGTGTATAACGGGCGTAGTGTATCACAGTTGGGGTGTAAAACGGGTGGAGTGTATAACGGGCGGAGTGTATAACGGGCGGAGTGTATAACGGGCGGAGTGTATAACGGGCGGAGTGTATAACGGTCGGAGTGTATAACGGTCGGAGTGTATAACGGGCTGAGTGTATAACGGGCGGGGTGTATAACGGTCGGAGTGTATAACGGGTTAAGTGTATAACGGGCGGAGTGTATAACGGGCTGAGTGTATAATGGGCGGAGTGTATAACGGGCGGAGTGTATAACGGGCGGAGTGTATAACGGGCGGGGTGTATAACGGGCGGAGTGTATAACGGGCGGAGTGTATAACGGGCTGAGTGTATAGCGGGCGGAGTGTATAACGGGCGGAGTGTATAACGGGCGGAGTGTATAACGGGCGGAGTGTATAACGGGCGGGGTGTATAACGGGCGGGGTGTATAACGGGCGGGGTGTATACCGGGGGGGTTGTATAACGGGCTGAGTGTATAACGGGCGGAGTGTATAATGGGCGGAGTGTATAACGGGCAGAGTGTATAACGGGCTGAGTGTATAACGGGTGGGGTGTATAACGGGTGGAGTGTATAACGGGCGGAGTGTATAACGGTCGGAGTGTATAACGGGCTGAGTGTATAACGGGCGGGGTGTATAACGGTCGGAGTGTATAACGGGCAGAGTGTATAACGGGCTGAGTGTATAACGGGTGGGGTGTATAACGGGCAGAGTGTATAACGGGCGGAGTGTATACCGGGGGGGTTGTATAACGGTCGGAGTGTATAACGGGCTGAGTGTATAACGGGCGGAGTGTGCGGAGTGTATAACGGGCTGAGTGTATAACGGGCGGGGTGTATAACGGTCGGAGTGTATAACGGGCTGAGTGTATAACGGGCGGAGTGTGCGGAGTGTATAACGGGCGGAGTGTATAACGGGCTGAGTGTATAGCGGGCGGAGTGTATAACGGGCGGTGTGTATAACGGGCGGGGTGTATAACGGGCGGAGTGTATAAAGGGCGGTGTGTATAACGGGCGCAGTGTATAACGGGCGGAGTGTATAACGGGCAGAGTGTATAACGGGCGGAGTGTATAATGGGCGGAGTGTATAACGGGCGCAGTGTATAACGGGCGGAGTGTATAACGGGCAGAGTGTATAACGGGCGGGGTGTATAACGGGCGGGGTGTATAACGGGCGGAGTGTATAACGGGCGGTGTGCATAACGGGCGGAGTGTATAACGGGCGGAGTGTATAACGGGCTGAGTGTATAATGGGCGGAGTGTATAACGGGCGGAGTGTATAACGGGCGGAGTGTATAACGGGCGGAGCGTATAACGGGCGGAGTGTATAACGGGCGGGGTGTATAACGGGCGGAGTGTATAACGGGCGGAGTGTATAACGGGCGGGGTGTATAATGGGCGGAGTGTATAACGGGCGGTGTGTATAACGGGCAGAGTGTATAACGGGCGGAGTGTATAATGGGCGGAGTGTATAACGGGCGGTGTGTATAACGGGCGGAGTGTATAACGGGCGGAGTGTATAACGGGCGGGGTGTATAACGGGCGGGGTGTATAACGGGCGGGGTGTATAACGGGCGGAGTGTATAACGGGCTGAGTGTATAACGGGTGGGGTGTATAACGGGCGGAGTGTATAACGGGCGGAGTGTATAACGGTCGGAGTGTATAACGGTCGGAGTGTATAACGGGCTGGGTGTATAACGGGCGGGGTGTATAACGGACGGAGTGTATAACAGGCTGAGTGTATAACGGGCGGGGTGTATAACGGGCGGAGTGTATAACGGGCGGAGTGTACAACGGGCGGAGTGTATAACGGGCGGTGTGTATAACGGGCGGAGTGTATAACGGGCAGAGTGTATAACGGGCGGAGTGTATAATGGTCGGAGTGTATAACGGGCGGAGTGTATAACGGGCGGGGTTTTATAACGGGCGGAGTGTATAACGGGCGGAGTGTATAAGCGGCGGGTGTATAACGGGCGGTGTGTATAACGGGCGGAGTGTATAACGGGCGTAGTGTATCACAGTTGGGGTGTAAAACGGGTGGAGTGTATAACGGGCGGAGTGTATAACGGGCGGAGTGTATAACGGGTGGAGTGTATAACGGGCGGAGTGTATAACGGTCGGAGTGTATAACGGTCGGAGTGTATAACGGGCTGAGTGTATAACGGGCGGGGTGTATAACGGTCGGAGTGTATAACGGGTTAAGTGTATAACGGGCGGAGTGTATAACGGGCTGAGTGTATAATGGGCGGAGTGTATAACGGGCGGAGTGTATAACGGGCGGAGTGTATAACGGGCGGGGTGTATAACGGGCGGAGTGTATAACGGGCGGAGTGTATAACGGGCTGAGTGTATAGCGGGCGGAGTGTATAACGGGCGGAGTGTATAACGGGCGGAGTGTATAACGGGCGGAGTGTATAACGGGCGGGGTGTATAACGGGCGGGGTGTATAACGGGCGGGGTGTATACCGGGGGGGTTGTATAACGGGCTGAGTGTATAACGGGCGGAGTGTATAATGGGCGGAGTGTATAACGGGCAGAGTGTATAACGGGCTGAGTGTATAACGGGTGGGGTGTATAACGGGTGGAGTGTATAACGGGCGGAGTGTATAACGGTCGGAGTGTATAACGGGCTGAGTGTATAACGGGCGAGGTGTATAACGGTCGGAGTGTATAACGGGCAGAGTGTATAACGGGCTGAGTGTATAACGGGTGGGGTGTATAACGGGTGGAGTGTATAACGGGCGGAGTGTATAACGGTCGGAGTGTATAACGGGCTGAGTGTATAACGGGCGGGGTGTATAACGGTCGGAGTGTATAACGGGCTGAGTGTATAACGGGCGGGGTGTATAACGGGCGGAGTGTATAACGGGCGGAGTGTACAACGGGCGGAGTGTACAACGGGCGGAGTGTATAACGGGCGGAGTGTATAACGGGCGGAGTGTATAACGGTCGGAGTGTATAACGGGTGGAGTGTATAACGGGCGGGGTGTATAACGGGCGGAGTGTATAACGGGCGGAGTGTATAAGCGGCGGGTGTATAACGGGCGGAGTGTATAACGGGCGGAGTGTATAACGGGCGTAGTGTATAACAGTTGGGGTGTAAAACGGGTGGAGTGTATAATGGCCGGAGTGTATAACGGGCGGAGTGTATAACGGGCGGAGTGTATAACGGGCGGAGTGTATAACGGGCGGGGTGTATAACTGGCTGAGTGTATAAAGGGCGGAGTGCATAACGGGCGGCGTGTATAAAGGGCAGAGTGTATAACGGGCGGAGTGTATAACGAGCGGAGTGTATAACGGGCGGAGTGTATAACGGGTGGAGTGTATAACGGGCGGAGTGTATAACGGGAGGAGTGTATATCGGGCGGGGTGTATAACGGGCGGGGTGTATAACGGGCGGAGTGTATAACGGGCGGGGTGTATAACGGGCGGAGTGTATAACGGGCGGAGTGTTTAACGGGCGGTGTGTATAACGGGCGGAGTGTAGAACAGGCTGAGTGTTTAGCGGGCGGAGTGTATAACGGGCGGAGCGTATAACGGGCGGAGTGTAAAACGGGTGGAGTGTATAATGGGCGGGGTGTATAACGGGTGGAGTGTATAACTTGCGGTGTGTATAACGGGCGGAGTGATTAACAGGCGGGGTGTATAACGGGCGGGGTGTATAAAGGGCGGAGTGTATAACGGGGGAGTGTATAACGGGCGGAGTGTATAATGGGCGGGGTGTATAACGGGCAGAGTGTATTACGGGCGGAGTGTATAAAGGGCGTAGTGTATAACGGGCGGAGTGTATAACGGGCGGGGTGTATAACGGGCGGAGTGTATAACGGGCGGAGTGTATAACGGCCGGAGTGTATAACGGGTGGAGTGTATAACGGGCGGGGTGTATAACGGGCGGGGTGTATAACGGGCGGAGTGTATAACGGGTGGGGTGTATAACGGGCTGACTGTATAAAGGGCGGAGTGTATAACGGGCGGCGTGTATAACGGGCGGAGTGTATAACGGGCGGAGTGTATAACGAGCGGAGTGTATAACGTGCGGAGTGTATAACGGGCGGAGTGTATAACGGGCGGAGTGTGCGGAGTGTATAACGGGCGGAGTGTATAACGGGCTGAGTGTATAGCGGGCGGAGTGTATAACGGGCGGTGTGTATAACGGGCGGGGTGTATAACGGGCGGAGTGTATAAAGGGCGGTGTGTATAACGGGCGGAGTGTATAACGGGCGGAGTGTATAATGGGCGGAGTGTATAACGGGCGCAGTGTATAACGGGCGGAGTGTATAACGGGCAGAGTGTATAACGGGCGGGGTGTATAACGGGCGGGGTGTATAACGGGCGGAGTGTATAACGGGCGGTGTGCATAACGGGCGGAGTGTATAACGGGCGGAGTGTATAACGGGCTAAGTGTATAATGGGCGGAGTGTATAACGGGCGGAGTGTATAACGGGCGGATTGTATAACGGGCGGAGTGTATAACGGGCGGGGTGTATAACGGGCGGAGTGTATAACGGGTGGAGTGTATAACGGGCAGAGTGTATAACGGGCTGAGTGTATAGCGGGCGGAGTGTATAACGGGCGGAGTGTATAACGGGCGGGGTGTATAACGGGCGGGGTGTATAACGGGCGGGGTGTATAACGGGCGGGGTGTATACCGGGGGGGGTTGTATAACGGGCTGAGTGTATAACGGGCGGAGTGTATAATGGGCGGAGTGTATAACGGGCAGAGTGTATAACGGGCTGAGTGTATAACGGGTGGGGTGTATAACGGGTGGAGTGTATAACGGGCGGAGTGTATAACGGTCGGAGTGTATAACGGGCGGAGTGTATAACGGGCGGTGTGTATAACGGGAGGAGTGTATAACGGGCGGAGTGTATAACGGGCGGGGTGTATAACGGGCGGGGTGTATAACGGGCGGGGTGTATAACGGGCTGGGTGTATAACGGGCGGAGTGTATAACGGGCGGAGTGTATAACGGGCGGAGTGTATAACGGGCTGAGTGTATAACGGGTGGGGTGTATAACGGGCGGAGTGTATAACGGGCGGAGTGTATGACGGTCGGAGTGTATAACGGTCGGAGTGTATAACGGGCTGAGTGTATAACGGGCGGGGTGTATAACGGTCGGAGTGTATAACGGGCTGAGTGTATAACGGGCGGGGTGTATAACGGGCGGAGTGTAAAACGGGCGGAGTGTACAACGGGCGGAGTGTATAACGGGCGGAGTGTATAACGGGCGGAGTGTATAACGGGCGGAGTGTATAACGGGCGGAGTGTATAATGTTCGGAGTGTATAACGGGCGGAGTGTATAACGGGCGGGGTTTTATAACGGGCGGAGTATATAACGGGCGGAGTGTATAAGCGGCGGGTGTATAACGGGCGGTGTGTATAACGGGCGGAGTGTATAACGGGCGTAGTGTATAACAGTTGGGGTGTAAAACGGGCGGAGTGTATAACGGGCGGAGTGTATAACGGGCGGAGTGTATAACGGGCGGAGTGTATAACGGGTGGGGTGTATAACGGGCGGAGTGTATAACGGGCTGAGTGTATAACGGGTGGGGTGTATAACGGGTGGAGTGTATAACGGGCGGAGTGTATAACGGTCGGAGTGTATAACGGTCGGAGTGTATAACGGGCTGAGTGTATAACGGGCGGGGTGTATAACGGTCGGAGTGTATAACGGGCTGAGTGTATAACGGGCGGAGTGTGCGGAGTGTATAACGGGCGGAGTGTATAACGGGCTGAGTGTATAGCGGGCGGAGTGTATAACGGGCGGTGTGTATAACGGGCGGGGTGTATAACGGGCGGAGTGTATAAAGGGCGGTGTGTATAACGGGCGCAGTGTATAACGGGCGGAGTGTATAACGGGCAGAGTGTATAACGGGCGGAGTGTATAATGGGCGGAGTGTATAACGGGCGCAGTGTATAACGGGCGGAGTGTATAACGGGCAGAGTGTATAACGGGCGGGGTGTATAACGGGCGGGGTGTATAACGGGCGGAGTGTATAACGGGCGGTGTGCATAACGGGCGGAGTGTATAACGGGCGGAGTGTATAACGGGCTGAGTGTATAATGGGCGGAGTGTATAACGGGCGGAGTGTATAACGGGCGGAGTGTATAACGGGCGGAGCGTATTACGGGCGGAGTGTATAACGGGCGGGGTGTATAACGGGCGGAGTGTATAACGGGCGGAGTGTATAACGGGCGGGGTGTATAATGGGCGGAGTGTATAACGGGCGGTGTGTATAACGGGCAGAGTGTATAACGGGCGGAGTGTATAATGGGCGGAGTGTATAACGGGCGGTGTGTATAACGGGCGGAGTGTATAACGGGCGGAGTGTATAACGGGCGGGGTGTATAACGGGCGGGGTGTATAACGGGCGGGGTGTATAACGGGCGGAGTGTATAACGGGCTGAGTGTATAACGGGTGGGGTGTATAACGGGCGGAGTGTATAACGGGCGGAGTGTATAACGGTCGGAGTGTATAACGGTCGGAGTGTATAACGGGCTGGGTGTATAACGGGCGGGGTGTATAACGGACGGAGTGTATAACAGGCTGAGTGTATAACGGGCGGGGTGTATAACGGGCGGAGTGTATAACGGGCGGAGTGTACAACGGGCGGAGTGTATAACGGGCGGTGTGTATAACGGGCGGAGTGTATAACGGGCGGAGTGTATAACGGGCGGAGTGTATAATGGTCGGAGTGTATAACGGGCGGAGTGTATAACGGGCGGGGTTTTATAACGGGCGGAGTGTATAACGGGCGGAGTGTATAAGCGGCGGGTGTATAACGGGCGGTGTGTATAACGGGCGGAGTGTATAACGGGCGTAGTGTATCACAGTTGGGGTGTAAAACGGGTGGAGTGTATAACGGGTGGAGTGTATAACGGGCGGAGTGTATAAAGGGCGGAGTGTATAACGGGTGGAGTGTATAACGGGCGGAGTGTATAACGGTCGGAGTGTATAACGGTCGGAGTGTATAACGGGCTGAGTGTATAACGGGCGGGGTGTATAACGGTCGGAGTGTATAACGGGTTAAGTGTATAACGGGCGGAGTGTATAACGGGCTGAGTGTATAATGGGCGGAGTGTATAACGGGCGGAGTGTATAACGGGCGGAGTGTATAACGGGCGGGGTGTATAATGGGCGGAGTGTATAACGGGCGGAGTGTATAACGGGCTGAGTGTATAGCGGGCGGAGTGTATAACGGGCGGAGTGTATAACGGGCGGAGTGTATAACGGGCGGAGTGTATAACGGGCGGGGTGTATAACGGGCGGAGTGTATAACGGGCGGGGTGTATACCGGGGGGGTTGTATAACGGGCTGAGTGTATAACGGGCGGAGTGTATAATGGGCGGAGTGTATAACGGGCAGAGTGTATAACGGGCTGAGTGTATAACGGGTGGGGTGTATAACGGGTGGAGTGTATAACGGGCGGAGTGTATAACGGGCGGAGTGTATGACGGTCGGAGTGTATAACGGTCGGAGTGTATAACGGGCTGAGTGTATAACGGGCGGGGTGTATAACGGTCGGAGTGTATAACGGGCTGAGTGTATAACGGGCGGGGTGTATAACGGGCGGAGTGTAAAACGGGCGGAGTGTACAACGGGCGGAGTGTATAACGGGCGGAGTGTATAACGGGCGGAGTGTATAACGGGCGGAGTGTATAACGGGCGGAGTGTATAATGTTCGGAGTGTATAACGGGCGGAGTGTATAACGGGCGGGGTTTTATAACGGGCGGAGTATATAACGGGCGGAGTGTATAAGCGGCGGGTGTATAACGGGCGGTGTGTATAACGGGCGGAGTGTATAACGGGCGTAGTGTATAACAGTTGGGGTGTAAAACGGGTGGAGTGTATAACGGGCGGAGTGTATAACGGGCGGAGTGTATAACGGGCGGAGTGTATAACGGGTGGGGTGTATAACGGGCGGAGTGTATAACGGGCTGAGTGTATAACGGGTGGGGTGTATAACGGGTGGAGTGTATAACGGGCGGAGTGTATAACGGTCGGAGTGTATAACGGTCGGAGTGTATAACGGGCTGAGTGTATAACGGGCGGGGTGTATAAAGGTCGGAGTGTATAACGGGCTGAGTGTATAACGGGCGGAGTGTGCGGAGTGTATAACGGGCGGAGTGTATAACGGGCTGAGTGTATAGCGGGCGGAGTGTATAACGGGCGGTGTGTATAACGGGCGGGGTGTATAACGGGCGGAGTGTATAAAGGGCGGTGTGTATAACGGGCGCAGTGTATAACGGGCGGAGTGTATAACGGGCAGAGTGTATAACGGGCGGAGTGTATAATGGGCGGAGTGTATAACGGGCGCAGTGTATAACGGGCGGAGTGTATAACGGGCAGAGTGTATAACGGGCGGGGTGTATAACGGGCGGGGTGTATAACGGGCGGAGTGTATAACGGGCGGTGTGCATAACGGGCGGAGTGTATAACGGGCGGAGTGTATAACGGGCTGAGTGTATAATGGGCGGAGTGTATAACGGGCGGAGTGTATAACGGGCGGAGTGTATAACGGGCGGAGCGTATAACGGGCGGAGTGTATAACGGGCGGGGTGTATAACGGGCGGAGTGTATAACGGGCGGAGTGTATAACGGGCGGGGTGTATAATGGGCGGAGTGTATAACGGGCGGTGTGTATAACGGGCAGAGTGTATAACGGGCGGAGTGTATAATGGGCGGAGTGTATAACGGGCGGTGTGTATAACGGGCGGAGTGTATAACGGGCGGAGTGTATAACGGGCGGGGTGTATAACGGGCGGGGTGTATAACGGGCGGGGTGTATAACGGGCGGAGTGTATAACGGGCTGAGTGTATAACGGGTGGGGTGTATAATGGGCGGAGTGTATAACGGGCGGAGTGTATAACGGTCGGAGTGTATAACGGTCGGAGTGTATAACGGGCTGGGTGTATAACGGGCGGGGTGTATAACGGACGGAGTGTATAACAGGCTGAGTGTATAACGGGCGGGGTGTATAACGGGCGGAGTGTATAACGGGCGGAGTGTACAACGGGCGGAGTGTATAACGGGCGGTGTGTATAACGGGCGGAGTGTATAACGGGCAGAGTGTATAACGGGCGGAGTGTATAATGGTCGGAGTGTATAACGGGCGGAGTGTATAACGGGCGGGGTTTTATAACGGGCGGAGTGTATAACGGGCGGAGTGTATAAGCGGCGGGTGTATAACGGGCGGTGTGTATAACGGGCGGAGTGTATAACGGGCGTAGTGTATCACAGTTGGGGTGTAAAACGGGTGGAGTGTATAACGGGTGGAGTGTATAACGGGCGGAGTGTATAACGGGCGGAGTGTATAACGGGTGGAGTGTATAACGGGCGGAGTGTATAACGGTCGGAGTGTATAACGGTCGGAGTGTATAACGGGCTGAGTGTATAACGGGCGGGGTGTATAACGGTCGGAGTGTATAACGGGTTAAGTGTATAACGGGCGGAGTGTATAACGGGCTGAGTGTATAATGGGCGGAGTGTATAACGGGCGGAGTGTATAACGGGCGGAGTGTATAACGGGCGGGGTGTATAACGGGCGGAGTGTATAACGGGCGGAGTGTATAACGGGCTGAGTGTATAGCGGGCGGAGTGTATAACGGGCGGAGTGTATAACGGGCGGAGTGTATAACGGGCGGATTGTATAACGGGCGGAGTGTATAACGGGCGGGGTGTATAACGGGCGGGGTGTATACCGGGGGGGGTGTATAACGGGCTGAGTGTATAACGGGCGGAGTGTATAATGGGCGGAGTGTATAACGGGCAGAGTGTATAACGGGCTGAGTGTATAACGGGTGGGGTGTATAACGGGTGGAGTGTATAACGGGCGGAGTGTATAACGGTCGGAGTGTATAACGGGCTGAGTGTATAACGGGCGGGGTGTATAACGGTCGGAGTGTATAACGGGCTGAGTGTATAACGGGCGGGGTGTATAACGGGCGGAGTGTATAACGGGCGGAGTGTACAACGGGCGGAGTGTATAACGGGCGGAGTGTATAACGGGCGGAGTGTATAACGGGCGGAGTGTATAACGGTCGGAGTGTATAACGGGCGGAGTGTATAACGGGCGGGGTGTATAACGGGCGGAGTTTATAAGTGGCGGGTGTATAACGGGCGGAGTGTATAACGGGCGGAGTGTATAACGGGCGTAGTGTATAACAGTTGGGGTGTAAAACGGGTGGAGTGTATAACGGGCGGAGTGTATAATGGGCGGAGTGTATAACGGGCGGAGTGTATAACGGGTGGGGTGTATAACGGGCTGAGTGTATAAAGGGCGGAGTGCATAACGGGCGGCGTGTATAACGGGCAGAGTGTATAACGGGCGGAGTGTATAACGAGCGGAGTGTATAACGGGCGGAGTGTATAACGGGAGGAGTGTATATCGGGCGGGGTGTGTAACGGTCGGGGTGTATAACGGGCGGAGTGTATAACGGGCGGGGTGTATAACGGGTGGAGTGTATAACGGGCGGAGTGTTTAACGGGCGGAGTGTATAACGGGCGGAGTGTAGAACGGGCTGAGTGTTTAGCGGGCGGAGTGTATAACGGGCGGAGCGTATAACGGGCGGAGTGTATAACGGGCGGAGTGTATAACGGGCGGGGTGTATAACGGGCGGAGTGTATAACGGGCGGAGTGTATAACGGGCGGGGTGTATAATGGGCGGAGTGTATAACGGGCGGTGTGTATAACGGGCAGAGTGTATAACGGGCGGAGTGTATAATGGGCGGAGTGTATAACGGGCGGTGTGTATAACGGGCGGAGTGTATAACGGGCGGAGTGTATAACGGGCGGGGTGTATAACGGGCGGGGTGTATAACGGGCGGGGTGTATAACGGGCGGAGTGTATAACGGGCTGAGTGTATAACGGGTGGGTTGTATAACGGGCGGAGTGTATAACGGGCGGAGTGTATAACGGTCGGAGTGTATAACGGTCGGAGTGTATAACGGGCTGGGTGTATAACGGGCGGGGTGTATAACGGACGGAGTGTATAACGGGCTGAGTGTATAACGGGCGGGGTGTATAACGGGCGGAGTGTATAACGGGCGGAGTGTACAACGGGCGGAGTGTATAACGGGCGGTGTTTATAACGGGCGGAGTGTATAACGGGCGGAGTGTATAACGGGCGGAGTGTATAATGGTCGGAGTGTATAACGGGCGGAGTGTATAACGGGCGGTGTTTTATCACGGGCGGAGTGTATAACGGGCGGAGTGTATAAGCGGCGGGTGTATAACGGGCGGTGTGTATAACGGGCGGAGTGTATAACGGGCGTAGTGTATAACAGTTGGGGTGTAAAACGGGTGGAGTGTATAACGGGTGGAGTGTATAACGGGCGGAGTGTATAACGGGCGGAGTGTATAACGGGCGGAGTGTATAACGGGCGGGGTGTATAACGGGCGGAGTGTATAACGGGCTGAGTGTATAACGGGTGGGGTGTATAACGGGTGGAGTGTATAACGGGCGGAGTGTATAACGGTCGGAATGTATAACGGTCGGAGTGTATAACGGGCTGAGTGTATAACGGGCGGGGTGTATAACGGTCGGAGTGTATAACGGGCTGAGTGTATAACGGGCGGGGTGTATAACGGGCGGAGTGTATAATGGGCGGAGTGTATAACGGGCGGAGTGTATAACGGGCGGAGTGTATAACGGGCGGGGTGTATAACGGGCGGAGTGTATAACGGGCGGAGTGTATAAGCGGCGGGTGTATAACGGGCGGAGTGTATAACGGGCGGAGTGTATAACGGGCGTAGTGTATAACAGTTGGGGTGTAAAACGGGTGGAGTGTATAACGGGCGGAGTGTATAACGGGCGGAGTGTATAACGGGCGGAGTGTATAACGGGTGGGGTGTATAACGGGCTGAGTGTATAAAGGGCGGAGTGTATAACGGGCGGCGTGTATAACGGGCGGAGTGTATAACGGGCGGAGTGTATAACGAGCGGAGTGTATAACGGGCGGAGTGTATAACGAGCGGAGTGTATAACGGGCGGAGTGTATAACGGGCGGAGTGTATAACGGGCGGAGTGTATAACGGGCGGAGTGTATAACGGGCGGAGTGTATAATGTTCGGAGTGTATAACGGGCGGAGTGTATAACGGGTGGGGTTTTATAACGGGCGGAGTATATAACGGGCGGAGTGTATAAGCGGCGGGTGTATAACGGGCGGTGTGTTTAATGGGCGGAGTGTATAACGGGCGTAGTGTATAACAGTTGGGGTGTAAAACGGGTGGAGTGTATAACGGGCGGAGTGTATAACGGCCGGAGTGTATAATGGGCGGGGTGTATAACGGGTGGGGTGTATAACGGGCGGAGTGTATAACGGGCTGAGTGTATAACGGGTGGGGTGTATAACGGGTGGAGTGTATAACGGGCGGAGTGTATAACGGTCGAAGTGTATAACGGTCGGAGTGTATAACGGGCTGAGTGTATAACGGGCGGGGTGTATAACGGTCGGAGTGTATAACGGGCTGAGTGTATAACGGGCGGAGTGTGCGGAGTGTATAACGGGCGGAGTGTATAACGGGCTGAGTGTATAGCGGGCGGAGTGTATAACGGGCGGTGTGTATAACGGGCGGGGTGTATAACGGGCGGAGTGTATAAAGGGCGGTGTGTATAACGGGCGGAGTGTATAACGGGCGGAGTGTATAATGGGCGGAGTGTATAACGGGCGCAGTGTATAACGGGCGGAGTGTATAACGGGCAGAGTGTATAACGGGCGGGGTGTATAACGGGCGGGGTGTATAACGGGCGGTGTGTATAACGGGCGGTGTGCATAACGGGCGGAGTGTATAACGGGCGGAGTGTATAACGGGCTGAGTGTATAACGGGCGGAGTGTATAACGGGCGGAGTGTATAACGGGCGGAGTGTATAACGGGCGGAGCGTATAACGGGCGGAGTGTATAAAGGGCGGGGTGTATAACGGGCGGGGTGTATAACGGGCGGAGTGTATAACGGGCGGGGTGTATAATGGGCGGAGTGTATAACGGGCGGTGTGTATAACGGGCAGAGTGTATAACGGGCGGAGTGTATAATGGGCGGAGTGTATAACGGGCGGTGTGTATAACGGGCGGAGTGTATAACGGGCGGAGTGTATAACGGGCGGGGTGTATAACGGGCGGGGTGTATAACGGGCGGGGTGTATAACGGGCGGAGTGTATAAGGGGCGGAGTGTATAACGGGCTGAGTGTATAACGGGTGGGGTGTATAACGGGCGGAGTGTATAACGGGCGGAGTGTATAACGGTCGGAGTGTATAACGGTCGGAGTGTATAACGGGCTGGGTGTATAACGGGCGGGGTGTATAACGGACGGAGTGTATAACGGGTTGAGTGTATAACGGGCGGGGTGTATAACGGGCGGAGTGTATAACGGGCGGAGTGTACAACGGGCGGAGTGTATAACGGGCGGTGTGTATAACGGGCGGAGTGTATAACGGGTGGAGTGTATAACGGGCGGAGTGTATAATGGTCGGAGTGTATACCGGGCGGAGTGTATAACGGGCGGGGTTTTATAACGGGCGGAGTGTATAACGGGCGGAGTGTATAAGCGGCGGGTGTATAACGGGCGGTGTGTATAACGGGCGGAGTGTATAACGGGCGGAGTGTATAACGAGCGGAGTGTATAACGGGCGGAGTGTATAACGGGCGGAGTGTATAACGGGCGGAGTGTATAACGGGTGGGGTGTATAACGGGCTGAGTGTATAAAGGGCGGAGTGTATAACGGGCGGCGTGTATAACGGGCGGAGTGTATAACGGGCGGAGTGTATAACGAGCGGAGTGTATAACGGGCGGAGTGTATAACGAGCGGAGTGTATAACGGGCGGAGTGTATAACGGGAGGAGTGTATATCGGGCGGGGTGTATAACGGGCGGGGTGTATAACGGGCGGAGTGTATAACGGGCGGAGTGTTTAACGGGCGGAGTGTTTAACGGGCGGAGTGTATAACGGGCGGAGTGTCGAACGGGCTGAGTGTTTAGCGGGCGGAGTGTATAACGGGCGGAGCGTAAAACGGGCGGAGTGTATAACGGGTGGAGTGTATAATGGGCTGGGTGTATAATGGGTGGAGTGTATAACTTGCGGTGTGTATAACGGGCGGAGTGATTAACAGGCGGGGTGTATAACGGGCGGGGTGTAAAAAGGGCGGAGTGTATAACGGGCGGAGTGTATAACGGGCGGAGTGTATAACGGGCGGGGTGTATAACGGGCGGAGTGTATAACGGGCGGAGTGTATAACGGGCAGAGTGTATAACGGGCTGAGTGTATAGCGGGCGGAGCGTATAACGGGCGGAGCGTATAATGGGCAGAGTGTATAACGGGCGGGGTGTATAACGGGTGGGGTGTATAACGGGCGGGGTGTATACCGGGGGGGTTGTATAACGGGCTGAGTGTATAACGGGCGGAGTGTATAATGGGCGGAGTGTATAACGGGCAGTGTGTATAACGGGCTGAGTGTATAACGGGTGGGGTGTATAACGGGTGGAGTGTATAACGGGCGGAGTGTATAACGGTCGGAGTGTATAACGGGCTGAGTGTATAATGGGCGGGGTGTATAACGGTCGGAGTGTATAACGGGCGGGGTGTATAACGGGCGGAGTGTATAACGGGCGGAGTGTACAACGGGCGGAGTGTATAACGGGCGGAGTGTATAACGGGCAGAGTGTATAACGGGCGGAGTGTATAACGGTCGGAGTGTATAACGGGCGGAGTGTATAACGGGCGGGGTGTATAACGGGCGGAGTGTATAACGGGCGGAGTGTATAAGCGGCGGGTGTATAACGGGCGGAGTGTATAACGGGCGGAGTGTATAACGGGCGTAGTGTATAACAGTTGGGGTGTAAAACGGGTGGAGTGTATAATGGGCGGAGTGTATAAAGGGCGGAGTGTATAACGGGCGGAGTGTATAACGGGCGGAGTGTATAACGGGTGGGGTGTATAACGGGCTGAGTGTATAAAGGGCGGAGTGCATAACGGTCAGAGTGTATAACGGGCTGAGTGTATAACGGGCGGAGTGTATAACGGGCTGAGTGTATAATGGGCGGAGTGTATAACGGGCGGAGTGTATAACGGGCGGAGTGTATAACGGGCGGGGTGTATAACGGGCGGAATGTATAACGGGCGGAGTGTATAACGGGCTGAGTGTATAGCGGGCGGAGTGTATAACGGGCGGAGTGTATAACGGGCGGAGTGTATAACGGGCGGAGTGTATAACGGGCGGAGTGTATAATGGGCGGGGTGTATAATGGGCGGGGTGTATACCGGGGGGGTTGTATAACGGGCTGAGTGTATAACGGGCGGAGTGTATAATGGGCGGAGTGTATAACGGGCAGAGTGTATAACGGGCTGAGTGTATAACGGGTGGGGTGTATAACGGGTGGAGTGTATAACGGGCGGAGTGTATAACGGTCGGAGTGTATAACGGGCTGAGTGTATAACGGGCGGGGTGTATAACGGTCGGAGTGTATAATGGGCTGAGTGTATAACGGGCGGGGTGTATAACGGGCGGAGTGTATAACGGGCGGAGTGTACAACGGGCGGAGTGTATAACGGGCGGAGTGTATAATGGCGGAGTGTATAACGGGCGGAGTGTATAACGGTCGGAGTGTATAACGGGCGGAGTGTATAACAGGCGGGGTGTATAACGGGCGGAGTGTATAAGCGGCGGGTGTATAACGGGCGGAGTGTATAACGGGCGGAGTGTATAACGGGCGTAGTGTATAACAGTTGGGGTGTAAAACGGGTGGAGTGTATAATGGGCGGAGTGTATAACGGGCGGAGTGTATAATGGGCGGAGTGTATAACGGGCGGAGTGTATAACGGGTGGGGTGTATAACGGGCTGAGTGTATAAAGGGCGGAGTGCATAATGGGCGGCGTGTATAACGGGCAGAGTGTATAATGGGCGGAGTGTATAACGAGCGGAGTGTATAACGGGCGGAGTGTATAACGGGTGGAGTGTATAACGGGCGGAGTGTATAATGGGAGGAGTGTATATCGGGCGGGGTGTATAACGGGCGGGGTGTATAACGGGCGGAGTGTATAACGGGCGGGGTGTATAACGGGCGGAGTGTATAACGGGCGGAGTGTTTAACGGGCGGAGTGTATAACGGGCGGATTGTAGAACGGGCTGAGTGTTTAGCGGGCGGAGTGTATAACGGGCGGAGCGTATAACGGGCGGAGTGTATAACGGGCGGAGTGTATAACGGGCGGGGTGTATAACGGGCGGAGTGTATAACGGGCGGAGTGTATAACGGGCGGGGTGTATAACGGGCGGAGTGTATAACGGGCGGTGTGTATAACGGGCAGATTGTATAACGGGCGGAGTGTATAATGGGCGGAGTGTATAACGGGCGGTGTGTATAACGGGCGGAGTGTATAACGGGCGGAGTGTATCACGGGCGGGGTGTATAACGGGCGGGGTGTATAACGGGCGGGGTGTATAACGGGCGGAGTGTATAACGGGCGGAGTGTATAACGGGCTGAGTGTATAACGGGTGGGGTGTATAACGGGCGGAGTGTATAACGGGCGGAGTGTATAACGGTCGGAGTGTATAACGGTCGGAGTGTATAACGGGCGGGGTGTATAACGGACGGAGTGTATAACGGGCTGAGTGTATAACGGGCGGGGTGTATAACGGGCGGAGTGTATAACGGGCGGAGTGTACAACGGGCGGAGTGTATAACGGGCGGTGTTTATAACGGGCGGAGTGTATAACGGGCGGAGTGTATAACGGGCGGAGTGTATAATGGTCGGAGTGTATAACGGGCGGAGTGTATAACGGGCGGTGTTTTATCACGGGCGGAGTGTATAACGGGCGGAGTGTATAAGCGGCGGGTGTATAACGGGCGGTGTGTATAACGGTCGGAGTGTATAACGGGCGTAGTGTATAACAGTTGGGGTGTAAAACGGGTGGAGTGTATAACGGGTGGAGTGTATAACGGGCGGAGTGTATAACGGGCGGAGTGTATAACGGGCGGAGTGTATAACGGGTGGGGTGTATAACGGGCGGAGTGTATAACGGGCTGAGTGTATAACGGGTGGGGTGTATAACGGGTGGAGTGTATAACGGGCGGAGTGTATAACGGTCGGAATGTATAACGGTCGGAGTGTATAACGGGCTGAGTGTATAACGGGCGGGGTGTATAACGGTCGGAGTGTATAACGGGCTGAGTGTATAACGGGCGGGGTGTATAACGGGCGGAGTGTATAACGGGCGGAGTGTATAACGGGCGGAGTGTATAACGGGCGGGGTGTATAACGGGCGGAGTGTATAACGGGCGGAGTGTATAAGCGGCGGGTGTATAACGGGCGGAGTGTATAACGGGCGGAGTGTATAACGGGCGTAGTGTATAACAGTTGGGGTGTAAAACGGGTGGAGTGTATAACGGGCGGAGTGTATAACGGGCGGAGTGTATAACGGGCGGAGTGTATAACGGGTGGGGTGTATAACGGGCTGAGTGTATAAAGGGCGGAGTGTATAACGGGCGGCGTGTATAACGGGCGGAGTGTATAACGGGCGGAGTGTATAACGAGCGGAGTGTATAACGGGCGGAGTGTATAACGAGCGGAGTGTATAACGGGCGGAGTGTATAACGGGCGGAGTGTATAACGGGCGGAGTGTATAACGGGCGGAGTGTATAACGGGCGGAGTGTATAACGGGCGGAGTGTATAATGTTCGGAGTGTATAACGGGCGGAGTGTATAACGGGCGGGGTTTTATAACGGGCGGAGTATATAACGGGCGGAGTGTATAAGCGGCGGGTGTATAACGGGCGGTGTGTTTAATGGGCGGAGTGTATAACGGGCGTAGTGTATAACAGTTGGGGTGTAAAACGGGTGGAGTGTATAACGGGCGGAGTGTATAACGGCCGGAGTGTATAATGGGCGGGGTGTATAACGGGTGGGGTGTATAACGGGCGGAGTGTATAACGGGCTGAGTGTATAACGGGTGGGGTGTATAACGGGTGGAGTGTATAACGGGCGGAGTGTATAACGGTCGGAGTGTATAACGGTCGGAGTGTATAACGGGCTGAGTGTATAACGGGCGGGGTATATAACGGTCGGAGTGTAATACGGGCTGAGTGTATAACGGGCGGAGTGTGCGGAGTGTATAACGGGCGGAGTGTATAACGGGCTGAGTGTATAGCGGGCGGAGTGTATAACGGGCGGTGTGTATAACGGGCGGGGTGTATAACGGGCGGAGTGTATAAAGGGCGGTGTGTATAACGGGCGGAGTGTATAACGGGCGGAGTGTATAATGGGCGGAGTGTATAACGGGCGCAGTGTATAACGGGCGGAGTGTATAACGGGCAGAGTGTATAACGGGCGGGGTGTATAACGGGCGGGGTGTATAACGGGCGGTGTGTATAACGGGCGGTGTGCATAACGGGCGGAGTGTATAACGGGCGGAGTGTATAACGGGCTGAGTGTATAATGGGCGGAGTGTATAACGGGCGGAGTGTATAACGGGCGGAGTGTATAACGGGCGGAGCGTATAACGGGCGGAGTGTATAAAGGGCGGGGTGTATAACGGGCGGGGTGTATAACGGGCGGAGTGTATAACGGGCGGGGTGTATAATGGGCGGAGTGTATAACGGGCGGTGTGTATAACGGGCAGAGTGTATAACGGGCGGAGTGTATAACGGGCGGAGTGTATAACGGGCGGTGTGTATAACGGGCGGAGTGTATAACGGGCGGAGTGTATAACGGGCGGGGTGTATAACGGGCGGGGTGTATAACAGGCGGGGTGTATAACGGGCGGAGTGTATAACGGGCGGAGTGTATAACGGTCTGAGTGTATAACGGGTGGGGTGTATAACGGGCGGAGTGTATAACGGGCGGAGTGTATAACGGTCGGAGTGTATAACGGTCGGAGTGTATAACGGGCTGGGTGTATAACGGGCGGGGTGTATAACGGACGGAGTGTATAACGGGTTGAGTGTATAACGGGCGGGGTGTATAACGGGCGGAGTGTATAACGGGCGGAGTGTACAACGGGCGGAGTGTATAACGGGCGGTGTGTATAACGGGCGGAGTGTATAACGGGTGGAGTGTATAACGGGCGGAGTGTATAATGGTCGGAGTGTATACCGGGCGGAGTGT
Source organism: Somniosus microcephalus (assembly GCF_052327205.1). NCBI lineage: Eukaryota > Metazoa > Chordata > Chondrichthyes > Squaliformes > Somniosidae > Somniosus > Somniosus microcephalus. The sequence goes on along the minus strand of NW_028225326.1, from coordinate 440,178 downwards.
ATAACGGGCGGGGTTTTATAACGGGCGGAGTGTATAACGGGCGGAGTGTATAAGCGGCGGGTGTATAACGGGCGGTGTGTATAACGGGCGGAGTGTATAACGGGTGGAGTGTATAACGAGCGGAGTGTATAACGGGCGGAGTGTATAACGGGCGGAGTGTATAACGGGCGGAGTGTATAACGGGTGGGGTGTATAACGGGCTGAGTGTATAAAGGGCGGAGTGTATAACGGGCGGCGTGTATAACGGGCGGAGTGTATAACGGGCGGAGTGTATAACGAGCGGAGTGTATAACGGGCGGAGTGTATAACGAGCGGAGTGTATAACGGGCGGAGTGTATAACGGGAGGAGTGTATATCGGGCGGGGTGTATAACGGGCGGGGTGTATAACGGTCGGAGTGTATAACGGGCGGAGTGTTTAACGGGCGGAGTGTTTAACGGGCGGAGTGTATAACGGGCGGAGTGTCGAACGGGCTGAGTGTTTAGCGGGCGGAGTGTATAACGGGCGGAGCGTAAAACGGGCGGAGTGTATAACGGGTGGAGTGTATAATGGGCTGGGTGTATAATGGGTGGAGTGTATAACTTGCGGTGTGTATAACGGGCGGAGTGATTAACAGGCGGGGTGTATAACGGGCGGGGTGTAAAAAGGGCGGAGTGTATAACGGGCGGAGTGTATAACGGGCGGAGTGTATAACGGGCGGGGTGTATAACGGGCGGAGTGTATAACGGGCGGAGTGTATAACGGGCAGAGTGTATAACGGGCTGAGTGTATAGCGGGCGGAGCGTATAACGGGCGGAGCGTATAACGGGCGGAGTGTATAACGGGCGGGGTGTATAACGGGTGGGGTGTATAACGGGCGGGGTGTATACCGGGGGGGTTGTATAACGGGCTGAGTGTATAACGGGCGGAGTGTATAATGGGCGGAGTGTATAACGGGCAGTGTGTATAACGGGCTGAGTGTATAACGGGTGGGGTGTATAACGGGCGGAGTGTATAACGGTCGGAGTGTATAACGGGCGGAGTGTACAACGGGCGGAGTGTATAACGGGCGGAGTGTATAACGGGCGGAGTGTATAACGGGCGGAGTGTATAACGGTCGGAGTGTATAACGGGCGGAGTGTATAACGGGCGGGGTGTATAACGGGCGGAGTGTACAACGGGCGGAGTGTATAAGCGGCGGGTGTATAACGGGCGGAGTGTATAACGGGCGGAGTGTATAACGGGCGTAGTGTATAACAGTTGGGGTGTAAAACGGGTGGAGTGTATAATGGGCGGAGTGTATAAAGGGCGGAGTGTATAACGGGCGGAGTGTATAACGGGCGGAGTGTATAACGGGCGGAGTGTATAACGGGTGGGGTGTATAACGGGCTGAGTGTATAAAGGGCGGAGTGCATAACGGTCAGAGTGTATAACGGGCTGAGTGTATAACGGGCGGAGTGTATAACGGGCTGAGTGTATAATGGGCGGAGTGTATAACGGGCGGAGTGTATAACGGGCGGAGTGTATAACGGGCGGGGTGTATAACGGGCGGAGTGTATAACGGGCGGAGTGTATAACGGGCTGAGTGTATAGCGGGCGGAGTGTATAACGGGCGGAGTGTATAACGGGCGGAGTGTATAACGGGCGGAGTGTATAACGGGCGGAGTGTATAATGGGCGGGGTGTATAATGGGCGGGGTGTATACCAGGGGGGTTGTATAACGGGCTGAGTGTATAACGGGCGGAGTGTATAATGGGCGGAGTGTATAACGGGCAGAGTGTATAACGGGCTGAGTGTATAACGGGTGGGGTGTATAACGGGTGGAGTGTATAACGGGCGGAGTGTATAACGGTCGGAGTGTATAACGGGCTGAGTGTATAATGGGCGGGGTGTATAACGGTCGGAGTGTATAATGGGCTGAGTGTATAACGGGCGGGGTGTATAACGGGCGGAGTGTATAACGGGCGGAGTGTACAACGGGCGGAGTGTATAACGGGCGGAGTGTATAATGGCGGAGTGTATAACGGGCGGAGTGTATAACGGTCGGAGTGTATAACGGGCGGAGTGTATAACAGGCGGGGTGTATAACGGGCGTAGTGTATAAGCGGCGGGTGTATAACGGGCGGAGTGTATAACGGGCGGAGTGTATAACGGGCGTAGTGTATAACAGTTGGGGTGTAAAACGGGTGGAGTGTATAATGGGCGGAGTGTATAACGGGCGGAGTGTATAATGGGCGGAGTGTATAACGGGCGGAGTGTATAACGGGTGGGGTGTATAACGGGCTGAGTGTATAAAGGGCGGAGTGCATAATGGGCGGCGTGTATAACGGGCAGAGTGTATAATGGGCGGAGTGTATAACGAGCGGAGTGTATAACGGGCGGAGTGTATAACGGGTGGAGTGTATAACGGGCGGAGTGTATAATGGGAGGAGTGTATATCGGGCGGGGTGTATAACGGGCGGGGTGTATAACGGGCGGAGTGTATAACGGGCGGGGTGTATAACGGGCGGAGTGTATAACGGGCGGAGTGTTTAACGGGCGGAGTGTATAACGGGCGGATTGTAGAACGGGCTGAGTGTTTAGCGGGCGGAGTGTATAACGGGCGGAGCGTATAACGGGCGGAGTGTATAACGGGCGGAGTGTATAACGGGCGGGGTGTATAACGGGCGGAGTGTATAACGGGCGGAGTGTATAACGGGCGGGGTGTATAACGGGCGGAGTGTATAACGGGCGGTGTGTATAACGGGCAGATTGTATAACGGGCGGAGTGTATAATGGGCGGAGTGTTTAACGGGCGGTGTGTATAACGGGCGGAGTGTATAACGGGCGGAGTGTATAACGGGCGGGGTGTATAACGGGCGGGGTGTATAACGGGCGGGGTGTATAACGGGCGGAGTGTATAACGGGCGGAGTGTATAACGGGCTGAGTGTATAACGGGTGGGGTGTATAACGGGCGGAGTGTATAACGGGCGGAGTGTATAACGGTCGGAGTGTATAACAGTCGGAGTGTATAACGGGCTGAGTGTATAACGGGCGGGGTGTATAACGGACGGTGTGTATAACGGGCTGAGTGTATAACGGGCGGGGTGTATAACGGGCGGAGTGTATAACGGGCGGAGTGTACAACGGGCGGAGTGTATAACGGGCGGTGTGTATAACGGGCGGAGTGTATAACGCGCGGAGTGTATAACGGGCGGAGTGTATAATGGTCGGAGTGTATAACGGGCGGAGTGTATAACGGGCGGGGTTTTATAACGGGCGGAGTGTATAACGGGCGGAGTGTATAAGCGGCGGGTGTATAACGGGCGGTGTGTATAACGGGCGGAGTGTATAACTGGCGTAGTGTATAACAGTTGGGGTGTAAAACGGGTGGAGTGTATAACGGGCGGAGTGTATAACGGGCGGAGTGTATAACGGGCGGAGTGTATAACGGGCGGAGTGTATAATGGGTGGGGTGTATAACGGGCGGAGTGTATAACGGGCTGAGTGTATAACGGGTGGGGTGTATAACGGGTGGAGTGTATAACGGGCGGAGTGTATAACGGGCGGAGTGTATAACGGGCGGGGTGTATAACGGGCGGAGTGTATAACGGGCGGAGTGTATAACGGGCAGAGTGTATAACGGGCAGAGTGTATAGCGGGCTGAGTGTATAGCGGGCGGAGCGTATAACGGGCGGAGCGTATAACGGGCGGAGTGTATAACGGGCGGGGTGTATAACGGGTGGGGTGTATAACGGGCGGGGTGTATACCGGGGGGGTTGTATAACGGGCTGAGTGTATAACGGGCGGAGTGTATAATGGGCGGAGTGTATAACGGGCAGTGTGTATAACGGGCTGAGTGTATAACGGGTGGGGTGTATAACGGGTGGAGTGTATAACGGGCGGAGTGTATAACGGTCGGAGTGTATAACGGGCTGAGTGTATAATGGGCGGGGTGTATAACGGTCGGAGTGTATAACGGGCGGGGTGTATAACGGGCGGAGTGTATAACGGGCGGAGTGTACAACGGGCGGAGTGTATAACGGGCGGAGTGTATAACGGGCGGAGTGTATAACGGTCGGAGTGTATAACGGGCGGAGTGTATAACGGGCGGGGTGTATAACGGGCGGAGTGTATAACGGGCGGAGTGTATAAGCGGCGGGTGTATAACGGGCGGAGTGTATAACGGGCGGAGTGTATAACGGGCGTAGTGTATAACAGTTGGGGTGTAAAACGGGTGGAGTGTATAATGGGCGGAGTGTATAAAGGGCGGAGTGTATAACGGGCGGAGTGTATAACGGGCGGAGTGTATAACGGGTGGGGTGTATAACGGGCTGAGTGTATAAAGGGCGGAGTGCATAACGGTCAGAGTGTATAACGGGCTGAGTGTATAACGGGCGGAGTGTATAACGGGCTGAGTGTATAATGGGCGGAGTGTATAACGGGCGGAGTGTATAACGGGCGGAGTGTATAACGGGCGGGGTGTATAACGGGCGGAGTGTATAACGGGCGGAGTGTATAACGGGCTGAGTGTATAGCGGGCGGAGTGTATAACGGGCGGAGTGTATAACGGGCGGAGTGTATAACGGGCGGAGTGTATAACGGGCGGAGTGTATAATGGGCGGGGTGTATAATGGGCGGGGTGTATACCGGGGGGGTTGTATAACGGGCTGAGTGTATAACGGGCGGAGTGTATAATGGGCGGAGTGTATAACGGGCAGAGTGTATAACGGGCTGAGTGTATAACGGGTGGGGTGTATAACGGGTGGAGTGTATAACGGGCGGAGTGTATAACGGTCGGAGTGTATAACGGGCTGAGTGTATAACGGGCGGGGTGTATAACGGTCGGAGTGTATAATGGGCTGAGTGTATAACGGGCGGGGTGTATAACGGGCGAAGTGTATAACGGGCGGAGTGTACAACGGGCGGAGTGTATAACGGGCGGAGTGTATAATGGCGGAGTGTATAACGGGCGGAGTGTATAACGGTCGGAGTGTATAACGGGCGGAGTGTATAACAGGCGGGGTGTATAACGGGCGGAGTGTATAAGCGGCGGGTGTATAACGGGCGGAGTGTATAACGGGCGGAGTGTATAACGGGCGTAGTGTATAACAGTTGGGGTGTAAAACGGGTGGAGTGTATAATGGGCGGAGTGTATAACGGGCGGAGTGTATAATGGGCGGAGTGTATAACGGGCGGAGTGTATAACGGGTGGGGTGTATAACGGGCTGAGTGTATAAAGGGCGGAGTGCATAATGGGCGGCGTGTATAACGGGCAGAGTGTATAATGGGCGGAGTGTATAACGAGCGGAGTGTATAACGGGCGGAGTGTATAACGGGTGGAGTGTATAACGGGCGGAGTGTATAATGGGAGGAGTGTATATCGGGCGGGGTGTATAACGGGCGGGGTGTATAACGGGCGGAGTGTATAACGGGCGGGGTGTATAACGGGCGGAGTGTATAACGGGCGGAGTGTTTAACGGGCGGAGTGTATAACGGGCGGATTGTAGAACGGGCTGAGTGTTTAGCGGGCGGAGTGTATAACGGGCGGAGCGTATAACGGGCGGAGTGTATAACGGGCGGAGTGTATAACGGGCGGGGTGTATAACGGGCGGAGTGTATAACGGGCGGAGTGTATAACGGGCGGGGTGTATAACGGGCGGAGTGTATAACGGGCGGTGTGTATAACGGGCAGATTGTATAACGGGCGGAGTGTATAATGGGCGGAGTGTATAACGGGCGGTGTGTATAACGGGCGGAGTGTATAACGGGCGGAGTGTATAACGGGCGGGGTGTATAACGGGCGGGGTGTATAACGGGCGGGGTGTATAACGGGCGGAGTGTATAACGGGCGGAGTGTATAACGGGCTGAGTGTATAACGGGTGGGGTGTATAACGGGCGGAGTGTATAACGGGCGGAGTGTATAACGGTCGGAGTGTATAACGGTCGGAGTGTATAACGGGCGGGGTGTATAACGGACGGAGTGTATAACGGGCTGAGTGTATAACGGGCGGGGTGTATAACGGGCGGAGTGTATAACGGGCGGAGTGTACAACGGGCGGAGTGTATAACGGGCGGTGTTTATAACGGGCGGAGTGTATAACGGGCGGAGTGTATAACGGGCGGAGTGTATAATGGTCGGAGTGTATAACGGGCGGAGTGTATAACGGGCGGTGTTTTATCACGGGCGGAGTGTATAACGGGCGGAGTGTATAAGCGGCGGGTGTATAACGGGCGGTGTGTATAACGGTCGGAGTGTATAACGGGCGTAGTGTATAACAGTTGGGGTGTAAAACGGGTGGAGTGTATAACGGGTGGAGTGTATAACGGGCGGAGTGTATAACGGGCGGAGTGTATAACGGGCGGAGTGTATAACGGGTGGGGTGTATAACGGGCGGAGTGTATAACGGGCTGAGTGTATAACGGGTGGGGTGTATAACGGGTGGAGTGTATAACGGGCGGAGTGTATAACGGTCGGAATGTATAACGGTCGGAGTGTATAACGGGCTGAGTGTATAACGGGCGGGGTGTATAACGGTCGGAGTGTATAACGGGCTGAGTGTATAACGGGCGGGGTGTATAACGGGCGGAGTGTATAACGGGCGGAGTGTATAACGGGCGGAGTGTATAACGGGTGGGGTGTATAACGGGCGGAGTGTATAACGGGCTGAGTGTATAACGGGTGGGGTGTATAACGGGTGGAGTGTATAACGGGCGGAGTGTATAACGGTCGGAATGTATAACGGTCGGAGTGTATAATGGGCTGAGTGTATAACGGGCGGGGTGTATAACGGTCGGAGTGTATAACGGGCTGAGTGTATAACGGGCGGGGTGTATAACGGGCGGGGTGTATAACGGGCGGGGTGTATAACGGGCGGGGTGTATACCGGGGGGGTTGTATAACGGGCTGAGTGTATAACGGGCGGAGTGTATAATGGGCGGAGTGTATAACGGGCAGTGTGTATAACGGGCTGAGTGTATAACGGGTGGGGTGTATAACGGGTGGAGTGTATAACGGGCGGAGTGTATAACGGTCGGAGTGTATAACGGGCTGAGTGTATAATGGGCGGGGTGTATAACGGTCGGAGTGTATAACGGGCGGGGTGTATAACGGGCGGAGTGTATAACGGGCGGAGTGTACAACGGGCGGAGTGTATAACGGGCGGAGTGTATAACGGGCGGAGTGTATAACGGGCGGAGTGTATAACGGTCGGAGTGTATAACGGGCGGAGTGTATAACGGGCGGGGTGTATAACGGGCGGAGTGTATAACGGGCGGAGTGTATAAGCGGCGGGTGTATAACGGGCGGAGTGTATAACGGGCGGAGTGTATAACGGGCGTAGTGTATAACAGTTGGGGTGTAAAACGGGTGGAGTGTATAATGGGCGGAGTGTATAAAGGGCGGAGTGTATAACGGGCGGAGTGTATAACGGGCGGAGTGTATAACGGGTGGGGTGTATAACGGGCTGAGTGTATAAAGGGCGGAGTGCATAACGGTCAGAGTGTATAACGGGCTGAGTGTATAACGGGCGGAGTGTATAACGGGCTGAGTGTATAATGGGCGGAGTGTATAACGGGCGGAGTGTATAACGGGCGGAGTGTATAACGGGCGGGGTGTATAACGGGCGGAGTGTATAACGGGCGGAGTGTATAACGGGCTGAGTGTATAGCGGGCGGAGTGTATAACGGGCGGAGTGTATAACGGGCGGAGTGTATAACGGGCGGAGTGTATAACGGGCGGAGTGTATAATGGGCGGGGTGTATAATGGGCGGGGTGTATACCGGGGGGGTTGTATAACGGGCTGAGTGTATAACGGGCGGAGTGTATAATGGGCGGAGTGTATAACGGGCAGAGTGTATAACGGGCTGAGTGTATAACGGGTGGGGTGTATAACGGGTGGAGTGTATAACGGGCGGAGTGTATAACGGTCGGAGTGTATAACGGGCTGAGTGTATAACGGGCGGGGTGTATAACGGTCGGAGTGTATAATGGGCTGAGTGTATAACGGGCGGGGTGTATAACGGGCGAAGTGTATAACGGGCGGAGTGTACAACGGGCGGAGTGTATAACGGGCGGAGTGTATAATGGCGGAGTGTATAACGGGCGGAGTGTATAACGGTCGGAGTGTATAACGGGCGGAGTGTATAACAGGCGGGGTGTATAACGGGCGGAGTGTATAAGCGGCGGGTGTATAACGGGCGGAGTGTATAACGGGCGGAGTGTATAACGGGCGTAGTGTATAACAGTTGGGGTGTAAAACGGGTGGAGTGTATAATGGGCGGAGTGTATAACGGGCGGAGTGTATAATGGGCGGAGTGTATAACGGGCGGAGTGTATAACGGGTGGGGTGTATAACGGGCTGAGTGTATAAAGGGCGGAGTGCATAATGGGCGGCGTGTATAACGGGCAGAGTGTATAATGGGCGGAGTGTATAACGAGCGGAGTGTATAACGGGCGGAGTGTATAACGGGTGGAGTGTATAACGGGCGGAGTGTATAATGGGAGGAGTGTATATCGGGCGGGGTGTATAACGGGCGGGGTGTATAACGGGCGGAGTGTATAACGGGCGGGGTGTATAACGGGCGGAGTGTATAACGGGCGGAGTGTTTAACGGGCGGAGTGTATAACGGGCGGATTGTAGAACGGGCTGAGTGTTTAGCGGGCGGAGTGTATAACGGGCGGAGCGTATAACGGGCGGAGTGTATAACGGGCGGAGTGTATAACGGGCGGGGTGTATAACGGGCGGAGTGTATAACGGGCGGAGTGTATAAAGGGCGGGGTGTATAACGGGCGGAGTGTATAACGGGCGGTGTGTATAACGGGCGGATTGTATAACGGGCGGAGTGTATAATGGGCGGAGTGTATAACGGGCGGTGTGTATAACGGGCGGAGTGTATAACGGGCGGAGTGTATAACGGGCGGGGTGTATAACGGGCGGGGTGTATAACGGGCGGGGTGTATAACGGGCGGAGTGTATAACGGGCGGAGTGTATAACGGGCTGAGTGTATAACGGGTGGGGTGTATAACGGGCGGAGTGTATAACGGGCGGAGTGTATAACGGTCGGAGTGTATAACGGTCGGAGTGTATAACGGGCGGGGTGTATAACGGACGGAGTATATAACGGGCTGAGTGTATAACGGGCGGGGTGTATAACGGGCGGAGTGTATAACGGGCGGAGTGTACAACGGGCGGAGTGTATAACGGGCGGTGTTTATAACGGGCGGAGTGTATAACGGGCGGAGTGTATAACGGGCGGAGTGTATAATGGTCGGAGTGTATAACGGGCGGAGTGTATAACGGGCGGTGTTTTATCACGGGCGGAGTGTATAACGGGCGGAGTGTATAAGCGGCGGGTGTATAACGGGCGGTGTGTATAACGGTCGGAGTGTATAACGGGCGTAGTGTATAACAGTTGGGGTGTAAAACGGGTGGAGTGTATAACGGGTGGAGTGTATAACGGGCGGAGTGTATAACGGGCGGAGTGTATAACGGGCGGAGTGTATAACGGGTGGGGTGTATAACGGGCGGAGTGTATAACGGGCTGAGTGTATAACGGGTGGGGTGTATAACGGGTGGAGTGTATAACGGGCGGAGTGTATAACGGTCGGAATGTATAACGGTCGGAGTGTATAACGGGCTGAGTGTATAACGGGCGGGGTGTATAACGGTCGGAGTGTATAACGGGCTGAGTGTATAACGGGCGGGGTGTATAACGGGCGGAGTGTATAACGGGCGGAGTGTATAACGGGCGGAGTGTATAACGGGCGGAGTGTATAACGGGCGGGGTGTATAACGGGCGGAGTGTATAACGGGCGGAGTGTATAAGCGGCGGGTGTATAACGGGCGGAGTGTATAACGGGCGGAGTGTATAACGGGCGTAGTGTATAACAGTTGGGGTGTAAAACGGGTGGAGTGTATAACGGGCGGAGTGTATAACGGGCGGAGTGTATAACGGGCGGAGTGTATAACGGGTGGGGTGTATAACGGGCTGAGTGTATAAAGGGCGGAGTGTATAACGGGCGGCGTGTATAACGGGCGGAGTGTATAATGGGCGGAGTGTATAACGAGCGGAGTGTATAACGGGCGGAGTGTATAACGAGCGGAGTGTATAACGGGCGGAGTGTATAACGGGCGGAGTGTATAACGGGCGGAGTGTATAACGGGCGGAGTGTATAACGGGCGGAGTGTATAACGGGCGGAGTGTATAATGTTCGGAGTGTATAACGGGCGGAGTGTATAACGGGCGGGGTTTTATAACGGGCGGAGTATATAACGGGCGGAGTGTATAAGCGGCGGGTGTATAACGGGCGGTGTGTTTAATGGGCGGAGTGTATAACGGGCGTAGTGTATAACAGTTGGGGTGTAAAACGGGTGGAGTGTATAACGGGCGGAGTGTATAACGGCCGGAGTGTATAATGGGCGGGGTGTATAACGGGTGGGGTGTATAACGGGCGGAGTGTATAACGGGCTGAGTGTATAACGGGTGGGGTGTATAACGGGTGGAGTGTATAACGGGCGGAGTGTATAACGGTCGGAGTGTATAACGGTCGGAGTGTATAACGGGCTGAGTGTATAACGGGCGGGGTATATAACGGTCGGAGTGTAATACGGGCTGAGTGTATAACGGGCGGAGTGTGCGGAGTGTATAACGGGCGGAGTGTATAACGGGCTGAGTGTATAGCGGGCGGAGTGTATAACGGGCGGTGTGTATAACGGGCGGGGTGTATAACGGGCGGAGTGTATAAAGGGCGGTGTGTATAACGGGCGGAGTGTATAACGGGCGGAGTGTATAATGGGCGGAGTGTATAACGGGCGCAGTGTATAACGGGCGGAGTGTATAACGGGCAGAGTGTATAACGGGCGGGGTGTATAACGGGCGGGGTGTATAACGGGCGGTGTGTATAGCGGGCGGAGTGTATAACGGGCGGAGTGTATAACGGGCGGAGTGTATAACGGGCGGAGTGTATAACGGGCGGAGTGTATAATGGGCGGGGTGTATAATGGGCGGGGTGTATACCGGGGGGGTTGTATAACGGGCTGAGTGTATAACGGGCGGAGTGTATAATGGGCGGAGTGTATAACGGGCAGAGTGTATAACGGGCTGAGTGTATAACGGGTGGGGTGTATAACGGGTGGAGTGTATAACGGGCGGAGTGTATAACGGTCGGAGTGTATAACGGGCTGAGTGTATAACGGGCGGGGTGTATAACGGTCGGAGTGTATAATGGGCTGAGTGTATAACGGGCGGGGTGTATAACGGGCGAAGTGTATAACGGGCGGAGTGTACAACGGGCGGAGTGTATAACGGGCGGAGTGTATAATGGCGGAGTGTATAACGGGCGGAGTGTATAACGGTCGGAGTGTATAACGGGCGGAGTGTATAACAGGCGGGGTGTATAACGGGCGGAGTGTATAAGCGGCGGGTGTATAACGGGCGGAGTGTATAACGGGCGGAGTGTATAACGGGCGTAGTGTATAACAGTTGGGGTGTAAAACGGGTGGAGTGTATAATGGGCGGAGTGTATAACGGGCGGAGTGTATAATGGGCGGAGTGTATAACGGGCGGAGTGTATAACGGGTGGGGTGTATAACGGGCTGAGTGTATAAAGGGCGGAGTGCATAATGGGCGGCGTGTATAACGGGCAGAGTGTATAATGGGCGGAGTGTATAACGAGCGGAGTGTATAACGGGCGGAGTGTATAACGGGTGGAGTGTATAACGGGCGGAGTGTATAATGGGAGGAGTGTATATCGGGCGGGGTGTATAACGGGCGGGGTGTATAACGGGCGGAGTGTATAACGGGCGGGGTGTATAACGGGCGGAGTGTATAACGGGCGGAGTGTTTAACGGGCGGAGTGTATAACGGGCGGATTGTAGAACGGGCTGAGTGTTTAGCGGGCGGAGTGTATAACGGGCGGAGCGTATAACGGGCGGAGTGTATAACGGGCGGAGTGTATAACGGGCGGGGTGTATAACGGGCGGAGTGTATAACGGGCGGAGTGTATAACGGGCGGGGTGTATAACGGGCGGAGTGTATAACGGGCGGTGTGTATAACGGGCAGATTGTATAACGGGCGGAGTGTATAATGGGCGGAGTGTATAACGGGCGGTGTGTATAACGGGCGGAGTGTATAACGGGCGGAGTGTATAACGGGCGGGGTGTATAACGGGCGGGGTGTATAACGGGCGGGGTGTATAACGGGCGGAGTGTATAACGGGCGGAGTGTATAACGGGCTGAGTGTATAACGGGTGGGGTGTATAACGGGCGGAGTGTATAACGGGCGGAGTGTATAACGGTCGGAGTGTATAACGGTCGGAGTGTATAACGGGCGGGGTGTATAACGGACGGAGTGTATAACGGGCTGAGTGTATAACGGGCGGGGTGTATAACGGGCGGAGTGTATAACGGGCGGAGTGTACAACGGGCGGAGTGTATAACGGGCGGTGTTTATAACGGGCGGAGTGTATAACGGGCGGAGTGTATAACGGGCGGAGTGTATAATGGTCGGAGTGTATAACGGGCGGAGTGTATAACGGGCGGTGTTTTATCACGGGCGGAGTGTATAACGGGCGGAGTGTATAAGCGGCGGGTGTATAACGGGCGGTGTGTATAACGGTCGGAGTGTATAACGGGCGTAGTGTATAACAGTTGGGGTGTAAAACGGGTGGAGTGTATAACGGGTGGAGTGTTTAACGGGCGGAGTGTATAACGGGCGGAGTGTATAACGGGCGGAGTGTATAACGGGTGGGGTGTATAACGGGCGGAGTGTATAACGGGCTGAGTGTATAACGGGTGGGGTGTATAACGGGTGGAGTGTATAACGGGCGGAGTGTATAACGGTCGGAATGTATAACGGTCGGAGTGTATAACGGGCTGAGTGTATAACGGGCGGGGTGTATAACGGTCGGAGTGTATAACGGGCTGAGTGTATAACGGGCGGGGTGTATAACGGGCGGAGTGTATAACGGGCGGAGTGTATAACGGGCGGAGTGTATAACGGGCGGAGTGTATAACGGGCGGGGTGTATAACGGGCGGAGTGTATAACGGGCGGAGTGTATAAGCGGCGGGTGTATAACGGGCGGAGTGTATAACGGGCGGAGTGTATAACGGGCGTAGTGTATAACAGTTGGGGTGTAAAACGGGTGGAGTGTATAACGGGCGGAGTGTATAACGGGCGGAGTGTATAACGGGCGGAGTGTATAACGGGTGGGGTGTATAACGGGCTGAGTGTATAAAGGGCGGAGTGTATAACGGGCGGCGTGTATAACGGGCGGAGTGTATAACGGGCGGAGTGTATAACGAGCGGAGTGTATAACGGGCGGAGTGTATAACGAGCGGAGTGTATAACGGGCGGAGTGTATAACGGGCGGAGTGTATAACGGGCGGAGTGTATAACGGGCGGAGTGTATAACGGGCGGAGTGTATAACGGGCGGAGTGTATAATGTTCGGAGTGTATAACGGGCGGAGTGTATAACGGGCGGGGTTTTATAACGGGCGGAGTATATAACGGGCGGAGTGTATAAGCGGCGGGTGTATAACGGGCGGTGTGTTTAATGGGCGGAGTGTATAACGGGCGTAGTGTATAACAGTTGGGGTGTAAAACGGGTGGAGTGTATAACGGGCGGAATGTATAACGGCCGGAGTGTATAATGGGCGGGGTGTATAACGGGTGGGGTGTATAACGGGCGGAGTGTATAACGGGCTGAGTGTATAACGGGTGGGGTGTATAACGGGTGGAGTGTATAACGGGCGGAGTGTATAACGGTCGGAGTGTATAACGGTCGGAGTGTATAACGGGCTGAGTGTATAACGGGCGGGGTATATAACGGTCGGAGTGTAATACGGGCTGAGTGTATAACGGGCGGAGTGTGCGGAGTGTATAATGGGCGGAGTGTATAACGGGCTGAGTGTATAGCGGGCGGAGTGTATAACGGGCGGTGTGTATAACGGGCGGGGTGTATAACGGGCGGAGTGTATAAAGGGCGGTGTGTATAACGGGCGGAGTGTATAACGGGCGGAGTGTATAATGGGCGGAGTGTATAACGGGCGCAGTGTATAACGGGCGGAGTGTATAACGGGCAGAGTGTATAACGGGCGGGGTGTATAACGGGCGGGGTGTATAACGGGCGGTGTGTATAACGGGCGGTGTGCATAACGGGCGGAGTGTATAACGGGCGGAGTGTATAACGGGCTGAGTGTATAATGGGCGGAGTGTATAACGGGCGGAGTGTATAACGGGCGGAGTGTATAACGGGCGGAGCGTATAACGGGCGGAGTGTATAAAGGGCGGGGTGTATAACGGGCGGGGTGTATAACGAGCGGAGTGTATAACGGGCGGGGTGTATAATGGGCGGAGTGTATAACGGGCGGTGTGTATAACGGGCAGAGTGTATAACGGGCGGAGTGTATAATGGGCGGAGTGTATAACGGGCGGTGTGTATAACGGGCGGAGTGTATAACGGGCGGAGTGTATAACGGGCGGGGTGTATAACAGGCGGGGTGTATAACGGGCGGGGTGTATAACGGGCGGAGTGTATAACGGGCGGAGTGTATAACGGGCTGAGTGTATAACGGGTGGGGTGTATAACGGGCGGAGTGTATAACGGGCGGAGTGTATAACGGTCGGAGTGTATAACGGTCGGAGTGTATAACGGGCTGGGTGTATAACGGGCGGGGTGTATAACGGACGGAGTGTATAACGGGTTGAGTGTATAACGGGCGGGGTGTATAACGGGCGGAGTGTATAACGGGCGGAGTGTACAACGGGCGGAGTGTATAACGGGCGGTGTGTATAACGGGCGGAGTGTATAACGGGTGGAGTGTATAACGGGCGGAGTGTATAATGGTCGGAGTGTATACCGGGCGGAGTGTATAACGGGCGGGGTTTTATAACGGGCGGAGTGTATAACGGGCGGAGTGTATAAGCGGCGGGTGTATAACGGGCGGTGTGTATAACGGGCGGAGTGTATAACGGGTGGAGTGTATAACGAGCGGAGTGTATAACGGGCGGAGTGTATAACGGGCGGAGTGTATAACGGGCGGAGTGTATAACGGGTGGGGTGTATAACGGGCTGAGTGTATAAAGGGCGGAGTGTATAACGGGCGGCGTGTATAACGGGCGGAGTGTATAACGGGCGGAGTGTATAACGAGCGGAGTGTATAACGGGCGGAGTGTATAACGAGCGGAGTGTATAACGGGCGGAGTGTATAACGGGAGGAGTGTATATCGGGCGGGGTGTATAACGGGCGGGGTGTATAACGGGCGGAGTGTATAACGGGCGGAGTGTTTAACGGGCGGAGTGTTTAACGGGCGGAGTGTATAACGGGCGGAGTGTCGAACGGGCTGAGTGTTTAGCGGGCGGAGTGTATAACGGGCGGAGCGTAAAACGGGCGGAGTGTATAACGGGTGGAGTGTATAATGGGCTGGGTGTATAATGGGTGGAGTGTATAACTTGCGGTGTGTATAACGGGCGGAGTGATTAACAGGCGGGGTGTATAACGGGCGGGGTGTAAAAAGGGCGGAGTGTATAACGGGCGGAGTGTATAACGGGCGGAGTGTATAACGGGCGGGGTGTATAACGGGCGGAGTGTATAACGGGCGGAGTGTATAACGGGCAGAGTGTATAACGGGCTGAGTGTATAGCGGGCGGAGCGTATAACGGGCGGAGCGTATAACGGGCGGAGTGTATAACGGGCGGGGTGTATAACGGGTGGGGTGTATAACGGGCGGAGTGTATAACGGGCGGAGTGTACAACGGGCGGAGTGTATAACGGGCGGAGTGTATAACGGGCGGAGTGTATAACGGGCGGAGTGTATAACGGTCGGAGTGTATAACGGGCGGAGTGTATAACGGGCGGGGTGTATAACGGGCGGAGTGTATAACGGGCGGAGTGTATAAGCGGCGGGTGTATAACGGGCGGAGTGTATAACGGGCGGAGTGTATAACGGGCGTAGTGTATAACAGTTGGGGTGTAAAACGGGTGGAGTGTATAATGGGCGGAGTGTATAAAGGGCGGAGTGTATAACGGGCGGAGTGTATAACGGGCGGAGTGTATAACGGGCGGAGTGTATAACGGGTGGGGTGTATAACGGGCTGAGTGTATAAAGGGCGGAGTGCATAACGGTCAGAGTGTATAACGGGCTGAGTGTATAACGGGCGGAGTGTATAACGGGCTGAGTGTATAATGGGCGGAGTGTATAACGGGCGGAGTGTATAACGGGCGGAGTGTATAACGGGCGGGGTGTATAACGGGCGGAGTGTATAACGGGCGGAGTGTATAACGGGCTGGGTGTATAGCGGGCGGAGTGTATAACGGGCGGAGTGTATAACGGGCGGAGTGTATAACGGGCGGAGTGTATAACGGGCGGAGTGTATAATGGGCGGGGTGTATAATGGGCGGGGTGTATACCGGGGGGGTTGTATAACGGGCTGAGTGTATAACGGGCGGAGTGTATAATGGGCGGAGTGTATAACGGGCAGAGTGTATAACGGGCTGAGTGTATAACGGTTGGGGTGTATAACGGGTGGAGTGTATAACGGGCGGAGTGTATAACGGTCGGAGTGTATAACGGGCTGAGTGTATAACGGGCGGGGTGTATAACGGTCGGAGTGTATAATGGGCTGAGTGTATAACGGGCGGGGTGTATAACGGGCGGAGTGTATAACGGGCGGAGTGTACAACGGGCGGAGTGTATAACGGGCGGAGTGTATAATGGCGGAGTGTATAACGGGCGGAGTGTATAACGGTCGGAGTGTATAACGGGCGGAGTGTATAACAGGCGGGGTGTATAACGGGCGGAGTGTATAAGCGGCGGGTGTATAACGGGCGGAGTGTATAACGGGCGGAGTGTATAACGGGCGTAGTGTATAACAGTTGGGGTGTAAAACGGGTGGAGTGTATAATGGGCGGAGTGTATAACGGGCGGAGTGTATAATGGGCGGAGTGTATAACGGGCGGAGTGTATAACGGGTGGGGTGTATAACGGGCTGAGTGTATAAAGGGCGGAGTGCATAATGGGCGGCGTGTATAACGGGCAGAGTGTATAATGGGCGGAGTGTATAACGAGCGGAGTGTATAACGGGCGGAGTGTATAACGGGTGGAGTGTATAACGGGCGGAGTGTATAATGGGAGGACTGTATATCGGGCGGGGTGTATAACGGGCGGGGTGTATAACGGGCGGAGTGTATAACGGGCGGGGTGTATAACGGGCGGAGTGTATAACGGGCGGAGTGTTTAACGGGCGGAGTGTATAACGGGCGGATTGTAGAACGGGCTGAGTGTTTAGCGGGCGGAGTGTATAACGGGCGGAGCGTATAACGGGCGGAGTGTATAACGGGCGGAGTGTATAACGGGCGGGTTGTATAACGGGCGGAGTGTATAACGGGCGGAGTGTATAACGGGCGGGGTGTATAACGGGCGGAGTGTATAACGGGCGGTGTGTATAACGGGCAGATTGTATAACGGGCGGAGTGTATAATGGGCGGAGTGTTTAACGGGCGGTGTGTACAACGGGCGGAGTGTATAACGGGCGGAGTGTATAACGGGCGGGGTGTATAACGGGCGGGGTGTATAACGGGCGGGGTGTATAACGGGCGGAGTGTATAACGGGCGGAGTGTATAACGCGCGGAGTGTATAACGGGCGGAGTGTATAATGGTCGGAGTGTATAACGGGCGGAGTGTATAACGGGTGGGGTGTATAACGGGCGGAGTGTATAACGGGCGGAGTGTATAACGGTCGGAGTGTATAACGGTCGGAGTGTATAACGGGCTGAGTGTATAACGGGCGGGGTGTATAACGGACGGTGTGTATAACGGGCTGAGTGTATAACGGGCGGGGTGTATAACGGGCGGAGTGTATAACGGGCGGAGTGTACAACGGGCGGAGTGTATAACGGGCGGTGTGTATAACGGGCGGAGTGTATAACGCGCGGAGTGTATAACGGGCGGAGTGTATAATGGTCGGAGTGTATAACGGGCGGAGTGTATAACGGGCGGGGTTTTATAACGGGCGGAGTGTATAACGGGCGGAGTGTATAAGCGGCGGGTGTATAACGGGCGGTGTGTATAACGGGCGGAGTGTATAACTGGCGTAGTGTATAACAGTTGGGGTGTAAAACGGGTGGAGTGTATAACGGGTGGAGTGTATAACGGGCGGAGTGTATAACGGGCGGAGTGTATAACGGGCGGAGTGTATAATGGGTGGGGTGTATAACGGGCGGAGTGTATAACGGGCTGAGTGTATAACGGGTGGGGTGTATAACGGGTGGAGTGTACAACGGGCGGAGTGTATAACGGTCGGAATGTATAACGGTCGGAGTGTATAACGGGCTGAGTGCATAACGGGCGGGGTGTATAACGGTCGGAGTGTATAACGGGCTGAGTGTATAACGGGCGGGGTGTATAACAGGCGGAGTGTATAACGGGCGGAGTGTATAACGGGCGGAGTGTATAACGGGCGGAGTGTATAACGGGCAGAGTGTATAACGGTCGGAGTGTATAACGGGCGGAGTGTATAACGGGCGGGGTGTATAACGGGCGGAGTGTATAACGGGTGGAGTGTATAAGCGGCGGGTGTATAACGGGCGGAGTGTATAACGGGCGGAGTGTATAACGGGCGTAGTGTATAACAGTTGGGGTGTAAAACGGGTGGAGTGTATAACGGGCGGAGTGTATAACGGGCGGAGTGTATAACGGGCGGAGTGTATAACGGGTGGGGTGTATAACGGGCTGAGTGTATAAAGGGCGGAGTGTATAACGGGCGGCGTGTATAACGGGCGGAGTGTATAACGGGCGGAGTGTATAACGAGCGGAGTGTATAACGGGCGGAGTGTATAACGAGCGGAGTGTATAACGGGCGGAGTGTATAACGGGAGGAGTGTATATCGGGCGGGGTGTATAACGGGCGGGGTGTATAATGGGCGGAGTGTATAACGGGCGGAGTGTATAACGGGCGGAGGGTATAACGGGCGGAGTGTTTAACGGGCGGAGTGTATAACGGGCGGAGTGTAGAACGGGCTGAGTGTTTAGCGGGCGGAGTGTATAACGGGCGGAGCGTATAACGGGCGGAGTGTATAACGGGCGGAGTGTATAATGGGCGGGGTGTATAATGGGTGGAGTGTATAACTTGCGGTGTGTATAACGGGCGGAGTGATTAACAGGCGGGGTGTATAACGGGCGGGGTGTAAAAAGGGCGGAGTGTATAACGGGCGGAGTGTATAACGGGCGGAGTGTATAACGGGCGGGGTGTATAACGGGCGGAGTGTATAATGGGCAGAGTGTATAGCGGGCGGAGTGTATAACGGGCGGAGCGTATAACGGGCGGAGTGTATAACGGGCGAAGTGTATAACGGGCGGGGTGTATAACGGGCGGGGTGTATAACGGGCGGGGTGTATACCGGGGGGGTTGTATAACGGGCTGAGTGTATAACGGGCGGAGTGTATAATGGGCGGAGTGTATAACGGGCAGTGTGTATAACGGGCTGAGTGTATAACGGGTGGGGTGTATAACGGGTGGAGTGTATAACGGGCGGAGTGTATAACGGTCGGAGTGTATAACGGGCTGAGTGTATAATGGGCGGGGTGTATAACGGTCGGAGTGTATAACGGGCGGGGTGTATAACGGGCGGAGTGTATAACGGGCGGAGTGTACAACGGGCGGAGTGTATAACGGGCGGAGTGTATAATGGGCGGAGTGTATAACGGTCGGAGTGTATAACGGGCGGAGTGTATAACGGGCGGGGTGTATAACGGGCGGAGTGTATAACGGGCGGAGTGTATAAGCGGCAGGTGTATAACGGGCGGAATGTATAACGGGCGGAGTGTATAACGGGCGTAGTGTATAACAGTTGGGGTATAAAACGGGTGGAGTGTATAATGGGCGGAGTGTATAAAGGGCGGAGTGTATAACGGGTGGAGTGTATAACGGGCGGAGTGTATAACGGGCGGAGTGTATAACGGGTGGGGTGTATAACGGGCTGAGTGTATAAAGGGCGGAGTGCATAACGGTCGGAGTGTATAACGGGCTGAGTGTATAACGGGCGGAGTGTATAACGGGCTGAGTGTATAATGGGCGGAGTGTATAACGGGCGGAGTGTATAACGGGCGGAGTGTATAACGGGCGGGGTGTATAACGGGCGGTGTGTATAACGGGCGGAGTGTATAACGGGCTGAGTGTATAGCGGGCGGAGTGTATAACGGGCGGAGTGTATAACGGGCGGAGTGTATAACGGGCGGAGTGTATAACGGGCGGGGTGTATAATGGGCGGGGTGTATAACGGGCGGGGTGTATACCAGGGGGGTTGTATAACGGGCTGAGTGTATAACGGGCGGAGTGTATAATGGGCGGAGTGTATAACGGGCAGAGTGTATAACGGGCTGAGTGTATAACGGGTGGGGTGTATAACGGGTGGAGTGTATAACGGGCGGAGTGTATAACGGACGGAGTGTATAACGGGCTGAGTGTATAACGGGCGGGGTGTATAACGGTCGGAGTGTATAACGGGCTGAGTGTATAACGGGCGGGGTGTATAACGGGCGGAGTGTATAACGGGCGGAGTGTACAACGGGCGGAGTGTATAACGGGCGGAGTGTATAACGGGCGGAGTGTATAACGGGCGGAGTGTATAACGGTCGGAGTGTATAACGGGCGGAGTGTATAACGGGCGGGGTGTATAACGGGCGGAGTGTATAAGCGGCGGGTGTATAACGGGCGGAGTGTATAACGGGCGGAGTGTATAACGGGCGTAGTGTATAACAGTTGGGGTGTAAAACGGGTGGAGTGTATAATGGGCGGAGTGTATAACGGGCGGAGTGTATAATGGGCGGAGTGTATAACTGGCGGAGTGTATAACGGGCGGCGTGTATAACGGGCGGAGTGTATAACGGGCGGAGTGTATAACGAGCGGAGTGTATAACGGGCGGAGTGTATAACGGGTGGAGTGTATAACGGGCGGAGTGTATAACGGGAGGAGTGTATATCGGGCGGGGTGTATAACGGGCGGGGTGTATAACGGGCGGAGTGTATAACGGGCGGGGTGTATAACGGGCGGAGTGTATAACGGGCGGAGTGTTTAACGGGCGGAGTGTATAACGGGCGGATTGTAGAACGGGCTGAGTGTTTAGCGGGCGGAGTGTATAACGGGCGGAGCGTATAACGGGCGGAGTGTATAACGGGCGGAGTGTATAACGGGCGGGGTGTATAACGGGCGGAGTGTATAACGGGCGGAGTGTATAACGGGCGGGGTGTATAACGGGCGGAGTGTATAACGGGCGGTGTGTATAACGGGCAGAGTGTATAACGGGCGGAGTGTATAATGGGCGGAGTGTATAACGGGCGGTGTGTATAACGGGCGGAGTGTATAACGGGCGGAGTGTATAACGGGCGGGGTGTATAACGGGCGGGGTGTATAACGGGCGGTGTGTATAACGGGCGGAGTGTATAACGGGCGGAGTGTATAACGGGCTGAGTGTATAACGGGTGGGGTGTATAACGGGCGGAGTGTATAACGGGCGGAGTGTATAACGGTCGGAGTGTATAACGGGCGGAGTGTATAACGGGCGGAGTGTATAACGGTCGGAATGTATAACGGTCGGAGTGTATAACGGGCTGAGTGTATAACGGGCGGGGTGTATAACGGTCGGAGTGTATAACGGGCGGGGTGTATAACAGGCGGAGTGTATAACGGGCGGAGTGTATAACGGGCGGAGTGTATAACGGGCGGAGTGTATAACGGGCGGGGTGTATAACGGGCGGAGTGTATAACGGGCGGAGTGTATAAGCGGCGGGTGTATAACGGGCGGAGTGTATAACGGGCGGAGTGTATAACGGGCGTAGTGTATAACAGTTGGGGTGTAAAACGGGTGGAGTGTATAACGGGCGGAGTGTATAACGGGCGGAGTGTATAACGGGTGGGGTGTATAACGGGCTGAGTGTATAAAGGGCGGAGTGTATAACGGGCGGCGTGTATAACGGGCGGAGTGTATAATGGGCGGAGTGTATAACGAGCGGAGTGTATAACGGGCGGAGTGTATAACGAGCGGAGTGTATAACGGGCGGAGTGTATAACGGGCGGAGTGTATTACGGGCGGAGTGTATAACGGGTGGGGTGTATAACGGGCTGAGTGTATAAAGGGCGGAGTGTATAACGGGCGGCGTGTATAACGGGCGGAGTGTATAACGGGCGGAGTGTATAACGAGCGGAGTGTATAACGGGCGGAGTGTATAACGGGCGGAGTGTATAACGGGCGGAGTGTATAACGGGAGGAGTGTATATCGGGCGGGGTGTACAACGGGCGGGGTGTATAACGGGCGGAGTGTATAACGGGCGGAGTGTTTAACGGGCGGAGTGTTTAACGGGCGGAGTGTATAACGGGCGGAGTGTCGAACGGGCTGAGTGTTTAGCGGGCGGAGTGTATAACGGGCGGAGCGTATAACGGGCGGAGTGTATAACGGGTGGAGTGTATAATGGGCGGGGTGTATAATGGGTGGAGTGTATAACTTGCGGTGTGTATAACGGGCGGAGTGATTAACAGGCGGGGTGTATAATGGGCGGGGTGTAAAAAGGGCGGAGTGTATAACGGGCGGAGTGTATAACGGGCGGAGTGTATAACGGGCGGGGTGTATAACGGGCGGAGTGTATAACGGGCGGAGTGTATAACGGGCAGAGTGTATAACGGGCTGAGTGTATAGCCGGCGGAGCGTATAACGGGCGGAGCGTATAACGGGCGGAGTGTATAACGGGCGGGGTGTATAACGGGTGGGGTGTATAACGGGCGGGGTGTATACCGGGGGGGTTGTATAACGGGCTGAGTGTATAACGGGCGGAGTGTATAATGGGCGGAGTGTATAACGGGCAGAGTGTATAACGGGCTGAGTGTATAACGGGTGGGGTGTATAACGGGTGGAGTGTATAACGGGCGGAGTGTATAACGGTCGGAGTGTATAACGGGCTGAGTGTATAATGGGCGGGGTGTATAACGGTCGGAGTGTATAACGGGCGGGGTGTATAACGGGCGGAGTGTATAACGGGCGGAGTGTACAACGGGCGGAGTGTATAACGGGCGGAGTGTATAACGGGCGGAGTGTATAACGGGCGGAGTGTATAACGGTCGGAGTGTATAACGGGCGGAGTGTATAACGGGCGGGGTGTATAACGGGCGGAGTGTATAACGGGCAGAGTGTATAAGCGGCGGGTGTATAACGGGCGGAGTGTATAACGGGCGGAGTGTATAACGGGCGTAGTGTATAACAGTTGGGGTGTAAAACGGGTGGAGTGTATAATGGGCGGAGTGTATAAAGGGCGGAGTGTATAACGGGCGGAGTGTATAACGGGCGGAGTGTATAGCGGGCGGAGTGTATAACGGGCGGAGTGTATAACGGGCGGAGTGTATAACGGGCGGAGTGTATAACGGGCGGGGTGTATAATGGGCGGGGTGTATAATGGGCGGGGTGTATACCGGGGGGGTTGTATAACGGGCTGAGTGTATAACGGGCGGAGTGTATAATGGGCGGAGTGTATAACGGGCAGAGTGTATAACGGGCTGAGTGTATAACGGGTGGGGTGTATAACGGGTGGAGTGTATAACGGGCGGAGTGTATAACGGTCGGAGTGTATAACGGGCTGAGTGTATAACGGGCGGGGTGTATAACGGTCGGAGTGTATAATGGGCTGAGTGTATAAAGGCGGGGTGTATAACGGGCGGAGTGTATAACGGGCGGAGTGTACAACGGGCGGAGTGTATAACGGGCGGAGTGTATAATGGCGGAGTGTATAACGGGCGGAGTGTATAACGGTCGGAGTGTATAACGGGCGGAGTGTATAACAGGCGGGGTGTATAACGGGCGGAGTGTATAAGCGGCGGGTGTATAACGGGCGGAGTGTATAACGGGCGGAGTGTATAACGGGCGTAGTGTATAACTGTTGGGGTGTAAAACGGGTGGAGTGTATAATGGGCGGAGTGTATAACGGGCGGAGTGTATAATGGGCGGAGTGTATAACGGGCGGAGTGTATAACGGGTGGGGTGTATAACGGGCTGAGTGTATAAAGGGCGGAGTGCATAATGGGCGGCGTGTATAACGGGCAGAGTGTATAACGGGCGGAGTGTATAACGAGCGGAGTGTATAACGGGCGGAGTGTATAACGGGTGGAGTGTATAACGGGCGGAGTGTATAATGGGAGGAGTGTATATCGGGCGGGGTGTATAACGGGCGGGGTGTATAACGGGCGGAGTGTATAACGGGCGGGGTGTATAACGGGCGGAGTGTATAACGGGCGGAGTGTTTAACGGGCGGAGTGTATAACGGGCGGATTGTAGAACGGGCTGAGTGTTTAGCGGGCGGAGTGTATAACGGGCGGAGCGTATAACGGGCGGAGTGTATAACGGGCGGAGTGTATAACGGGCGGGGTGTATAACGGGCGGAGTGTATAACGGGCGGAGTGTATAACGGGCGGGGTGTATAACGGGCGGAGTGTATAACGGGCGGTGTGTATAACGGGCAGAGTGTATAACGGGCGGAGTGTATAATGGGCGGAGTGTATAACGGGCGGTGTGTATAACGGGCGGAGTGTATAACGGGCGGAGTGTATAACGGGCGGTGTGTATAATGGGCGGGGTGTATAACGGGCGGGGTGTATAACGGGCGGAGTGTATAACGGGCGGAGTGTATAACGGGCTGAGTGTATAACGGGTGGGGTGTATAACGGGCGGAGTGTATAACGGGCGGAGTCTATAACGGTCGGAGTGTATAACGGTCGGAGTGTATAACGGGCTGAGTGTATAACGGGCGGGGTGTATAACGGACAGAGTGTATAACGGGCTGAGTGTATAACGGGCGAGGTGTATAACGGGCGGAGTGTATAACGGGCGGAGTGTACAACGGGCGGAGTGTATAACGGGCGGTGTGTATAACGGGCGGAGTGTATAACGCGCGGAGTGTATAACGGGCGGAGTGTATAATGGTCGGAGTGTATAACGGGCGGAGTGTATAACGGGCGGGGTTTTATAACGGGCGGAGTGTATAACGGGCGGAGTGTATAAGCGGCGGGTGTATAACGGGCGGAGTGTATAACTGGCGTAGTGTATAACAGTTGGGGTGTAAAACGGGTGGAGTGTATAACGGGTGGAGTGTATAACGGGCGGAGTGTATAACGGGCGGAGTGTATAACGGGCGGAGTGTATAACGGGTGGGGTGTATAACGGGCGGAGTGTATAAAGGGCTGAGTGTATAACGGGTGGGGTGTATAACGGGTGGAGTGTATAACGGGCGGAGTGTATAACGGTCGGAATGTATAACGGTCGGAGTGTATAACGGGCTGAGTGTATAACGGGCGGGGTGTATAACGGTCGGAGTGTATAACGGGCTGAGTGTATAACGGGCGGGGTGTATAACAGGCGGAGTGTATAACGGGCGGAGTGTATAACGGGCGGAGTGTATAACGGGCGGAGTGTATAACGGGTGGGGTGTATAACGGGTGGAGTGCATAACGGGCGGAGTGTATAACGGTCGGAGTGTATAACGGGCGGAGTGTATAACGGTCGGAGTGTATAACGGGCGGAGTGTATAACGGGCGGGGTGTATAACGGGCGGAGTGTATAACGGGCGGAGTGTATAAGCGGCGGGTGTATAACGGGCGGAGTGTATAACGGGCGGAGTGTATAACGGGCGTAGTGTATAACAGTTGGGGTGTAAAACGGGTGGAGTGTATAATGGGCGGAGTGTATAAAGGGCGGAGTGTATAACGGGCGGAGTGTATAACGGGCGGAGTGTATAACGGGCGGAGTGTATAACGGGTGGGGTGTATAACGGGCTGAGTGTATAAAGGGCGGAGTGCATAACGGTCGGAGTGTATAACGGGCTGAGTGTATAACAGGCGGAGTGTATAACGGGCTGAGTGGAAATGGGCGGAGTGTATAACGGGCGGAGTGTATAACGGGCGGAGTGTATAACGGGCGGGGTGTATAACGGGCGGTGTGTATAACGGGCGGAGTGTATAACGGGCTGAGTGGAAATGGGCGGAGTGTATAACGGGCGGAGTGTATAACGGGCGGAGTGTATAACGGGCGGGGTGTATAACGGGCGGTGTGTATAACGGGCGGAGTGTATAACGGGCTGAGTGTATAGCGGGCGGAGTGTATAACGGGCGGAGTGTATAACGGGCGGAGTGTATAACGGGTGGAGTGTATAACGGGCGGGTGTATAATGGGCGGGGTGTATAACGGGCGGGGTGTATACCGGGGGGGTTGTATAACGGGCTGAGTGTATAACGGGCGGAGTGTATAATGGGCGGAGTGTATAACTGGCAGAGTGTATAACGGGCTGAGTGTATAACGGGTGGGGTGTATAACGGGTGGAGTGTATAACGGGCGGAGTGTATAACGGTCGGAGTGTATAACGGGCTGAGTGTATAACGGGCGGGGTGTATAACGGTCGGAGTGTATAATGGGCTGAGTGTATAACGGGCGGGGTGTATAACGGGCGGAGTGTATAACGGGCGGAGTGTACAACGGGCGGAGTGTACAACGGGCGGAGTGTATAACGGGCGGAGTGTATAACGGGCGGAGTGTATAACGGTCGGAGTGTATAACGGGCGGAGTGTATAACGGGCGGGGTGTATAACGGGCGGAGTGTATAAGCGGCGGGTGTATAACGGGCGGAGTGTATAACGGGCGGAGTGTATAACGGGCGTAGTGTATAACAGTTGGGGTGTAAAACGGGTGGAGTGTATAACGGGCGGAGTGTATAACGGGCGGAGTGTATAATGGGCGGAGTGTATAACGGGCGGAGTGTATAACGGGCGGCGTGTATAACGGGCAGAGTGTATAACGGGCGGAGTGTATAACGAGCGGAGTGTATAACGGGCGGAGTGTATAACGGGTGGAGTGTATAACGGGCGGAGTGTATAACGGGAGGAGTGTATATCGGGCGGGGTGTATAACGGGCGGGGTGTA
Source organism: Somniosus microcephalus (assembly GCF_052327205.1). NCBI lineage: Eukaryota > Metazoa > Chordata > Chondrichthyes > Squaliformes > Somniosidae > Somniosus > Somniosus microcephalus. Next base: position 413,260 of record NW_028225326.1, on the reverse strand, counting down.
TAACGGGCGGAGTGTATAACGGGCGGGGTGTATAACGGGCGGAGTGTATAACGGGCGGAGTGTTTAACGGGCGGAGTGTATAACGGGCGGATTGTAGAACGGGCTGAGTGTTTAGCGGGCGGAGTGTATAACGGGCGGAGCGTATAACGGGCGGAGTGTATAACGGGCGGAGTGTATAACGGGCGGGGTGTATAACGGGCGGAGTGTATAACGGGCGGAGTGTATAACGGGCGGGGTGTATAACGGGCGGAGTGTATAACGGGCGGTGTGTATAACGGGCAGAGTGTATAACGGGCGGAGTGTATAATGGGCGGAGTGTATAACGGGCGGTGTGTATAACGGGCGGAGTGTATAACGGGCGGAGTGTATAACGGGCGTGGTGTATAACGGGCGGGGTGTATAACGGGCGGATTGTAGAACGGGCTGAGTGTTTAGCGGGCGGAGTGTATAACGGGCGGAGCGTATAACGGGCGGAGTGTATAACGGGCGGAGTGTATAACGGGCGGGGTGTATAACGGGCGGAGTGTATAACGGGCGGAGTGTATAACGGGCGGGGTGTATAACGGGCGGAGTGTATAACGGGCGGTGTGTATAACGGGCAGAGTGTATAACGGGCGGAGTGTATAATGGGCGGAGTGTATAACGGGCGGTGTGTATAACGGGCGGAGTGTATAACGGGCGGAGTGTATAACGGGCGGTGTGTATAATGGGCGGGGTGTATAACGGGCGGGGTGTATAACGGGCGGAGTGTATAACGGGCGGAGTGTATAACGGGCTGAGTGTATAACGGGTGGGGTGTATAACGGGCGGAGTGTATAACGGGCGGAGTCTATAACGGTCGGAGTGTATAACGGTCGGAGTGTATAACGGGCTGAGTGTATAACGGGCGGGGTGTATAACGGACAGAGTGTATAACTGGCTGAGTGTATAACGGGCGAGGTGTATAACGGGCGGAGTGTATAACGGGCGGAGTGTACAACGGGCGGAGTGTATAACGGGCGGTGTGTATAACGGGCGGAGTGTATAACGCGCGGAGTGTATAACGGGCGGAGTGTATAATGGTCGGAGTGTATAACGGGCGGAGTGTATAACGGGCGGGGTTTTATAACGGGCGGAGTGTATAACGGGCGGAGTGTATAAGCGGCGGGTGTATAACGGGCGGAGTGTATAACTGGCGTAGTGTATAACAGTTGGGGTGTAAAACGGGTGGAGTGTATAACGGGTGGAGTGTATAACGGGCGGAGTGTATAACGGGCGGAGTGTATAACGGGCGGAGTGTATAACGGGTGGGGTGTATAACGGGCGGAGTGTATAAAGGGCTGAGTGTATAACGGGTGGGGTGTATAACGGGTGGAGTGTATAACGGGCGGAGTGTATAACGGTCGGAATGTATAACGGTCGGAGTGTATAACGGGCTGAGTGTATAACGGGCGGGGTGTATAACGGTCGGAGTGTATAACGGGCTGAGTGTATAACGGGCGGGGTGTATAACAGGCGGAGTGTATAACGGGCGGAGTGTATAACGGGCGGAGTGTATAACGGGCGGAGTGTATAACGGGTGGGGTGTATAACGGGTGGAGTGTATAACGGGCGGAGTGTATAACGGTCGGAGTGTATAACGGGCGGAGTGTATAACGGTCGGAGTGTATAACGGGCGGAGTGTATAACGGGCGGGGTGTATAACGGGCGGAGTGTATAACGGGCGGAGTGTATAAGCGGCGGGTGTATAACGGGCGGAGTGTATAACGGGCGGAGTGTATAACGGGCGTAGTGTATAACAGTTGGGGTGTAAAACGGGTGGAGTGTATAATGGGCGGAGTGTATAAAGAGCGGAGTGTATAACGGGCGGAGTGTATAACGGGCGGAGTGTATAACGGGCGGAGTGTATAACGGGTGGGGTGTATAACGGGCTGAGTGTATAAAGGGCGGAGTGCATAACGGTCGGAGTGTATAACGGGCTGAGTGTATAACAGGCGGAGTGTATAACGGGCTGAGTGGAAATGGGCGGAGTGTATAACGGGCGGAGTGTATAACGGGCGGAGTGTATAACGGGCGGGGTGTATAACGGGCGGTGTGTATAACGGGCGGAGTGTATAACGGGCTGAGTGGAAATGGGCGGAGTGTATAACGGGCGGAGTGTATAACGGGCGGAGTGTATAACGGGCGGGGTGTATAACGGGCGGTGTGTATAACGGGCGGAGTGTATAACGGGCTGAGTGTATAGCGGGCGGAGTGTATAACGGGCGGAGTGTATAACGGGCGGAGTGTATAACGGGTGGAGTGTATAACGGGCGGAGTGTATAAGCGGCGGGTGTATAACGGGCGGAGTGTATAACGGGCGGAGTGTATAACGGGCGTAGTGTATAACAGTTGGGGTGTAAAACGGGTGGAGTGTATAACGGGCGGAGTGTATAACGGGCGGAGTGTATAATGGGCGGAGTGTATAACGGGCGGAGTGTATAACGGGCGGCGTGTATAACGGGCAGAGTGTATAACGGGCGGAGTGTATAACGAGCGGAGTGTATAACGGGCGGAGTGTATAACGGGTGGAGTGTATAACGGGCGGAGTGTATAACGGGAGGAGTGTATATCGGGCGGGGTGTATAACGGGCGGGGTGTATAACGGGCGGAGTGTATAACGGGCGGGGTGTATAACGGGCGGAGTGTATAACGGGCGGAGTGTTTAACGGGCGGAGTGTATAACGGGCGGATTGTAGAACGGGCTGAGTGTTTAGCGGGCGGAGTGTATAACGGGCGGAGCGTATAACGGGCGGAGTGTATAACGGGCGGAGTGTATAACGGGCGGGGTGTATAACGGGCGGAGTGTATAACGGGCGGAGTGTATAACGGGCGGGGTGTATAACGGGCGGAGTGTATAACGGGCGGTGTGTATAACGGGCAGAGTGTATAACGGGCGGAGTGTATAATGGGCGGAGTGTATAACGGGCGGTGTGTATAACGGGCGGAGTGTATAACGGGCGGAGTGTATAACGGGCGTGGTGTATAACGGGCGGGGTGTATAACGGGCGGATTGTAGAACGGGCTGAGTGTTTAGCGGGCGGAGTGTATAACGGGCGGAGCGTATAACGGGCGGAGTGTATAACGGGCGGAGTGTATAACGGGCGGGGTGTATAACGGGCGGAGTGTATAACGGGCGGAGTGTATAACGGGCGGGGTGTATAACGGGCGGAGTGTATAACGGGCGGTGTGTATAACGGGCAGAGTGTATAACGGGCGGAGTGTATAATGGGCGGAGTGTATAACGGGCGGTGTGTATAACGGGCGGAGTGTATAACGGGCGGAGTGTATAACGGGCGGTGTGTATAATGGGCGGGGTGTATAACGGGCGGGGTGTATAACGGGCGGAGTGTATAACGGGCGGAGTGTATAACGGGCTGAGTGTATAACGGGTGGGGTGTATAACGGGCGGAGTGTATAACGGGCGGAGTCTATAACGGTCGGAGTGTATAACGGTCGGAGTGTATAACGGGCTGAGTGTATAACGGGCGGGGTGTATAACGGACAGAGTGTATAACGGGCTGAGTGTATAACGGGCGAGGTGTATAACGGGCGGAGTGTATAACGGGCGGAGTGTAAAACGGGCGGAGTGTATAACGGGCGGTGTGTATAACGGGCGGAGTGTATAACGCGCGGAGTGTATAACGGGCGGAGTGTATAATGGTCGGAGTGTATAACGGGCGGAGTGTATAACGGGCGGGGTTTTATAACGGGCGGAGTGTATAACGGGCGGAGTGTATAAGCGGCGGGTGTATAACGGGCGGAGTGTATAACTGGCGTAGTGTATAACAGTTGGGGTGTAAAACGGGTGGAGTGTATAACGGGTGGAGTGTATAACGGGCGGAGTGTATAACGGGCGGAGTGTATAACGGGCGGAGTGTATAACGGGTGGGGTGTATAACGGGCGGAGTGTATAAAGGGCTGAGTGTATAACGGGTGGGGTGTATAACGGGTGGAGTGTATAACGGGCGGAGTGTATAACGGTCGGAATGTATAACGGTCGGAGTGTATAACGGGCTGAGTGTATAACGGGCGGGGTGTATAACGGTCGGAGTGTATAACGGGCTGAGTGTATAACGGGCGGGGTGTATAACAGGCGGAGTGTATAACGGGCGGAGTGTATAACGGGCGGAGTGTATAACGGGCGGAGTGTATAACGGGTGGGGTGTATAACGGGTGGAGTGTATAACGGGCGGAGTGTATAACGGTCGGAGTGTATAACGGGCGGAGTGTATAACGGTCGGAGTGTATAACGGGCGGAGTGTATAACGGGCGGGGTGTATAACGGGCGGAGTGTATAACGGGCGGAGTGTATAAGCGGCGGGTGTATAACGGGCGGAGTGTATAACGGGCGGAGTGTATAACGGGCGTAGTGTATAACAGTTGGGGTGTAAAACGGGTGGAGTGTATAATGGGCGGAGTGTATAAAGGGCGGAGTGTATAACGGGCGGAGTGTATAAGCGGCGGGTGTATAACGGGCGGAGTGTATAACGTGCGGAGTGTATAACGGGCGTAGTGTATAACAGTTGGGGTGTAAAACGGGTGGAGTGTATAACGGGCGGAGTGTATAACGGGCGGAGTGTATAACGGGCGGAGTGTATAACGGGTGGGGTGTATAACGGGCTGAGTGTATAAAGGGCGGAGTGTATAACGGGCGGCGTGTATAACGGGCGGAGTGTATAACGGGCGGAGTGTATAACGAGCGGAGTGTATAACGGGCGGAGTGTATAACGAGCGGAGTGTATAACGGGCGGAGTGTATAACGGGAGGAGTGTATATCGGGCAGGGTGTATAACGGGTGGGGTGTATAACGGGCGGAGTGTATAACGGGCGGAGTGTATAACGGGTGGAGTGTTTAACGGGCGGTGTGTATAACGGGCGGAGTGTAGAACGGGCTGAGTGTTTAGCGGGCGGAGTGTATAACGGGCGGAGTATAACGGGCGGAGTGTATAACGGGTGGAGTGTATAATGGGCGGGGTGTATAATGGGTGGAGTGTATAACTTGCGGTGTGTATAACGGGCGGAGTGATTAACAGGCGGGGTGTATAACGGGCGGGGTGTAAAAAGGGCGGAGTGTATAACGGGCGGAGTGTATAACGGGCGGAGTGTATAACGGGCGGGGTGTATAACGGGCGGAGTGTATAACGGGCGGAGTGTATAACGGGCAGAGTGTATAACGGGCTGAGTGTATAGCGGGCGGAGTGTATAACGGGCGGAGCGTATAACGGGCGGAGTGTATAACGGGCGGAGTGTATAACGGGCGGGGTGTATAACGGGCGGGGTGTATAACGGGCGGGGTGTATACCGGGGGGGTTGTATAACGGGCTGAGTGTATAACGGGCGGAGTGTATAATGGGCGGAGTGTATAACGGGCAGAGTGTATAACGGGCTGAGTGTATAACGGGTGGGGTGTATAACGGGTGGAGTGTATAACGGGCGGAGTGTATAACGGTCGGAGTGTATAACGGGCTGAGTGTATAATGGGCGGGGTGTATAACGGTCGGAGTGTATAACGGGCGGAGTGTATAACGGGCGGAGTGTATAACGGGCGGAGTGTATAACGGGCGGAGTGTATAACGGGTGGGGTGTATAACGGGCTGAGTGTATAAAGGGCGGAGTGCATAACGGTCGGAGTGTATAACGGGCTGAGTGTATAACAGGCGGAGTGTATAACGGGCTGAGTGGAAATGGGCGGAGTGTATAACGGGCGGAGTGTATAACGGGCGGAGTGTATAACGGGCGGGGTGTATAACGGGCGGTGTGTATAACGGGCGGAGTGTATAACGGGCTGAGTGGAAATGGGCGGAGTGTATAACGGGCGGAGTGTATAACGGGCGGAGTGTATAACGGGCGGGGTGTATAACGGGCGGTGTGTATAACGGGCGGAGTGTATAACGGGCTGAGTGTATAGCGGGCGGAGTGTATAACGGGCGGAGTGTATAACGGGCGGAGTGTATAACGGGTGGAGTGTATAACGGGCGGGTGTATAATGGGCGGGGTGTATAACGGGCGGGGTGTATACCGGGGGGGTTGTATAACGGGCTGAGTGTATAACGGGCGGAGTGTATAATGGGCGGAGTGTATAACGGGCAGAGTGTATAACGGGCTGAGTGTATAACGGGTGGGGTGTATAACGGGTGGAGTGTATAACGGGCGGAGTGTATAACGGTCGGAGTGTATAACGGGCTGAGTGTATAACGGGCGGGGTGTATAACGGTCGGAGTGTATAATGGGCTGAGTGTATAACGGGCGGGGTGTATAACGGGCGGAGTGTATAACGGGCGGAGTGTACAACGGGCGGAGTGTATAACGGGCGGAGTGTATAACGGGCGGAGTGTATAACGGGCGGAGTGTATAACGGTCGGAGTGTATAACGGGCGGAGTGTATAACGGGCGGGGTGTATAACGGGCGGAGTGTATAAGCGGCGGGTGTATAACGGGCGGAGTGTATAACGGGCGGAGTGTATAACGGGCGTAGTGTATAACAGTTGGGGTGTAAAACGGGTGGAGTGTATAACGGGCGGAGTGTATAACGGGCGGAGTGTATAATGGGCGGAGTGTATAACGGGCGGAGTGTATAACGGGCGGCGTGTATAACGGGCAGAGTGTATAACGGGCGGAGTGTATAACGAGCGGAGTGTATAACGGGCGGAGTGTATAACGGGTGGAGTGTATAACGGGCGGAGTGTATAACGGGAGGAGTGTATATCGGGCGGGGTGTATAACGGGCGGGGTGTATAACGGGCGGAGTGTATAACGGGCGGGGTGTATAACGGGCGGAGTGTATAACGGGCGGAGTGTTTAACGGGCGGAGTGTATAACGGGCGGATTGTAGAACGGGCTGAGTGTTTAGCGGGCGGAGTGTATAACGGGCGGAGCGTATAACGGGCGGAGTGTATAACGGGCGGAGTGTATAACGGGCGGGGTGTATAACGGGCGGAGTGTATAACGGGCGGAGTGTATAACGGGCGGGGTGTATAACGGGCGGAGTGTATAACGGGCGGTGTGTATAACGGGCAGAGTGTATAACGGGCGGAGTGTATAACGGGCGGAGTGTATAACGGGCGGTGTGTATAACGGGCGGAGTGTATAACGGGCGGAGTGTATAACGGGCGTGGTGTATAACGGGCGGGGTGTATAACGGGCGGGTTGTATAACGGGCGGAGTGTATAACGGGCGGAGTGTATAACGGGCTGAGTGTATAACGGGCGGGGTGTATAACGGGCGGAGTGTATAACGGGCGGAGTGTATAACGGTCGGAGTGTATAACGGTCGGAGTGTATAACGGGCTGAGTGTATAACGGGCGGGGTGTATAACGGACGGAGTGTATAACGGGCTGAGTGTATAACGGGCGGGGTGTATAACGGGCGGAGTGTATAACGGGCGGAGTGTACAACGGGCGGAGTGTATAACGGGCGGTGTGTATAACGGGCGGAGTGTATAACGGGCGGAGTGTATAACGGGCGGAGTGTATAATGGTCGGAGTGTATAACGGGCGGAGTGTATAACGGGCGGGGTTTTATAATGGGCGGAGTGTATAACGGGCGGAGTGTATAAGCGGCGGGTGTATAACGGGCGGTGTGTATAACGGGCGGAGTGTATAACGGGCGTAGTGTATAACAGTTGGGGTGTAAAACGGGTGGAGTGTATAACGGGTGGAGTGTATAACGGGCGGAGTGTATAACGGGCGGAGTGTATAACGGGTGGGGTGTATAACGGGCGGAGTGTATAATGGGCTGAGTGTATAAAGGGTGGGGTGTATAACGGGTGGAGTGTATAACGGGCGGATTGTATAACGGTCGGAATGTATAACGGTCGGAGTGTATAAAGGGCTGAGTGTATAACGGGCGGGGTGTATAACGGTCGGAGTGTATAACGGGAGTGTATAACGGGCGGGGTGTATAACAGGCGGAGTGTATAACGGGCGGAGTGTATAACGGGCGGAGTGTATAACGGGCGGAGTGTATAACGGGCGGAGTGTATAACGGTCGGAGTGTATAACGGGCGGAGTGTATAACGGGCGGGGTGTATAACGGGCGGAGTGTATAACGGGCGGAGTGTATAAGCGGCGGGTGTATAACGGGCGGAGTGTATAACGTGCGGAGTGTATAACGGGCGTAGTGTATAACAGTTGGGGTGTAAAACGGGTGGAGTGTATAACGGGCGGAGTGTATAACGGGCGGAGTGTATAACGGGCGGAGTGTATAACGGGTGGGGTGTATAACGGGCTGAGTGTATAAAGGGCGGAGTGTATAACGGGCGGCGTGTATAACGGGCGGAGTGTATAACGGGCGGAGTGTATAACGAGCGGAGTGTATAACGGGCGGAGTGTATAACGAGCGGAGTGTATAACGGGCGGAGTGTATAACGGGAGGAGTGTATATCGGGCAGGGTGTATAACGGGTGGGGTGTATAACGGGCGGAGTGTATAACGGGCGGAGTGTATAACGGGTGGAGTGTTTAACGGGCGGTGTGTATAACGGGCGGAGTGTAGAACGGGCTGAGTGTTTAGCGGGCGGAGTGTATAACGGGCGGAGTATAACGGGCGGAGTGTATAACGGGTGGAGTGTATAATGGGCGGGGTGTATAATGGGTGGAGTGTATAACTTGCGGTGTGTATAACGGGCGGAGTGATTAACAGGCGGGGTGTATAACGGGCGGGGTGTAAAAAGGGCGGAGTGTATAACGGGCGGAGTGTATAACGGGCGGAGTGTATAACGGGCGGGGTGTATAACGGGCGGAGTGTATAACGGGCGGAGTGTATAACGGGCAGAGTGTATAACGGGCTGAGTGTATAGCGGGCGGAGTGTATAACGGGCGGAGCGTATAACGGGCGGAGTGTATAACGGGCGGAGTGTATAACGGGCGGGGTGTATAACGGGCGGGGTGTATAACGGGCGGGGTGTATACCGGGGGGGTTGTATAACGGGCTGAGTGTATAACGGGCGGAGTGTATAATGGGCGGAGTGTATAACGGGCAGAGTGTATAACGGGCTGAGTGTATAACGGGTGGGGTGTATAACGGGTGGAGTGTATAACGGGCGGAGTGTATAACGGTCGGAGTGTATAACGGGCTGAGTGTATAATGGGCGGGGTGTATAACGGTCGGAGTGTATAACGGGCGGAGTGTATAACGGGCGGAGTGTACAACGGGCGGAGTGTATAACGGGCAGAGTGTATAACGGGCTGAGTGTATAACAGTTGGGGTGTAAAACGGGTGGAGTGTATAACGGGTGGAGTGTATAACGGGCGGAGTGTATAACGGGCGGAGTGTATAACGGGCGGAGTGTATAACGGGTGGGGTGTATAACGGGCGGAGTGTATAACGGGCTGAGTGTATAACGGGTGGGGTGTATAACGGGTGGAGTGTATAACGGGCGGAGTGTATAACGGTCGGAATGTATAACGGTCGGAGTGTATAACGGGCTGAGTGTATAACGGGCGGGGTGTATAACGGTCGGAGTGTATAACGGGCGGAGTGTATAACGGGCGGAGTGTATAACGGGCGGAGTGTATAACGGGCAGAGTGTATAACGGTCGGAGTGTATAACGGGCGGAGTGTATAACGGGCGGGGTGTATAACGGGCGGAGTGTATAACGGGCGGAGTGTATAAGCGGCGGGTGTATAACGGGCGGAGTGTATAACGGGCGGAGTGTATAACGGGCGTAGTGTATAACAGTTGGGGTGTAAAACGGGCGGAGTGTATAACGGGTGGAGTGTATAACGGGCGGAGTGTATAACGGGTGGGGTGTATAACGGGCTGAGTGTATAAAGGGCGGAGTGTATAACGGGCGGCGTGTATAACGGGCGGAGTGTATAACGGGCGGAGTGTATAACGAGCGGAGTGTATAACGGGCGGAGTGTATAACGAGCGGAGTGTATAACGGGCGGAGTGTATAACGGGAGGAGTGTATATCGGGCGGGGTGTATAACGGGCGGGGTGTATAATGGGCGGAGTGTATAACGGGCGGAGGGTATAACGGGCGGAGTGTTTAACGGGCGGAGTGTATAACGGGCGGAGTGTAGAACGGGCTGAGTGTTTAGCGGGCGGAGTGTATAACGGGCGGAGCGTATAACGGGCGGAGTGTATCACGGGTGGAGTGTATAATGGGCGGGGTGTATAATGGGTGGAGTGTATAACTTGCGGTGTGTATAACGGGCGGAGTGATTAACAGGCGGCGTGTATAACGGGCGGGGTGTAAAAAGGGCGGAGTGTATAACGGGCGGAGTGTATAACGGGCGGAGTGTATAACGGGCGGGGTGTATAACGGGCGGAGTGTATAACGGGCGGAGTGTATAATGGGCGGAGTGTATAGCGGGCGGAGTGTATAACGGGCGGAGCGTATAACGGGCGGAGTGTATAACGGGCGGAGTGTATAACGGGCGGGGTGTATAACGGGCGGGGTGTATAACGGGCGGGGTGTATACCGGGGGGGGTTGTAAAACGGGCTGAGTGTATAACGGGCGGAGTGTATAATGGGCGGAGTGTATAACGGGCAGAGTGTATAACGGGCTGAGTGTATAACGGGTGGGGTGTATAACGGGTGGAGTGTATAACGGGCGGAGTGTATAACGGTCGGAGTGTATAACGGGCTGAGTGTATAATGGGCGGGGTGTATAACGGTCGGAGTGTATAACGGGCGGGGTGTATAACGGGCGGAGTGTATAACGGGCGGAGTGTACAACGGGCGGAGTGTATAACGGGCGGAGTGTATAACGGGCAGAGTGTATAACGGTCGGAGTGTATAACGGGCGGAGTGTATAACGGGCGGGGTGTATAACGGGCGGAGTGTATAACGGGCGGAGTGTATAAGCGGCGGGTGTATAACGGGCGGAGTGTATAACGGGCGGAGTGTATAACGGGCGTAGTGTATAACAGTTGGGGTGTAAAACGGGTGGAGTGTATAATGGGCGGAGTGTATAAAGGGCGGAGTGTATAACGGGCGGAGTGTATAACGGGCGGAGTGTATAACGGGCGGAGTGTATAACGGGTGGGGTGTATAACGGGCTGAGTGTATAAAGGGCGGAGTGCATAACGGTCGGAGTGTATAACGGGCTGAGTGTATAACGGGCGGAGTGTATAACGGGCTGAGTGTATAATGGGCGGAGTGTATAACGGGCGGAGTGTATAACGGGCGGAGTGTATAACGGGCGGGGTGTATAACGGGCGGTGTGTATAACGGGCGGAGTGTATAACGGGCTGAGTGTATAGCGGGCGGAGTGTATAACGGGCGGAGTGTATAACGGGCAGAGTGTATAACGGGCGGAGTGTATAACGGGCGGGGTGTATAATGGGCGGGGTGTATAACGGGCGGGGTGTATACCGGGGGGGTTGTATAACGGGCTGAGTGTATAACGGGCGGAGTGTATAATGGGCGGAGTGTATAACGGGCAGAGTGTATAACGGGCTGAGTGTATAACGGGTGGGGTGTATAACGGGTGGAGTGTATAACGGGCGGAGTGTATAACGGTCGGAGTGTATAACGGGCTGAGTGTATAATGGGCGGGGTGTATAACGGTCGGAGTGTATAATGGGCTGAGTGTATAACGGGCGGGGTGTATAACGGGCGGAGTGTATAACGGGCGGAGTGTACAACGGGCGGAGTGTATAACGGGCGGAGTGTATAACGGGCGGAGTGTATAACGGGCGGAGTGTATAACGGTCGGAGTGTATAACGGGCGGGGTGTATAACGGGCGGAGTGTATAAGCGGCGGGTGTATAACGGGCGGAGTGTATAACGGGCGGAGTGTATAACGGGCGTAGTGTATAACAGTTGGGGTGTAAAACGGGTGGAGTGTATAATGGGCGGAGTGTATAACGGGCGGAGTGTATAATGGGCGGAGTGTATAACGGGCGGAGTGTATAAAGGGCGGCGTGTATAACGGGCAGAGTGTATAACGGGCGGAGTGTATAACGAGCGGAGTGTATAACGGGCGGAGTGTATAACGGGTGGAGTGTATAACGAGCGGAGTATATAATGGGAGGAGTGTATATCGGGCGGGGTGTATAACGGGCGGGGTGTATAACGGGCGGAGTGTATAACGGGCGGGGTGTATAACGGGCGGAGTGTATAACGGGCGGAGTGTTTAACGGGCGGAGTGTATAACGGGCGGATTGTAGAACGGGCTGAGTGTTTAGCGGGCGGAGTGTATAACGGGCGGAGCGTATAACGGGCGGAGTGTATAACGGGCGGAGTGTATAACGGGCGGGGTGTATAACGGGCGGAGTGTATAACGGGCGGAGTGTATAACGGGCGGGGTGTATAACGGGCGGAGTGTATAACGGGCGGTGTGTATAACGGGCAGAGTGTATAACGGGCGGAGTGTATAATGGGTGGAGTGTATAACGGGCGGTGTGTATAACGGGCGGAGTGTATAACGGGCGGAGTGTATAACGGGCGGGGTGTATAACGGGCGGGGTGTATAACGGGCGGGGTGTATAACGGGCGGAGTGTATAACGGGCGGAGTGTATAACGGGCTGAGTGTATAACGGGTGGGGTGTATAACGGGCGGAGTGTATAATGGGCGGAGTGTATAACGGTCGGAGTGTATAACGGTCGGAGTGTATAACGGGCTGAGTGTATAACGGGCGGGGTGTATAACGGACGGAGTGTATAACGGGCTGAGTGTATAACGGGCGGGGTGTATAACGGGCGGAGTGTATAACGGGCGGAGTGTACAACGGGCGGAGTGTATAACGGGCGGTGTGTATAACGGGCGGTGTGTATAACGGGCGGAGTGTATAACGGGCGGAGTGTATAATGGTCGGAGTGTATAACGGGCGGAGTGTATAACGGGCGGGGTTTTATAACGGGCGGAGTGTATAACGGGCGGAGTGTATAAGCGGCGGGTGTATAACGGGCGGTGTGTATAACGGGCGGAGTGTATAACGGGCGTAGTGTATAACAGTTGGGGTGTAAAACGGGTGGAGTGTATAACGGGTGGAGTGTATAACGGGCGGAGTGTATAACGGGCGGAGTGTATAACGGGCGGAGTGTATAACGGGTGGGGTGTATAACGGGCGGAGTGTATAACGGGCTGAGTGTATAACGGGTGGGGTGTATAACGGGTGGAGTGTATAACGGGCGGAGTGTATAACGGTCGGAATGTATAACGGTCGGAGTGTATAACGGGCTGAGTGTATAACGGGCGGGGTGTATAACGGTCGGAGTGTATAACGGGAGTGTATAACGGGCGGGGTGTATAACAGGCGGAGTGTATAACGGGCGGAGTGTATAACGGGCGGAGTGTATAACAGGCGGAGTGTATAACGGGCGGAGTGTATAACGGTCGGAGTGTATAACGGGCGGAGTGTATAACGGGCGGGGTGTATAACGGGCGGAGTGTATAACGGGCGGAGTGTATAAGCGGCGGGTGTATAACGGGCGGAGTGTATAACGGGCGGAGTGTATAATGGGCGTAGTGTATAACAGTTGGGGTGTAAAACGGGTGGAGTGTATAACGGGCGGAGTGTATAACGGGCGGAGTGTATAACGGGCGGAGTGTATAACGGGTGGGGTGTATAACGGGCTGAGTGTATAAAGGGCGGAGTGTATAACGGGCGGCGTGTATAACGGGCGGAGTGTATAACGGGCGGAGTGTATAACGAGCGGAGTGTATAACGGGCGGAGTGTATAACGAGCGGAGTGTATAACGGGCGGAGTGTATAACGGGAGGAGTGTATATCGGGCGGGGTGTATAACGGGTGGGGTGTATAACGGGCGGAGTGTATAACGGGCGGAGTGTATAACGGGCGGAGTGTTTAACGGGCGGAGTGTATAACGGGCGGAGTGTAGAACGGGCTGAGTGTTTAGCGGGCGGAGTGTATAACGGGCGGAGCGTATAACGGGCGGAGTGTATAACGGGTGGAGTGTATAACGGGCGGGGTGTATAACGGGCGGAGTGTATAACGGGCGGAGTGTATAAGCGGCGGGTGTATAACGGGCGGAGTGTATAACGTGCGGAGTGTATAACGGGCGTAGTGTATAACAGTTGGGGTGTAAAACGGGTGGAGTGTATAACGGGCGGAGTGTATAACGGGCGGAGTGTATAACGGGCGGAGTGTATAACGGGTGGGGTGTATAACGGGCTGAGTGTATAAAGGGCGGAGTGTATAACGGGCGGCGTGTATAACGGGCGGAGTGTATAACGGGCGGAGTGTATAACGAGCGGAGTGTATAACGGGCGGAGTGTATAACGAGCGGAGTGTATAACGGGCGGAGTGTATAACGGGAGGAGTGTATATCGGGCAGGGTGTATAACGGGTGGGGTGTATAACGGGCGGAGTGTATAACGGGCGGAGTGTGTAACGGGTGGAGTGTTTAACGGGCGGTGTGTATAACGGGCGGAGTGTAGAACGGGCTGAGTGTTTAGCGGGCGGAGTGTATAACGGGCGGAGTATAACGGGCGGAGTGTATAACGGGTGGAGTGTATAATGGGCGGGGTGTATAATGGGTGGAGTGTATAACTTGCGGTGTGTATAACGGGCGGAGTGATTAACAGGCGGGGTGTATAACGGGCGGGGTGTAAAAAGGGCGGAGTGTATAACGGGCGGAGTGTATAACGGGCGGAGTGTATAACGGGCGGGGTGTATAACGGGCGGAGTGTATAACGGGCGGAGTGTATAACGGGCAGAGTGTATAACGGGCTGAGTGTATAGCGGGCGGAGTGTATAACGGGCGGAGCGTATAACGGGCGGAGTGTATAACGGGCGGAGTGTATAACGGGCGGGGTGTATAACGGGCGGGGTGTATAACGGGCGGGGTGTATACCGGGGGGGTTGTATAACGGGCTGAGTGTATAACGGGCGGAGTGTATAATGGGCGGAGTGTATAACGGGCAGAGTGTATAACGGGCTGAGTGTATAACGGGTGGGGTGTATAACGGGTGGAGTGTATAACGGGCGGAGTGTATAACGGTCGGAGTGTATAACGGGCTGAGTGTATAATGGGCGGGGTGTATAACGGTCGGAGTGTATAACGGGCGGAGTGTATAACGGGCGGAGTGTACAACGGGCGGAGTGTATAACGGGCAGAGTGTATAACGGGCTGAGTGTATAACAGTTGGGGTGTAAAACGGGTGGAGTGTATAACGGGTGGAGTGTATAACGGGCGGAGTGTATAACGGGCGGAGTGTATAACGGGCGGAGTGTATAACGGGTGGGGTGTATAACGGGCGGAGTGTATAACGGGCTGAGTGTATAACGGGTGGGGTGTATAACGGGTGGAGTGTATAACGGGCGGAGTGTATAACGGTCGGAATGTATAACGGTCGGAGTGTATAACGGGCTGAGTGTATAACGGGCGGGGTGTATAACGGTCGGAGTGTATAACGGGCGGAGTGTATAACGGGCGGAGTGTATAACGGGCGGAGTGTATAACGGGCAGAGTGTATAACGGTCGGAGTGTATAACGGGCGGAGTGTATAACGGGCGGGGTGTATAACGGGCGGAGTGTATAACGGGCGGAGTGTATAAGCGGCGGGTGTATAACGGGCGGAGTGTATAACGGGCGGAGTGTATAACGGGCGTAGTGTATAACAGTTGGGGTGTAAAACGGGCGGAGTGTATAACGGGTGGAGTGTATAACGGGCGGAGTGTATAACGGGTGGGGTGTATAACGGGCTGAGTGTATAAAGGGCGGAGTGTATAACGGGCGGCGTGTATAACGGGCGGAGTGTATAACGGGCGGAGTGTATAACGAGCGGAGTGTATAACGGGCGGAGTGTATAACGAGCGGAGTGTATAACGGGCGGAGTGTATAACGGGAGGAGTGTATATCGGGCGGGGTGTATAACGGGCGGGGTGTATAATGGGCGGAGTGTATAACGGGCGGAGGGTATAACGGGCGGAGTGTTTAACGGGCGGAGTGTATAACGGGCGGAGTGTAGAACGGGCTGAGTGTTTAGCGGGCGGAGTGTATAACGGGCGGAGCGTATAACGGGCGGAGTGTATCACGGGTGGAGTGTATAATGGGCGGGGTGTATAATGGGTGGAGTGTATAACTTGCGGTGTGTATAACGGGCGGAGTGATTAACAGGCGGCGTGTATAACGGGCGGGGTGTAAAAAGGGCGGAGTGTATAACGGGCGGAGTGTATAACGGGCGGAGTGTATAACGGGCGGGGTGTATAACGGGCGGAGTGTATAACGGGCGGAGTGTATAATGGGCGGAGTGTATAGCGGGCGGAGTGTATAACGGGCGGAGCGTATAACGGGCGGAGTGTATAACGGGCGGAGTGTATAACGGGCGGGGTGTATAACGGGCGGGGTGTATAACGGGCGGGGTGTATACCGGGGGGGGTTGTAAAACGGGCTGAGTGTATAACGGGCGGAGTGTATAATGGGCGGAGTGTATAACGGGCAGAGTGTATAACGGGCTGAGTGTATAACGGGCGGGGTGTATAACGGGTGGAGTGTATAACGGGCGGAGTGTATAACGGTCGGAGTGTATAACGGGCTGAGTGTATAATGGGCGGGGTGTATAACGGTCGGAGTGTATAACGGGCGGGGTGTATAACGGGCGGAGTGTATAACGGGCGGAGTGTACAACGGGCGGAGTGTATAACGGGCGGAGTGTATAACGGGCAGAGTGTATAACGGTCGGAGTGTATAACGGGCGGAGTGTATAACGGGCGGGGTGTATAACGGGCGGAGTGTATAACGGGCGGAGTGTATAAGCGGCGGGTGTATAACGGGCGGAGTGTATAACGGGCGGAGTGTATAACGGGCGTAGTGTATAACAGTTGGGGTGTAAAACGGGTGGAGTGTATAATGGGCGGAGTGTATAAAGGGCGGAGTGTATAACGGGCGGAGTGTATAACGGGCGGAGTGTATAACGGGCGGAGTGTATAACGGGTGGGGTGTATAACGGGCTGAGTGTATAAAGGGCGGAGTGCATAACGGTCGGAGTGTATAACGGGCTGAGTGTATAACGGGCGGAGTGTATAACGGGCTGAGTGTATAATGGGCGGAGTGTATAACGGGCGGAGTGTATAACGGGCGGAGTGTATAACGGGCGGGGTGTATAACGGGCGGTGTGTATAACGGGCGGAGTGTATAACGGGCTGAGTGTATAGCGGGCGGAGTGTATAACGGGCGGAGTGTATAACGGGCAGAGTGTATAACGGGCGGAGTGTATAACGGGCGGGGTGTATAATGGGCGGGGTGTATAACGGGCGGGGTGTATACCGGGGGGGTTGTATAACGGGCTGAGTGTATAACGGGCGGAGTGTATAATGGGCGGAGTGTATAACGGGCAGAGTGTATAACGGGCTGAGTGTATAACGGGTGGGGTGTATAACGGGTGGAGTGTATAACGGGCGGAGTGTATAACGGTCGGAGTGTATAACGGGCTGAGTGTATAATGGGCGGGGTGTATAACGGTCGGAGTGTATAATGGGCTGAGTGTATAACGGGCGGGGTGTATAACGGGCGGAGTGTATAACGGGCGGAGTGTACAACGGGCGGAGTGTATAACGGGCGGAGTGTATAACGGGCGGAGTGTATAACGGGCGGAGTGTATAACGGTCGGAGTGTATAACGGGCGGGGTGTATAACGGGCGGAGTGTATAAGCGGCGGGTGTATAACGGGCGGAGTGTATAACGGGCGGAGTGTATAACGGGCGTAGTGTATAACAGTTGGGGTGTAAAACGGGTGGAGTGTATAATGGGCGGAGTGTATAACGGGCGGAGTGTATAATGGGCGGAGTGTATAACGGGCGGAGTGTATAAAGGGCGGCGTGTATAACGGGCAGAGTGTATAACGGGCGGAGTGTATAACGAGCGGAGTGTATAACGGGCGGAGTGTATAACGGGTGGAGTGTATAACGAGCGGAGTATATAATGGGAGGAGTGTATATCGGGCGGGGTGTATAACGGGCGGGGTGTATAACGGGCGGAGTGTATAACGGGCGGGGTGTATAACGGGCGGAGTGTATAACGGGCGGAGTGTTTAACGGGCGGAGTGTATAACGGGCGGATTGTAGAACGGGCTGAGTGTTTAGCGGGCGGAGTGTATAACGGGCGGAGCGTATAACGGGCGGAGTGTATAACGGGCGGAGTGTATAACGGGCGGGGTGTATAACGGGCGGAGTGTATAACGGGCGGAGTGTATAACGGGCGGGGTGTATAACGGGCGGAGTGTATAACGGGCGGTGTGTATAACGGGCAGAGTGTATAACGGGCGGAGTGTATAATGGGTGGAGTGTATAACGGGCGGTGTGTATAACGGGCGGAGTGTATAACGGGCGGAGTGTATAACGGGCGGGGTGTATAACGGGCGGGGTGTATAACGGGCGGGGTGTATAACGGGCGGAGTGTATAACGGGCGGAGTGTATAACGGGCTGAGTGTATAACGGGTGGGGTGTATAACGGGCGGAGTGTATAATGGGCGGAGTGTATAACGGTCGGAGTGTATAACGGTCGGAGTGTATAACGGGCTGAGTGTATAACGGGCGGGGTGTATAACGGACGGAGTGTATAACGGGCTGAGTGTATAACGGGCGGGGTGTATAACGGGCGGAGTGTATAACGGGCGGAGTGTACAACGGGCGGAGTGTATAACGGGCGGTGTGTATAACGGGCGGTGTGTATAACGGGCGGAGTGTATAACGGGCGGAGTGTATAATGGTCGGAGTGTATAACGGGCGGAGTGTATAACGGGCGGGGTTTTATAACGGGCGGAGTGTATAACGGGCGGAGTGTATAAGCGGCGGGTGTATAACGGGCGGTGTGTATAACGGGCGGAGTGTATAACGGGCGTAGTGTATAACAGTTGGGGTGTAAAACGGGTGGAGTGTATAACGGGTGGAGTGTATAACGGGCGGAGTGTATAACGGGCGGAGTGTATAACGGGCGGAGTGTATAACGGGTGGGGTGTATAACGGGCGGAGTGTATAACGGGCTGAGTGTATAACGGGTGGGGTGTATAACGGGTGGAGTGTATAACGGGCGGAGTGTATAACGGTCGGAATGTATAACGGTCGGAGTGTATAACGGGCTGAGTGTATAACGGGCGGGGTGTATAACGGTCGGAGTGTATAACGGGAGTGTATAACGGGCGGGGTGTATAACAGGCGGAGTGTATAACGGGCGGAGTGTATAACGGGCGGAGTGTATAACAGGCGGAGTGTATAACGGGCGGAGTGTATAACGGTCGGAGTGTATAACGGGCGGAGTGTATAACGGGCGGGGTGTATAACGGGCGGAGTGTATAACGGGCGGAGTGTATAAGCGGCGGGTGTATAACGGGCGGAGTGTATAACGGGCGGAGTGTATAATGGGCGTAGTGTATAACAGTTGGGGTGTAAAACGGGTGGAGTGTATAACGGGCGGAGTGTATAACGGGCGGAGTGTATAACGGGCGGAGTGTATAACGGGTGGGGTGTATAACGGGCTGAGTGTATAAAGGGCGGAGTGTATAACGGGCGGCGTGTATAACGGGCGGAGTGTATAACGGGCGGAGTGTATAACGAGCGGAGTGTATAACGGGCGGAGTGTATAACGAGCGGAGTGTATAACGGGCGGAGTGTATAACGGGAGGAGTGTATATCGGGCGGGGTGTATAACGGGTGGGGTGTATAACGGGCGGAGTGTATAACGGGCGGAGTGTATAACGGGCGGAGTGTTTAACGGGCGGAGTGTATAACGGGCGGAGTGTAGAACGGGCTGAGTGTTTAGCGGGCGGAGTGTATAACGGGCGGAGCGTATAACGGGCGGAGTGTATAACGGGTGGAGTGTATAATGGGCGGGGTGTATAATGGGTGGAGTGTATAACTTGCGGTGTGTATAACGGGCGGAGTGATTAACAGGCGGGGTGTATAACGGGCGGGGTGTAAAAAGGGCGGAGTGTATAACGGGCGGAGTGTATAACGGGCGGAGTGTATAACGGGCGGGGTGTATAACGGGCGGAGTGTATAACGGGTGGAGTGTATAATGGGCAGAGTGTATAACGGGCTGAGTGTATAGCGGGCGGAGTGTATAACGGGCGGAGCGTATAACGGGCGGAGTGTATAACGGGCGGAGTGTATAACGGGCGGGGTGTATAACGGGCGGGGTGTATAACGGGCGGGGTGTATACCGGGGGGGTTGTATAACGGGCTGAGTGTATAACGGGCGGAGTGTATAATGGGCGGAGTGTATAACGGGCAGAGTGTATAACGGGCTGAGTGTATAACGGGTGGGGTGTATAACGGGTGGAGTGTATAACGGGCGGAGTGTATAACGGTCGGAGTGTATAACGGGCTGAGTGTATAATGGGCGGGGTGTATAACGGTCGGAGTGTATAACGGGCGGAGTGTATAACGGGCGGAGTGTACAACGGGCGGAGTGTATAACGGGCAGAGTGTATAACGGGCGTAGTGTATAACAGTTGGGGTGTAAAACGGGTGGAGTGTATAACGGGTGGAGTGTATAACGGGCGGAGTGTATAACGGGCGGGTGTATAACGGGCGGAGTGTATAACGGGTGGGGTGTATAACGGGCGGAGTGTATAACGGGCTGAGTGTATAACGGGTGGGGTGTATAACGGGTGGAGTGTATAACGGGCGGAGTGTATAACGGTCGGAATGTATAACGGTCGGAGTGTATAACGGGCTGAGTGTATAACGGGCGGGGTGTATAACGGTCGGAGTGTATAACGGGCTGAGTGTATAACGGGCGGGGTGTATAACAGGCGGAGTGTATAACGGGCGGAGTGTATAACGGGCGGAGTTTATAACGGGCGGAGTGTATAACGGGCAGAGTGTATAACGGTCGGAGTGTATAACGGGCGGAGTGTATAACGGGCGGGGTGTATAACGGGCGGAGTGTATAACGGGCGGAGTGTATAAGCGGCGGGTGTATAACGGGCGGAGTGTATAACGGGCGTAGTGTATAACAGTTGGGGTGTAAAACTGGTGGAGTGTATAACGGGCGGAGTGTATAACGGGCAGAGTGTATAACGGGCGGAGTGTATAACGGGTGGGGTGTATAACGGGCTGAGTGTATAAAGGGCGGAGTGTATAACGGGCGGCGTGTATAACGGGCGGAGTGTATAACGGGCGGAGTGTATAACGAGCGGAGTGTATAACGGGCGGAGTGTATAACGAGCGGAGTGTATAACGGGCGGAGTGTATAACGGGAGGAGTGTATATCGGGCGGGGTGTATAACGGGCGGGGTGTATAATGGGCGGAGTGTATAACGGGCGGAGGGTATAACGGGCGGAGTGTTTAACGGGCGGAGTGTATAACGGGCGGAGTGTAGAACGGGCTGAGTGTTTAGCGGGCGGAGTGTATAACGGGCGGAGCGTATAACGGGCGGAGTTTATAACGGGTGGAGTGTATAATGGGCGGGGTGTATAATGGGTGGAGTGTATAACTTGCGGTGTGTATAACGGGCGGAGTGATTAACAGGCGGGGTGTATAACGGGCGGGGTGTAAAAAGGGCGGAGTGTATAACGGGCGGAGTGTATAACGGGCGGAGTGTATAACGGGCGGGGTGTATAACGGGCGGAGTGTATAACGGGCGGAGTGTATAATGGGCAGAGTGTATAGCGGGCGGAGTGTATAACGGGCGGAGCGTATAACGGGCGGAGTGTATAACGGGCGGAGTGTATAACGGGCGGGGTGTATAACGGGCGGGGTGTATAACGGGCGGGGTGTATACCGGGGGGGTTGTCTAACGGGCTGAGTGTATAACGGGCGGAGTGTATAATGGGCGGAGTGTATAACGGGCAGAGTGTATAACGGGCTGAGTGTATAACGGGTGGGGTGTATAACGGGTGGAGTGTATAACGGGCGGAGTGTATAACGGTCGGAGTGTATAACGGGCTGAGTGTATAATGGGCGGGGTGTATAACGGTCGGAGTGTATAACGGGCGGGGTGTATAACGGGCGGAGTGTATAACGGGCGGAGTGTACAACGGGCGGAGTGTATAACGGGCGGAGTGTATAACGGGCGGAGTGTATAACGGTCGGAGTGTATAACGGGCGGAGTGTATAACGGGCGGGGAGTATAACGGGCGGAGTGTATAACGGGCGGAGTGTATAAGCGGCGGGTGTATAACGGGCGGAGTGTATAACGGGCGGAGTGTATAACGGGCGTAGTGTATAGCAGTTGGGGTGTAAAACGGGTGGAGTGTATAATGGGCGGAGTGTATAAAGGGCGGAGTGTATAACGGGCGGAGTGTATAACGGGCGGAGTGTATAACGGGCGGAGTGTATAACGGGTGGGGTGTATAACGGGCTGAGTGTATAAAGGGCGGAGTGCATAACGGTCGGAGTGTATAACGGGCTGAGTGTATAACGGGCGGAGTGTATAACGGGCTGAGTGTATAATGGGCGGAGTGTATAACGGGCGGAGTGTATAACGGGCGGAGTGTATAACGGGCTGAGTGTATAGCGGGCGGAGTGTATAACGGGCGGAGTGTATAACGGGCGGAGTGTATAACGGGCGGAGTGTATAACGGGCGGGGTGTATAATGGGCGGGGTGTATAACGGGCGGGGTGTATACCGGGGGGGTTGTATAACGGGCTGAGTGTATAACGGGCGGAGTGCATAATGGGCGGAGTGTATAACGGGCAGAGTGTATAACGGGCTGAGTGTATAACGGGTGGGGTGTATAACGGGTGGAGTGTATAACGGGCGGAGTGTATAACGGTCGGAGTGTATAACGGGCTGAGTGTATAACGGGCGGGGTGTATAACGGTCGGAGTGTATAATGGGCTGAGTGTATAACGGGCGGGGTGTATAACGGGCGGAGTGTATAACGGGCGGAGTGTACAAAGGGCGGAGTGTATAACGGGCGGAGTGTATAACGGGCGGAGTGTATAACGGGCGGAGTGTATAACGGTCGGAGTGTATAATGGGCGGAGTGTATAACGGGCGGGGTGTATAACGGGCGGAGTGTATAAGCGGCGGGTGTATAACGGGCGGAGTGTATAACGGGCGGAGTGTATAACGGGCGTAGTGTATAACAGTTGGGGTGTAAAACGGGTGGAGTGTATAATGGGCGGAGTGTATAACGGGCGGAGTGTATAATGGGCGGAGTGTATAACGGGCGGAGTGTATAACGGGTGGGGTGTATAACGGGCTGAGTGTATAAAGGGCGGAGTGCATAACGGGCGGCGTGTATAACGGGCAGAGTGTATAACGGGCGGAGTGTATAACGAGCGGAGTGTATAACGGGCGGAGTGTATAACGGGTGGAGTGTATAACGGGCGGAGTGTATAACGGGAGGAGTGTATATCGGGCGGGGTGTATAACGGGCGGGGTGTATAACGGGCGGAGTGTATAACGGGCGGAGTGTATAACGGTCGGAGTGTATAACGGGCGGAGTGTATAACGGGCGGGGAGTATAACGGGCGGAGTGTATAACGGGCGGAGTGTATAAGCGGCGGGTGTATAACGGGCGGAGTGTATAACGGGCGGAGTGTATAACGGGCGTAGTGTATAACAGTTGGGGTGTAAAACGGGTGGAGTGTATAATGGGCGGAGTGTATAAAGGGCGGAGTGTATAACGGGCGGAGTGTATAACGGGCGGAGTGTATAACGGGCGGAGTGTATAACGGGTGGGGTGTATAACGGGCTGAGTGTATAAAGGGCGGAGTGCATAACGGTCGGAGTGTATAACGGGCTGAGTGTATAACGGGCGGAGTGTATAACGGGCTGAGTGTATAATGGGCGGAGTGTATAACGGGCGGAGTGTATAACGGGCGGAGTGTATAACGGGCTGAGTGTATAGCGGGCGGAGTGTATAACGGGCGGAGTGTATAACGGGCGGAGTGTATAACGGGCGGAGTGTATAACGGGCGGGGTGTATAATGGGCGGGGTGTATAACGGGCGGGGTGTATACCGGGGGGGTTGTATAACGGGCTGAGTGTATAACGGGCGGAGTGCATAATGGGCGGAGTGTATAACGGGCAGAGTGTATAACGGGCTGAGTGTATAACGGGTGGGGTGTATAACGGGTGGAGTGTATAACGGGCGGAGTGTATAACGGTCGGAGTGTATAACGGGCTGAGTGTATAACGGGCGGGGTGTATAACGGTCGGAGTGTATAATGGGCTGAGTGTATAACGGGCGGGGTGTATAACGGGCGGAGTGTATAACGGGCGGAGTGTACAAAGGGCGGAGTGTATAACGGGCGGAGTGTATAACGGGCGGAGTGTATAACGGGCGGAGTGTATAACGGTCGGAGTGTATAACGGGCGGAGTGTATAACGGGCGGGGTGTATAACGGGCGGAGTGTATAAGCGGCGGGTGTATAACGGGCGGAGTGTATAACGGGCGGAGTGTATAACGGGCGTAGTGTATAACAGTTGGGGTGTAAAACGGGTGGAGTGTATAATGGGCGGAGTGTATAACGGGCGGAGTGTATAATGGGCGGAGTGTATAACGGGCGGAGTGTATAACGGGTGGGGTGTATAACGGGCTGAGTGTATAAAGGGCGGAGTGCATAACGGGCGGCGTGTATAACGGGCAGAGTGTATAACGGGCGGAGTGTATAACGAGCGGAGTGTATAACGGGCGGAGTGTATAACGGGTGGAGTGTATAACGGGCGGAGTGTATAACGGGAGGAGTGTATATTGGGCGGGGTGTATAACGGGCGGGGTGTATAACGGGCGGAGTGTATAACGGGCGGGGTGTATAACGGGCGGAGTGTATAACGGGCGGAGTGTTTAACGGGCGGAGTGTATAACGGGCGTATTGTAGAACGGGCTGAGTGTTTAGCGGGCGGAGTGTATAACGGGCGGAGCGTATAACGGGCGGAGTGTATAACGGGCGGAGTGTATAACGGGCGGGGTGTATAACGGGCGGAGTGTATAACGGGCGGAGTGTATAACGGGCGGGGTGTATAACGGGCGGAGTGTATAACGGGCGGTGTGTATAACGGGCAGAGTGTATAACGGGCGGAGTGTATAATGGGCGGAGTGTATAACGGGCGGTGTGTATAACGGGCGGAGTGTATAACGGGCGGAGTGTATAACGGGCGGGGTGTATAACGGGCGGGGTGTATAACGGGCGGGGTGTATAACGGGCGGAGTGTATAACGGGCTGAGTGTATAACGGGCGGGGTGTATAACGGGCGGAGTGTATAACGGGCGGAGTGTATAACGGTCGGAGTGTATAACGGTCGGAGTGTATAACGGGCTGAGTGTATAACGGGCGGGGTGTATAACGGACGGAGTGTATAACGGGCTGAGTGTATAACGGGCGGGGTGTATAACGGGCGGAGTGTATAACGGGCGGAGTGTACAACGGGCGGAGTGTATAACGGGCGGTGTGTATAACGGGCGGAGTGTATAACGGGCGGAGTGTATAACGGGCGGAGTGTATAATGGTCGGAGTGTATAACGGGCGGAGTGTATAACGGGCGGGGTTTTATAATGGGCGGAGTGTATAACGGGCGGAGTGTATAAGCGGCGGGTGTATAACGGGCGGTGTGTATAACGGGCGGAGTGTATAACGGGCGTAGTGTATAACAGTTGGGGTGTAAAACGGGTGGAGTGTATAACGGGTGGAGTGTATAACGGGCGGAGTGTATAACGGGCGGAGTGTATAACGGGCGGAGTGTATAACGGGTGGGGTGTATAACGGGCGGAGTGTATAATGGGCTGAGTGTATAAAGGGTGGGGTGTATAACGGGTGGAGTGTATAACGGGCGGATTGTATAACGGTCGGAATGTATAACGGTCGGAGTGTATAACGGGCTGAGTGTATAACGGGCGGGGTGTATAACGGTCGGAGTGTATAACGGGAGTGTATAACGGGCGGGGTGTATAACAGGCGGAGTGTATAACGGGCGGAGTGTATAACGGGCGGAGTGTATAACGGGCGGTGTGTATAACGGGCGGAGTGTATAACGGTCGGAGTGTATAACGGGCGGAGTGTATAACGGGCGGGGTGTATAACGGGCGGAGTGTATAACGGGCGGAGTGTATAAGCGGCGGGTGTATAACGGGCGGAGTGTATAACGTGCGGAGTGTATAACGGGCGTAGTGTATAACAGTTGGGGTGTAAAACGGGTGGAGTGTATAACGGGCGGAGTGTATAACGGGCGGAGTGTATAACGGGCGGAGTGTATAACGGGTGGGGTGTATAACGGGCTGAGTGTATAAAGGGCGGAGTGTATAACGGGCGGCGTGTATAACGGGCGGAGTGTATAACGGGCGGAGTGTATAACGAGCGGAGTGTATAACGGGCGGAGTGTATAACGAGCGGAGTGTATAACGGGCGGAGTGTATAACGGGAGGAGTGTATATCGGGCAGGGTGTATAACGGGTGGGGTGTATAACGGGCGGAGTGTATAACGGGCGGAGTGTATAACGGGTGGAGTGTTTAACGGGCGGTGTGTATAACGGGCGGAGTGTAGAACGGGCTGAGTGTTTAGCGGGCGGAGTGTATAACGGGCGGAGTATAACGGGCGGAGTGTATAACGGGTGGAGTGTATAATGGGCGGGGTGTATAATGGGTGGAGTGTATAACTTGCGGTGTGTATAACGGGCGGAGTGATTAACAGGCGGGGTGTATAACGGGCGGGGTGTAAAAAGGGCGGAGTGTATAACGGGCGGAGTGTATAACGGGCGGAGTGTATAACGGGCGGGGTGTATAACGGGCGGAGTGTATAACGGGCGGAGTGTATAACGGGCAGAGTGTATAACGGGCTGAGTGTATAGCGGGCGGAGTGTATAACGGGCGGAGCGTATAACGGGCTGAGTGTATAACGGGCGGAGTGTATAACGGGCGGGGTGTATAACGGGCGGGGTGTATAACGGGCGGGGTGTATACCGGGGGGGTTGTATAACGGGCTGAGTGTATAACGGGCGGAGTGTATAATGGGCGGAGTGTATAACGGGCAGAGTGTATAACGGGCTGAGTGTATAACGGGTGGGGTGTATAACGGGTGGAGTGTATAACGGGCGGAGTGTATAACGGTCGGAGTGTATAACGGGCTGAGTGTATAATGGGCGGGGTGTATAACGGTCGGAGTGTATAACGGGCGGAGTGTATAACGGGCGGAGTGTACAACGGGCGGAGTGTATAACGGGCAGAGTGTATAACGGGCGGAGTGTATAACGGTCGGAATGTATAACGGTCGGAGTGTATAACGGGCTGAGTGTATAACGGGCGGGGTGTATAACGGTCGGAGTGTATAACGGGCGGAGTGTATAACGGGCGGAGTGTATAACGGGCGGAGTGTATAACGGGCAGAGTGTATAACGGTCGGAGTGTATAACGGGCGGAGTGTATAACGGGCGGGGTGTATAACGGGCGGAGTGTATAACGGGCGGAGTGTATAAGCGGCGGGTGTATAACGGGCGGAGTGTATAACGGGCGGAGTGTATAACGGGCGTAGTGTATAACAGTTGGGGTGTAAAACGGGCGGAGTGTATAACGGGTGGAGTGTATAACGGGCGGAGTGTATAACGGGTGGGGTGTATAACGGGCTGAGTGTATAAAGGGCGGAGTGTATAACGGGCGGCGTGTATAACGGGCGGAGTGTATAACGGGCGGAGTGTATAACGAGCGGAGTGTATAACGGGCGGAGTGTATAACGAGCGGAGTGTATAACGGGCGGAGTGTATAACGGGAGGAGTGTATATCGGGCGGGGTGTATAACGGGCGGGGTGTATAATGGGCGGAGTGTATAACGGGCGGAGGGTATAACGGGCGGAGTGTTTAACGGGCGGAGTGTATAACGGGCGGAGTGTAGAACGGGCTGAGTGTTTAGCGGGCGGAGTGTATAACGGGCGGAGCGTATAACGGGCGGAGTGTATAACGGGTGGAGTGTATAATGGGCGGGGTGTATAATGGGTGGAGTGTATAACTTGCGGTGTGTATAACGGGCGGAGTGATTAACAGGCGGGGTGTATAACGGGCGGGGTGTAAAAAGGGCGGAGTGTATAACGGGCGGAGTGTATAACGGGCGGAGTGTATAACGGGCGGGGTGTATAACGGGCGGAGTGTATAACGGGCGGAGTGTATAATGGGCGGAGTGTATAGCGGGCGGAGTGTATAACGGGCGGAGCGTATAACGGGCGGAGTGTATAACGGGCGGAGTGTATAACGGGCGGGGTGTATAACGGGCGGGGTGTATAACGGGCGGGGTGTATACCGGGGGGGGTTGTAAAACGGGCTGAGTGTATAACGGGCGGAGTGTATAATGGGCGGAGTGTATAACGGGCAGAGTGTATAACGGGCTGAGTGTATAACGGGTGGGGTGTATAACGGGTGGAGTGTATAACGGGCGGAGTGTATAACGGTCGGAGTGTATAACGGGCTGAGTGTATAATGGGCGGGGTGTATAACGGTCGGAGTGTATAACGGGCGGGGTGTATAACGGGCGGAGTGTATAACGGGCGGAGTGTACAACGGGCGGAGTGTATAACGGGCGGAGTGTATAACGGGCAGAGTGTATAACGGTCGGAGTGTATAACGGGCGGAGTGTATAACGGGCGGGGTGTATAACGGGCGGAGTGTATAACGGGCGGAGTGTATAAGCGGCGGGTGTATAACGGGCGGAGTGTATAACGGGCGGAGTGTATAACGGGCGTAGTGTATAACAGTTGGGGTGTAAAACGGGTGGAGTGTATAATGGGCGGAGTGTATAAAGGGCGGAGTGTATAACGGGCGGAGTGTATAACGGGCGGAGTGTATAACGGGCGGAGTGTATAACGGGTGGGGTGTATAACGGGCTGAGTGTATAAAGGGCGGAGTGCATAACGGTCGGAGTGTATAACGGGCTGAGTGTATAACGGGCGGAGTGTATAACGGGCTGAGTGTATAATGGGCGGAGTGTATAACGGGCGGAGTGTATAACGGGCGGAGTGTATAACGGGCGGGGTGTATAACGGGCGGTGTGTATAACGGGCGGAGTGTATAACGGGCTGAGTGTATAGCGGGCGGAGTGTATAACGGGCGGAGTGTATAACGGGCAGAGTGTATAACGGGCGGAGTGTATAACGGGCGGGGTGTATAATGGGCGGGGTGTATAACGGGCGGGGTGTATACCGGGGGGGTTGTATAACGGGCTGAGTGTATAACGGGCGGAGTGTATAATGGGCGGAGTGTATAACGGGCAGAGTGTATAACGGGCTGAGTGTATAACGGGTGGGGTGTATAACGGGTGGAGTGTATAACGGGCGGAGTGTATAACGGTCGGAGTGTATAACGGGCTGAGTGTATAATGGGCGGGGTGTATAACGGTCGGAGTGTATAATGGGCTGAGTGTATAACGGGCGGGGTGTATAACGGGCGGAGTGTATAACGGGCGGAGTGTACAACGGGCGGAGTGTATAACGGGCGGAGTGTATAACGGGCGGAGTGTATAACGGGCGGAGTGTATAACGGTCGGAGTGTATAACGGGCGGGGTGTATAACGGGCGGAGTGTATAAGCGGCGGGTGTATAACGGGCGGAGTGTATAACGGGCGGAGTGTATAACGGGCGTAGTGTATAACAGTTGGGGTGTAAAACGGGTGGAGTGTATAATGGGCGGAGTGTATAACGGGCGGAGTGTATAATGGGCGGAGTGTATAACGGGCGGAGTGTATAAAGGGCGGCGTGTATAACGGGCAGAGTGTATAACGGGCGGAGTGTATAACGAGCGGAGTGTATAACGGGCGGAGTGTATAACGGGTGGAGTGTATAACGGGCGGAGTATATAATGGGAGGAGTGTATATCGGGCGGGGTGTATAACGGGCGGGGTGTATAACGGGCGGAGTGTATAACGGGCGGGGTGTATAACGGGCGGTGTGTATAACGGGCGGAGTGTTTAACGGGCGGAGTGTATAACGGGCGGATTGTAGAACGGGCTGAGTGTTTAGCGGGCGGAGTGTATAATGGGCGGAGCGTATAACGGGCGGACTGTATAACGGGCGGAGTGTATAACGGGCGGGGTGTATAACGGGCGGAGTGTATAACGGGCGGAGTGTATAACGGGCGGGGTGTATAACGGGCGGAGTGTATAACGGGCGGTGTGTATAACGGGCAGAGTGTATAACGGGCGGAGTGTATAATGGGTGGAGTGTATAACGGGCGGTGTGTATAACGGGCGGAGTGTATAACGGGCGGAGTGTATAACGGGCGGGGTGTATAACGGGCGGGGTGTATAACGGGCGGGGTGTATAACGGGCGGAGTGTATAACGGGCGGAGTGTATAACGGGCTGAGTGTATAACGGGTGGGGTGTATAACGGGCGGAGTGTATAATGGGCGGAGTGTATAACGGTCGGAGTGTATAACGGTCGGAGTGTATAACGGGCTGAGTGTATAACGGGCGGGGTGTATAATGGACGGAGTGTATAACGGGCTGAGTGTATAACGGGCGGGGTGTATAACGGGCGGAGTGTATAACGGGCGGAGTGTACAACGGGCGGAGTGTATAACGGGCGATGTGTATAACGGGCGGTGTGTATAACGGGCGGAGTGTATAACGGGCGGAGTGTATAATGGTCGGAGTGTATAACGGGCGGAGTGTATAACGGGCGGGGTTTTATAACGGGCGGAGTGTATAACGGGCGGAGTGTATAAGCGGCGGGTGTATAACGGGCGGTGTGTATAACGGGCGGAGTGTATAACGGGCGTAGTGTATAACAGTTGGGGTGTAAAACGGGTGGAGTGTATAACGGGCGGAGTGTATAACGGGCGGAGTGTATAACGGGCGGAGTGTATAACGGGCGGAGTGTATAACGGGTGGGGTGTATAACGGGCGGAGTGTATAACGGGCTGAGTGTATAACGGGTGGGGTGTATAACGGGTGGAGTGTATAACGGGCGGAGTGTATAACGGTCGGAATGTATAACGGTCGGAGTGTATAACGGGCTGAGTGTATAACGGGCGGGGTGTATAACGGTCGGAGTGTATAACGGGAGTGTATAACGGGCGGGGTGTATAACAGGCGGAGTGTATAACGGGCGGAGTGTATAACGGGCGGAGTGTATAACAGGCGGAGTGTATAACGGGCGGAGTGTATAACGGTCGGAGTGTATAACGGGCGGAGTGTATAACGGGCGGGGTGTATAACGGGCGGAGTGTATAACGGGCGGAGTGTATAAGCGGCGGGTGTATAACGGGCGGAGTGTATAACGGGCGGAGTGTATAACGGGCGTAGTGTATAACAGTTGGGGTGTAAAACGGGTGGAGTGTATAACGGGCGGAGTGTATAACGGGCGGAGTGTATAACGGGCGGAGTGTATAACGGGTGGGGTGTATAACGGGCTGAGTGTATAAAGGGCGGAGTGTATAACGGGCGGCGTGTATAACGGGCGGAGTGTATAACGGGCGGAGTGTATAACGAGCGGAGTGTATAACGGGCGGAGTGTATAACGAGCGGAGTGTATAACGGGCGGAGTGTATAACGGGAGGAGTGTATATCGGGCGGGGTGTATAACGGGTGGGGTGTATAACGGGCGGAGTGTATAACGGGCGGAGTGTATAACGGGCGGAGTGTTTAACGGGCGGAGTGTATAACGGGCGGAGTGTAGAACGGGCTGAGTGTTTAGCGGGCGGAGTGTATAACGGGCGGAGCGTATAACGGGCGGAGTGTATAACGGGTGGAGTGTATAATGGGCGGGGTGTATAATGGGTGGAGTGTATAACTTGCGGTGTGTATAACGGGCGGAGTGATTAACAGGCGGGGTGTATAACGGGCGGGGTGTAAAAAGGGCGGAGTGTATAACGGGCGGAGTGTATAACGGGCGGAGTGTATAACGGGCGGGGTGTATAACGGGCGGAGTGTATAACGGGCGGAGTGTATAATGGGCAGAGTGTATAACGGGCTGAGTGTATAGCGGGCGGAGTGTATAACGGGCGGAGCGTATAACGGGCGGAGTGTATAACGGGCGGAGTGTATAACGGGCGGGGTGTATAACGGGCGGGGTGTATAACGGGCGGGGTGTATACCGGGGGGGTTGTATAACGGGCTGAGTGTATAACGGGCGGAGTGTATAATGGGCGGAGTGTATAACGGGCAGAGTGTATAACGGGCTGAGTGTATAACGGGTGGGGTGTATAACGGGTGGAGTGTATAACGGGCGGAGTGTATAACGGTCGGAGTGTATAACGGGCTGAGTGTATAATGGGCGGGGTGTATAACGGTCGGAGTGTATAACGGGCGGAGTGTATAACGGGCGGAGTGTACAACGGGCGGAGTGTATAACGGGCAGAGTGTATAACGGGCGTAGTGTATAACAGTTGGGGTGTAAAACGGGTGGAGTGTATAACGGGTGGAGTGTATAACGGGCGGAGTGTATAACGGGCGGAGTGTATAACGGGCGGAGTGTATAACGGGTGGGGTGTATAACGGGCGGAGTGTATAACGGGCTGAGTGTATAACGGGTGGGGTGTATAACGGGTGGAGTGTATAACGGGCGGAGTGTATAACGGTCGGAATGTATAACGGTCGGAGTGTATAACGGGCTGAGTGTATAACGGGCGGGGTGTATAACGGTCGGAGTGTATAACGGGCTGAGTGTATAACGGGCGGGGTGTATAACAGGCGGAGTGTATAACGGGCGGAGTGTATAACGGGCGGAGTGTATAACGGGCGGAGTGTATAACGGGCAGAGTGTATAACGGTCGGAGTGTATAACGGGCGGAGTGTATAACGGGCGGGGTGTATAACGGGCGGAGTGTATAACGGGCGGAGTGTATAAGCGGCGGGTGTATAACGGGCGGAGTGTATAACGGGCGTAGTGTATAACAGTTGGGGTGTAAAACTGGTGGAGTGTATAACGGGCGGAGTGTATAACGGGCAGAGTGTATAACGGGCGGAGTGTATAACGGGTGGGGTGTATAACGGGCTGAGTGTATAAAGGGCGGAGTGTATAACGGGCGGCGTGTATAATGGGCGGAGTGTATAACGGGCGGAGTGTATAACGAGCGGAGTGTATAACGGGCGGAGTGTATAACGAGCGGAGTGTATAACGGGCGGAGTGTATAACGGGAGGAGTGTATATCGGGCGGGGTGTATAACGGGCGGGGTGTATAATGGGCGGAGTGTATAACGGGCGGAGGGTATAACGGGCGGAGTGTTTAACGGGCGGAGTGTATAACGGGCGGAGTGTAGAACGGGCTGAGTGTTTAGCGGGCGGAGTGTATAACGGGCGGAGCGTATAACGGGCGGAGTTTATAACGGGTGGAGTGTATAATGGGCGGGGTGTATAATGGGTGGAGTGTATAACTTGCGGTGTGTATAACGGGCGGAGTGATTAACAGGCGGGGTGTATAACGGGCGGGGTGTAAAAAGGGCGGAGTGTATAACGGGCGGAGTGTATAACGGGCGGAGTGTATAACGGGCGGGGTGTATAACGGGCGGAGTGTATAACGGGCGGAGTGTATAATGGGCAGAGTGTATAGCGGGCGGAGTGTATAACGGGCGGAGCGTATAACGGGCGGAGTGTATAACGGGCGGAGTGTATAACGGGCGGGGTGTATAACGGGCGGGGTGTATAACGGGCGGGGTGTATACCGGGGGGGTTGTATAACGGGCTGAGTGTATAACGGGCGGAGTGTATAATGGGCGGAGTGTATAACGGGCAGAGTGTATAACGGGCTGAGTGTATAACGGGTGGGGTGTATAACGGGTGGAGTGTATAACGGGCGGAGTGTATAACGGTCGGAGTGTATAACGGGCTGAGTGTATAATGGGCGGGGTGTATAACGGTCGGAGTGTATAACGGGCGGGGTGTATAACGGGCGGAGTGTATAACGGGCGGAGTGTACAACGGGCGGAGTGTATAACGGGCGGAGTGTATAACGGGCGGAGTGTATAACGGTCGGAGTGTATAACGGGCGGAGTGTATAACGGGCGGGGTGTATAACGGGCGGAGTGTATAACGGGCGGAGTGTATAAGCGGCGGGTGTATAACGGGCGGAGTGTATAACGGGCGGAGTGTATAACGGGCGTAGTGTATAACAGTTGGGGTGTAAAACGGGTGGAGTGTATAATGGGCGGAGTGTATAAAGGGCGGAGTGTATAACGGGCGGAGTGTATAACGGGCGGAGTGTATAACGGGCGGAGTGTATAACGGGTGGGGTGTATAACGGGCTGAGTGTATAAAGGGCGGAGTGCATAACGGTCGGAGTGTATAACGGGCTGAGTGTATAACGGGCGGAGTGTATAACGGGCTGAGTGTATAATGGGCGGAGTGTATAACGGGCGGAGTGTATAACGGGCGGAGTGTATAACGGGCTGAGTGTATAGCGGGCGGAGTGTATAACGGGCGGAGTGTATAACGGGCGGAGTGTATAACGGGCGGAGTGTATAACGGGCGGGGTGTATAATGGGCGGGGTGTATAACGGGCGGGGTGTATACCGGGGGGGTTGTATAACGGGCTGAGTGTATAACGGGCGGAGTGCATAATGGGCGGAGTGTATAACGGGCAGAGTGTATAACGGGCTGAGTGTATAACGGGTGGGGTGTATAACGGGTGGAGTGTATAACGGGCGGAGTGTATAACGGTCGGAGTGTATAACGGGCTGAGTGTATAACGGGCGGGGTGTATAACGGTCGGAGTGTATAATGGGCTGAGTGTATAACGGGCGGGGTGTATAACGGGCGGAGTGTATAACGGGCGGAGTGTACAAAGGGCGGAGCGTATAACGGGCGGAGTGTATAACGGGCGGAGTGTATAACGGGCGGAGTGTATAACGGGCGGAGTGTATAACGGGCGGGGTGTATAACGGGCGGAGTGTATAAGCGGCGGGTGTATAACGGGCGGAGTGTATAACGGGCGGAGTGTATAACGGGCGTAGTGTATAACAGTTGGGGTGTAAAACGGGTGGAGTGTATAATGGGCGGAGTGTATAACGGGCGGAGTGTATAATGGGCGGAGTGTATAACGGGCGGAGTGTATAACGGGTGGGGTGTATAACGGGCTGAGTGTATAAAGGGCGGAGTGCATAACGGGCGGCGTGTATAACGGGCAGAGTGTATAACGGGCGGAGTGTATAACGAGCGGAGTGTATAACGGGCGGAGTGTATAACGGGTGGAGTGTATAACGGGCGGAGTGTATAACGGGAGGAGTGTATATCGGGCGGGGTGTATAACGGGCGGGGTGTATAACGGGCGGAGTGTATAACGGGCGGGGTGTATAACGGGCGGAGTGTATAACGGGCGGAGTGTTTAACGGGCGGAGTGTATAACGGGCGGATTGTAGAACGGGCTGAGTGTTTAGCGGGCGGAGTGTATAACGGGCGGAGTGTATAACGGGCGGAGTGTATAACGGGCGGGGTGTATAACGGGCGGAGTGTATAACGGGCGGAGTGTATAACGGGCGGGGTGTATAACGGGCGGAGTGTATAACGGGCGGTGTGTATAACGGGCAGAGTGTATAACGGGCGGTGTGTATAACGGGCGGAGTGTATAACGGGCGGAGTGTATAACGGGCGGGGTGTATAACGGGCGGGGTGTATAACGGGCGGGGTGTATAACGGGCGGAGTGTATAACGGGCGGAGTGTATAACGGGCTGAGTGTATAACGGGCGGGGTGTATAACGGTCGGAGTGTATAACGGGCTGAGTGTATAACGGGCGGGGTGTATAACGGACGGAGTGTATAACAGGCTGAGTGTATAACGGGCGGGGTGTATAACGGGCGGAGTGTATAACGGGCGGAGTGTACAACGGGCGGAGTGTATAACGGGCGGTGTGTATAACGGGCGGAGTGTATAACGGGCGGAGTGTATAACGGGCGGAGTGTAGAACGGGCTGAGTGTTTAGCGGGCGGAGTGTATAACGGGCGGAGCGTATAACGGGCGGAGTGTATAACGGGTGGAGTGTATAATGGGCGGGGTGTATAATGGGTGGAGTGTATAACTTGCGGTGTGTATAACGGGCGGAGTGATTAACAGGCGGGGTGTATAACGGGCGGGGTGTAAAAAGGGCGGAGTGTATAACGGGCGGAGTGTATAACGGGCGGAGTGTATAACGGGCGGGGTGTATAAAGGGCGGGGTGTATAACGGGCGGGGTGTATACCGGGGGGGTTGTATACCGGGGGGGTTGTATAACGGGCTGAGTGTATAACGGGCGGAGTGTATAATGGGCGGAGTGTATAACGGGCAGAGTGTATAACGGGCGGAGTGTATAACGGGTGGAGTGTATAACGGGCGGAGTGCATAACGGGCGGCGTGTATAACGGGCAGAGTGTATAACGGGCGGAGTGTATAACGAGCGGAGTGTATAACGGGCGGAGTGTATAACGGGTGGAGTGTATAACGGGCGGAGTGTATAACGGGAGGAGTGTATATCGGGCGGGGTGTATAACGGGCGGGGTGTATAACGGGCGGAGTGTATAACGGGCGGGGTGTATAACGGGCGGAGTGTATAACGGGCGGAGTGTTTAACGGGCGGAGTGTATAACGGGCGGATTGTAGAACGGGCTGAGTGTTTAGCGGGCGGAGTGTATAACGGGCGGAGCGTATAACGGGCGGAGTGTATAACGGGCGGAGTGTATAACGGGCGGGGTGTATAACGGGCGGAGTGTATAACGGGCGGAGTGTATAACGGGCGGGGTGTATAACGGGCGGAGTGTATAACGGGCGGTGTGTATAACGGGCAGAGTGTATAACGGGCGGTGTGTATAACGGGCGGAGTGTATAACGGGCGGAGTGTATAACGGGCGGGGTGTATAACGGGCGGGGTGTATAACGGGCGGGGTGTATAACGGGCGGAGTGTATAACGGGCGGAGTGTATAACGGGCTGAGTGTATAACGGGCGGGGTGTATAACGGGCGGAGTGTATAACGGGCGGAGTGTATAACGGTCGGAGTGTATAACGGTCGGAGTGTATAACGGGCTGAGTGTATAACGGGCGGGGTGTATAACGGACGGAGTGTATAACGGGCTGAGTGTATAACGGGCGGGGTGTATAACGGGCGGAGTGTATAACGGGCGGAGTGTACAACGGGCGGAGTGTATAACGGGCGGTGTGTATAACGGGCGGAGTGTATAACGGGCGGAGTGTATAACGGGCGGAGTGTAGAACGGGCTGAGTGTTTAGCGGGCGGAGTGTATAACGGGCGGAGCGTATAACGGGCGGAGTGTATAACGGGTGGAGTGTATAATGGGCGGGGTGTATAATGGGTGGAGTGTATAACTTGCGGTGTGTATAACGGGCGGAGTGATTAACAGGCGGGGTGTATAACGGGCGGGGTGTAAAAAGGGCGGAGTGTATAACGGGCGGAGTGTATAACGGGCGGAGTGTATAACGGGCGGGGTGTATAAAGGGCGGGGTGTATAACGGGCGGGGTGTATACCGGGGGGGTTGTATACCGGGGGGGTTGTATAACGGGCTGAGTGTATAACGGGCGGAGTGTATAATGGGCGGAGTGTATAACGGGCAGAGTGTATAACGGGCTGAGTGTATAACGGGTGGGGTGTATAACGGGTGGAGTGTATAACGGGCGGAGTGTATAACGGTCGGAGTGTATAACGGGCTGAGTGTATAATGGGCGGGGTGTATAACGGTCGGAGTGTATAACGGGCGGGGTGTATAACGGGCGGAGTGTATAACGGGCGGAGTGTACAACGGGCGGAGTGTATAACGGGCGGAGTGTATAACGGGCGGAGTGTATAACGGTCGGAGTGTATAACGGGCGGAGTGTATAACGGGCGGGGTGTATAACGGGCGGAGTGTATAACGGGCGGAGTGTATAAGCGGCGGGTGTATAACGGGCGGAGTGTATAACGGGCGGAGTGTATAACGGGCGTAGTGTATAACAGTTGGGGTGTAAAACGGGTGGAGTGTATAATGGGCGGAGTGTATAAAGGGCGGAGTGTATAACGGGTGGAGTGTATAACGGGCGGAGTGTATAACGGGCGGAGTGTATAACGGGTGGGGTGTATAACGGGCTGAGTGTATAAAGGGCGGAGTGCATAACGGTCGGAGTGTATAACGGGCTGAGTGTATAACGGGCGGAGTGTATAACGGGCTGAGTGTATAATGGGCGGAGTGTATAACGGGCGGAGTGTATAACGGGCGGAGTGTATAACGGGCGGGGTGTATAACGGGCGGTGTGTATAACGGGCGGAGTGTATAACGGGCTGAGTGTATAGCGGGCGGAGTGTATAACGGGCGGAGTGTATAACGGGCGGAGTGTATAACGGGCGGAGTGTATAATGGGCGGGGTGTATAATGGGCGGGGTGTATAACGGGCGGGGTGTATACCGGGGGGGTTGTATAACGGGCTGAGTGTATAATGGGCGGAGTGTATAATGGGCGGAGTGTATAACGGGCAGAGTGTATAACGGGCTGAGTGTATAACGGGTGGGGTGTATAACGGGTGGAGTGTATAACGGGCGGAGTGTATAACGGTCGGAGTGTATAACGGGCTGAGTGTATAACGGGCGGGGTGTATAACGGTCGGAGTGTATAATGGGCTGAGTGTATAACGGGCGGAGTGTACAACGGGCGGAGTGTATAACGGGCGGAGTGTATAACGGGCGGAGTGTATAACGGTCGGAGTGTATAACGGGCGGAGTGTATAACGGGCGGGGTGTATAACGGGCGGAGTGTATAAGCGGCGGGTGTATAACGGGCGGAGTGTATAACGGGCGGAGTGTATAACGGGCGTAGTGTATAACAGTTGGGGTGTAAAACGGGTGGAGTGTATAATGGGCGGAGTGTATAACGGGCGGAGTGTATAATGGGCGGAGTGTATAACGGGCGGAGTGTATAACGGGTGGGGTGTATAACGGGCTGAGTGTATAAAGGACGGAGTGCATAACGGGCGGCGTGTATAACGGGCAGAGTGTATAACGGGCGGAGTGTATAACGAGCGGAGTGTATAACGGGCGGAGTGTATAACGGGTGGAGTGTATAACGGGCGGAGTGTATAACGGGAGGAGTGTATATCGGGCGGGGTGTATAACGGGCGGGGTGTATAACGGGCGGAGTGTATAACGGGCGGGGTGTATAACGGGCGGAGTGTATAACGGGCGGAGTGTTTAACGGGCGGAGTGTATAACGGGCGGATTGTAGAACGGGC
This sequence comes from Somniosus microcephalus, assembly GCF_052327205.1. Lineage (NCBI taxonomy): Eukaryota > Metazoa > Chordata > Chondrichthyes > Squaliformes > Somniosidae > Somniosus > Somniosus microcephalus. The sequence goes on along the minus strand of NW_028225326.1, from coordinate 374,268 downwards.
TGAGTGTTTAGCGGGCGGAGTGTATAACGGGCGGAGCGTATAACGGGCGGAGTGTATAACGGGCGGAGTGTATAACGGGCGGGGTGTATAACGGGCGGAGTGTATAACGGGCGGAGTGTATAACGGGCGGGGTGTATAACGGGCGGAGTGTATAACGGGCGGTGTGTATAACGGGCAGAGTGTATAATGGGCGGAGTGTATAACGGGCGGTGTGTATAACGGGCGGAGTGTATAACGGGCGGAGTGTATAACGGGTGGGGTGTATAACGGGCGGGGTGTATAACGGGCGGGATGTATAACGGGCGGAGTGTATAACGGGCGGAGTGTATAACGGGCTGAGTGTATAACGGGTGGGGTGTATAACGGGCGGAGTGTATAACGGGCGGAGGGTATAACGGTCGGAGTGTATAACGGTCGGAGTGTATAACGGGCTGAGTGTATAACGGGCGGGGTGTATAACGGACGGAGTGTATAACGGGCTGAGTGTATAACGGGCGGGGTGTATAACGGGCGGAGTGTATAACGGGCGGAGTGTACAACGGGCGGAGTGTATAACGGGCGGTGTGTATAACGGGCGGAGTGTATAACGGGCGGAGTGTATAACGGGCGGAGTGTATAATGGTCGGAGTGTATAACGGGCGGAGTGTATAACGGGCGGGGTTTTATAACGGGCGGAGTGTATAACGGGCGGAGTGTATAAGCGGCGGGTGTATAACGGGCGGTGTGTATAACGGGCGGAGTGTATAACGGGCGTAGTGTATAACAGTTGGGGTGTAAAACGGGTGGAGTGTATAACGGGTGGAGTGTATAACGGGCGGAGTGTATAACGGGCGGAGTGTATAACGGGCGGAGTGTATAACGGGTGGGGTGTATAACGGGCGGTGTGTATAACGGGCTGAGTGTATAACGTGTGGGGTGTATAACGGGTGGAGTGTATAACGGGCGGAGTGTATAACGGTCGGAATGTATAACGGTCGGAGTGTATAACGGGCTGAGTGTATAACGGGCGGGGTGTATAACGGTCGGAGTGTATAACGGGAGTGTATAACGGGCGGGGTGTATAACAGGCGGAGTGTATAACGGGCGGAGTGTATAACGGGCGGAGTGTATAACGGGCGGAGTGTATAACGGGCGGAGTGTATAACGGTCGGAGTGTATAACGGGCGGAGTGTATAACGGGCGGGGTGTATAACGGGCGGAGTGTATAACGGGCGGAGTGTATAAGCGGCGGGTGTATAACGGGCGGAGTGTATAACGGGCGGAGTGTATAACGGGCGTAGTGTATAACAGTTGGGGTGTAAAACGGGTGGAGTGTATAACGGGCGGAGTGTATAACGGGCGGAGTGTATAACGGGCGGAGTGTATAACGGGTGGGGTGTATAACGGGCTGAGTGTATAAAGGGCGGAGTGTATAACGGGCGGCGTGTATAACGGGCGGAGTGTATAACGGGCGGAGTGTATAACGAGCGGAGTGTATAACGGGCGGAGTGTATAACGAGCGGAGTGTATAACGGGCGGAGTGTATAACGGGAGGAGTGTATATCGGGCGGGGTGTATAACGGGTGGGGTGTATAACGGGCGGAGTGTATAAAGGGCGGAGTGTATAACGGGCGGAGTGTTTAACGGGCGGAGTGTATAACGGGCGGAGTGTAGAACGGGCTGAGTGTTTAGCGGGCGGAGTGTATAATGGGCGGGGTGTATAATGGGTGGAGTGTATAACTTGCGGTGTGTATAACGGGCGGAGTGATTAACAGGCGGGGTGTATAACGGGCGGGGTGTAAAAAGGGCGGAGTGTATAACGGGCGGAGTGTATAACGGGCGGAGTGTATAACGGGCGGGGTGTATAACGGGCGGAGTGTATAACGGGCGGAGTGTATAACGGGCAGAGTGTATAACGGGCTGAGTGTATAGCGGGCGGAGTGTATAACGGGCGGAGTGTATAACGGGCGGAGTGTATAACGGGCGGGGTGTATAACGGGCGGGGTGTATAACGGGCGGGGTGTATACCGGGGGGGTTGTATAACGGGCTGAGTGTATAACGGGCGGAGTGTATAATGGGCGGAGTGTATAACGGGCAGAGTGTATAACGGGCTGAGTGTATAACGGGTGGGGTGTATAACAGGTGGAGTGTATAACGGGCGGAGTGCATAACGGTCGGAGTGTATAACGGGCTGAGTGTATAATGGGCGGGGTGTATAACGGTCGGAGTGTATAACGGGCGGAGTGTATAACGGGCGGAGTGTACAACGGGCGGAGTGTATAACGGGCGGAGTGTATAACGGGCGGAGTGTATAACGGGCGGAGTGTATAACGGTCGGAGTGTATAACGGGCGGGGTGTATAACGGGCGGAGTGTATAACGGGCGGTGTGTATAAGCGGCGGGTGTATAACGGGCGGAGTGTATAACGGGCGGAGTGTATAACGGGCGTAGTGTATAACAGTTGGGGTGTAAAACGGGTGGAGTGTATAATGGGCGGAGTGTATAAAGGGCGGAGTGTATAACGGGCGGAGTGTATAACGGGCGGAGTGTATAACGGGCGGAGTGTATAACGGGTGGGGTGTATAACGGGCTGAGTGTATAAAGGGCGGAGTGCATAACGGGCGGCGTGTATAACGGGCAGAGTGTATAACGGGCGGAGTGTATAACGAGCGGAGTGTATAACGGGCGGAGTGTATAACGGGTGGAGTGTATAACGGGCGGAGTGTATAACGGGAGGAGTGTATATCGGGCGGGGTGTATAACGGGCGGGGTGTATAACGGGCGGAGTGTATAACGGGCGGGGTGTATAACGGGCGGAGTGTATAATGGGCGGAGTGTTTAACGGGCGGAGTGTATAACGGGCGGAGTGTAGAACGGGCTGAGTGTTTAGCGGGCGGAGTGTATAACGGGCGGAGCGTATAACGGGCGGAGTGTATAACGGGCGGAGTGTATAACGGGCGGGGTGTATAACGGGCGGAGTGTATAACGGGCGGAGTGTATAACGGGCGGGGTGTATAACGGGCGGAGTGTATAACGGGCGGTGTGTATAACGGGCGGAGTGTATAACGGGCGGAGTGTATAACGGGCGGAGTGTATGACGGGCGGTGTGTATAACGGGCGGAGTGTATAACGGGCGGGGTGTATAACGGGCGGGGTGTATAACGGGCGGGGTGTATAACGGGCGGAGTGTATAACGGGCGGAGTGTATAACGGGATGAGTGTATAACGGGTGGGGTGTATAACGGGCGGAGTGTATAACGGGCGGAGTGTATAACGGTCGGAGTGTATAACGGTCGGAGTGTATAACGGGCTGAGTGTATAACGGGCGGGGTGTATAACGGACGGAGTGTATAACGGGCGGAGTGTATAACGGGCGGAGTGTATAACGGGCGGAGTGTATAACGGGCGGGGTGTATAATGGGCGGGGTGTATAACGGGCGGGGTGTATACCGGGGGGGTTGTATAACGGGCTGAGTGTATAACGGGCGGAGTGTATAATGGGCGGAGTGTATAACGGGCAGAGTGTATAACGGGCTGAGTGTATAACGGTCGGAGTGTATAACGGGCTGAGTGTATAACGGGCGGGGTGTATAACGGTCGCAGTGTATAATGGGCTGAGTGTATAACGGGCGGGGTGTATAACGGGCGGAGTGTATAACGGGCGGAGTGTACAACGGGCGGAGTGTATAACGGGCGGAGTGTATAACGGGCGGAGTGTATAACGGGCGGAGTGTATAACGGTCGGAGTGTATAACGGGCGGAGTGTATAACGGGCGGGGTGTATAACGGGCGGAGTGTATAAGCGGCGGGTGTATAACGGGCGGAGTGTATAACGGGCGGAGTGTATAACGGGCGTAGTGTATAACAGTTGGGGTGTAAAACGGGTGGAGTGTATAATGGGCGGAGTGTATAACGGGCGGAGTGTATAATGGGCGGAGTGTATAACGGGCGGAGTGTATAACGGGTTGGGTGTATAACGGGCTGAGTGTATAAAGGGCGGAGTGCATAACGGGCGGCGTGTATAACGGGCAGAGTGTATAACGGGCGGAGTGTATAACGGGTGGAGTGTATAATGGGCGAGGTGTATAATGGGTGGAGTGTATAACTTGCGGTGTGTATAACGGGCGGAGTGATTAACAGGCGGGGTGTATAACGGGCGGGGTGTAAAAAGGGCGGAGTGTATAACGGGCGGAGTGTATAACGGGCGGAGTGTATAACGGGCGGAGCGTATAACGGGCGGAGTGTATAACGGGCAGAGTGTATAACGGGCGGGGTGTATAACGGGCGGAGTGTATAACGGGCGGAGTGTATAACGGGCGGGGTGTATAACGGGCGGGGTGTATAACGGGCGGAGTGTATAACGGGCGGTGTGTATAACGGGCGGAGTGTATAACGGGCGGAGTGTATAACGGGCGGAGTGTATGACGGGCGGTGTGTATAACGGGCGGAGTGTATAACGGGCGGGGTGTATAACGGGCGGGGTGTATAACGGGCGGGGTGTATAACGGGCGGAGTGTATAACGGGCGGAGTGTATAACGGGCTGAGTGTATAACGGGTGGGGTGTATAACGGGCGGAGTGTATAAAGGGCGGAGTGTATAACGGTCGGAGTGTATAACGGTCGGAGTGTATAACGGGCTGAGTGTATAACGGGCGGGGTGTATAACGGACAGAGTGTATAACGGGCGGAGTGTATAACGGGCGGAGTGTATAACGGGCGGAGTGTATAACGGGCGGGGTGTATAATGGGCGGGGTGTATAACGGGCGGGGTGTATACCGGGGGGGTTGTATAACGGGCTGAGTGTATAACGGGCGGAGTGTATAATGGGCGGAGTGTATAACGGGCAGAGTGTATAACGGGCGGAGTGTATAACGGTCGGAGTGTATAACGGGCTGAGTGTATAACGGGCGGAGTGTATAACGGGCGGAGTGTATAACGGTCGGAGTGTATAACGGGCGGAGTGTATAACGGGCGGGGTGTATAACGGGCGGAGTGTATAAGCGGCGGGTGTATAACGGGCGGAGTGTATAACGGGCGGAGTGTATAACGGGCGTAGTGTATAACAGTTGGGGTGTAAAACGGGTGGAGTGTATAATGGGCGGAGTGTATAACGGGCGGAGTGTATAATGGGCGGAGTGTATAACGGGCGGAGTGTATAACGGGTTGGGTGTATAACGGGCTGAGTGTATAAAGGGCGGAGTGCATAACGGGCGGCGTGTATAACGGGCAGAGTGTATAACGGGCGGAGTGTATAACGAGCGGAGTGTATAACGGGCGGAGTGTATAACGGGTGGAGTGTATAACGGGCGGAGTGTATAACGGGAGGAGTGCATATCGGGCGGGGTGTATAACGGGCGGGGTGTATAACGGGCGGAGTGTATAACGGGCGGGGTGTATAACGGGCGGAGTGTATAACGGGCGGAGTGTTTAACGGGCGGAGTGTATAACGGGCGGATTGTAGAACGGGCTGAGTGTTTAGCGGGCGGAGTGTATAACGGGCGGAGCGTATAACGGGCGGAGTGTATAACGGGCGGGGTGTATAACGGGCGGAGTGTATAACGGGCGGAGTGTATAACGGGCGGGGTGTATAACGGGCGGAGTGTATAACGGGCGGTGTGTATAACGGGCAGAGTGTATAATGGGCGGAGTGTATAACGGGCGGTGTGTATAACGGGCGGAGTGTATAACGGGCGGGGTGTATAACGGGCGGGGTGTATAACGGGCGGGGTGTATAACGGGCGGAGTGTATAACGGGCGGAGTGTATAACGGGCTGAGTGTATAACGGGCGGGGTGTATAACGGGCGGAGTGTATAACGGGCGGAGTGTATAACGGTCGGAGTGTATAACGGTCGGAGTGTATAACGGGCTGAGTGTATAACGGGCGGGGTGTATAACGGACGGAGTGTATAACGGGCTGAGTGTATAACGGGCGGGGTGTATAACGGGCGGAGTGTATAACGGGCGGAGTGTACAACGGGCGGAGTGTATAACGGGCGGTGTGTATAACGGGCGGAGTGTATAACGGGCGGAGTGTATAACGGGCGGAGTGTATAATGGTCGGAGTGTATAACGGGCGGAGTGTATAACGGGCGGGGTTTTATAACGGGCGGAGTGTATAACGGGCGGAGTGTATAAGCGGCGGGTGTATAACGGGCGGTGTGCATAACGGGCGGAGTGTATAACGGGCGTAGTGTATAACAGTTGGGGTGTAAAACGGGTGGAGTGTATAACGGGTGGAGTGTATAACGGGCGGAGTGTATAACGGGCGGAGTGTATAACGGGCGGAGTGTATAACGGGTGGGGTGTATAACGGGCGGAGTGTATAACGGGCTGAGTGTATAACGGGTGGGGTGTATAACGGGTGGAGTGTATAACGGGCGGAGTGTATAACGGTCGGAATGTATAACGGTCGGAGTGTATAACGGGCTGAGTGTATAACGGGCGGGGTGTATAACGGTCGGAGTGTATAACGGGAGTGTATAACGGGCGGGGTGTATAACAGGCGGAGTGTATAACGGGCGGAGTGTATAACGGGCGGAGTGTATAACGGGCGGAGTGTATAACGGTCGGAGTGTATAACGGGCGGAGTGTATAACGGGCGGGGTGTATAACGGGCGGAGTGTATAACGGGCGGAGTGTATAAGCGGCGGGTGTATAACGGGCGGAGTGTATAACGGGCGGAGTGTATAACGGGCGTAGTGTATAACAGTTGGGGTGTAAAACGGGCGGAGTGTATAACGGGCGGAGTGTAGAACGGGCTGAGTGTTTAGCGGGCGGAGTGTATAACGGGCGGAGCGTATAACGGGCGGAGTGTATAACGGGTGGAGTGTATAATGGGCGGGGTGTATAATGGGTGGAGTGTATAACTTGCGGTGTGTATAACGGGCGGAGTGATTAACAGGCGGGGTGTATAACGGGCGGGGTGTAAAAAGGGCGGAGTGTATAACGGGCGGAGTGTATAACGGGCGGAGTGTATAACGGGCGGGGTGTATAACGGGCGGAGTGTATAACGGGCGGAGTGTATAACGGGCAGAGTTTATAACGGGCTGAGTGTATAGCGGGCGGAGTGTATAACGGGCGGAGCGTATAACGGGCGGAGTGTATAACGGGCGGGGTGTATAACGGGCGGGGTGTATAACGGGTGGGGTGTATACCGGGGGGGTTGTATAACGGGCTGAGTGTATAACGGGCGGAGTATATAATGGGCGGAGTGTATAACGGGCAGAGTGTATAACGGGCTGAGTGTATAACGGGCGGAGTGTACAACGGGCGGTGTGTATAACGGGCGGAGTGTATAACGGGCGGAGTGTATAACGGGCGGAGTGTATAACGGTCGGAGTGTATAACGGGCGGGGTGTATAACGGGCGGAGTGTATAACGGGCGGTGTGTATAAGCGGCGGGTGTATAACGGGCGGAGTGTATAACGGGCGTAGTGTATAACAGTTGGGGTGTAAAACGGGTGGAGTGTATAATGGGCGGAGTGTATAAAGGGCGGAGTGTATAACGGGCGGAGTGTATAACGGGCGGAGTGTATAACGGGCGGAGTGTATAACGGGTGGGGTGTATAACGGGCTGAGTGTATAAAGGGCGGAGTGCATAACGGGCGGCGTGTATAACGGACAGAGTGTATAACGGGCGGAGTGTATAACGGGCGGAGTGTATAACGGGCGGGGTGTATAACGGGCGGGGTGTATAACGGGCGGGGTGTATAACGGGCGGAGTGTATAACGGGCGGAGTGTATAACGGGCTGAGTGTATAACGGGCGGGGTGTATAACGGGCGGAGTGTATAACGGGCGGAGTGTATAACGGTCGGAGTGTATAACGGTCGGAGTGTATAACGGGCTGAGTGTATAACGGGCGGGGTGTATAACGGACGGAGTGTATAACGGGCTGAGTGTATAACGGGCGGGGTGTATAACGGGCGGAGTGTATAACGGGCGGAGTGTACAACGGGCGGAGTGTATAACGGGCGGTGTGTATAACGGGCGGAGTGTATAACGGGCGGAGTGTATAACGGGCGGAGTGTATAATGGTCGGAGTGTATAACGGGCGGAGTGTATAACGGGCGGGGTTTTATAACGGGCGGAGTGTATAACGGGCGGAGTGTATAAGCGGCGGGTGTATAACGGGCGGTGTGCATAACGGGCGGAGTGTATAACGGGCGTAGTGTATAACAGTTGGGGTGTAAAACGGGTGGAGTGTATAACGGGTGGAGTGTATAACGGGCGGAGTGTATAACGGGCGGAGTGTATAACGGGCGGAGTGTATAACGGGTGGGGTGTATAACGGGCGGAGTGTATAACGGGCTGAGTGTATAACGGGTGGGGTGTATAACGGGTGGAGTGTATAACGGGCGGAGTGTATAACGGTCGGAATGTATAACGGTCGGAGTGTATAACGGGCTGAGTGTATAACGGGCGGGGTGTATAACGGTCGGAGTGTATAACGGGAGTGTATAACGGGCGGGGTGTATAACAGGCGGAGTGTATAACGGGCGGAGTGTATAACGGGCGGAGTGTATAACGGGCGGAGTGTATAACGGTCGGAGTGTATAACGGGCGGAGTGTATAACGGGCGGGGTGTATAACGGGCGGAGTGTATAACGGGCGGAGTGTATAAGCGGCAGGTGTATAACGGGCGGAGTGTATAACGGGCGGAGTGTATAACGGGCGTAGTGTATAACAGTTGGGGTGTAAAACGGGCGGAGTGTATAACGGGCGGAGTGTAGAACGGGCTGAGTGTTTAGCGGGCGGAGTGTATAACGGGCGGAGCGTATAACGGGCGGAGTGTATAACGGGTGGAGTGTATAATGGGCGGGGTGTATAATGGGTGGAGTGTATAACTTGCGGTGTGTATAACGGGCGGAGTGATTAACAGGCGGGGTGTATAACGGGCGGGGTGTAAAAAGGGCGGAGTGTATAACGGGCGGAGTGTATAACGGGCGGAGTGTATAACGGGCGGGGTGTATAACGGGCGGAGTGTATAACGGGCGGAGTGTATAACGGGCAGAGTTTATAACGGGCTGAGTGTATAGCGGGCGGAGTGTATAACGGGCGGAGCGTATAACGGGCGGAGTGTATAACGGGCGGGGGTGTATAACGGGCGGGGTGTATAACGGGTGGGGTGTATACCGGGGGGGTTGTATAACGGGCTGAGTGTATAACGGGCGGAGTATATAATGGGCGGAGTGTATAACGGGCAGAGTGTATAACGGGCTGAGTGTATAACGGGCGGAGTGTACAACGGGCGGTGTGTATAACGGGCGGAGTGTATAACGGGCGGAGTGTATAACGGGCGGAGTGTATAATGGTCGGAGTGTATAACGGGCGGGGTGTATAACGGGCGGAGTGTATAACGGGCGGTGTGTATAAGCGGCGGGTGTATAACGGGCGGAGTGTATAACGGGCGTAGTGTATAACAGTTGGGGTGTAAAACGGGTGGAGTGTATAATGGGCGGAGTGTATAAAGGGCGGAGTGTATAACGGGCGGAGTGTATAACGGGCGGAGTGTATAACGGGCGGAGTGTATAACGGGTGGGGTGTATAACGGGCTGAGTGTATAAAGGGCGGAGTGCATAACGGGCGGCGTGTATAACGGACAGAGTGTATAACGGGCGGAGTGTATAACGAGCGGAGTGTATAACGGGCGGAGTGTATAACGGGTGGAGTGTATAACGGGCGGAGTGTATAACGGGAGGAGTGTATATCGGGCGGGGTGTATAACGGGCGGGGTGTATAACGGGCGGAGTGTATAACGGGCGGGGTGTATAACGGGCGGAGTGTATAATGGGCGGAGTGTTTAACGGGCGGAGTGTATAACGGGCGGAGTGTAGAACGGGCTGAGTGTTTAGCGGGCGGAGTGTATAACGGGCGGAGCGTATAACGGGCGGAGTGTATAACGGGCGGAGTGTATAACGGGCGTAGTGTATAACAGTTGGGGTGTAAAACGGGTGGAGTGTATAACGGGCGGAGTGTTTAGCGGGCGGAGTGTATAACGGGCGGAGCGTATAAAGGGCGGAGTGTATAACGGGCGGAGTGTATAACGGGCGGGGTGTATAACGGGCGGAGTGTATAACGGGCGGAGTGTATAACGGGCGGGGTGTATAACGGGCGGAGTGTATAACGGGCGGTGTGTATAACGGGCGGAGTGTATAACGGGCGGAGTGTATGACGGGCGGTGTGTATAACGGGCGGAGTGTATAACGGGCGGGGTGTATAACGGGCGGGGTGTATAACGGGCGGGGTGTATAACGGGCGGAGTGTATAACGGGCGGAGTGTATAACGGGCTGAGTGTATAACGGGTGGGGTGTATAACGGGCGGAGTGTATAATGGGCGGAGTGTATAACGGTCGGAGTGTATAACGGTCGGAGTGTATAACGGGCTGAGTGTATAACGGGCGGGGTGTATAACGGACGGAGTGTATAACGGACGGAGTGTATAACGGGCGGGGTGTATAACGGGCGGAGTGTACAACGGGCGGAGTGTACAACGGGCGGAGTGTACAACGGGCGGAGTGTATAACGGGCGGAGTGTATAACGGGCGGAGTGTATAACGGGTGGAGTGTATAACGGGTGGAGTGTATAACGGGCGGAGTGTATAACGGGAGGAGTGCATATCGGGCGGGGTGTATAACGGGCGGGGTGTATAACGGGCGGAGTGTATAACGGGCGGGGTGTATAACGGGCGGAGTGTATAACGGGCGGAGTGTTTAACGGGCGGAGTGTATAACGGGCGGATTGTAGAACGGGCTGAGTGTTTAGCGGGCGGAGTGTATAACGGGCGGAGCGTATAACGGGCGGAGTGTATAACGGGCGGGGTGTATAACGGGCGGAGTGTATAACGGGCGGAGTGTATAACGGGCGGGGTGTATAACGGGCGGAGTGTATAACGGGCGGTGTGTATAACGGGCAGAGTGTATAATGGGCGGAGTGTATAACGGGCGGTGTGTATAACGGGCGGAGTGTATAACGGGCGGGGTGTATAACGGGCGGGGTGTATAACGGGCGGGGTGTATAACGGGCGGAGTGTATAACGGGCGGAGTGTATAACGGGCTGAGTGTATAACGGGCGGGGTGTATAACGGGCGGAGTGTATAACGGGCGGAGTGTATAACGGTCGGAGTGTATAACGGTCGGAGTGTATAACGGGCTGAGTGTATAACGGGCGGGGTGTATAACGGACGGAGTGTATAACGGGCTGAGTGTATAACGGGCGGGGTGTATAACGGGCGGAGTGTATAACGGGCGGAGTGTACAACGGGCGGAGTGTATAACGGGCGGTGTGTATAACGGGCGGAGTGTATAACGGGCGGAGTGTATAACGGGCGGAGTGTATAATGGTCGGAGTGTATAACGGGCGGAGTGTATAACGGGCGGGGTTTTATAACGGGCGGAGTGTATAACGGGCGGAGTGTATAAGCGGCGGGTGTATAACGGGCGGTGTGCATAACGGGCGGAGTGTATAACGGGCGTAGTGTATAACAGTTGGGGTGTAAAACGGGTGGAGTGTATAACGGGTGGAGTGTATAACGGGCGGAGTGTATAACGGGCGGAGTGTATAACGGGCGGAGTGTATAACGGGTGGGGTGTATAACGGGCGGAGTGTATAACGGGCTGAGTGTATAACGGGTGGGGTGTATAACGGGTGGAGTGTATAACGGGCGGAGTGTATAACGGTCGGAATGTATAACGGTCGGAGTGTATAACGGGCTGAGTGTATAACGGGCGGGGTGTATAACGGTCGGAGTGTATAACGGGAGTGTATAACGGGCGGGGTGTATAACAGGCGGAGTGTATAACGGGCGGAGTGTATAACGGGCGGAGTGTATAACGGGCGGAGTGTATAACGGTCGGAGTGTATAACGGGCGGAGTGTATAACGGGCGGGGTGTATAACGGGCGGAGTGTATAACGGGCGGAGTGTATAAGCGGCGGGTGTATAACGGGCGGAGTGTATAACGGGCGGAGTGTATAACGGGCGTAGTGTATAACAGTTGGGGTGTAAAACGGGCGGAGTGTATAACGGGCGGAGTGTAGAACGGGCTGAGTGTTTAGCGGGCGGAGTGTATAACGGGCGGAGCGTATAACGGGCGGAGTGTATAACGGGTGGAGTGTATAATGGGCGGGGTGTATAATGGGTGGAGTGTATAACTTGCGGTGTGTATAACGGGCGGAGTGATTAACAGGCGGGGTGTATAACGGGCGGGGTGTAAAAAGGGCGGAGTGTATAACGGGCGGAGTGTATAACGGGCGGAGTGTATAACGGGCGGGGTGTATAACGGGCGGAGTGTATAACGGGCGGAGTGTATAACGGGCAGAGTTTATAACGGGCTGAGTGTATAGCGGGCGGAGTGTATAACGGGCGGAGCGTATAACGGGCGGAGTGTATAACGGGCGGGGTGTATAACGGGCGGGGTGTATAACGGGTGGGGTGTATACCGGGGGGGTTGTATAACGGGCTGAGTGTATAACGGGCGGAGTATATAATGGGCGGAGTGTATAACGGGCAGAGTGTATAACGGGCTGAGTGTATAACGGGCGGAGTGTACAACGGGCGGTGTGTATAACGGGCGGAGTGTATAACGGGCGGAGTGTATAACGGGCGGAGTGTATAACGGTCGGAGTGTATAACGGGCGGGGTGTATAACGGGCGGAGTGTATAACGGGCGGTGTGTATAAGCGGCGGGTGTATAACGGGCGGAGTGTATAACGGGCGTAGTGTATAACAGTTGGGGTGTAAAACGGGTGGAGTGTATAATGGGCGGAGTGTATAAAGGGCGGAGTGTATAACGGGCGGAGTGTATAACGGGCGGAGTGTATAACGGGCGGAGTGTATAACGGGTGGGGTGTATAACGGGCTGAGTGTATAAAGGGCGGAGTGCATAACGGGCGGCGTGTATAACGGACAGAGTGTATAACGGGCGGAGTGTATAACGGGCGGAGTGTATAACGGGCGGGGTGTATAACGGGCGGGGTGTATAACGGGCGGGGTGTATAACGGGCGGAGTGTATAACGGGCGGAGTGTATAACGGGCTGAGTGTATAACGGGCGGGGTGTATAACGGGCGGAGTGTATAACGGGCGGAGTGTATAACGGTCGGAGTGTATAACGGTCGGAGTGTATAACGGGCTGAGTGTATAACGGGCGGGGTGTATAACGGACGGAGTGTATAACGGGCTGAGTGTATAACGGGCGGGGTGTATAACGGGCGGAGTGTATAACGGGCGGAGTGTACAACGGGCGGAGTGTATAACGGGCGGTGTGTATAACGGGCGGAGTGTATAACGGGCGGAGTGTATAACGGGCGGAGTGTATAATGGTCGGAGTGTATAACGGGCGGAGTGTATAACGGGCGGGGTTTTATAACGGGCGGAGTGTATAACGGGCGGAGTGTATAAGCGGCGGGTGTATAACGGGCGGTGTGCATAACGGGCGGAGTGTATAACGGGCGTAGTGTATAACAGTTGGGGTGTAAAACGGGTGGAGTGTATAACGGGTGGAGTGTATAACGGGCGGAGTGTATAACGGGCGGAGTGTATAACGGGCGGAGTGTATAACGGGTGGGGTGTATAACGGGCGGAGTGTATAACGGGCTGAGTGTATAACGGGTGGGGTGTATAACGGGTGGAGTGTATAACGGGCGGAGTGTATAACGGTCGGAATGTATAACGGTCGGAGTGTATAACGGGCTGAGTGTATAACGGGCGGGGTGTATAACGGTCGGAGTGTATAACGGGAGTGTATAACGGGCGGGGTGTATAACAGGCGGAGTGTATAACGGGCGGAGTGTATAACGGGCGGAGTGTATAACGGGCGGAGTGTATAACGGTCGGAGTGTATAACGGGCGGAGTGTATAACGGGCGGGGTGTATAACGGGCGGAGTGTATAACGGGCGGAGTGTATAAGCGGCGGGTGTATAACGGGCGGAGTGTATAACGGGCGGAGTGTATAACGGGCGTAGTGTATAACAGTTGGGGTGTAAAACGGGCGGAGTGTATAACGGGCGGAGTGTAGAACGGGCTGAGTGTTTAGCGGGCGGAGTGTATAACGGGCGGAGCGTATAACGGGCGGAGTGTATAACGGGTGGAGTGTATAATGGGCGGGGTGTATAATGGGTGGAGTGTATAACTTGCGGTGTGTATAACGGGCGGAGTGATTAACAGGCGGGGTGTATAACGGGCGGGGTGTAAAAAGGGCGGAGTGTATAACGGGCGGAGTGTATAACGGGCGGAGTGTATAACGGGCGGGGTGTATAACGGGCGGAGTGTATAACGGGCGGAGTGTATAACGGGCAGAGTTTATAACGGGCTGAGTGTATAGCGGGCGGAGTGTATAACGGGCGGAGCGTATAACGGGCGGAGTGTATAACGGGCGGGGTGTATAACGGGCGGGGTGTATAACGGGTGGGGTGTATACCGGGGGGGTTGTATAACGGGCTGAGTGTATAACGGGCGGAGTATATAATGGGCGGAGTGTATAACGGGCAGAGTGTATAACGGGCTGAGTGTATAACGGGCGGAGTGTACAACGGGCGGTGTGTATAACGGGCGGAGTGTATAACGGGCGGAGTGTATAACGGGCGGAGTGTATAACGGTCGGAGTGTATAACGGGCGGGGTGTATAACGGGCGGAGTGTATAACGGGCGGTGTGTATAAGCGGCGGGTGTATAACGGGCGGAGTGTATAACGGGCGTAGTGTATAACAGTTGGGGTGTAAAACGGGTGGAGTGTATAATGGGCGGAGTGTATAAAGGGCGGAGTGTATAACGGGCGGAGTGTATAACGGGCGGAGTGTATAACGGGCGGAGTGTATAACGGGTGGGGTGTATAACGGGCTGAGTGTATAAAGGGCGGAGTGCATAACGGGCGGCGTGTATAACGGACAGAGTGTATAACGGGCGGAGTGTATAACGAGCGGAGTGTATAACGGGCGGAGTGTATAACGGGTGGAGTGTATAACGGGCGGAGTGTATAACGGGAGGAGTGTATATCGGGCGGGGTGTATAACGGGCGGGGTGTATAACGGGCGGAGTGTATAACGGGCGGGGTGTATAACGGGCGGAGTGTATAATGGGCGGAGTGTTTAACGGGCGGAGTGTATAACGGGCGGAGTGTAGAACGGGCTGAGTGTTTAGCGGGCGGAGTGTATAACGGGCGGAGCGTATAACGGGCGGAGTGTATAACGGGCGGAGTGTATAACGGGCGTAGTGTATAACAGTTGGGGTGTAAAACGGGTGGAGTGTATAACGGGCGGAGTGTTTAGCGGGCGGAGTGTATAACGGGCGGAGCGTATAAAGGGCGGAGTGTATAACGGGCGGAGTGTATAACGGGCGGGGTGTATAACGGGCGGAGTGTATAACGGGCGGAGTGTATAACGGGCGGGGTGTATAACGGGCGGAGTGTATAACGGGCGGTGTGTATAACGGGCGGAGTGTATAACGGGCGGAGTGTATGACGGGCGGTGTGTATAACGGGCGGAGTGTATAACGGGCGGGGTGTATAACGGGCGGGGTGTATAACGGGCGGGGTGTATAACGGGCGGAGTGTATAACGGGCGGAGTGTATAACGGGCTGAGTGTATAACGGGTGGGGTGTATAACGGGCGGAGTGTATAATGGGCGGAGTGTATAACGGTCGGAGTGTATAACGGTCGGAGTGTATAACGGGCTGAGTGTATAACGGGCGGGGTGTATAACGGACGGAGTGTATAACGGACGGAGTGTATAACGGGCGGGGTGTATAACGGGCGGAGTGTACAACGGGCGGAGTGTACAACGGGCGGAGTGTACAACGGGCGGAGTGTATAACGGGCGGAGTGTATAACGGGCGGAGTGTATAACGGGCGGAGTGTATAACGGGCGGAGTGTATAATGGTCGGAGTGTATAACGGGCGGAGTGTATAACGGGCGGGGTTTTATAACGGGCGGAGTGTATAACGGGCGGAGTGTATAAGCGGCGGGTGTATAACGGGCGGTGTGTATAACGGGCGGAGTGTATAACGGGCGTAGTGTATAACAGTTGGGGTGTAAAACGGGTGGAGTGTATAACGGGCGGAGTGTATAACGGGCGGAGTGTATAACGGGCGGAGTGTACAACGGGTGGGGTGTACAACGGGTGGGGTGTACAACGGGTGGAGTGTATAACGGGCTGAGAGTATAACGGGTGGTGTGTATAACGGGCGGAGTGTATAACGGGCGGAGTGTATAACGGTCGGAGTGTATAACGGTCGGAGTGTATAACGGGCTGAGTGTATAACGGGCGGGGTGTATAACGGTCGGAGTGTATAATGGGCTGAGTGTATAACGGGCGGGGTGTATAACGGGCGGAGTGTATAACGGGCGGAGTGTATAACGGGCGGAGTGTATAACGGGCGGAGTGTATAATGGGCGGAGTGTATAACGGGCGGAGTGTATAACGGTCGGAGTGTATAACGGGCGGAGTGTATAACGGGCGGGGTGTATAATGGGCGGAGTGTATAACGGGCGGAGTGTATAAGCGGCGGGTGTATAACGGGCGGAGTGTATAACGGGCGGGGTGTATAACGGGCGTAGTGTATAACAGTTGGGGTGTAAAACGGGTGGAGTGTATCACGGGCGGAGTGTATAACGGGCGGAGTGTATAACGGGCGGAGTGTATAACGGGTGGGGTGTATAACGGGCTGAGTGTATAAAGGGCGGAGTGTATAACGGGCGGCGTGTATAACGGGCGGAGTGTATAACGGGCGGAGTGTATAATGAGCGGAGTGTATAACGGGCGGAGTGTATATCGGGCGGGGTGTATAACGGGCGGGGTGTATAACGGGCGGAGTGTATAACGGGCGGAGTGTATAACGGGCGGAGTGTTTAACGGGCGGAGTGTATAACGGGCGGAGTGTAGAACGGGCTGAGTGTTTAGCGGGCGGAGTGTATAACGGGCGGAGCGTATAACGGGCGGAGTGTATAACGGGTGGAGTGTATAATGGGCGGGGTGTATAACGGGCGCAGTGATTAACAGGCGGGGTATATAACGGGCGGGGTGTAAAAAGGGCGGAGTGTATAACGGGGGAGTGTATAACGGGCGGAGTGTATAACGGGCGGGGTGTATAACGGGCGGAGTGTATTACGGGCGGAGTGTATAACGGGCGGAGTGTATAACGGGCGGGGTGTATAACGGGCGGAGTGTATAACGGGCGGAGTGTATAACGGGCGTAGTGTATAACAGTTGGGGTGTAAAACGGGTGGAGTGTATAACGGGCGGAGTGTATAACGGGCGGAGTGTATAACGGGCGGAGTGTATAACGGGCGGAGTGTACAACGGGTGGGGTGTACAACGGGTGGGGTGTATAACGGGTGGAGTGTATAACGGGCTGAGTGTATAACGGGTGGTGTGTATAACGGGTGGAGTGTATAACGGGCGGAGTGTATAACGGTCGGAGTGTATAACGGTCGGAGTGTATAACGGGCTGAGTGTATAACGGGCGGGGTGTATAACGGTCGGAGTGTATAACGGGCTGAGTGTATAACGGGCGGGGTGTATAACGGGCGGAGTGTATAACGGGCGGAGTGTATAACGGGCGGAGTGTATAACGGGCGGAGTGTATAACGGGCGGAGTGTATAATGGGCGGAGTGTATAACGGGCGGAGTGTATAACGGTCGGAGTGTATAACGGGCGGAGTGTATAACGGGCGGGGTGTATAATGGGCGGAGTGTATAACGGGTGGAGTGTATAAGCGGCGGGTGTATAACGGGCGGAGTGTATAACGGGCGGGGTGTATAACGGGCGTAGTGTATAACAGTTGGGGTGTAAAATGGGTGGAGTGTATCACGGGCGGAGTGTATAACGGGCGGAGTGTATAACGGGTGGGGTGTATAACGGGCTGAGTGTATAAAGGGCGGTGTGTATAACGGGCGCAGTGATTAACAGGCGGGGTATATAACGGGCGGAGTGTAAAAAGGGCGGAGTGTATAACGGGGGAGTGTATAACGGGCGGAGTGTATAACGGGCGGGGTGTATAACGGGCGGAGTGTATTACGGGCGGAGTGTATAACGGGCGGAGTGTATAACGGGCGGGGTGTATAACGGGCGGCGTGTATAACGGGCGGAGTGTATAACGGGCGTAGTGTATAACAGTTGGGGTGTAAAACGGGTGGAGTGTATAACGGGCGGAGTGTATAACGGGCGGAGTGTATAACGGGCGGAGTGTATAACGGGCGGAGTGTACAACGGGTGGGGTGTACAACGGGTGGGGTGTATAACGGGTGGAGTGTATAACGGGCTGAGTGTATAACGGGCGGTGTGTATAACGGGTGGAGTGTATAACGGGCGGAGTGTATAACGGTCGGAGTGTATAACGGTCGGAGTGTATAACGGGCTGAGTGTATAACGGGCGGGGTGTATAACGGTCGGAGTGTATAACGGGCTGAGTGTATAACGGGCGGGGTGTATAACGGGCGGAGTGTATAACGGGCGGAGTGTATAACGGGC
Source organism: Somniosus microcephalus (assembly GCF_052327205.1). Taxonomy (NCBI): domain Eukaryota; kingdom Metazoa; phylum Chordata; class Chondrichthyes; order Squaliformes; family Somniosidae; genus Somniosus; species Somniosus microcephalus. The sequence continues at coordinate 355,818 of NW_028225326.1, read as the reverse complement.
GGAGTGTATAACGGGCGGAGTGTATAACGGGCGGAGTGTATAATGGGCGGAGTGTATAACGGGTGGAGTGTATAAGCGGCGGGTGTATAACGGGCGGAGTGTATAACGGGCGGGGTGTATAACGGGCGTAGTGTATAACAGTTGGGGTGTAAAATGGGTGGAGTGTATCACGGGCGGAGTGTATAACGGGCGGAGTGTATAACGGGTGGGGTGTATAACGGGCTGAGTGTATAAAGGGCGGAGTGTATAACGGGCGGCGTGTATAACGGGCGGAGTGTATAACGGGCGGAGTGCATAATGAGCGGAGTGTATAACGGGCGGAGTGTATATCGGGCGGGGTGTATAACGGGCGGGGTGTATAACGGGCGGAGTGTATAACGGGCGGAGTGTATAACGGGCGGAGTGTTTAACGGGCGGAGTGTATAACGGGCGGAGTGTAGAACGGGCTGAGTGTTTAGCGGGCGGAGTGTATAACGGGCGGAGCGTATAACGGGCGGAGTGTATAACGGGTGGAGTGTATAATGGGCGGGGTGTATAACGGGTGGAGTGTATAACTTGCGGTGTGTATAACGGGCGCAGTGATTAACAGGCGGGGTGTATAACGGGCGGAGTGTAAAAAGGGCGGAGTGTATAACGGGGGAGTGTATAACGGGCGGAGTGTATAACGGGCGGGGTGTATAACGGGCGGAGTGTATTACGGGCGGAGTGTATAACGGGCGGAGTGTATAACGGGCGGGGTGTATAACGGGCGGAGTGTATAACGGGCGGAGTGTATAACGGGCGGAGTGTATAACGGCCGGAGTGTATAACGGGCGGAGTGTATAACGGGCGGGGTGTATAACGGGCGGTGTGTATAACGGGCGGAGTGTATAACGGGCGGAGTGTATAACGGGCTGAGTGTATAGCGGGCGGAGTGTATAACGGGCGGAGTGTATAACGGGCGGAGTGTATAACGGGCGGAGTGTATAACGGGCAGAGTGTATAACGGGCTGAGTGTATAGCGGGCGGAGTGTATAACGGGCGGAGTGTATAACGGGCGGAGTGTATAACGGGTGGGGTGTATAACGGGCGGGGTGTATAACGGGCGTGGTGTATAACGGGCGGGGTGTATACCGGGGGGGTTGTATAACGGGCTGAGTGTATAACGGGCGGAGTGTATAATGGGCGGAGTGTATAACGGGCAGAGTGTATAACGGGCTGAGTGTATAACGGGTGGGGTGTATAACGGGTGGAGTGTATAACGGGCGGAGTGTATAACGGTCGGAGTGTATAACGGGCTGAGTGTATAACGGGCGGGGTGTATAACGGTAGGAGTGTATAACGGGCTGAGTGTATAACGGGCGGGGTGTATAACGGGCGGAGTGTATAACGGGCGGAGTGTACAACGGGCGGAGTGTATAACGGGCGGAGTGTATAACGGGCGGAGTGTATAGCGGGCGGAGTGTATAACGGTCGGAGTGTATAACGGGCGGAGTGTATAACGGGCGGAGTGTATAATGGGCGGAGTGTATAACGGGCGGAGTGTATAACGGTCGGAGTGTATAACGGGCGGAGTGTATAACGGGCGGGGTGTATAATGGGCGGAGTGTATAACGGGTGGAGTGTATAAGCGGCGGGTGTATAACGGGCGGAGTGTATAACGGGCGGGGTGTATAACAGGCGTAGTGTATAACAGTTGGGGTGTAAAATGGGTGGAGTGTATCACGGGCGGAGTGTATAACGGGCGGAGTGTATAACGGGTGGGGTGTATAACGGGCTGAGTGTATAAAGGGCGGAGTGTATAACGGGCGGCGTGTATAACGGGCGGAGTGTATAACGGGCGGAGTGTATAATGAGCGGAGTGTATAACGGGCGGAGTGTATATCGGGCGGGGTGTATAACGGGCGGGGTGTATAACGGGCGGAGTGTATAACGGGCGGAGTGTATAACGGGCGGAGTTTTTAACGTGCGGAGTGTATAACGGGCGGAGTGTAGAACGGGCTGAGTGTTTAGCGGGCGGAGTGTATAACGGGCGGAGCGTATAACGGGCGGAGTGTATAACGGGTGGAGTGTATAATGGGCGGGGTGTATAACGGGTGGAGTGTATAACTTGCGGTGTGTATAACGGGCGCAGTGATTAAAAGGCGGGGTGTATAACGGGCGGAGTGTAAAAAGGGCGGAGTGTATAACGGGGGAGTGTATAACGGGCGGAGTGTATAACGGGCGGGGTGTATAACGGGCGGAGTGTATTACGGGCGGAGTGTATAACGGGCGGAGTGTATAACGGGCGGGGTGTATAACGGGCGGAGTGTATAACGGGCGGAGTGTATAACGGGCGGAGTGTATAACGGCCGGAGTGTATAACGGGCGGAGTGTATAACGGGCGGGGTGTATAACGGGCGGTGTGTATAACGGGTGGAGTGTATAACGGGTGGAGTGTATAACGGGCTGAGTGTATAGCGGGTGGAGTGTATAACGGGCGGAGTGTATAACGGGCGGAGTGTATAACGGGCGGAGTGTATAACGGGCAGAGTGTATAACGGGCTGAGTGTATAGCGGGCGGAGTGTATAACGGGCGGAGTGTATAACGGGCGGAGTGTATAACGGGTGGGGTGTATAACGGGCGGGGTGTATAACGGGCGTGGTGTATAACGGGCGGGGTGTATACCGGGGGGGTTGTATAACGGGCTGAGTGTATAACGGGCGGAGTGTATAATGGGCGGAGTGTATAACGGGCAGAGTGTATAACGGGCTGAGTGTATAACGGGTGGGGTGTATAACGGGTGGAGTGTATAACGGGCGGAGTGTATAACGGTCGGAGTGTATAACGGGCTGAGTGTATAACGGGCGGGGTGTATAACGGTCGGAGTGTATAACGGGCTGAGTGTATAACGGGCGGGGTGTATAACGGGCGGAGTGTATAACGGGCGGAGTGTACAACGGGCGGAGTGTATAACGGGCGGAGTGTATAACGGGCGGAGTGTATAACGGTCGGAGTGTATAACGGGCGGAGTGTATAACGGGCGGGGTGTATAACGGGCGGAGTGTATAACGGGCGGAGTGTATAAGCGGAGGGTGTATAACGGGCGGAGTGTATAACGGGCGGAGTGTATAACGGGCGTAGTGTATAACAGTTGGGGTGTAAAACGGGTGGAGTGTATAATGGGCGGAGTGTATAACGGGCAGAGTGTATAACGGGCGGAGTGTATAACGGGCGGAGTGTATAACGGGCGGGGTGTATAACGGGCTGAGTGTATAAAGGGCGGAGTGCATAACGGGCGGCGTGTATAAAGGGCAGAGTGTATAACGGGCGGAGTGTATAACGAGCGGAGTGTATAACGGGCGGAGTGTATAACGGGTGGAGTGTATAACGGGCGGAGTGTATAACGGGAGGAGTGTATATCGGGCGGGGTGTATAACGGGCGGGGTGTATAACGGGCGGAGTGTATAACGGGCGGGGTGTATAACGGGCGGAGTGTATAACGGGCGGAGTGTTTAACGGGCGGTGTGTATAACGGGCGGAGTGTAGAACGGGCTGAGTGTTTAGCGGGCGGAGTGTATAACGGGCGGAGCGTATAACGGGCGGAGTGTAAAACGGGTGGAGTGTATAATGGGCGGGGTGTATAACGGGTGGAGTGTATAACTTGCGGTGTGTATAACGGGCGGAGTGATTAACAAGCGGGGTGTATAACGGGCGGGGTGTATAAAGGGCAGAGTGTATAACGGGGGAGTGTATAACGGGCGGAGTGTATAATGGGCGGGGTGTATAACGGGCAGAGTGTATTACGGGCGGAGTGTATAAAGGGCGGAGTGTATAACGGGCGGAGTGTATAACGGGCGGGGTGTATAACGGGCGGAGTGTATAACGGGCGGAGTGTATAACGGGCGGAGTGTATAACGGCCGGAGTGTATAACGGGCGGAGTGTATAACGGGCGGGGTGTATAACGGGCGGGGTGTATAACGGGCGGAGTGTATAACGGGTGGGGTGTATAACGGGCTGACTGTATAAAGGGCGGAGTGTATAACGGGCGGCGTGTATAACGGGCGGAGTGTATAACGGGCGGAGTGTATAACGAGCGGAGTGTATAACGTGCGGAGTGTATAACGGGCGGAGTGTATAACGGGCGGAGTGTGCGGAGTGTATAACGGGCGGAGTGTATAACGGGCTGAGTGTATAGCGGGCGGAGTGTATAACGGGCGGTGTGTATAACGGGCGGGGTGTATAACGGGCGGAGTGTATAAAGGGCGGTGTGTATAACGGGCGGAGTGTATAACGGGCGGAGTGTATAATGGGCGGAGTGTATAACGGGCGCAGTGTATAACGGGCGGAGTGTATAACGGGCAGAGTGTATAACGGGCGGGGTGTATAACGGGCGGGGTGTATAACGGGCGGAGTGTATAACGGGCGGTGTGCATAACGGGCGGAGTGTATAACGGGTGGAGTGTATAACGGGCTAAGTGTATAATGGGCGGAGTGTATAATGGGCGGAGTGTATAACGGGCGGAGTGTATAACGGGCGGAGTGTATAACGGGCGGGGTGTATAACGGGCGGAGTGTATAACGGGTGGAGTGTATAACGGGCAGAGTGTATAACGGGCTGAGTGTATAGCGGGCGGAGTGTATAACGGGCGGAGTGTATAACGGGCGGAGTGTATAACGGGCGGTGTGTATAATGGGCGGGGTGTATAACGGGCGGGGTGTATAACGGGCGGGGTGTATACCGGGGGGGTTGTATAACGGGCTGAGTGTATAACGGGCGGAGTGTATAATGGGCGGAGTGTATAACGGGCAGAGTGTATAACGGGCTGAGTGTATAACGGGTGGGGTGTATAACGGGTGGAGTGTATAACGGGCGGAGTGTATAACGGTCGGAGTGTATAACGGGTGGAGTGTATAACGGGCGGTGTGTATAACGGGAGGAGTGTATAACGGGCGGAGTGTATAACGGGCGGGGTGTATAACGGGCGGGGTGTATAACGGGCGGGGTGTATAACGGGCTGGGTGTATAACGGGCGGAGTGTATAACGGGCGGAGTGTATAACGGGCGGAGTGTATAACGGGCTGAGTGTATAACGGGTGGGGTGTATAACGGGCGGAGTGTATAACGGGCGGAGTGTATGACGGTCGGAGTGTATAACGGTCGGAGTGTATAACGGGCTGAGTGTATAACGGGCGGGGTGTATAACGGTCGGAGTGTATAACGGGCTGAGTGTATAACGGGCGGGGTGAATAACGGGCGGAGTGTAAAACGGGAGGAGTGTACAACGGGCGGAGTGTATAACGGGCGGAGTGTATAACGGGCGGAGTGTATAACGGGCGGAGTGTATAACGGGCGGAGTGTATAATGTTCGGAGTGTATAACGGGCGGAGTGTATAACGGGCGTGGTTTTATAACGGGCGGTGTATATAACGGGCGGAGTGTATAAGCGGCGGGTGTATAACGGGCGGTGTGTATAACGGGCGGAGTGTATAACGGGCGTAGTGTATAACAGTTGGGGTGTAAAACGGGTGGAGTGTATAACGGGCGGAGTGTATAACGGGCGGAGTGTATAATGGGCGGAGTGTATAACGGGTGGGGTGTATAACGGGCGGAGTGTATAACGGGCTGAGTGTATAACGGGTGGGGTGTATAACGGGTGGAGTGTATAACGGGCGGAGTGTATAACGGTCGGAGTGTATAACGGTCGGAGTGTATAACGGGCTGAGTGTATAACGGGCGGGGTGTATAACGGTCGGAGTGTATAACGGGCTGAGTGTATAACGGGCGGAGTGTGCGGAGTGTATAACGGGCGGAGTGTATAACGGGCTGAGTGTATAGCGGGCGGAGTGTATAACGGGCGGTGTGTATAACGGGCGGGGTGTATAACGGGCGGAGTGTATAAAGGGCGGTGTGTATAACGGGCGGAGTGTATAACGGGCGGAGTGTATAATGGGCGGAGTGTATAACGGGCGCAGTGTATAACGGGCGGAGTGTATAACGGGCAGAGTGTATAACGGTCGGGGTGTATAACGGGCGGGGTGTATAACGGGCAGAGTGTATAACGGGCGGTGTGCATAACGGGCGGAGTGTATAACGGGCGGAGTGTATAACGGGCTGAGTGTATAACGGGCGGTGTGCATAACGGGCGGAGTGTATAACGGGCGGAGTGTATAATGGGCTGAGTGTATAGCGGGCGGAGTGTATAATGGGCGGAGTGTATAACGGGCGGGGTGTATAACGGGCTGGGTGTATAACGGGCGGGGTGTATAACGGGCGGGGTGTATACCGGGGGGGTTGTATAACGGGCTGAGTGTTTAGCGGGCGGAGTGTATAACGGGCGGAGCGTATAACGGGCGGAGTGTAAAACGGGTGGAGTGTATAATGGGCGGGGTGTATAACGGGTGGAGTGTATAACTTGCGGTGTGTATAACGGGCGGAGTGATTAACAGGCGGGGTGTATAACGGGCGGGGTGTATAAAGGGCGGAGTGTATAACGGGGGAGTGTATAACGGGCGGAGTGTATAATGGGCGGGGTGTATAACGGGCAGAGTGTATTACGGGCGGAGTGTATAAAGGGCGGAGTGTATAACGGGCGGAGTGTATAACGGGCGGGGTGTATAACGGGCGGAGTGTATAACGGGCGGAGTGTATAACGGGCGGAGTGTATAACGGCCGGAGTGTATAACGGGCGGAGTGTATAACGGGCGGGGTGTATAACGGGCGGGGTGTATAACGGGCGGAGTGTATAACGGGTGGGGTGTATAACGGGCTGACTGTATAAAGGGCGGAGTGTATAACGGGCGGCGTGTATAACGGGCGGAGTGTATAACGGGCGGAGTGTATAACGAGCGGAGTGTATAACGTGCGGAGTGTATAACGGGCGGAGTGTATAACGGGCGGAGTGTGCGGAGTGTATAACGGGCGGAGTGTATAACGGGCTGAGTGTATAGCGGGCGGAGTGTATAACGGGCGGTGTGTATAACGGGCGGGGTGTATAACGGGCGGAGTGTATAAAGGGCGGTGTGTATAACGGGCGGAGTGTATAACGGGCGGAGTGTATAATGGGCGGAGTGTATAACGGGCGCAGTGTTTAACGGGCGGAGTGTATAACGGGCAGAGTGTATAACGGGCGGGGTGTATAACGGGCGGGGTGTATAACGGGCGGAGTGTATAACGGGCGGTGTGCATAACGGGCGGAGTGTATAACGGGCGGAGTGTATAAAGGGCTAAGTGTATAATGGGCGGAGTGTATAACGGGCGGAGTGTATAACGGGCGGAGTGTATAACGGGCGGAATGTATAACGGGCGGGGTGTATAACGGGCGGAGTGTATAACGGGTGGAGTGTATAACGGGCAGAGTGTATAACGGGCTGAGTGTATAGCGGGCGGAGTGTATAACGGGCGGAGTGTATAACGGGCGGAGTGTATAACGGGCGGGGTGTATAACGGGCGGGGTGTATAACGGGCGGGGTGTATAACGGGCGGGGTGTATACCGGGGGGGTTGTATAACGGGCTGAGTGTATAACGGGCGGAGTGTATAATGGGTGGAGTGTATAACGGGCAGAGTGTATAACGGGCTGAGTGTATAACGGGTGGGGTGTATAGCGGGTGGAGTGTATAACGGGCGGAGTGTATAACGGTCGGAGTGTATAACGGGCGGAGTGTATAACGGGCGGTGTGTATAACGGGAGGAGTGTATAACGGGCGGAGTGTATAACGGGCGGGGTGTATAACGGGCGGGGTGTATAACGGGCGGGGTGTATAACGGGCTGGGTGTATAATGGGCGGAGTGTATAACGGGCGGAGTGTATAACGGGCGGAGTGTATAACGGACTGAGTGTATAACGGGTGGGGTGTATAACGGGCGGAGTGTATAACGGGCGGAGTGTATGACGGTCGGAGTGTATAACGGTCGGAGTGTATAACGGGCTGAGTGTATAACGGGCGGGGTGTATAACGGTCGGAGTGTATAACGGGCTGAGTGTATAACGGGCGGGGTGTATAACGGGCGGAGTGTAAAACGGGCGGAGTGTACAACGGGCGGAGTGTATAACGGGCGGAGTGTATAACGGGCGGAGTGTATAACGGGCGGAGTGTATAACGGGCGGAGTGTATAACGTTCGGAGTGTATAACGGGCGGAGTGTATAACGGGCGGGGTTTTATAACGGGCGGAGTATATAACGGGCGGAGTGTATAAGCGGCGGGTGTATAACGGGCGGTGTGTATAACGGGCGGAGTGTATAACGGGCGTAGTGTATAACAGTTGGGGTGTAAAACGGGTGGAGTGTATAACGGGCGGAGTGTATAACGGGCGGAGTGTATAATGGGCGGAGTGTATAACGGGTGGGGTGTATAACGGGCGGAGTGTATAACGGGCTGAGTGTATAACGGGTGGGGTGTATAACGGGTGGAGTGTATAACGGGCGGAGTGTATAACGGTCGGAGTGTATAACGGTCGGAGTGTATAACGGGCTGAGTGTATAACGGGCGGGGTGTATAACGGTCGGAGTGTATAACGGGCTGAGTGTATAACGGGTGGAGTGTGCGGAGTGTATAACGGGCGGAGTGTATAACGGGCTGAGTGTATAGCGGGCGGAGTGTATAACGGGCGGTGTGTATAACGGGCGGGGTGTATAACGGGCGGAGTGTATAAAGGGCGGTGTGTATAACGGGCGGAGTGTATAACGGGCGGAGTGTATAATGGGCGGAGTGTATAACGGGCGCAGTGTATAACGGGCGGAGTGTATAAGGGGCAGAGTGTACAACGGGCGGGGTGTATAACGGGCGGGGTGTATAACGGGCGGAGTGTATAACGGGCGGTGTGCATAACGGGCGGAGTGTATAACGGGCGGAGTGTATAACGGGCTGAGTGTATAACGGGCGGAGTGTATAACGGGCGGAGTGTATAACGGGCGGAGTGTATAACAGGCGGAGTGTATAACGGGCGGGGTGTATAACGGGCGGAGTGTATAACGGGTGGAGTGTATAACGGGCAGAGTGTATAATGGGCTGAGTGTATAGCGGGCGGAGTGTATAATGGGCGGAGTGTATAACGGGCGGAGTGTATAACGGGCGGGGTGTATAACGGGCGGGGTGTATAACGGGCGGGGTGTATAACGTGCGGGGTCTATACCGGGGGGGTTGTATAACGGGCTGAGTGTATAACGGGCGGAGTGTATAATGGGCGGAGTGTATAACGGGCAGAGTGTATAACGGGCTGAGTGTATAACGGGTGGGGTGTATAACGGGTGGAGTGTATAACGGGCGGAGTGTATAACGGTCGGAGTGTATAACGGGCGGAGTGTATAACGGGCGGTGTGTATAACGGGCGGAGTGTATAACGGGCGGAGTGTATAACGGGCGGGGTGTATAACGGGCGGGGTGTATAACGGGCGGGGTGTATAACGGGCTGGGTGTATAACGGGCGGAGTGTATAACGGGCGGAGTGTATAACGGGCGGAGTGTATAAAGGGCTGAGTGTATAACGGGTGGGGTGTATAACGGGCGGAGTGTATAACGGGCGGAGTGTATAAAGGTCGGAGTGTATAACGGTCGGAGTGTATAACGGGCTGAGTGTATAACGGGCGGGGTGTATAACGGTCGGAGTGTATAACGGGCTGAGTGTATAACGGGCGGGGTATATAACGGGCGGAGTGTAAAACGGGCGGAGTGTACAACGGGCGGAGTGTATAACGGGCGGAGTGTATAACGGGCGGAGTGTATAACGGGCGGAGTGTATAATGTTCGGAGTGTGTAACGGGCGGAGTGTATAACGGGCGGGGTTTTATAACGGGCGGAGTGTATAACGGGCGGAGTGTATAAGCGGCGGGTGTATAACGGGCGGTGTGTATAACGGGCGGAGTGTATAACGGGCATAGTGTATAACAGTTGGGGTGTAAAACGGGTGGAGTGTATAACGGGCGGAGTGTATAACGGACGGAGTGTATAATGGGCGGAGTGTATAACGGGTGGGGTGTATAACGGGCGGAGTGTATAACGGGCTGAGTGTATAACGGGTGGGGTGTATAACGGGTGGAGTGTATAACGGGCGGAGTGTATAACGGTCGGAGTGTATAACGGTCGGAGTGTATAACGGGCTGAGTGTATAACGGGCGGGGTGTATAACGGTCGGAGTGTATAACGGGCTGAGTGTATAACGGGCGGGGTGTATAACGGGCGGAGTGTATAACGGGCGGAGTGTATAACGGGCGGAGTGTATAACGGGCGGAGTGTATAACGGGCGGAGTGTATAACGGTCGGAGTGTATAACGGGCGGAGTGTATAACGGGCGGGGTTTATAACGGGTGGAGTGTATAACGGGCGGAGTGTATAAGCGGCGGGTGTATAACGGGCGGAGTGTATAACGGGCGGAGTGTATAACGGGCGTAGTGTATAACAGTTGGGGTGTAAAACGGGTGGAGTGTATAACGGGCGGAGTGTATAACGGGCGGAGTGTATAACGGGCGGAGTGTATAACGGGTGGGGTGTATAACGGGCTGAGTGTATAAAGGGCGGAGTGTATAACGGGCGGCGTGTATAACGGGTGGAGTGTATAACGGGCGGAGTGTATAACGAGCGGAGTGTATAACGGGCGGAGTGTATAACGAGCGGAGTGTATAACGGGCGGAGTGTATAACGGGAGGAGTGTATATCGGGCGGGGTGTATAACGGGCGGGGTGTATAACGGGCGGAGTGTATAACGGGCTGAGTGTATAACGGGCGGAGTGTTTAACGGGCGGAGTGTATAACGGGCGGAGTGTAGAATGGGCTGAGTGTTTAGCGGGCGGAGTGTATAACGGGCGGAGCGTATAACGGGCGGAGTGTATAACGGGTGGAGTGTATAATGGGCGGGGTGTATAACGGGTGAAGTGTATAACTTGCGGTGTGTATAACGGGCGGAGTGATTAACAGGCGGGGTGTATAACGGGCGGGGTGTAAAAAGGGCGGAGTGTATAATGGGCGGAGTGTATAACGGGCGGAGTGTATAACGGGCGGAGTGTATAACGGGCGGGGTGTCTAACGGGCGGAGTGTATAACGGGCGGAGTGTATAACGGGCAGAGTGTATAACGGGCTGAGTGTATAGCGGGCGGAGTGTATAACGGGCGGAGTGTATAACGGGCGGGGTGTATAACGGGCGGGGTGTATAACGGGCGGGGTGTATAACGGGCGGGGTGTATACCGGGGGGGTTGTATAACGGGCTGAGTGTATAACGGGCGGAGTGTATAATGGGCGGAGTGTATAACGGGCAGAGTGTATAACGGGCTGAGTGTATAACGGGTGGGGTGTATAACGGGCGGAGTGTATAACGGTCGGAGTGTATAACGGGCAGAGTGTATAAAGGGCGGAGTGTATAATGGGCGGAGTGTATAACGGGCAGAGTGTATAACGGGCTGAGTGTATAACGGGTGGAGTGTATAACGGGCGGAGTGTATAACGGTCGGAGTGTATAACGGGCTGAGTGTATAACGGGTGGGGTGTATAACGGTCGGAGTGTATAACGGGCTGAGTGTATAACGGGCGGGGTGTATAACGGGCGGAGTGTATAACGGGCGGAGTGTACAACGGGCGGAGTGTATAACGGGCGGAGTGTATAACGGGCGGAGTGTATAACGGGCGGAGTGTATAACGGGCAGAGTGTATAACGGGAGGGGTGTATAACGGGCGGAGTGTATAACGGGCGGAGTGTATAAGCGGCGGGTGTATAACGGGCGGTGTGTATAACGGGCGGAGTGTATAACGGGCGTAGTGTATAACAGTTGGGGTGTAGAACGGGTGGAGTGTATAATGGGCGGAGTGTATAACGGGCGGAGTGTATAACGGGCGGAGTGTATAACGGGCGGAGTGTATAACAGGTGGGGTGTATAACGGGCTGAGTGTATAAAGGGCGGAGTGCATAACGGGCGGAGTGTATAACGGTCGGAGTGTATAACGGGCTGAGTGTATAACGGGTGGGGTGTATAACGGTCGGAGTGTATAACGGGCTGAGTGTATAACGGGCGGGGTGTATAACGGGCGGAGTGTAAAACGGGCGGAGTGTACAACGGGCGGAGTGTATAACGGGCGGAGTGTATAACGGGCGGAGTGTATAACGGGCGGAGTTTATAACGGGCGGAGTGTATAATGTTCGGAGTGTATAACGGGCGGAGTGTATAACGGGCGGGGTTTTATAACGGGCGGAGTGTATAACGGGCGGAGTGTATAAGCGGCGGGTGTATAACGGGCGGTGTGTATAACGGGCGGAGTGTATAACGGGCGTAGTGTATAACAGTTGGGGTGTAAAACGGGTGGAGTGTATAACGGGCGGAGTGTATAACGGGCGGAGTGTATAACGGGCGGAGTGTATAATGGGCGGAGTGTATAACGGGTGGGGTGTATAACGGGCGGAGTGTATAACGGGCTGAGTGTATAACGGGTGGGGTGTATAATGGGTGGAGTGTGTAACGGGCGGAGTGTATAACGGTCGGAGTGTATAACGGTCGGAGTGTATAACGGGCTGAGTGTATAACGGGCGGGGTGTATAACGGTCGGAGTGTATAATGGGCTGAGTGTATAACGGGCGGGGTGTATAATGGGCGGAGTGTATAACGGGCGGAGTGTGTAACGGGCGGAGTGTATAACGGGCGGAGTGTATAACGGGCGGACTGTATAACGGGCGGAGTGTATAACGGTCGGAGTGTATAACGGGCGGAGTGTATAACGGGCGGGGTGTATAACGGGTGGAGTGTATAACGGGCGGAGTGTATAAGCGGCGGGTGTATAACGGGCGGGGTGTATAACGGGCGGGGTGTATACCGGGGGGGTTGTATAACGGGCTGAGTGTATAACGGGCGGAGTGTATAATGGGCGGAGTGTATAACGGGCAGAGTGTATAACGGGCTGAGTGTATAACGGGTGGGGTGTATAACGGGTGGAGTGTATAACGGGCGGAGTGTATAACGGTCGGAGTGTATAACGGGCGGAGTGTATAACGGGCGGTGTGTATAACGGGAGGAGTGTATAACGGGCGGAGTGTATAACGGGCGGGGTGTATAACGGGCGGGGTGTATAACGGGCGGGGTGTATAACGGGCTGGGTGTATAATGGACTGAGTGTATAACGGGTGGGGTGTATAACGGGCGGAGTGTATAACGGGCGGAGTGTATGACGGTCGGAGTGTATAACGGTCGGAGTGTATAACGGGCTGAGTGTATAACGGGCGGGGTGTATAACGGTCGGAGTGTATAACGGGCTGAGTGTATAACGGGCGGGGTGTATAACGGGCGGAGTGTAAAACGGGCGGAGTGTACAACGGGCGGAGTGTATAACGGGCGGAGTGTATAACGGGCGGAGTGTATAACGGGCGGAGTGTATAACGGGCGGAGTGTATAACGTTCGGAGTGTATAACGGGCGGAGTGTATAACGGGCGGGGTTTTATAACGGGCGGAGTATATAACGGGCGGAGTGTATAAGCGGCGGGTGTATAACGGGCGGTGTGTATAACGGGCGGAGTGTATAACGGGCGTAGTGTATAACAGTTGGGGTGTAAAACGGGTGGAGTGTATAACGGGCGGAGTGTATAACGGGCGGAGTGTATAATGGGCGGAGTGTATAACGGGTGGGGTGTATAACGGGCGGAGTGTATAACGGGCTGAGTGTATAACGGGTGGGGTGTATAACGGGTGGAGTGTATAACGGGCGGAGTGTATAACGGTCGGAGTGTATAACGGTCGGAGTGTATAACGGGCTGAGTGTATAACGGGCGGGGTGTATAACGGTCGGAGTGTATAACGGGCTGAGTGTATAACGGGTGGAGTGTGCGGAGTGTATAACGGGCGGAGTGTATAACGGGCTGAGTGTATAGCGAGCGGAGTGTATAACGGGCGGTGTGTATAACGGGCGGGGTGTATAACGGGCGGAGTGTATAAAGGGCGGTGTGTATAACGGGCGGAGTGTATAACGGGCGGAGTGTATAATGGGCGGAGTGTATAACGGGCGCAGTGTATAACGGGCGGAGTGTATAAGGGGCAGAGTGTATAACGGGCGGGGTGTATAACGGGCGGGGTGTATAACGGGCGGAGTGTATAACGGGCGGTGTGCATAACGGGCGGAGTGTATAACGGGCGGAGTCTATAACGGGCTGAGTGTATAACGGGCGGAGTGTATAACGGGCGGAGTGTATAACGGGCGGAGTGTATAACAGGCGGAGTGTATAACGGGCGGGGTGTATAACGGGCGGAGTGTATAACGGGTGGAGTGTATAACGGGCAGAGTGTATAATGGGCTGAGTGTATAGCGGGCGGAGTGTATAATGGGCGGAGTGTATAACGGGCGGAGTGTATAACGGGCGGGGTGTATAACGGGCGGGGTGTATAACGGGCGGGGTGTATAACGTGCGGGGTGTATACCGGGGGGGTTGTATAACGGGCTGAGTGTATAACGGGCGGAGTGTATAATGGGCGGAGTGTATAACGGGCAGAGTGTATAACGGGCTGAGTGTATAACGGGCGGGGTGTATAACGGGTGGAGTGTATAACGGGCGGAGTGTATAACGGTCGGAGTGTATAACGGGCGGAGTGTATAACGGGCGGTGTGTATAACGGGCGGAGTGTATAACGGGCGGAGTGTATAACGGGCGGGGTGTATAACGGGCGGGGTGTATAACGGGCGGGGTGTATAACGGGCTGGGTGTATAACGGGCGGAGTGTATAACGGGCGGAGTGTATAACGGGCGGAGTGTATAACGGGCTGAGTGTATAACGGGTGGGGTGTATAACGGGCGGAGTGTATAACGGGCGGAGTGTATAAAGGTCGGAGTGTATAACGGTCGGAGTGTATAACGGGCTGAGTGTATAACGGGCGGGGTGTATAACGGTCGGAGTGTATAACGGGCTGAGTGTATAACGGGCGGGGTATATAACGGGCGGAGTGTAAAACGGGCGGAGTGTACAACGGGCGGAGTGTATAACGGGCGGAGTGTATAACGGGCGGAGTGTATAACGGGCGGAGTGTATAATGTTCGGAGTGTGAAACGGGCGGAGTGTATAACGGGCGGGGTTTTATAACGGGCGGAGTGTATAACGGGCGGAGTGTATAAGCGGCGGGTGTATAACGGGCGGTGTGTATAACGGGCGGAGTGTATAACGGGCATAGTGTATAACAGTTGGGGTGTAAAACGGGTGGAGTGTATAACGGGCGGAGTGTATAACGGACGGAGTGTATAATGGGCGGAGTGTATAACGGGTGGGGTGTATAACGGGCGGAGTGTATAACGGGCTGAGTGTATAACGGGTGGGGTGTATAACGGGTGGAGTGTATAACGGGCGGAGTGTATAACGGTCGGAGTGTATAACGGTCGGAGTGTATAACGGGCTGAGTGTATAACGGGCGGGGTGTATAACGGTCGGAGTGTATAACGGGCTGAGTGTATAACGGGCGGGGTGTATAACGGGCGGAGTGTATAACGGGCGGAGTGTATAACGGGCGGAGTGTATAATGGGCGGAGTGTATAACGGGCGGAGTGTATAACGGTCGGAGTGTATAACGGGCGGAGTGTATAACGGGCGGGGTTTATAACGGGTGGAGTGTATAACGGGCGGAGTGTATAAGCGGCGGGTGTATAACGGGCGGAGTGTATAACGGGCGGAGTGTATAACGGGCGTAGTGTATAACAGTTGGGGTGTAAAACGGGTGGAGTGTATAACGGGCGGAGTGTATAACGGGCGGAGTGTATAACGGGCGGAGTGTATAACGGGTGGGGTGTATAACGGGCTGAGTGTATAAAGGGCGGAGTGTATAACGGGCGGCGTGTATAACGGGTGGAGTGTATAACGGGCGGAGTGTATAACGAGCGGAGTGTATAACGGGCGGAGTGTATAACGAGCGGAGTGTATAACGGGCGGAGTGTATAACGGGAGGAGTGTATATCGGGCGGGGTGTATAACGGGCGGGGTGTATAACGGGCGGAGTGTATAACGGGCTGAGTGTATAACGGGCGGAGTGTTTAACGGGCGGAGTGTATAACGGGCGGAGTGTAGAATGGGCTGAGTGTTTAGCGGGCGGAGTGTATAACGGGCGGAGCGTATAACGGGCGGAGTGTATAACGGGTGGAGTGTATAATGGGCGGGGTGTATAACGGGTGGAGTGTATAACTTGCGGTGTGTATAACGGGCGGAGTGATTAACAGGCGGGGTGTATAACGGGCGGGGTGTAAAAAGGGCGGAGTGTATAATGGGCGGAGTGTATAACGGGCGGAGTGTATAACGGGCGGAGTGTATAACGGGCGGGGTGTCTAACGGGCGGAGTGTATAACGGGCGGAGTGTATAACGGGCAGAGTGTATAACGGGCTGAGTGTATAGCGGGCGGAGTGTATAACGGGCGGAGTGTATAACGGGCGGAGTGTATAACGGGCGGGGTGTATAACGGGCGGGGTGTATAACGGGCGGGGTGTATAACGGGCGGGGTGTATACCGGGGGGGTTGTATAACGGGCTGAGTGTATAACGGGCGGAGTGTATAATGGGCGGAGTGTATAACGGGCAGAGTGTATAACGGGCTGAGTGTATAACGGGTGGGGTGTATAACGGGCGGAGTGTATAACGGTCGGAGTGTATAACGGGCAGAGTGTATAAAGGGCGGAGTGTATAATGGGCGGAGTGTATAACGGGCAGAGTGTATAACGGGCTGAGTGTATAACGGGTGGAGTGTATAACGGGCGGAGTGTATAACGGTCGGAGTGTATAACGGGCTGAGTGTATAACGGGTGGGGTGTATAACGGTCGGAGTGTATAACGGGCTGAGTGTATAACGGGCGGGGTGTATAACGGGCGGAGTGTATAACGGGCGGAGTGTACAACGGGCGGAGTGTATAACGGGCGGAGTGTACAACGGGCGGAGTGTATAACGGGCGGAGTGTATAACGGGCAGAGTGTATAACGGGAGGGGTGTATAACGGGCGGAGTGTATAACGGGCGGAGTGTATAAGCGGCGGGTGTATAACGGGCGGTGTGTATAACGGGCGGAGTGTATAACGGGCGTAGTGTATAACAGTTGGGGTGTAGAACGGGTGGAGTGTATAATGGGCGGAGTGTATAACGGGCGGAGTGTATAACGGGCGGAGTGTATAACGGGCGGAGTGTATAACAGGTGGGGTGTATAACGGGCTGAGTGTATAAAGGGCGGAGTGCATAACGGGCGGAGTGTATAACGGTCGGAGTGTATAACGGGCTGAGTGTATAACGGGTGGGGTGTATAACGGTCGGAGTGTATAACGGGCTGAGTGTATAACGGGCGGGGTGTATAACGGGCGGAGTGTAAAACGGGCGGAGTGTACAACGGGCGGAGTGTATAACGGGCGGAGTGTATAACGGGCGGAGTGTATAACGGGCGGAGTTTATAACGGGCGGAGTGTATAATGTTCGGAGTGTATAACGGGCGGAGTGTATAACGGGCGGGGTTTTATAACGGGCGGAGTGTATAACGGGCGGAGTGTATAAGCGGCGGGTGTATAACGGGCGGTGTGTATAACGGGCGGAGTGTATAACGGGCGTAGTGTATAACAGTTGGGGTGTAAAACGGGTGGAGTGTATAACGGGCGGAGTGTATAACGGGCGGAGTGTATAACGGGCGGAGTGTATAATGGGCGGAGTGTATAACGGGTGGGGTGTATAACGGGCGGAGTGTATAACGGGCTGAGTGTATAACGGGTGGGGTGTATAATGGGTGGAGTGTGTAACGGGCGGAGTGTATAACGGTCGGAGTGTATAACGGTCGGAGTGTATAACGGGCTGAGTGTATAACGGGCGGGGTGTATAACGGTCGGAGTGTATAATGGGCTGAGTGTATAACGGGCGGGGTGTATAATGGGCGGAGTGTATAACGGGCGGAGTGTGTAACGGGCGGAGTGTATAACGGGCGGAGTGTATAACGGGCGGACTGTATAACGGGCGGAGTGTATAACGGTCGGAGTGTATAACGGGCGGAGTGTATAACGGGCGGGGTGTATAACGGGTGGAGTGTATAACGGGCGGAGTGTATAAGCGGCGGGTGTATAACGGGCGGAGTGTATAACGGGCGGAGTGTATAACGGGCGGAGTGTATAACAGTTGGGGTGTAAAATGGGTGGAGTGTATAACGGGCGGAGTGTATAACGGGCGGAGTGTATAACGGGCGGAGTGTATAACGGGTGGGGTGTATAACGGGCTGAGTGTATAAAGGGCGGAGTGTATAACGGGCGGCGTGTATAACGGGCGGAGTGTATAACGGGCCAAGTGTATAACGAGCGGAGTGTATAACGGGCGGAGAGTATAACGAGCGGAGTGTATAACGGGCGGAGTGTATAACGGGAGGAGTGTATATCGGGCGGGGTGTATAACGGGCGGGGTGTATAACGGGCGGAGTGTATAACGGGCTGAGTGTATAACGGGCGGAGTGTTTAACGGGCGGAGTGTATAACGGGCGGAGTGTAGAACGGGCTGAGTGTTTAGCGGGCGGAGTGTATAATGGGCGGAGCGTATAACGGGCGGAGTGTATAACGGGTGGAGTGTATAATGGGCGGGGTGTATAACGGGTGGAGTGTATAACTTGCGGTGTGTATAACGGGCGGAGTGATTAACAGGCGGGGTGTATAACGGGCGAGGTGTAAAAAGGGCGGAGTGTATAATGGGCGGAGTGTATAACGGGCGGAGTGTATAATGGGCGGAGTGTATAACGGGCGGGGTGTATAACGGGCGGAGTGTATAACGGGCGGAGTGTATAACGGGCAGAGTGTATAACGGGCTGAGTGTATAGCGGGCGGAGTGTATAATGGGCGGAGTGTATAACGGGCGGAGTTTATAACGGGCGGGGTGTATAACGGGCGGGGTGTATAACGGGCGGGGTGTATACCGGGGGGGTTGTATAACGGGCTGAGTGTATAACGGGCGGAGTGTATAATAGGCGGAGTGTATAACGGGCAGAGTGTATAACGGGCTGAGTGTATAACGGGTGGGGTGTATAACGGGCGGAGTGTATAACGGTCGGAGTGTATAACGGGCAGAGTGTATAACGGGCGGACTGTATAATGGGCGGAGTGTATAACGGGCAGAGTGTATAACGGGCTGAGTGTATAACGGGTGGAGTGTATAACGGGCGGAGTGTATAACGGTCGGAGTGTATAACGGGCTGAGTGTATAACGGGCGGGGTGTATAACGGTCGGAGTGTATAACGGGCTGAGTGTATAACGGGCGGGGTGTATAACGGGCGGAGTGTATAACGGGCGGAGTGTACAACGGGCGGAATGTATAACGGGCGGAGTGTATAGCGGGCAGAGTGTATAACGGGCGGAGTGTATAACGGTCGGAGTGTATAACGGGCGGGGTGTATAACGGGCGGAGTGTATAACGGGCGGAGTGTATAAGCGGCGGGTGTATAACGGGCGGAGTGTATAACGGGCGGAGTGTATAACGGGCGTAGTGTATAACAGTTGGGGTGTAAAACGGGTGGAGTGTATAATGGGCGGAGTGTATAACGGGCGGAGTGTATAACGGGCGGAGTGTATAACGGGCGGAGTGTATAACGGGTGGGGTGTATAACGTGCTGAGTGTATAAAGGGCGGAGTGCATAACGGGCGGCGTGTATAACGGGCAGAGTGTATAACGGGCGGAGTGTATAACGAGCGGAGTGTATAACGGGCGGAGTGTATAACGGGTGGAGTGTATAACGGGCGGAGTGTATAACGGGAGGAGTGTATATCGGGCGGGGTGTATAACGGGCGGGGTGTATAACGGGCGGAGTGTATAACGGGCGGGGTGTATAACGGGCGGAGTGTATAACGGGCGGAGTGTTTAACGGGCGGAGTGTATAACGGGCGGAGTGTAGAACGGGCTGAGTGTTTAGCGGGCGGAGTGTATAACGGGCGGAGCGTATAACGGGCGGAGTGTATAACGGGTGGAGTGTATAATGGGCGGGGTGTATAACGGGTGGAGTGTATAACTTGCGGTGTGTATAACGGGCGGAGTGATTAACAGGCGGGGTGTATAACGGGCGGGGTGTATAAAGGGCGGAGTGTATAACGGGGGAGTGTATAACGGGCGGAGTGTCTAATGGGCGGGGTGTATAACGGGCGGAGTGTATTACGGGCGGAGTGTTTAAAGGGCGGAGTGTATAACGGGCGGAGTGTATAACGGGCGGGGTGTATAACGGGCGGAGTGTATAACGGGCGGAGTGTATAACGGCCGGAGTGTATAACGGCCGGAGTGTATAACGGGCGGAGTGTATAACGGGCGGGGTGTATAACGGGCGGGGTGTATAACGGGCGGAGTGTATAACGGGTGGGGTGTATAACGGGCTGACTGTATAAAGGGCGGAGTGTATAACGGGCGGCGTGTATAACGGGCGGAGTGTATAACGGGCGGAGTGTATAACGGGCGGAGTATATAACGGGTGGGGTGTATAACGGGCTGAGTGTATAAAGGGCGGAGTGCATAACGGGCGGCGTGTATAACGGGCAGAGTGTATAACGGGCGGAGTGTATAACGAGCGGAGTGTATAACGGGCGGAGTGTATAACGGGTGGAGTGTATAACGGGCGGAGTGTATAACGGGAGGAGTGTATATCGGGCGGGGTGTATAACGGGCGGGGTGTATAACGGGCGGAGTGTATAACTGGCGGGGTGTATAACGGGCGGAGTGTATAACGGGCGGAGTGTTTAACGGGCGGAGTGTATAACGGGCGGAGTGTAGAACGGGCTGAGTGTTTAGCGGGCGGAGTGTATAACGGGCGGAGCGTATAACGGGCGGAGTGTATAATGGGTGGAGTGTATAATGGGCGGGGTGTATAACGGGTGGAGTGTATAACTTGCGGTGTGTATAACGGGCGGAGTGATTAACAGGCGGGGTGTATAACGGGCGGGGTGTATAACGGGCGGAGTGTATAATGGGCGGGGTGTATAATGGGCGGAGTGTATTACGGGCGGAGTGTATAAAGGGCGGAGTGTATAACGGGCGGAGTGTATAACGGGCGGGGTGTATAACGGGCGGAGTGTATAACGGCCGGAGTGTATAACGTGCGGAGTGTATAACGGGCGGGGTGTATAACGGGCGGGGTGTATAACGGGCGGAGTGTATAACGGGTGGGGTGTATAACGGGCTGACTGTATAAAGGGCGGAGTGTATAACGGGCGGCATGTATAACGGGCGGAGTGTATAACGGGCGGAGTGTATAACGAGCGGAGTGTATAACGTGCGGAGTGTATAACGGGCGGAGTGTATAACGGGCGGAGTGTATAACGGGCGGAGTGTATAACGGGCGGAGTGTGCGGAGTGTATAATGGGCGGAGTGTATAACGGGCTGAGTGTATAGCGGGCGGAGTGTATAACGGGCGGGGTGTATAACGGGCGGAGTGTATAACGGGCGGTGTGTATAACGGGCGGAGTGTATAACGGGCGGAGTGTATAACGGGCGGAGTGTATAACGGGCGCAGTGTATAACGGGCGGAGTGTATAACGGGCAGAGTGTATAACGGGCGGGGTGTATAACGGGCGGGGTGTATAACGGGCGGGGTGTATAACGGGCGGAGTGTATAACAGGCGGAGTGTATAACGGGCAGAGTGTATAACGGGCTGAGTGTATAGCGGGCGGAGTGTATAACGGGCGGAGTGTATAACGGGCGGAGTGTATAATGGGCGGAGTGTATAATGGGCGGCGTGTATAACGGGCGGGGTGTATAACGGGCTGAGTGTATAACGGGCGGAGTGTATAATGGGCGGAGTGTATAACGGGCAGAGTGTATAACGGGCTGAGTGTATAACGGGTGGGGTGTATAACGGGTGGAGTGTATAACGGGCGGAGTGTATAACGGTCGGAGTGTATAACGGGCTGAGTGTATAACGGGCGGGGTGTATAACGGTCGGAGTGTATAACGGGCTGAGTGTATAACGGGCGGGGTGTATAACGGGCGGAGTGTATAACGGGCGGAGTGTATAACGGGTGGAGTGTATAATGGGCGGGGTGTATAACGGGTGGAGTGTATAACTTGCGGTGTGTATAACGGGCGGAGTGATTAACAGGCGGGGTGTATAACGGGCGGAGTGTATAATGGGCGGAGTGTATAACGGGCAGAGTGTATAACGGGCTGAGTGTATAACGGGTGGGGTGTATAACGGGTGGAGTGTATAACGGGCGGAGTGTATAACGGTCGGAGTGTATAACGGGCTGAGTGTATAACGGGCGGGGTGTATAACGGTCGGAGTGTATAACGGGCTGAGTGTTTAGCGGGCGGAGTGTATAACGGGCGGAGCGTATAACGGGCGGAGTGTATAACGGGTGGAGTGTATAATGGGCGGGGTGTATAACGGGTGAAGTGTATAACTTGCGGTGTGTATAACGGGCGGAGTGATTAACAGGCGGGGTGTATAACGGGCGGGGTGTATAAAGGGCGGAGTGTATAACGGGGGAGTGTATAACGGGCGGAGTGTCTAATGGGCGGGGTGTATAACGGGCGGAGTGTATTACGGGCGGAGTGTATAAAGGGCGGAGTGTATAACGGGCGGAGTGTATAACGGGCGGGGTGTATAACGGGCGGAGTGTATAACGGGCGGAGTGTATAACGGCCGGAGTGTATAACGGCCGGAGTGTATAACGGGCGGAGTGTATAACGGGCGGGGTGTATAACGGGCGGGGTGTATAACGGGCGGAGTGTATAACGGGTGGGGTGTATAACGGGCTGACTGTATAAAGGGCGGAGTGTATAACGGGCGGCGTGTATAACGGGCGGAGTGTATAACGGGCGGAGTGTATAACGGGCGGAGTATATAACGGGTGGGGTGTATAACGGGCTGAGTGTATAAAGGGCGGAGTGCATAACGGGCGGCGTGTATAACGGGCAGAGTGTATAACGGGCGGAGTGTATAACGAGCGGAGTGTATAACGGGCGGAGTGTATAACGGGTGGAGTGTATAACGGGCGGAGTGTATAACGGGAGGAGTGTATATCGGGCGGGGTGTATAACGGGCGGGGTGTATAACGGGCGGAGTGTATAACTGGCGGGGTGTATAACGGGCGGAGTGTATAACGGGCGGAGTGTTTAACGGGCGGAGTGTATAACGGGCGGAGTGTAGAACGGGCTGAGTGTTTAGCGGGCGGAGTGTATAACGGGCGGAGCGTATAACGGGCGGAGTGTATAATGGGTGGAGTGTATAATGGGCGGGGTGTATAACGGGTGGAGTGTATAACTTGCGGTGTGTATAACGGGCGGAGTGATTAACAGGCGGGGTGTATAACGGGCGGGGTGTATAAAGGGCGGAGTGTATAACGGGGCAGTGTATAACGGGCGGAGTGTATAATGGGCGGGGTGTATAATGGGCGGAGTGTATTACGGGCGGAGTGTATAAAGGGCGGAGTGTATAACGGGCGGAGTGTATAACGGGCGGGGTGTATAACGGGCGGAGTGTATAACGGCCGGAGTGTATAACGTGCGGAGTGTATAACGGGCGGGGTGTATAACGGGCGGGGTGTATAACGGGCGGAGTGTATAACGGGTGGGGTGTATAACGGGCTGACTGTATAAAGGGCGGAGTGTATAACGGGCGGCATGTATAACGGGCGGAGTGTATAACGGGCGGAGTGTATAACGAGCGGAGTGTATAACGTGCGGAGTGTATAACGGGCGGAGTGTATAACGGGCGGAGTGTATAACGGGCGGAGTGTATAACGGGCGGAGTGTGCGGAGTGTATAATGGGCGGAGTGTATAACGGGCTGAGTGTATAGCGGGCGGAGTGTATAACGGGCGGGGTGTAAACGGGCGGAGTGTATAACGGGCGGTGTGTATAACGGGCGGAGTGTATAATGGGCGGAGTGTATAACGGGCGGAGTGTATAACGGGCGCAGTGTATAACGGGCGGAGTGTATAACGGGCAGAGTGTATAACGGGCGGGGTGTATAACGGGCGGGGTGTATAACGGGCGGGGTGTATAACGGGCGGAGTGTATAACAGGCGGAGTGTATAACGGGCAGAGTGTATAACGGGCTGAGTGTATAGCGGGCGGAGTGTATAACGGGCGGAGTGTATAACGGGCGGAGTGTATAATGGGCGGAGTGTATAATGGGCGGGGTGTATAACGGGCGGGGTGTATAACGGGCTGAGTGTATAACGGGCGGAGTGTATAATGGGCGGAGTGTATAACGGGCAGAGTGTATAACGGGCTGAGTGTATAACGGGTGGGGTGTATAACGGGTGGAGTGTATAACGGGCGGAGTGTATAACGGTCGGAGTGTATAACGGGCTGAGTGTATAACGGGCGGGGTGTATAACGGTCGGAGTGTATAACGGGCTGAGTGTATAACGGGCGGGGTGTATAACGGGCGGAGTGTATAACGGGCGGAGTGTACACCGGGCGGAGTGTATAACGGGCGGAGTGTATAACGGGCGGAGTGTATAACGGGCGTAGTGTATAACAGTTGGGGTGTAAAACGGGTGGAGTGTATAATGGGCGGAGTGTATAACGGGCGGAGTGTATAACGGGCTGAGTGTATAGCGGGCGGAGTGTATAACGGGCGGAGTGTATAACGGGCGGAGTGTATAACGGGCGGGGTGTATAACGGGCGGGGTGTATAACGGGCGGGGTGTATAACGGGCGGGGTGTATACCGGGGGGGTTGTATAACGGGCTGAGTGTATAACGGGCGGAGTGTATAATGGGCGGTGTGTATAACGGGCAGAGTGTATAACGGGCTGAGTGTATAACGGGTGGGGTGTATAACGGGCGGAGTGTATAACGGTCGGAGTGTATAACGGGCAGAGTGTATAACGGGCGGAGTGTATAATGGGCGGAGTGTATAACGGGCAGAGTGTATAACGGGCTGAGTGTATAACAGGTGGAGTGTATAACGGGCGGAGTGTATAACGGTCGGAGTGTATAACGGGCTGAGTGTATAACGGGCGGGGTGTATAACGGTCGGAGTGTATAACGGGCTGAGTGTATAACGGGCGGGGTGTATAACGGGCGGAGTGTATAACGGGCGGTGTGTACAAAGGGCGGAGTGTATAACGGGCGGAGTGTATAACGGGCGGAGTGTATAACGGGCGGAGTGTATAACGGGCGGAGTGTATAACGGGCGTAGTGTATAACAGTTGGGGTGTAAAACGGGTGGAGTGTATAATGGGCGGAGTGTATAACGGGCGGAGTGTATAACGGGCGGAGTGTATAACGGGCGGAGTGTATAACGGGTGGGGTGTATAACGGGCTGAGTGTATAAAGGGCGGAGTGCATAACGGGCGGAGTGTATAACGGTCGGAGTGTATAACGGGCTGAGTGTATAACGGGCGGGGTGTATAACGGTCGGAGTGTATAACGGGCGGAGTGTATAACGGTCGGAGTGTATAACGGTCGGAGTGTATAACGGGCTGAGTGTATAACGGGCGAGGTGTATAACGGTCGGAGTGTATAACGGGCTGAGTGTATAACGGGCGGGGTGTATAACGGGCGGAGTGTATAACGGGCGGAGTGTGTAACGGGCGGAGTGTATAACGGGCGGAGTGTATAACGGGCGGAGTGTATAATGGGCGGAGTGTATAACGGGCGGAGTGTATAACGGTCGGAGTGTATAACGGGCGGAGTGTATAACGGGCGGGGTGTATAACGGGTGGAGTGTATAACGGGCGGAGTGTATAAGCGGCGGGTGTATAACGGGCGGAGTGTATAACGGGCGGAGTGTATAACGGGCGTAGTGTATAACAGTTGGGGTGTAAAACGGGTGGAGTTTATAACGGGCGGAGTGTATAACGGGCGGAGTGTATAACGGGTGGAGTGTATAACGGGTGGGGTGTATAACGGGCTGAGTGTATAAAGGGCGGAGTGTATAACGGGCGGCGTGTATAACGGGCGGAGTGTATAACGGGCGGAGTGTATAACGAGCGGAGTGTATAACGGGCGGAGAGTATAACGAGCGGAGTGTATAACGGGCGGAGCGTATAACGGGCGGAGTGTATAAGCGGCGGGTGTATAACGGGCGGTGTGTATAACGGGCGGAGTGTATAACGGGCGTAGTGTATAACAGTTGGGGTGTAGAACGGGTGGAGTGTATAATGGGTGGAGTGTATAACGGGCGGAGTGTATAACGGGCGGAGTGTATAACGGGCGGAGTGTATAACAGGTGGGGTGTATAACGGGCTGAGTGTATAAAGGGCGGAGTGCATAACGGGCGGAGTGTATAACGGTCGGAGTGTATAACGGGCTGAGTGTATAACGGGTGGGGTGTATAACGGTCGGAGTGTATAACGGGCTGAGTGTATAACGGGCGGGGTGTATAACGGGCGGAGTGTAAAACGGGCGGAGTGTACAACGGGCGGAGTGTATAACGGGCGGAGTGTATAACGGGCGGAGTGTATAACGGGCGGAGTTTATAACGGGCGGAGTGTATAATGTTCGGAGTGTATAACGGGCGGAGTGTATAACGGGCGGGGTTTTATAACGGGCGGAGTGTATAACGGGCGGAGTGTATAAGCGGCGGGTGTATAACGGGCGGTGTGTATAACGGGCGGAGTGTATAACGGGCGTAGTGTATAACAGTTGGGGTGTAAAACGGGTGGAGTGTATAACGGGCGGAGTGTATAACGGGTGGGGTGTATAACGGGCGGAGTGTATAACGGGCTGAGTGTATAACGGGTGGGGTGTATAATGGGTGGAGTGTGTAACGGGCGGAGTGTATAACGGTCGGAGTGTATAACGGTCGGAGTGTATAACGGGCTGAGTGTATAACGGGCGGGGTGTATAACGGTCGGAGTGTATAATGGGCTGAGTGTATAACGGGCGGGGTGTATAATGGGCGGAGTGTATAACGGGCGGAGTGTGTAACGGGCGGAGTGTATAACGGGCGGAGTGTATAACGGGCGGACTGTATAACGGGCGGAGTGTATAACGGTCGGAGTGTATAACGGGCGGAGTGTATAACGGGCGGGGTGTATAACGGGTGGAGTGTATAACGGGCGGAGTGTATAAGCGGCGGGTGTATAACGGGCGGAGTGTATAACGGGCGGAGTGTATAACGGGCGGAGTGTATAACAGTTGGGGTGTAAAACGGGTGGAGTGTATAACGGGCGGAGTGTATAACGGGCGGAGTGTATAACGGGCGGAGTGTATAACGGGTGGGGTGTATAACGGGCTGAGTGTATAAAGGGCGGAGTGTATAACGGGCGGCGTGTATAACGGGCGGAGTGTATAACGGGCCGAGTGTATAACGAGCGGAGTGTATAACGGGCGGAGAGTATAACGAGCGGAGTGTATAACGGGCGGAGTGTATAACGGGAGGAGTGTATATCGGGCGGGGTGTATAACGGGCGGGGTGTATAACGGGCGGAGTGTATAACGGGCTGAGTGTATAACGGGCGGAGTGTTTAACGGGCGGAGTGTATAACGGGCGGAGTGTAGAACGGGCTGAGTGTTTAGCGGGCGGAGTGTATAATGGGCGGAGCGTATAACGGGCGGAGTGTATAACGGGTGGAGTGTATAATGGGCGGGGTGTATAACGGGTGGAGTGTATAACTTGCGGTGTGTATAACGGGCGGAGTGATTAACAGGCGGGGTGTATAACGGGCGAGGTGTAAAAAGGGCGGAGTGTATAATGGGCGGAGTGTATAACGGGCGGAGTGTATAATGGGCGGAGTGTATAACGGGCGGGGTGTATAACGGGCGGAGTGTATAACGGGCGGAGTGTATAACGGGCAGAGTGTATAACGGGCTGAGTGTATAGCGGGCGGAGTGTATAATGGGCGGAGTGTATAACGGGCGGAGTGTATAACGGGCGGGGTGTATAACGGGCGGGGTGTATAACGGGCGGGGTGTATACCGGGGGGGTTGTATAACGGGCTGAGTGTATAACGGGCGGAGTGTATAATAGGCGGAGTGTATAACGGGCAGAGTGTATAACGGGCTGAGTGTATAACGGGTGGGGTGTATAACGGGCGGAGTGTATAACGGTCGGAGTGTATAACGGGCAGAGTGTATAATGGGCGGAGTGTATAATGGGCGGAGTGTATAACGGGCAGAGTGTATAACGGGCTGAGTGTATAACGGGTGGAGTGTATAACGGGCGGAGTGTATAACGGTCGGAGTGTATAACGGGCTGAGTGTATAACGGGCGGGGTGTATAACGGTCGGAGTGTATAACGGGCTGAGTGTATAACGGGCGGGGTGTATAACGGGCGGAGTGTATAACGGGCGGAGTGTACAACGGGCGGAATGTATAACGGGCGGAGTGTATAACGGGCGGAGTGTATAACGGGCGGAGTGTATAACGGTCGGAGTGTATAACGGGCGGGGTGTATAACGGGCGGAGTGTATAACGGGCGGAGTGTATAACGGGCGGAGTGTATAACGGGCGGAGTGTATAACGGGCGGAGTGTATAACGGGCGGAGTGTATAACGGGCGCAGTGTATAACGGGCGGAGTGTATAACGGGCGGGGTGTATAACGGGCGGGGTGTATAACGGGCGGAGTGTATAACAGGCGGAGTGTATAACGGGCAGAGTGTATAACGGGCTGAGTGTATAGCGGGCGGAGTGTATAACGGGCGGAGTGTATAACGGGCGGAGTGTATAATGGGCGGAGTGTATAATGGGCGGCGTGTATAACGGGCGGGGTGTATAACGGGCTGAGTGTATAACGGGCGGAGTGTATAATGGGCGGAGTGTATAACGGGCAGAGTGTATAACGGGCTGAGTGTATAACGGGTGGGGTGTATAACGGGTGGAGTGTATAACGGGCGGAGTGTATAACGGTCGGAGTGTATAACGGGCTGAGTGTATAACGGGCGGGGTGTATAACGGTCGGAGTGTATAACGGGCTGAGTGTATAACGGGCGGGGTGTATAACGGGCGGAGTGTATAACGGGCGGAGTGTATAACGGGTGGAGTGTATAATGGGCGGGGTGTATAACGGGTGGAGTGTATAACTTGCGGTGTGTATAACGGGCGGAGTGATTAACAGGCGGGGTGTATAACGGGCGGAGTGTATAATGGGCGGAGTGTATAACGGGCAGAGTGTATAACGGGCTGAGTGTATAACGGGTGGGGTGTATAACGGGTGGAGTGTATAACGGGCGGAGTGTATAACGGTCGGAGTGTATAACGGGCTGAGTGTATAACGGCCGGGGTGTATAACGGTCGGAGTGTATAACGGGCTGAGTGTTTAGCGGGCGGAGTGTATAACGGGCGGAGCGTATAACGGGCGGAGTGTATAACGGGTGGAGTGTATAATGGGCGGGGTGTATAACGGGTGAAGTGTATAACTTGCGGTGTGTATAACGGGCGGAGTGATTAACAGGCGGGGTGTATAACGGGCGGGGTGTATAAAGGGCGGAGTGTATAACGGGGGAGTGTATAACGGGCGGAGTGTCTAATGGGCGGGGTGTATAACGGGCGGAGTGTATTACGGGCGGAGTGTATAAAGGGCGGAGTGTATAACGGGCGGAGTGTATAACGGGCGGGGTGTATAACGGGCGGAGTGTATAACGGGCGGAGTGTATAACGGCCGGAGTGTATAACGGCCGGAGTGTATAACGGGCGGAGTGTATAACGGGCGGGGTGTATAACGGGCGGGGTGTATAACGGGCGGAGTGTATAACGGGTGGGGTGTATAACGGGCTGACTGTATAAAGGGCGGAGTGTATAACGGGCGGCGTGTATAACGGGCGGAGTGTATAACGGGCGGAGTGTATAACGGGCGGAGTATATAACGGGTGGGGTGTATAACGGGCTGAGTGTATAAAGGGCGGAGTGCATAACGGGCGGTGTGTATAACGGGCAGAGTGTATAACGGGCGGAGTGTATAACGAGCGGAGTGTATAACGGGCGGAGTGTATAACGGGTGGAGTGTATAACGGGCGGAGTGTATAACGGGAGGAGTGTATATCGGGCGGGGTGTATAACGGGCGGGGTGTATAACGGGCGGAGTGTATAACTGGCGGGGTGTATAACGGGCGGAGTGTATAACGGGCGGAGTGTTTAACGGGCGGAGTGTATAACGGGCGGAGTGTAGAACGGGCTGAGTGTTTAGCGGGCGGAGTGTATAACGGGCGGAGCGTATAACGGGCGGAGTGTATAATGGGTGGAGTGTATAATGGGCGGGGTGTATAACGGGTGGAGTGTATAACTTGCGGTGTGTATAACGGGCGGAGTGATTAACAGGCGGGGTGTATAACGGGCGGGGTGTATAAAGGGCGGAGTGTATAACGGGGCAGTGTATAACGGGCGGAGTGTATAATGGGCGGGGTGTATAATGGGCGGAGTGTATTACGGGCGGAGTGTATAAAGGGCGGAGTGTATAACGGGCGGAGTGTATAACGGGCGGGGTGTATAACGGGCGGAGTGTATAACGGCCGGAGTGTATAACGTGCGGAGTGTATAACGGGCGGGGTGTATAACGGGCGGGGTGTATAACGGGCGGAGTGTATAACGGGTGGGGTGTATAACGGGCTGACTGTATAAAGGGCGGAGTGTATAACGGGCGGCATGTATAACGGGCGGAGTGTATAACGGGCGGAGTGTATAACGAGCGGAGTGTATAACGTGCGGAGTGTATAACGGGCGGAGTGTATAACGGGCGGAGTGTATAACGGGCGGAGTGTGCGGAGTGTATAATGGGCGGAGTGTATAACGGGCTGAGTGTATAGCGGGCGGAGTGTATAACGGGCGGGGTGTAAACGGGCGGAGTGTATAACGGGCGGTGTGTATAACGGGCGGAGTGTATAATGGGCGGAGTGTATAACGGGCGGAGTGTATAACGGGCGCAGTGTATAACGGGCGGAGTGTATAACGGGCAGAGTGTATAACGGGCGGGGTGTATAACGGGCGGGGTGTATAACGGGCGGGGTGTATAACGGGCGGAGTGTATAACAGGCGGAGTGTATAACGGGCAGAGTGTATAACGGGCTGAGTGTATAGCGGGCGGAGTGTATAACGGGCGGAGTGTATAACGGGCGGAGTGTATAATGGGCGGAGTGTATAATGGGCGGGGTGTATAACGGGCGGGGTGTATAACGGGCTGAGTGTATAACGGGCGGAGTGTATAATGGGCGGAGTGTATAACGGGCAGAGTGTATAACGGGCTGAGTGTATAACGGGTGGGGTGTATAACGGGTGGAGTGTATAACGGGCGGAGTGTATAACGGTCGGAGTGTATAACGGGCTGAGTGTATAACGGGCGGGGTGTATAACGGTCGGAGTGTATAACGGGCTGAGTGTATAACGGGCGGGGTGTATAACGGGCGGAGTGTATAACGGGCGGAGTGTACACCGGGCGGAGTGTATAACGGGTGGAGTGTATAACGGGCGGAGTGTATAACGGGCGTAGTGTATAACAGTTGGGGTGTAAAACGGGTGGAGTGTATAATGGGCGGAGTGTATAACGGGCGGAGTGTATAACGGGCTGAGTGTATAGCGGGCGGAGTGTATAACGGGCGGAGTGTATAACGGGCGGAGTGTATAACGGGCGGGGTGTATAACGGGCGGGGTGTATAACGGGCGGGGTGTATAACGGGCGGGGTGTATACCGGGGGGGTTGTATAACGGGCTGAGTGTATAACGGGCGGAGTGTATAATGGGCGGTGTGTATAACGGGCAGAGTGTATAACGGGCTGAGTGTATAACGGGTGGGGTGTATAACGGGCGGAGTGTATAACGGTCGGAGTGTATAACGGGCAGAGTGTATAACGGGCGGAGTGTATAATGGGCGGAGTGTATAACGGGCAGAGTGTATAACGGGCTGAGTGTATAACAGGTGGAGTGTATAACGGGCGGAGTGTATAACGGTCGGAGTGTATAACGGGCTGAGTGTATAACGGGCGGGGTGTATAACGGTCGGAGTGTATAACGGGCTGAGTGTATAACGGGCGGGGTGTATAACGGGCGGAGTGTATAACGGGCGGTGTGTACAAAGGGCGGAGTGTATAACGGGCGGAGTGTATAACGGGCGGAGTGTATAACGGGCGGAGTGTATAACGGGCGGAGTGTATAACGGGCGTAGTGTATAACAGTTGGGGTGTAAAACGGGTGGAGTGTATAATGGGCGGAGTGTATAACGGGCGGAGTGTATAACGGGCGGAGTGTATAACGGGCGGAGTGTATAACGGGTGGGGTGTATAACGGGCTGAGTGTATAAAGGGCGGAGTGCATAACGGGCGGAGTGTATAACGGTCGGAGTGTATAACGGGCTGAGTGTATAACGGGCGGGGTGTATAACGGTCGGAGTGTATAACGGGCGGAGTGTATAACGGTCGGAGTGTATAACGGTCGGAGTGTATAACGGGCTGAGTGTATAACGGGCGAGGTGTATAACGGTCGGAGTGTATAACGGGCTGAGTGTATAACGGGCGGGGTGTATAACGGGCGGAGTGTATAACGGGCGGAGTGTGTAACGGGCGGAGTGTATAACGGGCGGAGTGTATAACGGGCGGAGTGTATAATGGGCGGAGTGTATAACGGGCGGAGTGTATAACGGTCGGAGTGTATAACGGGCGGAGTGTATAACGGGCGGGGTGTATAACGGGTGGAGTGTATAACGGGCGGAGTGTATAAGCGGCGGGTGTATAACGGGCGGAGTGTATAACGGGCGGAGTGTATAACGGGCGTAGTGTATAACAGTTGGGGTGTAAAACGGGTGGAGTTTATAACGGGCGGAGTGTATAACGGGCGGAGTGTATAACGGGTGGAGTGTATAACGGGTGGGGTGTATAACGGGCTGAGTGTATAAAGGGCGGAGTGTATAACGGGCGGCGTGTATAACGGGCGGAGTGTATAACGGGCGGAGTGTATAACGAGCGGAGTGTATAACGGGCGGAGAGTATAACGAGCGGAGTGTATAACGGGCGGAGCGTATAACGGGCGGAGTGTATAAGCGGCGGGTGTATAACGGGCGGTGTGTATAACGGGCGGAGTGTATAACGGGCGTAGTGTATAACAGTTGGGGTGTAGAACGGGTGGAGTGTATAATGGGTGGAGTGTATAACGGGCGGAGTGTATAACGGGCGGAGTGTATAACGGGCGGAGTGTATAACAGGTGGGGTGTATAACGGGCTGAGTGTATAAAGGGCGGAGTGCATAACGGGCGGAGTGTATAACGGTCGGAGTGTATAACGGGCTGAGTGTATAACGGGTGGGTTGTATAACGGTCGGAGTGTATAACGGGCTGAGTGTATAACGGGCGGGGTGTATAACGGGCGGAGTGTAAAACGGGCGGAGTGTACAACGGGCGGAGTGTATAACGGGCGGAGTGTATAACGGGCGGAGTGTATAACGGGCGGAGTTTATAACGGGCGGAGTGTATAATGTTCGGAGTGTATAACGGGCGGAGTGTATAACGGGCGGGGTTTTATAACGGGCGGAGTGTATAACGGGCGGAGTGTATAAGCGGCGGGTGTATAACGGGCGGTGTGTATAACGGGCGGAGTGTATAACGGGCGTAGTGTATAACAGTTGGGGTGTAAAACGGGTGGAGTGTATAACGGGCGGAGTGTATAACGGGCGGAGTGTATAATGGGCGGAGTGTATAACGGGTGGGGTGTATAACGGGCGGAGTGTATAACGGGCTGAGTGTATAACGGGTGGGGTGTATAATGGGTGGAGTGTGTAACGGGCGGAGTGTATAACGGTCGGAGTGTATAACGGTCGGAGTGTATAACGGGCTGAGTGTATAACGGGCGGGGTGTATAACGGTCGGAGTGTATAATGGGCTGAGTGTATAACGGGCGGGGTGTATAATGGGCGGAGTGTATAACGGGCGGAGTGTGTAACGGGCGGAGTGTATAACGGGCGGAGTGTATAACGGGCGGACTGTATAACGGGCGGAGTGTATAACGGTCGGAGTGTATAACGGGCGGAGTGTATAACGGGCGGGGTGTATAACGGGTGGAGTGTATAACGGGCGGAGTGTATAAGCGGCGGGTGTATAACGGGCGGAGTGTATAACGGGCGGAGTGTATAACGGGCGGAGTGTATAACAGTTGGGGTGTAAAACGGGTGGAGTGTATAACGGGCGGAGTGTATAACGGGCGGAGTGTATAACGGGCGGAGTGTATAACGGGTGGGGTGTATAACGGGCTGAGTGTATAAAGGGCGGAGTGTATAACGGGCGGCGTGTATAACGGGCGGAGTGTATAACGGGCCGAGTGTATAACGAGCGGAGTGTATAACGGGCGGAGAGTATAACGAGCGGAGTGTATAACGGGCGGAGTGTATAACGGGAGGAGTGTATATCGGGCGGGGTGTATAACGGGCGGGGTGTATAACGGGCGGAGTGTATAACGGGCTGAGTGTATAACGGGCGGAGTGTTTAACGGGCGGAGTGTATAACGGGCGGAGTGTAGAACGGGCTGAGTGTTTAGCGGGCGGAGTGTATAATGGGCGGAGCGTATAACGGGCGGAGTGTATAACGGGTGGAGTGTATAATGGGCGGGGTGTATAACGGGTGGAGTGTATAACTTGCGGTGTGTATAACGGGCGGAGTGATTAACAGGCGGGGTGTATAACGGGCGAGGTGTAAAAAGGGCGGAGTGTATAATGGGCGGAGTGTATAACGGGCGGAGTGTATAATGGGCGGAGTGTATAACGGGCGGGGTGTATAACGGGCGGAGTGTATAACGGGCGGAGTGTATAACGGGCAGAGTGTATAACGGGCTGAGTGTATAGCGGGCGGAGTGTATAATGGGCGGAGTGTATAACGGGCGGAGTGTATAACGGGCGGGGTGTATAACGGGCGGGGTGTATAACGGGCGGGGTGTATACCGGGGGGGTTGTATAACGGGCTGAGTGTATAACGGGCGGAGTGTATAATAGGCGGAGTGTATAACGGGCAGAGTGTATAACGGGCTGAGTGTATAACGGGTGGGGTGTATAACGGGCGGAGTGTATAACGGTCGGAGTGTATAACGGGCAGAGTGTATAATGGGCGGAGTGTATAATGGGCGGAGTGTATAACGGGCAGAGTGTATAACGGGCTGAGTGTATAACGGGTGGAGTGTATAACGGGCGGAGTGTATAACGGTCGGAGTGTATAACGGGCTGAGTGTATAACGGGCGGGGTGTATAACGGTCGGAGTGTATAACGGGCTGAGTGTATAACGGGCGGGGTGTATAACGGGCGGAGTGTATAACGGGCGGAGTGTACAACGGGCGGAATGTATAACGGGCGGAGTGTATAACGGGCAGAGTGTATAACGGGCGGAGTGTATAACGGTCGGAGTGTATAACGGGCGGGGTGTATAACGGGCGGAGTGTATAACGGGCGGAGTGTATAAGCGGCGGGTGTATAACGGGCGGAGTGTATAACGGGCGGAGTGTATAACGGGCGTAGTGTATAACAGTTGGGGTGTAAAACGGGTGGAGTGTATAATGGGCGGAGTGTATAACGGGCGGAGTGTATAACGGGCGGAGTGTATAACGGGCGGAGTGTATAACGGGTGGGGTGTATAACGTGCTGAGTGTATAAAGGGCGGAGTGCATAACGGGCGGCGTGTATAACGGGCAGAGTGTATAACGGGCGGAGTGTATAACGAGCGGAGTGTATAACGGGCGGAGTGTATAACGGGTGGAGTGTATAACGGGCGGAGTGTATAACGGGAGGAGTGTATATCGGGCGGGGTGTATAACGGGCGGGGTGTATAACGGGCGGAGTGTATAACGGGCGGGGTGTATAACGGGCGGAGTGTATAACGGGCGGAGTGTTTAACGGGCGGAGTGTATAACGGGCGGAGTGTAGAACGGGCTGAGTGTTTAGCGGGCGGAGTGTATAACGGGCGGAGCGTATAACGGGCGGAGTGTATAACGGGTGGAGTGTATAATGGGCGGGGTGTATAACGGGTGGAGTGTATAACTTGCGGTGTGTATAACGGGCGGAGTGATTAACAGGCGGGGTGTATAACGGGCGGGGTGTATAAAGGGCGGAGTGTATAACGGGGGAGTGTATAACGGGCGGAGTGTCTAATGGGCGGGGTGTATAACGGGCGGAGTGTATATCGGGCGGAGTGTATAACGGCCGAAGTGTATAACGGCCGGAGTGTATAACGGGCGGAGTGTATAACGGGCGGGGTGTATAACGGGCGGGGTGTATAACGGGCGGAGTGTATAACGGGTGGGGTGTATAACGGGCTGAGTGTATAAAGGGCGGAGTGCATAACGGGCGGCGTGTATAACGGGCAGAGTGTATAACGGGCGGAGTGTATAACGAGCGGAGTGTATAACGGGCGGAGTGTATAACGGGCGGAGTGTATAACGGGAGGAGTGTATATCGGGCGGGGTGTATAACGGGCGGGGTGTATAACGGGCGGAGTGTATAACTGGCGGGGTGTATAACGGGCGGAGTGTATAACGGGCGGAGTGTTTAACGGGCGGAGTGTATAACGGGCGGAGTGTAGAACGGGCTGAGTGTTTAGCGGGCGGAGTGTATAACGGGCGGAGCGTATAACGGGCGGAGTGTATAATGGGTGGAGTGTATAATGGGCGGGGTGTATAACGGGTGGAGTGTATAACTTGCGGTGTGTATAACGGGCGGAGTGATTAACAGGCGGGGTGTATAACGGGCGGGGTGTATAACGGGCGGGGTGTATAAAGGGCGGAGTGTATAACGGGGCAGTGTATAACGGGCGGAGTGTATAATGGGCGGGGTGTATAATGGGCGGAGTGTATTACGGGCGGAGTGTATAAAGGGCGGAGTGTATAACGGGCGGAGTGTATAACGGGCGGGGTGTATAACGGGCGGAGTGTATAACGGCCGGAGTGTATAACGTGCGGAGTGTATAACGGGCGGGGTGTATAACGGGCGGGGTGTATAACGGGCGGAGTGTATAACGGGTGGGGTGTATAACGGGCTGACTGTATAAAGGGCGGAGTGTATAACGGGCGGCATGTATAACGGGCGGAGTGTATAACGGGCGGAGTGTATAACGAGCGGAGTGTATAACGTGCGGAGTGTATAACGGGCGGAGTGTATAACGGGCGGAGTGTATAACGGGCGGAGTGTATAACGGGCGGAGTGTGCGGAGTGTATAATGGGCGGAGTGTATAACGGGCTGAGTGTATAGCGGGCGGAGTGTATAACGGGCGGGGTGTATAACGGGCGGAGTGTATAACGGGCGGTGTGTATAACGGGCGGAGTGTATAACGGGCGGAGTGTATAACGGGCGGAGTGTATAACGGGCGCAGTGTATAACGGGCGGAGTGTATAACGGGCAGAGTGTATAACGGGCGGGGTGTATAACGGGCGGGGTGTATAACGGGCGGGGTGTATAACGGGCGGAGTGTATAACAGGCGGAGTGTATAACGGGCAGAGTGTATAACGGGCTGAGTGTATAGCGGGCGGAGTGTATAACGGGCGGAGTGTATAACGGGCGGAGTGTATAATGGGCGGAGTGTATAATGGGCGGGGTGTATAACGGGCGGGGTGTATAACGGGCTGAGTGTATAACGGGCGGAGTGTATAATGGGCGGAGTGTATAACGGGCAGAGTGTATAACGGGCTGAGTGTATAACGGGTGGGGTGTATAACGGGCGGAGTGTATAACGGTCGGAGTGTATAACGGGCTGAGTGTATAACGGGCGGGGTGTATAACGGTCGGAGTGTATAACGGGCTGAGTGTATAACGGGCGGGGTGTATAACGGGCGGAGTGTATAACGGGCGGAGTGTACACCGGGCGGAGTGTATAACGGGTGGAGTGTATAACGGGCGGAGTGTATAACGGGCGGAGTGTATAACGGTCGGAGTGTATAACGGGCGGAGTGTATAACGGGCGGGGTGTATAACGGGCGGAGTGTATAACGGGCGGAGTGTATAAGCGGCGGGTGTATAACGGGCGGAGTGTATAACGGGCGGAGTGTATAACGGGCGTAGTGTATAACAGTTGGGGTGTAAAACGGGTGGAGTGTATAATGGGCGGAGTGTATAACGGGCGGAGTGTATAACGGGCTGAGTGTATAGCGGGCGGAGTGTATAACGGGCGGAGTGTATAACGGGCGGAGTGTATAACGGGCGGGGTGTATAACGGGCGGGGTGTATAACGGGCAGGGTGTATAACGGGCGGGGTGTATACCGGGGGGGTTGTATAACGGGCTGAGTGTATAACGGGCGGAGTGTATAATGGGCGGTGTGTATAACGGGCAGAGTGTATAACGGGCTGAGTGTATAACGGGTGGGGTGTATAACGGGCGGAGTGTATAACGGTCGGAGTGTATAACGGGCAGAGTGTATAACGGGCGGAGTGTATAATGGGCGGAGTGTATAACGGGCAGAGTGTATAACGGGCTGAGTGTATAACAGGTGGAGTGTATAACGGGCGGAGTGTATAACGGTCGGAGTGTATAACGGGCTGAGTGTATAACGGGCGGGGTGTATAACGGTCGGAGTGTATAACGGGCTGAGTGTATAACGGGCGGGGTGTATAACGGGCGGAGTGTATAACGGGCGGTGTGTACAACGGGCGGAGTGTACAACGGGCGGAGTGTATAACGGGCGGAGTGTATAACGGGCGGAGTGAGTAACGGGCGGAGTGTATAACGGGCGTAGTGTATAACAGTTGGGGTGTAAAACGGGTGGAGTGTATAATGGGCGGAGTGTATAACGGGCGGAGTGTATAACGGGCGGAGTGTATAACGGGCGGAGTGTATAACGGGTGGGGTGTATAACGGGCTGAGTGTATAAAGGGCGGAGTGCATAACGGGCGGAGTGTATAACGGTCGGAGTGTATAACGGGCTGAGTGTATAACGGGCGGGGTGTATAACGGTCGGAGTGTATAACGGGCGGAGTGTATAACGGTCGGAGTGTATAACGGTCGGAGTGTATAACGGGCTGAGTGTATAACGGGCGAGGTGTATAACGGTCGGAGTGTATAACGGGCTGAGTGTATAACGGGCGGGGTGTATAACGGGCGGAGTGTATAACGGGCGGAGTGTGTAACGGGCGGAGTGTATAACGGGCGGAGTGTATAACGGGCGGAGTGTATAATGGGCGGAGTGTATAACGGGCGGAGTGTATAACGGTCGGAGTGTATAACGGGCGGAGTGTATAACGGGCGGGGTGTATAACGGGTGGAGTGTATAACGGGCGGAGTGTATAAGCGGCGGGTGTATAACGGGCGGAGTGTATAACGGGCGGAGTGTATAACGGGCGTAGTGTATAACAGTTGGGGTGTAAAACGGGTGGAGTTTATAACGGGCGGAGTGTATAACGGGCGGAGTGTATAACGGGTGGAGTGTATAACGGGTGGGGTGTATAACGGGCTGAGTGTATAAAGGGCGGAGTGTATAACGGGCGGCGTGTATAACGGGCGGAGTGTATAACGGGCGGAGTGTATAACGAGCGGAGTGTATAACGGGCGGAGAGTATAACGAGCGGAGTGTATAACGGGCGGAGTGTATAACGGGAGGAGTGTATATCGGGCGGGGTGTATAACGGGCGGGGTGTATAACGGGCGGAGTGTATAACGGGCGGAGTGTATAACGGGCGGAGTGTATAACGGGTGGAGTGTATAACGGGCGGAGTGTATAACGGGAGGAGTGTATATCGGGCGGGGTGTATAACGGGCGGGGTGTATAACGGGCGGAGTGTATAACGGGCAGAGTGTATAACGGGCTGAGTGTATAACGGGCGGGGTGTATAACGGTCGGAGTGTATAATGGGCTGAGTGTATAACGGGCGGGGTGTATAATGGGCGGAGTGTATAACGGGCGGAGTGTGTAACGGGCGGAGTGTATAACGGGCGGAGTGTATAACGGGCGGACTGTATAACGGGCGGAGTGTATAACGGTCGGAGTGTATAACGGGCGGAGTGTATAACGGGCGGGGTGTATAACGGGTGGAGTGTATAACGGGCGGAGTGTATAAGCGGCGGGTGTATAACGGGCGGAGTGTATAACGGGCGGAGTGTATAACGGGCGGAGTGTATAACAGTTGGGGTGTAAAACGGGTGGAGTGTATAACGGGCGGAGTGTATAACGGGCGGAGTGTATAACGGGCGGAGTGTATAACGGGTGGGGTGTATAACGGGCTGAGTGTATAAAGGGCGGAGTGTATAACGGGCGGCGTGTATAACGGGCGGAGTGTATAACGGGCCGAGTGTATAACGAGCGGAGTGTATAACGGGCGGAGAGTATAACGAGCGGAGTGTATAACGGGCGGAGTGTATAACGGGAGGAGTGTATATCGGGCGGGGTGTATAACGGGCGGGGTGTATAACGGGCGGAGTGTATAACGGGCTGAGTGTATAACGGGCGGAGTGTTTAACGGGCGGAGTGTATAACGGGCGGAGTGTAGAACGGGCTGAGTGTTTAGCGGGCGGAGTGTATAATGGGCGGAGCGTATAACGGGCGGAGTGTATAACGGGTGGAGTGTATAATGGGCGGGGTGTATAACGGGTGGAGTGTATAACTTGCGGTGTGTATAACGGGCGGAGTGATTAACAGGCGGGGTGTATAACGGGCGAGGTGTAAAAAGGGCGGAGTGTATAATGGGCGGAGTGTATCACGGGCGGAGTGTATAATGGGCGGAGTGTATAACGGGCGGGGTGTATAACGGGCGGAGTGTATAACGGGCGGAGTGTATAACGGGCAGAGTGTATAACGGGCTGAGTGTATAGCGGGCGGAGTGTATAATGGGCGGAGTGTATAACGGGCGGAGTGTATAACGGGCGGGGTGTATAACGGGCGGGGTGTATAACGGGCGGGGTGTATACCGGGGGGGTTGTATAACGGGCTGAGTGTATAACGGGCGGAGTGTATAATAGGCGGAGTGTATAACGGGCAGAGTGTATAACGGGCTGAGTGTATAACGGGTGGGGTGTATAACGGGCGGAGTGTATAACGGTCGGAGTGTATAACGGGCAGAGTGTATAATGGGCGGAGTGTATAATGGGCGGAGTGTATAACGGGCAGAGTGTATAACGGGCTGAGTGTATAACGGGTGGAGTGTATAACGGGCGGAGTGTATAACGGTCGGAGTGTATAACGGGCTGAGTGTATAACGGGCGGGGTGTATAACGGTCGGAGTGTATAACGGGCTGAGTGTATAACGGGCGGGGTGTATAACGGGCGGAGTGTATAACGGGCGGAGTGTACAACGGGCGGAATGTATAACGGGCGGAGTGTATAACGGGCAGAGTGTATAACGGGCGGAGTGTATAACGGTCGGAGTGTATAACGGGCGGGGTGTATAACGGGCGGAGTGTATAACGGGCGGAGTGTATAAGCGGCGGGTGTATAACGGGCGGAGTGTATAACGGGCGGAGTGTATAACGGGCGTAGTGTATAACAGTTGGGGTGTAAAACGGGTGGAGTGTATAATGGGCGGAGTGTATAACGGGCGGAGTGTATAACGGGCGGAGTGTATAATGGGCGGAGTGTATAACGGGTGGGGTGTATAACGTGCTGAGTGTATAAAGGGCGGAGTGCATAACGGGCGGCGTGTATAACGGGCAGAGTGTATAACGGGCGGAGTGTATAACGAGCGGAGTGTATAACGGGCGGAGTGTATAACGGGTGGAGTGTATAACGGGCGGAGTGTATAACGGGAGGAGTGTATATCGGGCGGGGTGTATAACGGGCGGGGTGTATAACGGGCGGAGTGTATAACGGGCGGGGTGTATAACGGGCGGAGTGTATAACGGGCGGAGTGTTTAACGGGCGGAGTGTATAACGGGCGGAGTGTAGAACGGGCTGAGTGTTTAGCGGGCGGAGTGTATAACGGGCGGAGCGTATAACGGGCGGAGTGTATAACGGGTGGAGTGTATAATGGGCGTGGTGTATAACGGGTGGAGTGTATAACTTGCGGTGTGTATAACGGGCAGAGTGATTAACAGGCGGGGTGTATAACGGGCGGGGTGTATAAAGGGCGGAGTGTATAACGGGGGAGTGTATAACGGGCGGAGTGTCTAATGGGCGGGGTGTATAACGGGCGGAGTGTATAACGGGCGGAGTGTATAACGGCCGAAGTGTATAACGGCCGGAGTGTATAACGGGCGGAGTGTATAACGGGCGGGGTGTATAACGGGCGGGGTGTATAACGGGCGGAGTGTATAACGGGTGGGGTGTATAACGGGCTGACTGTATAAAGGGCGGAGTGTATAACGGGCGGCGTGTATAACGGGCGGAGTGTATAACGGGCGGAGTGTATAACGGGCGGCGTGTATAACGGGCGGAGTGTATAATGGGCGGAGTGTATAACGGGCAGAGTGTATAACGGGCTGAGTGTATAACAGGTGGAGTGTATAACGGGCGGAGTGTATAACGGTCGGAGTGTATAACGGGCTGAGTGTATAACGGGCGGGGTGTATAACGGTCGGAGTGTATAACGGGCTGAGTGTATAACGGGCGGGGTGTATAACGGGCGGAGTGTATAACGGGCGGTGTGTACAACGGGCGGAGTGTATAACGGGCGGAGTGTATAACGGGCGGAGTGTATAACGGGCGGAGTGTATAACGGGCGGAGTGTATAACGGGCGTAGTGTATAACAGTTGGGGTGTAAAACGGGTGGAGTGTATAATGGGCGGAGTGTATAACGGGCGGAGTGTATAACGGGCGGAGTGTATAACGGGCTGAGTGTATAACGGGCGGAGTGTATAATGGGCGGAGTGTATAACGGGCAGAGTGTATAACGGGCTGAGTGTATAACGGGTGGGGTGTATAACGGGTGGAGTGTATAACGGGCGGAGTGTATAACGGTCGGAGTGTATAACGGGCTGAGTGTATAACGGGCGGGGTGTATAACGGTCGGAGTGTATAACGGGCTGAGTGTATAACGGGCGGGGTGTATAACGGGCGGAGTGTATAACGGGCGGAGTGTATAACGGGTGGAGTGTATAATGGGTGGGGTGTATAACGGGTGGAGTGTATAACTTGCGGTGTGTATAACGGGCGGAGTGATTAACAGGCGGGGTGTATAACGGGCGGAGTGTATAATGGGCGGAGTGTATAACGGGCAGAGTGTATAACGGGCTGAGTGTATAACGGGTGGGGTGTATAACGGGTGGAGTGTATAACGGGCGGAGTGTATAACGGTCGGAGTGTATAACGGGCTGAGTGTATAACGGGCGGGGTGTATAACGGTCGGAGTGTATAACGGGCTGAGTGTTTAGCGGGCGGAGTGTATAACGGGCGGAGCGTATAACGGGCGGAGTGTATAACGGGTGGAGTGTATAATGGGCGGGGTGTATAACGGGTGGAGTGTATAACTTGCGGTGTGTATAACGGGCGGAGTGATTAACAGGCGGGGTGTATAACGGGCGGGGTGTATAAAGGGCGGAGTGTATAACGGGGGAGTGTATAACGGGCGGAGTGTCTAATGGGCGGGGTGTATAACGGGCGGAGTGTATTACGGGCGGAGTGTATAAAGGGCGGAGTGTATAACGGGCGGAGTGTATAACGGGCGGGGTGTATAACGGGCGGAGTGTATAACGGGCGGAGTGTATAACGGCCGGAGTGTATAACGGCCGGAGTGTATAACGGGCGGAATGTATAACGGGCGGGGTGTATAACGGGCGGGGTGTATAACGGGCGGAGTGTATAACGGGTGGGGTGTATAACGGGCTGACTGTATAAAGGGCGGAGTGTATAACGGGCGGCGTGTATAACGGGCGGAGTGTATAACGGGCGGAGTGTATAACGGGCGGAGTATATAACGGGTGGGGTGTATAACGGGCTGAGTGTATAAAGGGCGGAGTGCATAACGGGCGGCGTGTATAACGGGCAGAGTGTATAACGGGCGGAGTGTATAACGAGCGGAGTGTATAACGGGCGGAGTGTATAACAGTTGGGGTGTAAAACGGGTGGAGTGTATAATGGGCGGAGTGTATAACGGGCGGAGTGTATAACGGGCGGAGTGTATAACGGGCGGAGTGTATAACGGGTGGGGTGTATAACGTGCTGAGTGTATAAAGGGCGGAGTGCATAACGGGCGGCGTGTATAACGGGCAGAGTGTATAACGGGCGGAGTGTATAACGAGCGGAGTGTATAACGGGCGGAGTGTATAACGGGTGGAGTGTATAACGGGCGGAGTGTATAACGGGAGGAGTGTATATCGGGCGGGGTGTATAACGGGCGGGGTGTATAACGGGCGGAGTGTATAACGGGCGGGGTGTATAACGGGCGGAGTGTATAACGGGCGGAGTGTTTAACGGGCGGAGTGTATAACGGGCGGAGTGTAGAACGGGCTGAGTGTTTAGCGGGCGGAGTGTATAACGGGCGGAGCGTATAACGGGCGGAGTGTATAACGGGTGGAGTGTATAATGGGCGTGGTGTATAACGGGTGGAGTGTATAACTTGCGGTGTGTATAACGGGCAGAGTGATTAACAGGCGGGGTGTATAACGGGCGGGGTGTATAAAGGGCGGAGTGTATAACGGGGGAGTGTATAACGGGCGGAGTGTCTAATGGGCGGGGTGTATAACGGGCGGAGTGTATAACGGGCGGAGTGTATAACGGCCGAAGTGTATAACGGCCGGAGTGTATAACGGGCGGAGTGTATAAC
Organism: Somniosus microcephalus; assembly: GCF_052327205.1. Taxonomy (NCBI): domain Eukaryota; kingdom Metazoa; phylum Chordata; class Chondrichthyes; order Squaliformes; family Somniosidae; genus Somniosus; species Somniosus microcephalus. The sequence goes on along the minus strand of NW_028225326.1, from coordinate 311,394 downwards.
GGGCGGGGTGTATAACGGGCGGGGTGTATAACGGGCGGAGTGTATAACGGGTGGGGTGTATAACGGGCTGACTGTATAAAGGGCGGAGTGTATAACGGGCGGCGTGTATAACGGGCGGAGTGTATAACGGGCGGAGTGTATAACGGGCGGCGTGTATAACGGGCGGAGTGTATAATGGGCGGAGTGTATAACAGGCAGAGTGTATAACGGGCTGAGTGTATAACAGGTGGAGTGTATAACGGGCGGAGTGTATAACGGTCGGAGTGTATAACGGGCTGAGTGTATAACGGGCGGGGTGTATAACGGTCGGAGTGTATAACGGGCTGAGTGTATAACGGGCGGGGTGTATAACGGGCGGAGTGTATAACGGGCGGTGTGTACAACGGGCGGAGTGTATAACGGGCGGAGTGTATAACGGGCGGAGTGTATAACGGGCGGAGTGTATAACGGGCGGAGTGTATAACGGGCGTAGTGTATAACAGTTGGGGTGTAAAACGGGTGGAGTGTATAATGGGCGGAGTGTATAACGGGCGGAGTGTATAACGGGCGGAGTGTATAACGGGCTGAGTGTATAACGGGCGGAGTGTATAATGGGCGGAGTGTATAACGGGCAGAGTGTATAACGGGCTGAGTGTATAACGGGTGGGGTGTATAACGGGTGGAGTGTATAACGGGCGGAGTGTATAACGGTCGGAGTGTATAACGGGCTGAGTGTATAACGGGCGGGGTGTATAACGGTCGGAGTGTATAACGGGCTGAGTGTATAACGGGCGGGGTGTATAACGGGCGGAGTGTATAACGGGCGGAGTGTATAACGGGTGGAGTGTATAATGGGCGGGGTGTATAACGGGTGGAGTGTATAACTTGCGGTGTGTATAACGGGCGGAGTGATTAACAGGCGGGGTGTATAACGGGCGGAGTGTATAATGGGCGGAGTGTATAACGGGCAGAGTGTATAACGGGCTGAGTGTATAACGGGTGGGGTGTATAACGGGTGGAGTGTATAACGGGCGGAGTGTATAACGGTCGGAGTGTATAACGGGCTGAGTGTATAACGGGCGGGGTGTATAACGGTCGGAGTGTATAACGGGCTGAGTGTTTAGCGGGCGGAGTGTATAACGGGCGGAGCGTATAACGGGCGGAGTGTATAACGGGTGGAGTGTATAATGGGCGGGGTGTATAACGGGTGGAGTGTATAACTTGCGGTGTGTATAACGGGCGGAGTGATTAACAGGCGGGGTGTATAACGGGCGGGGTGTATAAAGGGCGGAGTGTATAACGGGGGAGTGTATAACGGGCGGAGTGTCTAATGGGCGGGGTGTATAACGGGCGGAGTGTATTACGGGCGGAGTGTATAAAGGGCGGAGTGTATAACGGGCGGAGTGTATAACGGGCGGGGTGTATAACGGGCGGAGTGTATAACGGGCGGAGTGTATAACGGCCGGAGTGTATAACGGCCGGAGTGTATAACGGGCGGAGTGTATAACGGGCGGGGTGTATAACGGGCGGGGTGTATAACGGGCGGAGTGTATAACGGGTGGGGTGTATAACGGGCTGACTGTATAAAGGGCGGAGTGTATAACGGGCGGCGTGTATAACGGGCGGAGTGTATAACGGGCGGAGTGTATAACGGGCGGAGTATATAACGGGTGGGGTGTATAACGGGCTGAGTGTATAAAGGGCGGAGTGCATAACGGGCGGCGTGTATAACGGGCAGAGTGTATAACGGGCGGAGTGTATAACGAGCGGAGTGTATAACGGGCGGAGTGTATAACGGGTGGAGTGTATAACGGGCGGAGTGTATAACGGGAGGAGTGTATATCGGGCGGGGTGTATAACGGGCGGGGTGTATAACGGGCGGGGTGTATAACGGGCGGAGTGTATAACTGGCGGGGTGTATAACGGGCGGAGTGTATAACGGGCGGAGTGTTTAACGGGCGGAGTGTATAACGGGCGGAGTGTAGAACGGGCTGAGTGTTTAGCGGGCGGAGTGTATAACGGGCGGAGCGTATAACGGGCGGAGTGTATAATGGGTGGAGTGTATAATGGGCGGGGTGTATAACGGGTGGAGTGTATAACTTGCGGTGTGTATAACGGGCGGAGTGATTAACAGGCGGGGTGTATAACGGGCGGGGTGTATAAAGGGCGGAGTGTATAACGGGGCAGTGTATAACGGGCGGAGTGTATAATGGGCGGGGTGTATAATGGGCGGAGTGTATTACGGGCGGAGTGTATAAAGGGCGGAGTGTATAACGGGCGGAGTGTATAACGGGCGGGGTGTATAACGGGCGGAGTGTATAACGGCCGGAGTGTATAACGTGCGGAGTGTATAACGGGCGGGGTGTATAACGGGCGGGGTGTATAACGGGCGGAGTGTATAACGGGTGGGGTGTATAACGGGCTGACTGTATAAAGGGCGGAGTGTATAACGGGCGGCATGTATAACGGGCGGAGTGTATAACGGGCGGAGTGTATAACGAGCGGAGTGTATAACGTGCGGAGTGTATAACGGGCGGAGTGTATAACGGGCGGAGTGTATAACGGGCGGAGTGTATAACGGGCGGAGTGTGCGGAGTGTATAATGGGCGGAGTGTATAACGGGCTGAGTGTATAGCGGGCGGAGTGTATAACGGGCGGGGTGTAAACGGGCGGAGTGTATAACGGGCGGTGTGTATAACGGGCGGAGTGTATAATGGGCGGAGTGTATAACGGGCGGAGTGTATAACGGGCGCAGTGTATAACGGGCGGAGTGTATAACGGGCAGAGTGTATAACGGGCGGGGTGTATAACGGGCGGGGTGTATAACGGGCGGGGTGTATAACGGGCGGAGTGTATAACAGGCGGAGTGTATAACGGGCAGAGTGTATAACGGGCTGAGTGTATAGCGGGCGGAGTGTATAACGGGCGGAGTGTATAACGGGCGGAGTGTATAATGGGCGGAGTGTATAATGGGCGGGGTGTATAACGGGCGGGGTGTATAACGGGCTGAGTGTATAACGGGCGGAGTGTATAATGGGCGGAGTGTATAACGGGCAGAGTGTATAACGGGCTGAGTGTATAACGGGTGGGGTGTATAACGGGTGGAGTGTATAACGGGCGGAGTGTATAACGGTCGGAGTGTATAACGGGCTGAGTGTATAACGGGCGGGGTGTATAACGGTCGGAGTGTATAACGGGCTGAGTGTATAACGGGCGGGGTGTATAACGGGCGGAGTGTATAACGGGCGGAGTGTACACCGGGCGGAGTGTATAACGGGTGGAGTGTATAACGGGCGGAGTGTATAACGGGCGGAGTGTATAACGGTCGGAGTGTATAACGGGCGGAGTGTATAACGGGCGGGGTGTATAACGGGCGGAGTGTATAACGGGCGGAGTGTATAAGCGGCGGGTGTATAACGGGCGGAGTGTATAACGGGCGGAGTGTATAACGGGCGTAGTGTATAACAGTTGGGGTGTAAAACGGGTGGAGTGTATAATGGGCGGAGTGTATAACGGGCGGAGTGTATAACGGGCTGAGTGTATAGCGGGCGGAGTGTATAACGGGCGGAGTGTATAACGGGCGGAGTGTATAACGGGCGGGGTGTATAACGGGCGGGGTGTATAACGGGCGGGGTGTATAACGGGCGGGGTGTATACCGGGGGGGTTGTATAACGGGCTGAGTGTATAACGGGCGGAGTGTATAATGGGCGGTGTGTATAACGGGCAGAGTGTATAACGGGCTGAGTGTATAACGGGTGGGGTGTATAACGGGCGGAGTGTATAACGGTCGGAGTGTATAACGGGCAGAGTGTATAACGGGCGGAGTGTATAATGGGCGGAGTGTATAACAGGCAGAGTGTATAACGGGCTGAGTGTATAACAGGTGGAGTGTATAACGGGCGGAGTGTATAACGGTCGGAGTGTATAACGGGCTGAGTGTATAACGGGCGGGGTGTATAACGGTCGGAGTGTATAACGGGCTGAGTGTATAACGGGCGGGGTGTATAACGGGCGGAGTGTATAACGGGCGGTGTGTACAAAGGGCGGAGTGTATAACGGGCGGAGTGTATAACGGGCGGAGTGTATAACGGGCGGAGTGTATAACGGGCGGAGTGTATAACGGGCGTAGTGTATAACAGTTGGGGTGTAAAACGGGTGGAGTGTATAATGGGCGGAGTGTATAACGGGCGGAGTGTATAACGGGCGGAGTGTATAACGGGCGGAGTGTATAACGGGTGGGGTGTATAACGGGCTGAGTGTATAAAGGGCGGAGTGCATAACGGGCGGAGTGTATAACGGTCGGAGTGTATAACGGGCTGAGTGTATAACGGGCGGGGTGTATAACGGTCGGAGTGTATAACGGGCGGAGTGTATAACGGTCGGAGTGTATAACGGTCGGAGTGTATAACGGGCTGAGTGTATAACGGGCGAGGTGTATAACGGTCGGAGTGTATAACGGGCTGAGTGTATAACGGGCGGGGTGTATAACGGGCGGAGTGTATAACGGGCGGAGTGTGTAACGGGCGGAGTGTATAACGGGCGGAGTGTATAACGGGCGGAGTGTATAATGGGCGGAGTGTATAACGGGCGGAGTGTATAACGGTCGGAGTGTATAACGGGCGGAGTGTATAACGGGCGGGGTGTATAACGGGTGGAGTGTATAACGGGCGGAGTGTATAAGCGGCGGGTGTATAACGGGCGGAGTGTATAACGGGCGGAGTGTATAACGGGCGTAGTGTATAACAGTTGGGGTGTAAAACGGGTGGAGTTTATAACGGGCGGAGTGTATAACGGGCGGAGTGTATAACGGGTGGAGTGTATAACGGGTGGGGTGTATAACGGGCTGAGTGTATAAAGGGCGGAGTGTATAACGGGCGGCGTGTATAACGGGCGGAGTGTATAACGGGCGGAGTGTATAACGAGCGGAGTGTATAACGGGCGGAGAGTATAACGAGCGGAGTGTATAACGGGCGGAGTGTATAACGGGCGGAGTGTATAAGCGGCGGGTGTATAACGGGCGGTGTGTATAACGGGCGGAGTGTATAACGGGCGTAGTGTATAACAGTTGGGGTGTAGAACGGGTGGAGTGTATAATGGGTGGAGTGTATAACGGGCGGAGTGTATAACGGGCGGAGTGTATAACGGGCGGAGTGTATAACAGGTGGGGTGTATAACGGGCTGAGTGTATAAAGGGCGGAGTGCATAACGGGCGGAGTGTATAACGGTCGGAGTGTATAACGGGCTGAGTGTATAACGGGTGGGGTGTATAACGGTCGGAGTGTATAACGGGCTGAGTGTATAACGGGCGGGGTGTATAACGGGCGGAGTGTAAAACGGGCGGAGTGTACAACGGGCGGAGTGTATAACGGGCGGAGTGTATAACGGGCGGAGTGTATAACGGGCGGAGTTTATAACGGGCGGAGTGTATAATGTTCGGAGTGTATAACGGGCGGAGTGTATAACGGGCGGGGTTTTATAACGGGCGGAGTGTATAACGGGCGGAGTGTATAAGCGGCGGGTGTATAACGGGCGGTGTGTATAACGGGCGGAGTGTATAACGGGCGTAGTGTATAACAGTTGGGGTGTAAAACGGGTGGAGTGTATAACGGGCGGAGTGTATAACGGGCGGAGTGTATAATGGGCGGAGTGTATAACGGGTGGGGTGTATAACGGGCGGAGTGTATAACGGGCTGAGTGTATAACGGGTGGGGTGTATAATGGGTGGAGTGTGTAACGGGCGGAGTGTATAACGGTCGGAGTGTATAACGGTCGGAGTGTATAACGGGCTGAGTGTATAACGGGCGGGGTGTATAACGGTCGGAGTGTATAATGGGCTGAGTGTATAACGGGCGGGGTGTATAATGGGCGGAGTGTATAACGGGCGGAGTGTGTAACGGGCGGAGTGTATAACGGGCGGAGTGTATAACGGGCGGACTGTATAACGGGCGGAGTGTATAACGGTCGGAGTGTATAACGGGCGGAGTGTATAACGGGCGGGGTGTATAACGGGTGGAGTGTATAACGGGCGGAGTGTATAAGCGGCGGGTGTATAACGGGCGGAGTGTATAACGGGCGGAGTGTATAACGGGCGGAGTGTATAACAGTTGGGGTGTAAAACGGTTGGAGTGTATAACGGGCGGAGTGTATAACGGGCGGAGTGTATAACGGGCGGAGTGTATAACGGGTGGGGTGTATAACGGGCTGAGTGTATAAAGGGCGGAGTGTATAACGGGCGGCGTGTATAACGGGCGGAGTGTATAACGGGCCGAGTGTATAACGAGCGGAGTGTATAACGGGCGGAGAGTATAACGAGCGGAGTGTATAACGGGCGGAGTGTATAAAGGGAGGAGTGTATATCGGGCGTGGTGTATAACGGGCGGGGTGTATAACGGGCGGAGTGTATAACGGGCTGAGTGTATAACGGGCGGAGTGTTTAACGGGCGGAGTGTATAACGGGCGGAGTGTAGAACGGGCTGAGTGTTTAGCGGGCGGAGTGTATAATGGGCGGAGCGTATAACGGGCGGAGTGTATAACGGGTGGAGTGTATAATGGGCGGGGTGTATAACGGGTGGAGTGTATAACTTGCGGTGTGTATAACGGGCGGAGTGATTAACAGGCGGGGTGTATAACGGGCGAGGTGTAAAAAAGGCGGAGTGTATAATGGGCGGAGTGTATAACGGGCGGAGTGTATAATGGGCGGAGTGTATAACGGGCGGGGTGTATAACGGGCGGAGTGTATAACGGGCGGAGTGTATAACGGGCAGAGTGTATAACGGGCTGAGTGTATAGCGGGCGGAGTGTATAATGGGCGGAGTGTATAACGGGCGGAGTGTATAACGGGCGGGGTGTATAACGGGCGGGGTGTATAACGGGCGGGGTGTATACCGGGGGGGTTGTATAACGGGCTGAGTGTATAACGGGCGGAGTGTATAATAGGCGGAGTGTATAACGGGCAGAGTGTATAACGGGCTGAGTGTATAACGGGTGGGGTGTATAACGGGCGGAGTGTATAACGGTCGGAGTGTATAACGGGCAGAGTGTATAATGGGCGGAGTGTATAATGGGCGGAGTGTATAACGGGCAGAGTGTATAACGGGCTGAGTGTATAACGGGTGGAGTGTATAACGGGCGGAGTGTATAACGGTCGGAGTGTATAACGGGCTGAGTGTATAACGGGCGGGGTGTATAACGGTCGGAGTGTATAACGGGCTGAGTGTATAACGGGCGGGGTGTATAACGGGCGGAGTGTATAACGGGCGGAGTTTACAACGGGCGGAATGTATAACGGGCGGAGTGTATAACGGGCAGAGTGTATAACGGGCGGAGTGTATAACGGTCGGAGTGTATAACGGGCGGGGTGTATAACGGGCGGAGTGTATAACGGGCGGAGTGTATAAGCGGCGGGTGTATAACGGGCGGAGTGTATAACGGGCGGAGTGTATAACGGGCGTAGTGTATAACAGTTGGGGTGTAAAACGGGTGGAGTGTATAATGGGCGGAGTGTATAACGGGCGGAGTGTATAACGGGCGGAGTGTATAACGGGCGGAGTGTATAACGGGTGGGGTGTATAACGTGCTGAGTGTATAAAGGGCGGAGTGCATAACGGGCGGCGTGTATAACGGGCAGAGTGTATAACGGGCGGAGTGTATAACGAGCGGAGTGTATAACGGGCGGAGTGTATAACGGGTGGAGTGTATAACGGGCGGAGTGTATAACGGGAGGAGTGTATATCGGGCGGGGTGTATAACGGGCGGGGTGTATAACGGGCGGAGTGTATAACGGGCGGGGTGTATAACGGGCGGAGTGTATAACGGGCGGAGTGTTTAACGGGCGGAGTGTATAACGGGCGGAGTGTAGAACGGGCTGAGTGTTTAGCGGGCGGAGTGTATAACGGGCGGAGCGTATAACGGGCGGAGTGTATAACGGGTGGAGTGTATAATGGGCGGGGTGTATAACGGGTGGAGTGTATAACTTGCGGTGTGTATAACGGGCGGAGTGATTAACAGGCGGGGTATATAACGGGCGGGGTGTATAAAGGGCGGAGTGTATAACGGGGGAGTGTATAACGGGCGGAGTGTCTAATGGGCGGGGTGTATAACGGGCGGAGTGTATAACGGGCGGAGTGTATAACGGCCGAAGTGTATAACGGCCGGAGTGTATAACGGGCGGAGTGTATAACGGGCGGGGTGTATAACGGGCGGGGTGCATAACGGGCGGAGTGTATAACGGGTGGGGTGTATAACGGGCTGACTGTATAAAGGGCGGAGTGTATAACGGGCGGCGTGTATAACGGGCGGAGTGTATAACGGGCGGAGTGTATAACGGGCGGAGTATATAACGGGTGGGGTGTATAACGGGCTGAGTGTATAAAGGGCGGAGTGCATAACGGGCGGCGTGTATAACGGGCAGAGTGTATAACGGGCGGAGTGTATAACGAGCGGAGTGTATAACGGGCGGAGTGTATAACGGGTGGAGTGTATAACGGGCGGAGTGTATAACGGGAGGAGTGTATATCGGGCGGGGTGTATAACGGGCGGGGTGTATAACGGGCGGAGTGTATAACTGGCGGGGTGTATAACGGGCGGAGTGTATAACGGGCGGAGTGTTTAACGGGCGGAGTGTATAACGGGCGGAGTGTAGAACGGGCTGAGTGTTTAGCGGGCGGAGTGTATAACGGGCGGAACGTATAACGGGCGGAGTGTATAATGGGTGGAGTGTATAATGGGCGGGGTGTATAACGGGTGGAGTGTATAACTTGCGGTGTGTATAACGGGCGGAGTGATTAACAGGCGGGGTGTATAACGGGCGGGGTGTATAAAGGGCGGAGTGTATAACGGGGCAGTGTATAACGGGCGGAGTGTATAACGGCCGGAGTGTATAACGTGCGGAGTGTATAACGGGCGGGGTGTATAACGGGCGGGGTGTATAACGGGCGGAGTGTATAACGGGTGGGGTGTATAACGGGCTGACTGTATAAAGGGCGGAGTGTATAACGGGCGGCATGTATAACGGGCGGAGTGTATAACGGGCGGAGTGTATAACGAGCGGAGTGTATAACGTGCGGAGTGTATAACGGGCGGAGTGTATAACGGGCGGAGTGTATAACGGGCGGAGTGTATAACGGGCGGAGTGTGCGGAGTGTATAATGGGCGGAGTGTATAACGGGCTGAGTGTATAGCGGGCGGAGTGTATAACGGGCGGGGTGTATAACGGGCGGAGTGTATAACGGGCGGTGTGTATAACGGGCGGAGTGTATAACGGGCGGAGTGTATAACGGGCGGAGTGTATAACGGGCGCAGTGTATAACGGGCGGAGTGTATAACGGGCAGAGTGTATAACGGGCAGAGTGTATAACGGGCGGGGTGTATAACGGGCGGGGTGTATAACGGGCGGAGTGTATAACAGGCGGAGTGTATAACGGGCAGAGTGTATAACGGGCTGAGTGTATAGCGGGCGGAGTGTATAACGGGCGGAGTGTATAACGGGCGGAGTGTATAATGGGCGGAGTGTATAATGGGCGGGGTGTATAACGGGCGGGGTGTATAACGGGCTGAGTGTATAACGGGCGGAGTGTATAATGGGCGGAGTGTATAACGGGCAGAGTGTATAACGGGCTGAGTGTATAACGGGTGGGGTGTATAACGGGTGGAGTGTATAACGGGCGGAGTGTATAACGGTCGGAGTGTATAACGGGCTGAGTGTATAACGGGCGGGGTGTATAACGGTCGGAGTGTATAACGGGCTGAGTGTATAACGGGCGGGGTGTATAACGGGCGGAGTGTATAACGGGCGGAGTGTACACCGGGCGGAGTGTATAACGGGTGGAGTGTATAACGGGCGGAGTGTATAACGGGCGGAGTGTATAACGGTCGGAGTGTATAACGGGCGGAGTGTATAACGGGCGGGGTGTATAACGGGCGGAGTGTATAACGGGCGGAGTGTATAAGCGGCGGGTGTATAACGGGCGGAGTGTATAACGGGCGGAGTGTATAACGGGCGTAGTGTATAACAGTTGGGGTGTAAAACGGGTGGAGTGTATAATGGGCGGAGTGTATAACGGGCGGAGTGTATAACGGGCTGAGTGTATAGCGGGCGGAGTGTATAACGGGCGGAGTGTATAACGGGCGGAGTGTATAACGGGCGGGGTGTATAACGGGCGGGGTGTATAACGGGCGGGGTGTATAACGGGCGGGGTGTATACCGGGGGGGTTGTATAACGGGCTGAGTGTATAACGGGCGGAGTGTATAATGGGCGGTGTGTATAACGGGCAGAGTGTATAACGGGCTGAGTGTATAACGGGTGGGGTGTATAACGGGCGGAGTGTATAACGGTCGGAGTGTATAACGGGCAGAGTGTATAACGGGCGGAGTGTATAATGGGCGGAGTGTATAACGGGCAGAGTGTATAACGGGCTGAGTGTATAACAGGTGGAGTGTATAACGGGCGGAGTGTATAACGGTCGGAGTGTATAACGGGCTGAGTGTATAACGGGCGGGGTGTATAACGGTCGGAGTGTATAACGGGCTGAGTGTATAACGGGCGGGGTGTATAACGGGCGGAGTGTATAACGGGCGGTGTGTACAACGGGCGGAGTGTATAACGGGCGGAGTGTATAACGGGCGGAGTGTATAACGGGCGGAGTGTATAACGGGCGGAGTGTATAACGGGCGTAGTGTATAACAGTTGGGGTGTAAAACGGGTGGAGTGTATAATGGGCGGAGTGTATAACGGGCGGAGTGTATAACGGGCGGAGTGTATAACGGGCGGAGTGTATAACGGGTGGGGTGTATAACGGGCTGAGTGTATAAAGGGCGGAGTGCATAACGGGCGGAGTGTATAACGGTCGGAGTGTATAACGGGCTGAGTGTATAATGGGCGGTGTGTATAACGGTCGGAGTGTATAACGGGCGGAGTGTATAACGGTCGGAGTGTATAACGGTCGGAGTGTATAACGGGCTGAGTGTATAACGGGCGAGGTGTATAACGGTCGGAGTGTATAACGGGCTGAGTGTATAACGGGCGGGGTGTATAACGGGCGGAGTGTATAACGGGCGGAGTGTGTAACGGGCGGAGTGTATAACGGGCGGAGTGTATAACGGGCGGAGTGTATAATGGGCGGAGTGTATAACGGGCGGAGTGTATAACGGTCGGAGTGTATAACGGGCGGAGTGTATAACGGGCGGGGTGTATAACGGGTGGAGTGTATAACGGGCGGAGTGTATAAGCGGCGGGTGTATAACGGGCGGAGTGTATAACGGGCGGAGTGTATAACGGGCGTAGTGTATAACAGTTGGGGTGTAAAACGGGTGGAGTTTATAATGGGCGGAGTGTATAACGGGCGGAGTGTATAACGGGTGGAGTGTATAACGGGTGGGGTGTATAACGGGCTGAGTGTATAAAGGGCGGAGTGTATAACGGGCGGCGTGTATAACGAGCGGAGTGTATAACGGGCGGAGTGTATAACGAGCGGAGTGTATAACGGGCGGAGAGTATAACGAGCGGAGTGTATAAAGGGCGGGGTGTATAACGGGCGGGGTGTATAACGGGCGGGGTGTATAACGGGCGGGGTGTATACCGGGGGGGTTGTATAACGGGCTGAGTGTATAACGGGCGGAGTGTATAATGGGCGGAGTGTATAACGGGCAGAGTGTATAACGGGCTGAGTGTATAACGGGTGGGGTGTATAACGGGCGGAGTGTATAACGGTCGGAGTGTATAACGGGCAGAGTGTATAACGGGCGGAGTGTATAATGGGCGGAGTGTATAACGGGCAGAGTGTATAACAGGCTGAGTGTATAACGGGTGGAGTGTATAACGGGCGGAGTGTATAACGGTCGGAGTGTATAACGGGCTGAGTGTATAACGGGCGGGGTGTATAACGGTCGGAGTGTATAACGGGCTGAGTGTATAACGGGCGGGGTGTATAACGGGCGGAGTGTATAACGGGCGGAGTGTACAACGGGCGGAGTGTATAACGGGCGGAGTGTATAACGGGCGGAGTGTATAACGGGCGGAGTGTATAACGGGCGGAGTGTATAACGGGAGGGGTGTATAACGGGCGGAGTGTATAACGGGCGGAGTGTATAAGCGGCGGGTGTATAACGGGCGGTGTGTATAACGGGCGGAGTGTATAACGGGCGTAGTGTATAACAGTTGGGGTGTAAAACGGGTGGAGTGTATAATGGGCGGAGTGTATAACGGGCGGAGTGTATAACGGGCGGAGTGTATAACGGGCGGAGTGTATAACGGGTGGGGTGTATAACGGGCTGAGTGTATAAAGGGCGGAGTGCATAACGGGCGGAGTGTATAACGGTCGGAGTGTATAACGGGCTGAGTGTATAACGGGTGGGGTGTATAACGGTCGGAGTGTATAACGGGCTGAGTGTATAACGGGCGGGGTGTATAACGGGCGGAGTGTAAAACGGGCGGAGTGTACAACGGGCGGAGTGTATAACGGGCGGAGTGTATAACGGGCGGAGTGTATAACGGGCGGAGTTTATAACGGGCGGAGTGTATAATGTTCGGAGTGTATAACGGGCGGAGTGTATAACGGGCGGGGTTTTATAACGGGCGGAGTGTATAACGGGCGGAGTGTATAAGCGGCGGGTGTATAACGGGCGGTGTGTATAACGGGCGGAGTGTATAACGGGCGTAGTGTATAACAGTTGGGGTGTAAAACGGATGGAGTGTATAACGGGCGGAGTGTATAACGGGCGGAGTGTATAATGGGCGGAGTGTATAACAGGTGGGGTGTATAACGGGCGGAGTGTATAACGGGCTGAGTGTATAACGGGTGGGGTGTATAATGGGTGGAGTGTATAACGGGCGGAGTGTATAACGGTCGGAGTGTATAACGGTCGGAGTGTATAACGGGCTGAGTGTATAACGGGCGGGGTGTATAACGGTCGGAGTGTATAACGGGCTGAGTGTATAACGGGCGGGGTGTATAACGGGCGGAGTGTATAACGGGCGGAGTGTGTAACGGGCGGAGTGTATAACGGGCGGAGTGTATAACGGGCGGAGTGTATAACGGGCGGAGTGTATAACGGTCGGAGTGTATAACGGGCGGAGTGTATAACGGGCGGGGTGTATAACGGGTGGAGTGTATAACGGGCGGAGTGTATAAGCGGCGGGTGTATAACGGGCGGAGTGTATAACGGGCGGAGTGTATAACGGGCGTAGTGTATAACAGTTGGGGTGTAAAACGGGTGGAGTGTATAACGGGCGGAGTGTATAACGGGCGGAGTGTATAACGGGCGGAGTGTATAACGGGTGGGGTGTATAACGGGCTGAGTGTATAAAGGGCGGAGTGTATAACGGGCGGCGTGTATAACGGGCGGAGTGTATAACGGGCGGAGTGTATAACGAGCGGAGTGTATAACGGGCGGAGAGTATAACGAGCGGAGTGTACAACGGGCGGAGTGTATAACGGGAGGAGTGTATATCGGGCGGGGTGTATAACGGGCGGGGTGTATAACGGGCGGAGTGTATAACGGGCTGAGTGTATAACGGGCGGAGTGTTTAACGGGCGGAGTGTATAACGGGCGGAGTGTAGAACGGGCTGAGTGTTTAGCGGGCGGAGTGTATAATGGGCGGAGCGTATAACGGGCGGAGTGTATAACGGGTGGAGTGTATAATGGGCGGGGTGTATAACGGGTGGAGTGTATAACTTGCGGTGTGTATAACGGGCGGAGTGATTAACAGGCGGGGTGTATAAAGGGCGGGGTGTTAAAAGGGCGGAGTTTATAATGGGCGGAGTGTATAGCGGGCGGAGTGTATAATGGGCGGAGTGTATAACGGGCGGGGTGTATAACGGGCGGAGTGTATAACGGGCGGAGTGTATAACGGGCAGAGTGTATAACGGGCTGAGTGTATAGCGGGCGGAGTGTATAACGGGCGGAGTGTATAACGGGCGGAGTGTATAACGGGCGGGGTGTATAACGGGCGGGGTGTATAACGGGCGGGGTGTATACCGGGGGGGTTGTATAACGGGCTGAGTGTATAACGGGCGGAGTGTATAATGGGCGGAGTGTATAACGGGCAGAGTGTATAACGGGCTGAGTGTATAATGGGTGGGGTGTATAACGGGCGGAGTGTATAACGGTCGGAGTGTATAACGGGCAGAGTGTATAATGGGCGGAGTGTATAATGGGCGGAGTGTATAACGGGCAGAGTGTATAACGGGCTGAGTGTATAACGGGTGGAGTGTATAACGGGCGGAGTGTATAACGGTCGGAGTGTATAACGGGCTGAGTGTATAACGGGCGGGGTGTATAACGGTCGGAGTGTATAACGGGCTGAGTGTATAACGGGCGGGGTGTATAACGGGCGGAGTGTATAACGGGCGGAGTGTACAACGGGCGGAATGTATAACGGGCGGAGTGTATAACGGGCAGAGTGTATAACGGGCGGAGTGTATAACGGTCGGAGTGTATAACGGGCGGAGTGTATAACGGGCGGGGTGTATAACGGGCGGAGTGTATAACGGGCGGAGTGTATAAGCGGCGGGTGTATAACGGGCGGAGTGTATAACGGGCGGAGTGTATAACGGGCGTAGTGTATAACAGTTGGGGTGTAAAACGGGTGGAGTGTATAATGGGCGGAGTGTATAACGGGCGGAGTGTATAACGGGCGGAGTGTATAACGGGTGGGGTGTATAACGTGCTGAGTGTATAAAGGGCGGAGTGCATAACGGGCGGCGTGTATAACGGGCAGAGTGTATAACGGGCGGAGTGTATAACGAGCGGAGTGTATAACGGGCGGAGTGTATAACGGGTGGAGTGTATAACGGGCGGAGTGTATAACGGGAGGAGTGTATATCGGGCGGGGTGTATAACGGGCGGGGTGTATAACGGGCGGAGTGTATAACGGGCGGGGTGTATAACGGGCGGAGTGTATAACGGGCGGAGTGTTTAACGGGCGGAGTGTATAACGGGCGGAGTGTAGAACGGGCTGAGTGTTTAGCGGGCGGAGTGTATAACGGGCGGAGCGTATAACGGGCGGAGTGTATAACGGGTGGAGTGTATAATGGGCGGGGTGTATAACGAGTGGAGTGTATAACTTGCGGTGTGTATAACGGGCGGAGTGATTAACAGGCGGGGTGTATAACGGGCGGGGTGTATAAAGGGCGGAGTGTATAACGGGGGAGTGTATAAAGGGTGGAGTGTCTAATGGGCGGGGTGTATAACGGGCGGAGTGTATTACGGGCGGAGTGTATAAAGGGCGGAGTGTATAACGGGCGGAGTGTATAACGGGCGGTGTGTATAACGGGCGGAGTGTATAACGGGCGGAGTGTATAACGGGCGGAGTGTATAACGGCCGGAGTGTATAACGGGCGGAGTGTATAACGGGCGGGGTGTATAACGGGCGGGGTGTATAACGGGCGGAGTGTATAACGGGTGGGGTGTATAACGGGCTGACTGTATAAAGGGCGGAGTGTATAACGGGCGGCGTGTATAACGGGCGGAGTGTATAACGGGCGGAGTGTATAACGGGCGGAGTATATAACGGGTGGGGTGTATAACGGGCTGAGTGTATAAAGGGCGGAGTGCATAACGGGCGGCGTGTATAACGGGCAGAGTGTATAACAGGCGGAGTGTATAACGAGCGGAGTGTATAACGGGCGGAGTGTATAACGGGTGCAGTGTATAACGGGCGGAGTGTATAACGGGAGGAGTGTATATCGGGCGGGGTGTATAACGGGCGGGGTGTATAACGGGCGGAGTGTATAATGGGCGGGGTGTATAACGGGCGGAGTGTATAACGGGCGGAGTGTTTAACGGGCGGAGTGTATAACGGGCGGAGTGTAGAACGGGCTGAGTGTTTAGCGGGCGGAGTGTATAACGGGCGGAGCGTATAACGGGCGGAGTGTATAATGGGTGGAGTGTATAATGGGCGGGGTGTATAACGGGTGGAGTGTATAACTTGCGGTGTGTATAACGGGCGGAGTGATTAACAGGCGGGGTGTATAACGGGCGGGGTGTATAAAGGGCGGAGTGTATAACGGGGCAGTGTATAACGGGCGGAGTGTATAATGGGCGGGGTGTATAATGGGCGGAGTGTATTACGGGCGGAGTGTATAAAGGGCGGAGTGTATAACGGGCGGAGTGTATAACGGGCGGGGTGTATAACGGGCGGAGTGTATAACGGCCGGAGTGTATAACGGGTGGAGTGTATAACGGGCGGGGTGTATAACGGGCGGGGTGTATAACGGGCGGAGTGTATAACGGGTGGGGTGTATAACGGGCTGACTGTATAAAGGGCGGAGTGTATAACGGGCGGCGTGTATAACGGGTGGAGTGTATAACGGGCGGAGTGTATAACGAGCGGAGTGTATAACGTGCGGAGTGTATAACGGGCGGAGTGTATAACGGGCGGAGTGTATAACGGGCGGAGTGTATAACGGGCGGAGTGTGCGGAGTGTATAATGGGCGGAGTGTATAACGGGCTGAGTGTATAGCGGGCGGAGTGTATAACGGGCGGTGTGTATAACGGGCGGGGTGTATAACGGGCGGAGTGTATAACGGGCGGTGTGTATAACGGGCGGAGTGTATAACGGGCGGAGTGTATAACGGGCGGAGTGTATAACGGGCGCAGTGTATAACGGGTGGAGTGTATAACGGGCAGAGTGTATAACGGGCGGGGTGTATAACGGGCGGGGTGTATAACGGGCGGGATGTATAACGGGCGGAGTGTATAACGGGCGGAGTGTATAACGGGCAGAGTGTATAACGGGCTGAGTGTATAGCGGGCGGAGTGTATAACGGGCGGAGTGTATAACGGGCGGAGTGTATAATGGGTGGAGTGTATAATGGGCGGGGTGTATAACGGGCGGGGTGTATAACGGGCTGAGTGTATAACGGGCGGAGTGTATAATGGGCGGAGTGTATAACGGGCGGAGTGTATAACGGGCTGAGTGTATAACGGGTGGGGTGTATAACGGGTGGAGTGTATAACGGGCGGAGTGTATAACGGTCGGAGTGTATAACGGGCTGAGTGTATAACGGGCGGGGTGTATAACGGTCGGAGTGTATAACGGGCGGGGTGTATAACGGGCGGAGTGTATAACGGGCGGAGTGTATAAGCGGCGGGTGTATAACGGGCGGAGTGTATAACGGGCGGAGTGTATAACGGGCGGAGTGTATAACGGCCGGAGTGTATAACGGGCGGAGTGTATAACGGGCGGGGTGTATAACGGGCGGGGTGTATAACGGGCGAAGTGTATAACGGGTGGGGTGTATAACGGGCTGACTGTATAAAGGGCGGAGTGTATAACGGGCGGCGTGTATAACGGGCGGAGTGTATAACGGGCGGAGTATATAACGGGTGGGGTGTATAACGGGCTGAGTGTATAAAGGGCGGAGTGCATAACGGGCGGCGTGTATAACGGGCAGAGTGTATAACGGGCGGAGTGTATAACGAGCGGAGTGTATAACGGGCGGAGTGTATAACGGGTGGAGTGTATAACGGGCGGAGTGTATAACGGGAGGAGTGTATATCGGGCGGGGTGTATAACGGGCGGGGTGTATAACGGGCGGAGTGTATAATGGGCGGGGTGTATAACGGGCGGAGTGTATAACGGGCGGAGTGTTTAACAGGCGGAGTGTATAACGGGCGGAGTGTAGAACGGGCTGAGTGTTTAGCGGGCGGAGTGTATAACGGGCGGAGCGTATAACGGGCGGAGTGTATAATGGGTGGAGTGTATAATGGGCGGGGTGTATAACGGGTGGAGTGTATAACTTGCGGTGTGTATAACGGGCGGAGTGATTAACAGGCGGGGTGTATAACGGGCGGGGTGTATAAAGGGCGGAGTGTATAACGGGGCAGTGTATAACGGGCGGAGTGTATAATGGGCGGGGTGTATAATGGGCGGAGTGTATTACGGGCGGAGTGTATAAAGGGCGGAGTGTATAACGGGCGGAGTGTATAACGGGCGGGGTGTTTAACGGGCGGAGTGTATAACGGCCGGAGTGTATAACGGGCGGAGTGTATAACGGGCGGGGTGTATAACGGGCGGGGTGTATAACGGGCGGAGTGTATAACGGGTGGGATGTATAACGGGCTGACTGTATAAAGGGCGGAGTGTATAACGGGCGGCGTGTATAACGGGCGGAGTGTATAACGGGCGGAGTGTATAACGAGCGGAGTGTATAACGTGCGGAGTGTATAACGGGCGGAGTGTATAACGGGCGGAGTGTATAACGGGCGGAGTGTATAACGGGCGGAGTGTGCGGAGTGTATAATGGGCGGAGTGTATAACGGGCTGAGTGTATAGCGGGCGGAGTGTATAACGGGCGGTGTGTATAACGGGCGGGGTGTATAACGGGCGGTGTGTATAACGGGCGGAGTGTATAACGGGCGGAGTGTATAACGGGCGGAGTGTATAACGGGCGGAGTGTATAACGGGCGGGGTGTATAACGGGCGGGGTGTATAACGGGCGGGGTGTATAACGGGCGGGATGTATAACGGGCGGAGTGTATAACGGGCGGAGTGTATAACGGGCAGAGTGTATAACGGGCTGAGTGTATAGCGGGCGGAGTGTATAACGGGCGGAGTGTATAACGGGCGGAGTGTATAAAGGGCGGAGTGTATAATGGGCGGGGTGTATAACGGGCGGGGTGTATAACGGGCTGAGTGTATAACGGGCGGAGTGTATAATGGGCGGAGTGTATAACGGGCAGAGTGTATAACGGGCTGAGTGTATAACGGGTGGGGTGTATAACGGGTGGAGTGTATAACGGGCGGAGTGTATAACGGTCGGAGTGTATAACGGGCTGAGTGTATAACGGGCGGGGTGTATAACGGTCGGAGTGTATAACGGGCTGAGTGTATAACGGGCGGGGTGTATAACGGGCGGAGTGTATAACGGGCGGAGTGTACACCGGGCGGAGTGTATAACGGGTGGAGTGTATAACGGGCGGAGTGTATAACGGGCGGAGTGTATAACGGTCGGAGTGTATAACGGGCGGAGTGTATAACGGGCGGGGTGTATAACGGGCGGAGTGTATAACGGGCGGAGTGTATAAGCGGCGGGTGTATAACGGGCGGAGTGTATAACGGGCGGAGTGTATAACGGGCGTAGTGTATAACAGTTGGGGTGTAAAACGGGTGGAGTGTATAATGGGCGGAGTGTATAACGGGCGGAGTGTATAACGGGCTGAGTGTATAGCGGGCGGAGTGTATAACGGGCGGAGTGTATAACGGGCGGAGTGTATAACGGGCGGGGTGTATAATGGGCGGGGTGTATAACGGGCGGGGTGTATAACGGGCGGGGTGTATACCGGGGGGGTTGTATAACGGGCTGAGTGTATAACGGGCGGAGTGTATAATGGGCGGTGTGTATAACGGGCAGAGTGTATAACGGGCTGAGTGTATAACGGGTGGGGTGTATAACGGGCGGAGTGTATAACGGTCGGAGTGTATAACGGGCAGAGTGTATAACGGGCGGAGTGTATAATGGGCGGAGTGTATAACGGGCAGAGTGTATAACGGGCTGAGTGTATAACGGGTGGAGTGTATAATGGGCGGAGTGTATAACGGTCGGAGTGTATAACGGGCTGAGTGTATAACGGGCGGGGTGTATAACGGTCGGAGTGTATAACGGGCTGAGTGTATAACGGGCGGGGTGTATAACGGGCGGAGTGTATAACGGGCGGAGTGTACAACGGGCGGAGTGTATAACGGGCGGAGTGTATAACGGGAGGAGTGTATAACGGGCGGAGTGTATAACGGGCGGAGTGTATAACGGGCGGAGTGTATAACGGGCGTAGTGTATAACAGTTGGGGTGTAAAACGGGTGGAGTGTATAATGGGCGGAGTGTATAACGGGCGGAGTGTATAACGGGCGGAGTGTATAACGGGCGGAGTGTATAACGGGTGGGGTGTATAACGGGCTGAGTGTATAAAGGGCGGAGTGCATAACGGGCGGAGTGTATAACGGTCGGAGTGTATAACGGGCTGAGTGTATAACGGGCGGGGTGTATAACGGTCGGAGTGTATAACGGGCTGAGTGTATAACGGGCGGGGTGTATAACGGGCGGAGTGTAAAATGGGCGGAGTGTACAACGGGCGGAGTGTATAACGGGCGGAGTGTATAACGGGCGGAGTGTATAACGGGCGGAGTTTTTAACGGGCGGAGTGTATAATGTTCGGAGTGTATAACGGGCGGAGTGTATAACGGGCGGGGTTTTATAACGGGCGGAGTGTATAACGGGCGGAGTGTATAAGCGGCGGGTGTATAACGGGCGGTGTGTATAACGGGCGGAGTGTATAACGGGCGTAGTGTATAACAGTTGGGGTGTAAAACGGGTGGAGTGTATAACGGGCGGAGTGTATAATGGGCGGAGTGCATAACGGGTGGGGTGTATAACGGGCGGAGTGTATAACGGGCTGAGTGTATAACGGGTGGGGTGTATAACGGGTGGAGTGTATAACGGGCGGAGTGTATAACGGTCGGAGTGTATAACGGTCGGAGTGTATAACGGGCTGAGTGTATAACGGGCGGGGTGTATAACGGTCGGAGTGTATAACGGGCTGAGTGTATAACGGGCGGGGTGTATAACGGGCGGAGTGTATAACGGGCGGAGTGTGTAACGGGCGGAGTGTATAACGGGCGGAGTGTATAACGGGCGGAGTGTATAATGGGCGGAGTGTATAACGGTCGGAGTGTATAACGGGCGGAGTGTATAACGGGCGGGGTGTATAACGGGTGGAGTGTATAACGGGCGGAGTGTATAAGCGGCGGGTGTATAACGGGCGGAGTGTATAACGGGCGGAGTGTATAACGGGCGTAGTGTATAACAGTTGGGGTGTAAAACGGGTGGAGTTTATAACGGGCGGAGTGTATAACGGGCGGAGTGTATAACGGGTGGAGTGTATAACGGGTGGGGTGTATAACGGGCTGAGTGTATAAAGGGCGGGGTGTATAACGGGCGGCGTGTATAACGGGCGGAGTGTATAACGGGCGGAGTGTATAACGAGCGGAGTGTATAACGGGCGGAGAGTATAACGAGCGGAGTGTATAACGGGCGGAGTGTATAACGGGAGGAGTGTATATCGGGCGGGGTGTATAACGGGCGGGGTGTATAACGGGCGGAGTGTATAACGGGCTGAGTGTATAACGGGCGGAGTGTTTAACGGGCGGAGTGTATAACGGGCGGAGTGTAGAACGGGCTGAGTGTTTAGCGGGCGGAGTGTATAACGGGCGGAGCGTATAACGGGCGGAGTGTATAACGGGTGGAGTGTATAATGGGCGGGGTGTATAACGGGTGGAGTGTATAACTTGCGGTGTGTATAACGGGCGGAGTGATTAACAGGCGGGGTGTATAACGGGCGGGGTGTAAAAAGGGCGGAGTGTATAATGGGCGGAGTGTATAACGGGCGGAGTGTATAATGGGCGGAGTGTATAACGGGCGGGGTGTATAACGGGCGGAGTGTATAACGGGCGGAGTGTATAACGGGCAGAGTGTATAACGGGCTGAGTGTATAGCGGGCGGAGTGTATAACGGGCGGAGTGTATAACGGGCGGAGTGTATAACGGGCGGGGTGTATAACGGGCGGGGTGTATAACGGGCGGGGTGTATAACGGGCGGGGTGTATACCGGGGGGGTTGTATAACGGGCTGAGTGTATAACGGGCGGAGTGTTAAATGGGCGGAGTGTATAACGGGCAGAGTGTATAACGGGCTGAGTGTATAACGGGTGGGGTGTATAACGGGCGGAGTGTATAAAGGTCGGAGTGTATAACGGGCAGAGTGTTTAACGGGCGGAGTGATTAATGGGCGGAGTGTATAACGGGCAGAGTGTATAACGGGCTGAGTGTATAACGGGTGGAGTGTATAACGGGCGGAGTGTATAACGGTCGGAGTGTATAATGGGCTGAGTGTATAACGGGCGGGGTGTATAACGGTCGGAGTGTATAACGGGCTGAGTGTATAACGGGCGGGGTGTATAACGGGCGGAGTGTATAACGGGCGGAGTGTACAACGGGCGGAATGTATAATGGGCGGAGTGTATAACGGGCGGAGTGTATAACAGGCGGAGTGTATAACGGTCGGAGTGTATAACGGGCGGAGTGTATAACGGGCGGGGTGTATAACGGGCGGAGTGTATAACGGGCGGAGTGTATAAGCGGCGGGTGTATAACGGGCGGAGTGTATAACGGGCGGAGTGTATAACGGGCGTAGTGTATAACAGTTGGGGTGTAAAACGGGTGGAGTGTATAATGGGCGGAGTGTATAACGGGCGGAGTGTATAACGGGCGGAGTGTATAACGGGCGGAGTGTATAACGGGTGGGGTGTATAACGTGCTGAGTGTATAAAGGGCGGAGTGCATAACGGGTGGCGTGTATAACGGGCAGAGTGTATAACAGGCAGAGTGTATAACGGGCGGAGTGTATAACGAGCGGAGTGTATAACGGGCGGAGTGTATAACGGGTGGAGTGTATAACGGGCGGAGTGTATAACGGGAGGAGTGTATATCGGGCGGGGTGTATAACGGGCGGGTATAACGGTCGGAGTGTATAACGGGCTGAGTGTATAACGGGCGGTGTGTATAACGGGCGGAGTGTATAACGGGCGGAGTGTACAACGGGCGGAGTGTATAACGGGCGGAGTGTATAACGGGCGGAGTGTATAACGGGCGGAGTGTATAACGGTCGGAGTGTATAACGGGCGGAGTGTATAACGGGCAGGGTGTATAACGGGCGGAGTGTATAACGGGCGGAGTGTATAAGCGGCGGGTGTATAACGGGCGCAGTGTATAACGGGCGGAGTGTATAACGGGCGTAGTGTATAACAGTTGGGGTGTAAAACGGGTGGAGTGTATAATGGGCGGAGTGTATAACGGGCGGAGTGTATAACGGGCGGAGTGTATAACGGGCGGAGTGTATAACGGGTGGGGTGTATAACGGGCTGAGTGTATAAAGGGCGGAGTGCATAACGGGCGGCGTGTATAACGGGCAGAGTGTATAACGGGCGGAGTGTATAACGAGCGGAGTGTATAACGGGCGGAGTGTATAATGGGTGGAGTGTATAACGGGCGGAGTGTATAACGGGAGGAGTGTATATCGGGCGGGGTGTATAACGGGCGGGGTGTATAACGGGCGGAGTGTATAACGGGCGGGGTGTATAACGGGCGGAGTGTATAACGGGCGGAGTGTTTAACGGGCGGTGTGTATAATGGGCGGAGTGTAGAACGGGCTGAGTGTTTAGCGGGCGGAGTGTATAACGGGCGGAGCGTATAACGGGCGGAGTGTAAAACGGGTGGAGTGTATAATGGGCGGGGTGTATAACGGGTGGAGTGTATAACTTGCGGTGTGTATAACGGGCGGAGTGATTAACAGGCGGGGTGTATAACGGGCGGGGTGTATAAAGGGCGGAGTGTATAACGGGGGAGTGTATAACGGGCTGAGTGTATAATGGGCGGGGTGTATAACGGGCGGAGTGTATTACGGGCGGAGTGTATAAAGGGCGGAGTGTATAACGGGCGGAGTGTATAACGGGCGGAGTGTATAACGGCCGGAGTGTATAACGGGCAGAGTGTATAACGGGCGGGGTGTATAACGGGCGGGGTGTATAACGGGCGGAGTGTATAACGGGTGGGGTGTATAACGGGCTGACTGTATAAAGGGCGGAGTGTATAACGGGCGGCGTGTTTAACGGGCGGAGTGTATAACGGGCGGAGTGTATAACGAGCGGAGTGTATAACGTGCGGAGTGTATAACGGGCAGAGTGTATAACGGGCGGAGTGTATAACGGCCGGAGTGTATAACGGGCAGAGTGTATAACGGGCGGGGTGTATAAAGGGCGGGGTGTATAACGGGCGGAGTGTATAATGGGTGGGGTGTATAACGGGCTGACTGTATAAAGGGCGGAGTGTATAACGGGCGGCGTGTATAACGGGCGGAGTGTATAACGGGCGGAGTGTATAACGAGCGGAGTGTATAACGTGCGGAGTGTATAACGGGCAGAGTGTATAACGGGCGGAGTGTATAACGGGTGGAGTGTGCGGAGTGTATAACGGGCGGAGTGTATAACGGGCTGAGTGTATAACGGGCTGAGTGTATAACGGGCGGGGTGTATAACGGGCGGAGTGTACAACGGACGGAGTGTACAACGGGCGGAGTGTATAACGTGCGGAGTGTATAACGGGCGGAGTGTATAACGGGCGGAGTGTATAACGGGCGGAGTGTATAATGGTCGGACTGTATAACGGGCGGAGTGTATAACGGGCGAGGTTTTATAACGGGCGGAGTGTATAACGGGCGGAGTGTATAAGCGGCGGGTGTATAACGGGCGGTGTGTATAACGGGCGGAGTGTATAACGGGCGTAGTGTATAACAGTTGGGGTGTAAAACGGGTGGAGTGTATAACGGGCGGAGTGTATAACGGGCGGAGTGTATAACGGGCAGAGTGTATAACGGGTGGGGTGTATAACGGGCGGAGTGTATAACGGGCTGAGTGTATAACGGGTGGGGTGTATAACGGGTGGAGTGTATAACGGGCGGTGTGTATAACGGTCGGAGTGTATAACGGTCGGAGTGTATAACGGGCTGAGTGTATAACGGGCGGGGTGTATAACGGTCGGAGTGTATAACGGGCTGAGTGTATAACGGGCGGAGTGTATAACGGGCGGAGTGTATAACGGGCGGAGTGTATAACGGGCGGAGTGTATAATGGGCGGAGTGTATAACGGGCGGAGTGTATAACGGTCGGAGTGTATAACGGGCGGAGTGTATAACGGGCGGGGTGTATAACGGGCGGAGTGTATAACGGGCGGAGTGTATAAGCGGCGGGTGTATAACGGGCGGAGTGTATAACGGGCGGAGTGTATAACGGGTGTAGTGTATAACAGTTGGGGTGTAAAACGGGTGGAGTGTATAACGGGCGGAGTGTATAACGGGCGGAGTGTATAACGGGCGGAGTGTATAACGGATGGGGTGTATAACGGGCTGAGTGTATAAAGGGCGGAGTGTATAACGGGCGGCGTGTATAACGGGCGGAGTGCATAACGGGCGGAGTGTATAACGAGCGGAGTGTATAACGGGCGGAGTGTATAACGAGCGGAGTGCATAACGGGCGGAGTGTATAACGGGAGGAGTGTATATCGGGCGGGGTGTATAACGGGCGGGGTGTATAACGGGCGGAGTGTATAACGTGCGGAGTGTATAACGGGCGGAGTGTATAACGGGCGGAGTGTATAACGGGCGGAGTGTATAATGGTCGGACTGTATAACGGGCGGAGTGTATAACGGGCGAGGTTTTATAACGGGCGGAGTGTATAATGGTCGGACTGTATAACGGGCGGAGTGTATAACGGGCGGGGTGTATAACGGGCGGAGTGTATAACGGGCGGAGTGTATAAGCGGCGGGTGTATAACGGGCGGAGTGTATAACGGGCGGAGTGTATAACGGGTGTAGTGTATAACAGTTGGGGTGTAAAACGGGTGGAGTGTATAACGGGCGGAGTGTATAACGGGCGGAGTGTATAACGGGCGGAGTGTATAACGGATGGGGTGTATAACGGGCTGAGTGTATAAAGGGCGGAGTGTATAACGGGCGGCGTGTATAACGGGCGGAGTGCATAACGGGCGGAGTGTATAACGAGCGGAGTGTATAACGGGCGGAGTGTATAACGAGCGGAGTGCATAACGGGCGGAGTGTATAACGGGAGGAGTGTATATCGGGCGGGGTGTATAACGGGCGGGGTGTATAACGGGCGGAGTGTATAACGGGCGGAGTGTATAATGGGCGGAGTGTTTAACGGGCGGAGTGTATAACGGGCGGAGTGTAGAACGGGCTGAGTGTTTAGCGGGCGGAGTGTATAACGGGCGGAGCGTATAACGGGCGGAGTGTATAACGGGTGGAGTGTATAATGGGCGGGGTGTATAACGGGTGCAGTGTATAACTTGCGGTGTGTATAACGGGCGGAGTGATTAACAGGCGGGGTGTATAACGGGCGGGGTGTAAAAAGGGCGGAGTGTATAACGGGGGAGTGTATAACGGGCGGAGTGTATAACGGGCGTGGTGTATAACGGGCGGAGTGTATTACGGGCGGAGTGTATAACGGGCGGAGTGTATAACGGGCGGGGTGTATAACGGGCGGAGTGTATAACGGGCGGAGTGTATAACGGGCGGAGTGTATAACGGCCGGAGTGTATAACGGGCGGAGTGTATAACGGGCGAGGTGTATAACGGGCGGTGTGTATAACGGGCGGAGTGTATAACGGGCGGAGTGTATAACGGGCGGAGTGTATAACGGTCGGAGTGTATAACGGGCGGAGTGTGTAACGGGCGGGGTGTATAACGGGCGGAGTGTATAAAGGGCGGAGTGTATAAGCGGCGGGTGTATAACGGGCGGAGTGTATAACGGGCGGAGTGTATAACGGGCGTAGTGTATAACAGTTGGGGAGTAAAACGGGTGGAGTGTATAACGGGCGGAGTGTATAACGGGCGGAGTGTATAACG
This sequence comes from Somniosus microcephalus, assembly GCF_052327205.1. Lineage (NCBI taxonomy): Eukaryota > Metazoa > Chordata > Chondrichthyes > Squaliformes > Somniosidae > Somniosus > Somniosus microcephalus. The sequence continues at coordinate 284,946 of NW_028225326.1, read as the reverse complement.
GGCGGAGTGTATAACGGGTGGGGTGTATAACGGGCTGAGTGTATAAAGGGCGGAGTGTATAACGGGCGGCGTGTATAACGGGCGGAGAGTATAACGGGCGGAGTGTATAACGAGCAGAGTGTATAACGGGCTGAGTGTATAACGGGCGGAGTGTATAATGGGCGGAGTGTATAACGGGCAGAGTGTATAACGGGCGGGGTGTATAACGGGCTGAGTGTATAGCGGGCGGAGTGTATAACGGGCGGAGTGTATAACGGGCGGAGTGTATAACGGGCGGGGTGTATAACGGGCGGGGTGTATAACGGGCGGAGTGTATAACGGGCGGAGTGTATAAGCGGCGGGTGTATAACGGGCGGAGTGTATAACGGGCGGAGTGTATAACGGGTGTAGTGTATAACAGTTGGGGTGTAAAACGGGTGGAGTGTATAACGGGCGGAGTGTATAACGGGCGGAGTGTATAACGGGCGGTGTGTATAATGGGCGGAGTGTATAACGGGCTGAGTGTATAAAGGGCGGAGTGTATAACGGGCGGCGTGTATAACGGGCGGAGTGTATAACGGGCGGAGTGTATAACGAGCGGAGTGTATAACGGGCGGAGTGTATAACGAGCGGAGTGCATAACGGGTGGGGTGTATAACGGGCGGAGTGTATAACGGGCGGAGTGTATAACGGTCGGAGTGTATAACGGTCGGACTGTATAACGGGCTGAGTGTATAACGGGCGGGGTGTATAACGGTCGGAGTGTATAACGGGCTGAGTGTATAACGGGCGGGGTGTATAACGGGAGCAGTGTATAACGGGCGGAGTGTACAACGGGCAGAGTGTATAACGGGCGGAGTGTATAACGGCCGGAGTGTATAACGGGCGGAGTGTATAACGGGCGGAGTGTATAATGTTCGGAGTGTATAACGGGCGGAGTGTATAACGGGCGGGGTTTTATAACGGGCGGAGTGTATAACGGGCGGAGTGTATAAGCGGCGGGTGTATAACGGGCGGTGTGTATAATGGGCGGAGTGTATAACGGGCGTAGTGTATAACAGTTGGGGTGTAAAACGGGTGGAGTGTATAACGGGCGGAGTGTATAACGGGCGGAGTGTATAATGGGCGAAGTGTATAACGGGTGGGGTGTATAACGGGCGGAGTGTATAACGGGCTGAGTGTATAACGGGTGGGGTGTATAACGGGTGGAGTGTATAACGGGCGGAGTGTATAACGGTCGGAGTGTATAACGGTCGAAGTGTATAACGGGCTGAGTGTATAACGGGCGGGGTGTATAACGGTCGGAGTGTATAACGGGCTGAGTGTATAACGGGCGGGGTGTATAACGGGCGGAGTGTATAACGGGCGGAGTGTATAACGGGCGGAGTGTATAACGGGCGGAGTGTATAATGGGCGGAGTGTGTAACGGGCGGAGTGTATAACGGTCGGAGTGTATAACGGGCGGAGTGTATAACGGGCGGGGTGTATTACGGGCGGAGTGTATAACGGGCGGAGTGTATAAGCGGCGGGTGTATAACGGGCGGAGTGTATAACGGGCGGAGTGTATAACGGGCGTAGTGTATAACAGTTGGGGTGTAAAACGGGTGGAGTGTATAACGGGCGGAGTGTATAACGGGCGGAGTGTATAACGGGCGGAGTGTATAACGGGTGGGGTGTATAACGGGCTGAGTGTATAAAGGGCGGAGTGTATAACGGGCGGCGTGTATAACGGGCGGAGTGTATAACGGGCGGAGTGTATAACGAGCGGAGTGTATAACGGGCGGAGTGTATAACGGGCGGAGTGTATAACGGGAGGAGTGTATATCGGGCGGGGTGTATAACGGGCGGGGTGTATAACGGGCGGAGTGTATAACGGGCGGTGTGTATAACGGGCGGAGTGTTTAACGGGCGGAGTGTAGAACGGGCTGAGTGTTTAGCGGGCGGAGTGTATAACGGGCGGAGCGTATAACGGGCGGAGTGTATAACGGGTGGAGTGTATAATGGGCGGGGTGTATAACGGGTGGAGTGTATAACTTGCGGTGTGTATAACGGGCGGAGTGATTAACAGGCGGGGTGTATAACGGGCGGGGTGTAAAAAGGGCGGAGTGTATAACGGGGGAGTGTATAACGGGCGGAGTGTATAACGGGCGGGGTGTATAACGGGCGGAGTGTATTACGGGCGGAGTGTATAACGGGCGGAGTGTATAACGGGCGGGGTGTATAACGGGCGGAGTGTATAATGGGCGGAGTGTATAACGGGCGGAGTGTATAACGGCCGGAGTGTATAACGGGCGGAGTGTATAACGGGCGGGGTGTATAACGGGCGGTGTGTATAACGGGCGGAGTGTATAACGGGCGGAGTGTATAACGGGCTGAGTGTATAGCGGGCGGAGTGTATAACGGGCAGAGTGTATAACGGGCGGAGTGTATAACGGGCGGAGTGTAGAACGGGCGGAGTGTATAACGGGCGGGGTGTATAACGGGCGGAGTGTATAACGGGCGCTGTGCATAACGGGCGGAGTGTATAACGGGCGGAGTGTATAACGGGCTGGGTGTACAATGGGCGGAGTGTATAACGGGCGGAGTGTATAACGGGCGGAGTGTATAACGGGCGGGGTGTATAACGGGCGGAGTGTATAACGGGCGGAGTGTATAACGGGCAGAGTGTATAACGGGCTGAGTGTATAGCGGGCGGAGTGTATAACGGGCGGAGTGTATAACGGGCGGAGTGTATAACGGGCGGGGTGTATAACGGGCGGGGTGTATAACGGGCGGGGTGTATAACGGGCGGAGTGTATAACGGGCAGAGTGTATAACGGGCTGAGTGTATAACGGGTGGGGTGTATAACGGGTGGAGTGCATAACGGGCGGAGTGCATAACGGGCGGAGTGTATAACGGTCGGAGTGTATAACGGGCTGAGTGTATAACGGGCGGAGTGTATAACGGGCGGAGTGTATAACGGGTGGGGTGTATAACGGGCTGAGTGTATAAAGGGCAGAGTGCTTAACGGGCGGCGTGTATAACGGGCAGAGTGTATAACGGGCGGAGTGTATAACGAGCGGAGTGTATAACGGGCGGAGTGTATAACGGGCGGAGTGTATAACGGGCGGAGTGTATAACGGGAGGAGTGTATATCGGGCGGGGTGTATAACGGGCGGGGTGTATAACGGGCGGAGTGTATAACGGGCGGGGTGTATAACGGGCGGAGTGTATAACGGGCGGAGTGTTTAACGGGCGGTGTGTTTAACGGGCGGAGTGTAGAACGGGCTGAGTGTTTAGCGGGCGGAGTGTATAACGGGCGGAGCGTATAACGGGCGGAGTGTATAACGGGTGGAGTGTATAATGGGCGGGGTGTATAACGGGTGGAGTGTATAACTTGCGGTGTGTATAACGGGCGGAGTGATTAACAGGCGGGGTGTATAACGGGCGGGGTGTATAAAGGGCGGAGTGTATAATGGGGGAGTGTATAACGGGCGGAGTGTATAATGGGTGGGGTGTATAACGGGCGGAGTGTATTATGGGCGGAGTGTATAAAGGGCGGAGTGTATAACGGGCGGAGTGTATAACGGGCGGGGTGTATAACGGGCGGAGTGTATAACGGGCGGAGTGTATAACGGGCGGAGTGTATAACGGCCGGAGTGTATAATGGGCGGAGTGTATAACGGGCGGGGTGTATAACGGGCGGGATGTATAACGGGCAGAGTGTATAACGGGTGGGGTGTATAACGGGCTGACTGTATAAAGGGCGGAGTGTATAACGGGCGGCGTGTATAACGAGCGGAGTGTATAACGGGCGGAGTGTATAACGAGCGGAGTGTATAACGTGCAGAGTGTATAACGGGCGGAGTGTATAACGGGCGGAGTGTATAACGGGCGGAGTGTGCGGAGTGTATAACGGGCGGTGTGTATAACGGGCTGAGTGTATAGCGGGCGGAGTGTATAACGGGCGGTGTGTATAACGGGCGGGGTGTATAACGGGCGGAGTGTATAACGGGCGGTGTGTATAACGGGCGGAGTGTATAACGGGCGGAGTGTATAACGGGTGGAGTGTATAACGGGCGCAGTGTATAACGGGCGGAGTGTATAACGGGCAGAGTGTATAACGGGCGGGGTGTATAACGGGCGGGGTGTATAACGGGCGGGGTGTATAACGGGCGGAGTGTATAATGGGCGGTGTGCATAACGGGCGGAGTGTATAACGGGCGGAGTGTATAACGGGCTGAGTGTATAATGGGCGGAGTGTATAACGGGCGGAGTGTATAACGGGCGGAGTGTATAACGGGCGGAGTGTATAACGGGCGGGGTGTATAACGGGCGGAGTGTATAACGGGCAGAGTGTATAACGGGCAGAGTGTATAACGGGCTGAGTGTATAGCGGGCGGAGTGTATAATGGGCGGAGTGTATAACGGGCGGAGTGTATAACGGGCGGAGTGTATAACGGGCGGGGTTTATAACGGGCGGGGTGTATACCGGGGGAGTTGTATAACGGGCTGAGTGTATAACGGGCGGAGTGTATAACGGGCGGAGTGTATAACGGGCAGAGTGCATAACGGGCTGAGTTTATAACGGGTGGGGTGTATAACGGGTGGAGTGTATAACGGGCGGAGTGTATAACGGTCGGAGTGTATAACGGGCTGAGTGTATAACGGGCGGGGTGTATAACGGTCGGAGTGTATAACGGGCTGAGTGTATAACGGGCGGGGTGTATAACGGGCGGAGTGTATAACGGGCGGAGTGTATAACGGGCTGAGTGTATAACGGGCGGGGTGTATAACGGGCGGAGTGTATAACGGGCGGAGTGTATAACGGGCGGAGTGTATAACGGGCGGAGTGTATAATGGGCGGAGTGTATAACGGGCGGAGTGTATAACGGTCGGAGTGTATAACGGGCGGAGTGTATAACGGGCGGGGTGTATAACGGGCGGAGTGTATAACGGGCGGAGTGTATAAGCGGCGGGTGTATAACGGGCGGAGTGTATAACGGGCGGAGTGTATAACGGGCGTAGTGTATAACAGTTGGGGTGTAAAACGGGCGGAGTGTATAACGGGCGGAGTGTATAACGGGCGGAGTGTATAACGGGCGGAGTGTATAACGGGTGGGGTGTATAACGGGCTGAGTGTATAAAGGGCGGAGTGTATAACGGGCGGCGTGTATAACGGGCGGAGTGTATAACGGGCGGAGTGTATAACGAGCGGAGTGTATAACGGGCGGAGTGTATAACGGGCGGAGTGTATAACGGGAGGAGTGTATATCGGGCGGGGTGTATAACGGGCGGGGTGTATAACGGGCGGAGTGTATAACGGGCGGTGTGTATAACGGGCGGAGTGTTTAACGGGCGGAGTGTAGAACGGGCTGAGTGTTTAGCGGGCGGAGTGTATAACGGGCGGAGCGTATAACGGGCGGAGTGTATAACGGGTGGAGTGTATAATGGGCGGGGTGTATAACGGGTGGAGTGTATAACTTGCGGTGTGTATAACGGGCGGAGTGATTAACAGGCGGGGTGTATAACGGGCGGGGTTTAAAAAGGGCGGAGTGTATAACGGGGGAGTGTATAACGGGCTGAGTGTATAACGGGCGGTGTGTATAACGGGCGGAGTGTTTAACGGGCGGAGTGTAGAACGGGCTGAGTGTTTAGTGGGCGGAGTGTATAACGGGCGGAGTGTATAACGGGCGGAGTGTATAATGTTCGGAGTGTATAACGGGCGGAGTGTATAACGGGCGGGGTTTTATAACGGGCGGAGTGTATAACGGGCGGAGTGTATAAGCGGCGGGTGTATAACGGGCGGTGTGTATAATGGGCGGAGTGTATAACGGGCGTAGTGTATAACAGTTGGGGTGTAAAACGGGTGGAGTGTATAACGGGCGGAGTGTATAACGGGCGGAGTGTATAATGGGCGGAGTGTATAACGGGTGGGGTGTATAACGGGCGGAGTGTATAACGGGCTGAGTGTATAACGGGTGGGGTGTATAACGGGTGGAGTGTATAACGGGCGGAGTGTATAACGGTCGGAGTGTATAACGGTCGAAGTGTATAACGGGCTGAGTGTATAACGGGCGGGGTGTATAACGGTCGGAGTGTATAACGGGCTGAGTGTATAACGGGCGGGGTGTATAACGGGCGGTGTGTATAACGGGCGGAGTGTATAACGGGCGGAGTGTATAACGGGCGGAGTGTATAATGGGCGGAGTGTATAACGGGCGGAGTGTATAACGGTCGGAGTGTATAACGGGCGGAGTGTATAACGGGCGGGGTGTATTACGGGCGGAGTGTATAACGGGCGGAGTGTATAAGCGGCGGGTGTATAACGGGCGGAGTGTATAACGGGCGGAGTGTATAACGGGCGTAGTGTATAACAGTTGGGGTGTAAAACGGGTGGAGTGTATAACGGGCGGAGTGTATAACGGGCGGAGTGTATAACGGGCGGAGTGTATAACGGGTGGGGTGTATAACGGGCTGAGTGTATAAAGGGCGGAGTGTATAACGGGCGGCGTGTATAACGGGCGGAGTGTATAACGGGCGGAGTGTATAACGAGCGGAGTGTATAACGGGCAGAGTGTATAACGGGCGGAGTGTATAACGGGAGGAGTGTATATCGGGCGGGGTGTATAACGGGCGGGGTGTATAACGGGCGGAGTGTATAACGGGCGGTGTGTATAACGGGCGGAGTGTTTAACGGGCGGAGTGTAGAACGGGCTGAGTGTTTAGCGGGCGGAGTGTATAACGGGCGGAGCGTATAACGGGCGGAGTGTATACCGGGTGGAGTGTATAATGGGCGGGGTGTATAACGGGCAGAGTGTATAACGGGCTGAGTGTATAGCGGGCGGAGTGTATAATGGGCGGAGTGTATAACGGGCGGAGTGTATAACGGGCGGAGTGTATAACGGGCGGGGTTTATAACGGGCGGGGTGTATACCGGGGGAGTTGTATAACGGGCTGAGTGTATAACGGGCGGAGTGTATAATGGGCGGAGTGTATAACGGGCAGAGTGCATAACGGGCTGAGTTTATAACGGGTGGGGTGTATAACGGGTGGAGTGTATAACGGGCGGAGTGTATAACGGTCGGAGTGTATAACGGGCTGAGTGTATAACGGGCGGGGTGTATAACGGTCGGAGTGTATAACGGGCTGAGTGTATAACGGGCGGGGTGTATAACGGGCGGAGTGTATAACGGGCGGAGTGTATAACGGGCTGAGTGTATAACGGGCGGGGTGTATAACGGGCGGAGTGTATAACGGGCGGAGTGTATAACGGGCGGAGTGTATAACGGGCGGAGTGTATAATGGGCGGAGTGTATAACGGGCGGAGTGTATAACGGTCGGAGTGTATAACGGGCGGAGTGTATAACGGGCGGGGTGTATAACGGGCGGAGTGTATAACGGGCGGAGTGTATAAGCGGCGGGTGTATAACGGGCGGAGTGTATAACGGGCGGAGTGTATAACGGGCGTAGTGTATAACAGTTGGGGTGTAAAACGGGTGGAGTGTATAACGGGCGGAGTGTATAACGGGCGGAGTGTATAACGGGCGGAGTGTATAACGGGTGGGGTGTATAACGGGCTGAGTGTATAAAGGGCGGAGTGTATAACGGGCGGCGTGTATAACGGGCGGAGTGTATAACGGGCGGAGTGTATAACGAGCGGAGTGTATAACGGGCGGAGTGTATAACGGGCGGAGTGTATAACGGGAGGAGTGTATATCGGGCGGGGTGTATAACGGGCGGGGTGTATAACGGGCGGAGTGTATAACGGGCGGTGTGTATAACGGGCGGAGTGTTTAACGGGCGGAGTGTAGAACGGGCTGAGTGTTTAGCGGGCGGAGTGTATAACGGGCGGAGCGTATAACGGGCGGAGTGTATAACGGGTGGAGTGTATAATGGGCGGGGTGTATAACGGGTGGAGTGTATAACTTGCGGTGTGTATAACGGGCGGAGTGATTAACAGGCGGGGTGTATAACGGGCGGGGTTTAAAAAGGGCGGAGTGTATAACGGGGGAGTGTATAACGGGCTGAGTGTATAACGGGCGGTGTGTATAACGGGCGGAGTGTTTAACGGGCGGAGTGTAGAACGGGCTGAGTGTTTAGCGGGCGGAGTGTATAACGGGCGGAGTGTATAACGGGCGGAGTGTATAATGTTCGGAGTGTATAACGGGCGGAGTGTATAACGGGCGGGGTTTTATAACGGGCGGAGTGTATAACGGGCGGAGTGTATAAGCGGCGGGTGTATAACGGGCGGTGTGTATAATGGGCGGAGTGTATAACGGGCGTAGTGTATAACAGTTGGGGTGTAAAACGGGTGGAGTGTATAACGGGCGGAGTGTATAACGGGCGGAGTGTATAATGGGCGGAGTGTATAACGGGTGGGGTGTATAACGGGCGGAGTGTATAACGGGCTGAGTGTATAACGGGTGGGGTGTATAACGGGTGGAGTGTATAACGGGCGGAGTGTATAACGGTCGGAGTGTATAACGGTCGAAGTGTATAACGGGCTGAGTGTATAACGGGCGGGGTGTATAACGGTCGGAGTGTATAACGGGCTGAGTGTATAACGGGCGGGGTGTATAACGGGCGGAGTGTATAACGGGCGGAGTGTATAACGGGCGGAGTGTATAACGGGCGGAGTGTATAATGGGCGGAGTGTATAACGGGCGGAGTGTATAACGGTCGGAGTGTATAACGGGCGGAGTGTATAACGGGCGGGGTGTATTACGGGCGGAGTGTATAACGGGCGGAGTGTATAAGCGGCGGGTGTATAACGGGCGGAGTGTATAACGGGCGGAGTGTATAACGGGCGTAGTGTATAACAGTTGGGGTGTAAAACGGGTGGAGTGTATAACGGGCGGAGTGTATAACGGGCGGAGTGTATAACGGGCGGAGTGTATAACGGGTGGGGTGTATAACGGGCTGAGTGTATAAAGGGCGGAGTGTATAACGGGCGGCGTGTATAACGGGCGGAGTGTATAACGGGCGGAGTGTATAACGAGCGGAGTGTATAACGGGCGGAGTGTATAACGGGCGGAGTGTATAACGGGAGGAGTGTATATCGGGCGGGGTGTATAACGGGCGGGGTGTATAACGGGCGGAGTGTATAACGGGCGGTGTGTATAACGGGCGGAGTGTTTAACGGGCGGAGTGTAGAACGGGCTGAGTGTTTAGCGGGCGGAGTGTATAACGGGCGGAGCGTATAACGGGCGGAGTGTATACCGGGTGGAGTGTATAATGGGCGGGGTGTATAACGGGTGGAGTGTATAACTTGCGGTGTGTATAACGGGCGGAGTGATTAACAGGCGGGGTGTATAACGGGCGGGGTGTAAAAAGGGCGGAGTGTATAACGGGGGAGTGTATAACGGGCGGAGTGTATAACGGGCGGGGTGTATAACGGGCGGAGTGTATTACGGGCAGAGTGTATAACGGGCGGAGTGTATAACGGGCGGGGTGTATAACGGGCGGAGTGTATAACGGGCGGAGTGTATAACGGGCGGAGTGTATAACGGCCGGAGTGTATAACGGGCGGAGTGTATAACGGGCGGGGTGTATAACGGGCGGTGTGTATAACGGGCGGAGTGTATAACGGGCGGAGTGTATAACGGGCTGAGTGTATAGCGGGCGGAGTGTATAACGGGCAGAGTGTATAACGGGCGGAGTGTATAACGGGCGGAGTGTAGAACGGGCGGAGTGTATAACGGGCGGGGTGTATAACGGGCGGAGTGTATAACGGGCGGTGTGCATAACGGGCGGAGTGTATAACGGGCGGAGTGTATAACGGGCTGAGTGTACAATGGGCGGAGTGTATAACGGGCGGAGTGTATAACGGGCAGAGTGTATAACGGGCTGAGTGTATAGCGGGCGGAGTGTATAACGGGCGGAGTGTATAACGGGCGGAGTGTATAACGGGCGGGGTGTATAACGGGCGGGGTGTATAACGGGCGGGGTGTATAACGGGCGGAGTGTATAACGGGCAGAGTGTATAACGGGCTGAGTGTATAACGGGTGGGGTGTATAACGGGTGGAGTGCATAACGGGCGGAGTGCATAACGGGCGGAGTGTATAACGGTCGGAGTGTATAACGGGCTGAGTGTATAACGGGCGGAGTGTATAACGGGCGGAGTGTATAACGGGTGGGGTGTATAACGGGCTGAGTGTATAAAGGGCAGAGTGCTTAACGGGCGGCGTGTATAACGGGCAGAGTGTATAACGGGCGGAGTGTATAACGAGCGGAGTGTATAACGGGCGGAGTGTATAACGGGCGGAGTGTATCACGGGCGGAGTGTATAACGGGAGGAGTGTATATCGGGCGGGGTGTATAACGGGCGGGGTGTATAACGGGCGGAGTGTATAACGGGCGGGGTGTATAACGGGCGGAGTGTATAACGGGCGGAGTGTTTAACGGGCGGTGTGTTTAACGGGCGGAGTGTAGAACGGGCTGAGTGTTTAGCGGGCGGAGTGTATAACGGGCGGAGCGTATAACGGGCGGAGTGTATAACGGGTGGAGTGTATAATGGGCGGGGTGTATAACGGGTGGAGTGTATAACTTGCGGTGTGTATAACGGGCGGAGTGATTAACAGGCGGGGTGTATAACGGGCGGGGTGTATAAAGGGTGGAGTGTATAATGGGGGAGTGTATAACGGGCGGAGTGTATAATGGGTGGGGTGTATAACGGGCGGAGTGTATTATGGGCGGAGTGTATAAAGGGCGGAGTGTATAACGGGCGGAGTGTATAACGGGCGGGGTGTATAACGGGCGGAGTGTATAACGGGCGGAGTGTATAACGGGCGGAGTGTATAACGGCCGGAGTGTATAATGGGCGGAGTGTATAACGGGCGGGGTGTATAACGGGCGGGATGTATAACGGGCAGAGTGTATAACGGGTGGGGTGTATAACGGGCTGACTGTATAAAGGGCGGAGTGTATAACGGGCGGCGTGTATAACGAGCGGAGTGTATAACGGGCGGAGTGTATAACGAGCGGAGTGTATAACGTGCAGAGTGTATAACGGGTGGAGTGTATAACGGGCGGAGTGTATAACGGGCGGAGTGTGCGGAGTGTATAACGGGCGGTGTGTATAACGGGCTGATTGTATAGCGGGCGGAGTGTATAACGGGCGGTGTGTATAACGGGCGGGGTGTATAACGGGCGGAGTGTATAACGGGCGGTGTGTATAACGGGCGGAGTGTATAACGGGCGGAGTGTATAACGGGTGGAGTGTATAACGGGCGCAGTGTATAACGGGCGGAGTGTATAACAGGCAGAGTGTATAACGGGCGGGGTGTATAACGGGCGGGGTGTATAACGGGCGGGGTGTATAACGGGCGGAGTGTATAAAGGGCGGTGTGCATAACGGGCGGAGTGTATAACGGGCGGAGTGTATAACGGGCTGAGTGTATAATGGGCGGAGTGTATAACGGGCGGAGTGTATAACGGGCGGAGTGTATAACGGGCGGAGTGTATAACGGGCGGGGTGTATAACGGGCGGAGTGTATAACGGGCAGAGTGTATAACGGGCAGAGTGTATAACGGGCGGTGTGTATAACGGGCGGAGTGTTTAACGGGCGGAGTGTAGAACGGGCTGAGTGTTTAGCGGGCGGAGTGTATAACGGGCGGAGCGTATAACGGGCGGAGTGTATAACGGGTGGAGTGTATAATGGGCGGGGTGTATAACGGGTGGAGTGTATAACTTGCGGTGTGTATAACGGGCGGAGTGATTAACAGGCGGGGTGTATAACGGGCGGGGTTTAAAAAGGGCGGAGTGTATAACGGGGGAGTGTATAACGGGCGGAGTGTATAACGGGCGGGGTGTATAACGGGCGGAGTGTATTACGGGCGGAGTGTATAACGGGCGGAGTGTATAACGGGCGGGGTGTATAACGGGCGGAGTGTATAACGGGCGGAGTGTATAACGGGCGGAGTGTATAACGGCCGGAGTGTATTACGGGCGGAGTGTATAACGGGCGGGGTGTATAACGGGCGGTGTGTATAACGGGCGGAGTGTATAACGGGCGGAGTGTATAACGGGCTGAGTGTATAGCGGGCGGAGTGTATAACGGGCAGAGTGTATAACGGGCGGAGTGTATAACGGGCGGAGTGTAGAACGGGCGGAGTGTATAACGGGCGGGGTGTATAACGGGCGGAGTGTATAACGGGCGGTGTGCATAACGGGCGGAGTGTATAACGGGCGGAGTGTATAACGGGCTGAGTGTACAATGGGCGGAGTGTATAACGGGCGGAGTGTATAACGGGCGGAGTGTATAACGGGCGGGGTGTATAACGGGCGGAGTGTATAACGGGCGGAGTGTATAACGGGCAGAGTGTATAACGGGCTGAGTGTATAGCGGGCGGAGTGTATAACGGGCGGAGTGTATAACGGGCGGAGTGTATAACGGGCGGGGTGTATAACGGGCGGGGTGTATAACGGGCGGGGTGTATAACGGGCGGAGTGTATAACGGGCAGAGTGTATAACGGGCTGAGTGTATAACGGGTGGGGTGTATAACGGGTGGAGTGCATAACGGGCGGAGTGCATAACGGGCGGAGTGTATAACGGTCGGAGTGTATAACGGGCTGAGTGTATAACGGGCGGAGTGTATAACGGGCGGAGTGTATAACGGGTGGGGTGTATAACGGGCTGAGTGTATAAAGGGCAGAGTGCATAACGGGTGGCGTGTATAACGGGCAGAGTGTATAACGGGCGGAGTGTATAACGAGCGGAGTGTATAACGGGCGGAGTGTATAACGGGCGGAGTGTATAACGGGAGGAGTGTATATCGGGCGGGGTGTATAACGGGCGGGGTGTATAACGGGCGGAGTGTATAACGGGCGGGGTGTATAACGGGCGGAGTGTATAACGGGCGGAGTGTTTAACGGGCGGTGTGTATAACGGGCGGAGTGTAGAACGGGCTGAGTGTTTAGCGGGCGGAGTGTATAACGGGCGGAGCGTATAACGGGCGGAGTGTATAACGGGTGGAGTGTATAATGGGCGGGGTGTATAACGGGTGGAGTGTATAACTTGCGGTGTGTATAACGGGCGGAGTGATTAACAGGCGGGGTGTATAACGGGCGGGGTGTATAAAGGGCGGAGTGTATAATGGGGGAGTGTATAACGGGCGGAGTGTATAATGGGTGGGGTGTATAACGGGCGGAGTGTATTATGGGCGGAGTGTATAAAGGGCGGAGTGTATAACGGGCGGAGTGTATAACGGGCGGGGTGTATAACGGGCGGAGTGTATAACGGGCGGAGTGTATAACGGGCGGAGTGTATAACGGCCGGAGTGTATAATGGGCGGAGTGTATAACGGGCGGGGTGTATAACGGGCGGGATGTATAACGGGCAGAGTGTATAACGGGTGGGGTGTATAACGGGCGGAGTGTATAACGGGCGGAGTGTTTAACGGGCGGTGTGTATAACGGGCGGAGTGTAGAACGGGCTGAGTGTTTAGCGGGCGGAGTGTATAACGGGCGGAGCGTATAACGGGCGGAGTGTATAACGGGTGGAGTGTATAATGGGCGGGGTGTATAACGGGTGGAGTGTATAACTTGCGGTGTGTATAACGGGCGGAGTGATTAACAGGCGGGGTTTATAACGGGCGGGGTGTATAAAGGGCGGAGTGTATAATGGGGGAGTGTATAACGGGCGGAGTGTATAATGGGTGGGGTGTATAACGGGCGGAGTGTATTATGGGCGGAGTGTATAAAGGGCGGGGTGTATAACGGGCGGAGTGTATAACGGGCGGGGTGTATAACGGGCGGAGTGTATAACGGGCGGAGTGTATAACGGGCGGAGTGTATAACGGCCGGAGTGTATAATGGGCGGAGTGTATAACGGGCGGGGTGTATAACGGGCGGGATGTATAACGGGCAGAGTGTATAACGGGTGGGGTGTATAACGGGCTGACTGTATAAAGGGCGGAGTGTATAACGGGCGGCGTGTATAACGGGCGGAGTGTATAACGGGCGGAGTGTATAACGAGCGGAGTGTATAACGTGCAGAGTGTATAACGGGCGGAGTGTATAACGGGCGGAGTGTATAACGGGCGGAGTGTGCGGAGTGTATAACGGGCGGTGTGTATAACGGGCTGAGTGTATAGCGGGTGGAGTGTATAACGGGCGGTGTGTATAACGGGCGGGGTGTATAACGGGCGGAGTGTATAACGGGCGGTGTGTATAACGGGCGGAGTGTATAACGGGCGGAGTGTATAACGGGTGGAGTGTATAACGGGCGCAGTGTATAACGGGCGCAGTGTATAACGGGCAGAGTGTATAACGGGCGGGGTGTATAACGGGCGGGGTGTATAACGGGCGGGGTGTATAACGGGCGGAGTGTATAATGGGCGGTGTGCATAACGGGCGGAGTGTATAAAGGGCGGAGTGTATAACGGGCTGAGTGTATAATGGGCGGAGTGTATAACGGGCGGAGTGTATAACGGGCGGAGTGTATAACGGGCGGAGTGTATAACGGGCGGGGTGTATAACGGGCGGAGTGTATAACGGGCAGAGTGTATAACGGGCAGAGTGTATAACGGGCTGAGTGTATAGCGGGCGGAGTGTATAATGGGCGGAGTGTATAACGGGCGGAGTGTATAACGGGCGGAGTGTATAACGGGCGGGGTGTATAACGAGCGGGGTGTATAACGGGCGGGGTTTATAACGGGCGGGGTGTATACCGGGGGGGTTGTATAACGGGCTGAGTGTATAACGGGCGGAGTGTATAATGGGCGGAGTGTATAACGGGCAGAGTGCATAACGGGCTGAGTTTATAACGGGTGGGGTGTATAACGGGTGGAGTGTATAACGGGCGGAGTGTATAACGGTCGGAGTGTATAACGGGCTGAGTGTATAACGGGCGGGGTGTATAACGGTCGGAGTGTATAACGGGCTGAGTGTATAACGGGCGGGGTGTATAACGGGCGGAGTGTATAACGGGCGGAGTGTATAACGGGCTGAGTGTATAACGGGCGGGGTGTATAACGGGCGGAGTGTATAACGGGCGGAGTGTATAACGGGCGGAGTGTATAACGGGCAGAGTGTATAACGGGCGGGGTGTATAACGGGCGGGGTGTATAACGGGCGGGGTTTATAACGGGCGGGGTGTATACCGGGGGGGTTGTATAACGGGCTGAGTGTATAACGGGCGGAGTGTATAATGGGCGGAGTGTATAACGGGCAGAGTGCATAACGGGCTGTGTTTATAACGGGTGGGGTGTATAACGGGTGGAGTGTATAACGGGCGGAGTGTATAACGGTCGGAGTGTATAACGGGCTGAGTGTATAACGGGCGGGGTGTATAACGGTCGGAGTGTATAACGGGCTGAGTGTATAACGGGCGGGGTGTATAACGGGCGGAGTGTATAACGGGCGGAGTGTATAACGGGCTGAGTGTATAACGGGCGGGGTGTATAACGGGCGGAGTGTATAACGGGCGGAGTGTATAACGGGCGGAGTGTATAACGGGCGGAGTGTATAATGGGCGGAGTGTATAACGGGCGGAGTGTATAACGGTCGGAGTGTATAACGGGCGGAGTGTATAACGGGCGGGGTGTATAACGGGCGGAGTGTATAACGGGCGGAGTGTATAAGCGGCGGGTGTATAACGGGCGGAGTGTATAACGGGCGGAGTGTATAACGGGCGTAGTGTATAACAGTTGGGGTGTAAAACGGGTGGAGTGTATAACGGGCGGAGTGTATAACGGGCGGAGTGTATAACGGGCGGAGTGTATAACGGGTGGGGTGTATAACGGGCTGAGTGTATAAAGGGCGGAGTGTATAACGGGCGGCGTGTATAACGGGCGGAGTGTATAATGGGCGGAGTGTATAACGAGCGGAGTGTATAACGGGCGGAGTGTATAACGGGCGGAGTGTATAACGGGAGGAGTGTATATCGGGCGGGGTGTATAACGGGCGGGGTGTATAACGGGCGGAGTGTATAACGGGCGGTGTGTATAACGGGCGGAGTGTTTAACGGGCGGAGTGTAGAACGGGCTGAGTGTTTAGCGGGCGGAGTGTATAACGGGCGGAGCGTATAACGGGCGGAGTGTATAACGGGTGGAGTGTATAATGGGCGGGGTGTATAACGGGTGGAGTGTATAACTTGCGGTGTGTATAATGGGCGGAGTGATTAACAGGCGGGGTGTATAACGGGCGGGGTGTAAAAAGGGCGGAGTGTATAACGGGGGAGTGTATAACGGGCGGAGTGTATAACGGGCGGGGTGTATAATGGGCGGAGTGTATTACGGGCGGAGTGTATAACGGGCGGAGTGTATAACGGGCGGGGTGTATAACGGGCGGAGTGTATAACGGGCGGAGTGTATAACGGGCGGAGTGTATAACGGCCGGAGTGTATAACGGGCGGAGTGTATAACGGGCGGGGTGTATAACGGGCGGTGTGTATAACGGGCGGAGTGTATAACGGGCGGAGTGTATAACGGGCTGAGTGTATAGCGGGCGGAGTGTATAACGGGCAGAGTGTATAACGGGCGGAGTGTATAACGGGCGGAGTGTAGAACGGGCGGAGTGTATAACGGGCGGAGTGTATAACGGGCGGTGTGCATAACGGGCGGAGTGTATAACGGGCGGAGTGTATAACGGGCTGAGTGTACAATGGGCGGAGTGTATAACGGGCGGAGTGTATAACGGGCGGAGTGTATAACGGGCGGGGTGTATAATGGGCGGAGTGTATAACGGGCGGAGTGTATAACGGGCAGAGTGTATAACGGGCTGAGTGTATAGCGGGCGGAGTGTATAACGGGCGGAGTGTATAACGGGCGGAGTGTATAACGGGCGGGGTGTATAACGGGCGGGGTGTATAACGGGCGGGGTGTATAACGGGCGGAGTGTATAACGGGCAGAGTGTATAACGGGCTGAGTGTATAACGGGTGGGGTGTATAACGGGTGGAGTGCATAACGGGCGGAGTGCATAACGGGCGGAGTGTATAACGGTCGGAGTGTATAACGGGCTGAGTGTATAACGGGCGGAGTGTATAACGGGCGGAGTGTATAACGGGTGGGGTGTATAACGGGCTGAGTGTATAAAGGGCAGAGTGCATAACGGGTGGCGTGTATAACGGGCAGAGTGTATAACGGGCGGAGTGTATAACGAGCGGAGTGTATAACGGGCGGAGTGTATAACGGGCGGAGTGTATAACGGGCGGAGTGTATAACGGGAGGAGTGTATATCGGGCGGGGTGTATAACGGGCGGGGTGTATAACGGGCGGAGTGTATAACGGGCGGGGTGTATAACGGGCGGAGTGTATAACGGGCGGAGTGTTTAACGGGCGGTGTGTATAACGGGCGGAGTGTAGAACGGGCTGAGTGTTTAGCGGGCGGAGTGTATAACGGGCGGAGCGTATAACGGGCGGAGTGTATAACGGGTGGAGTGTATAATGGGCGGGGTGTATAACGGGTGGAGTGTATAACTTGCGGTGTGTATAACGGGCGGAGTGATTAACAGGCGGGGTGTATAACGGGCGGGGTGTAAAAAGGGCGGAGTTTATAACGGGGGAGTGTATAACGGGCGGAGTGTATAACGGGCGGGGTGTATAACGGGCGGAGTGTATTACGGGCGGAGTGTATAACGGGCGGAGTGTATAACGGGCGGGGTGTATAACGGGCGGAGTGTATAACGGGCGGAGTGTATAACGGGCGGAGTGTATAACGGCCGGAGTGTATAACGGGCGGAGTGTATAACGGGCGGGGTGTATAACGGGCGGTGTGTATAACGGGCGGAGTGTATAAAGTGCGGAGTGTATAACGGGCTGAGTGTATAGCGGGCGGAGTGTATAACGGGCAGAGTGTATAACGGGCGGAGTGTATAACGGGCGGAGTGTAGAACGGGCGGAGTGTATAACGGGCGGGGTGTATAACGGGCGGAGTGTATAACGGGCGGTGTGCATAACGGGCGGAGTGTATAACGGGCGGAGTGTATAACGGGCTGAGTGTACAATGGGCGGAGTGTATAACGGGCGGAGTGTATAACGGGCGGAGTGTATAACGGGCGGGGTGTATAACGGGCGGAGTGTATAACAGGCGGAGTGTATAACGGGCAGAGTGTATAACGGGCTGAGTGTATAGCGGGCGGAGTGTATAACGGGCGGAGTGTATAACGGGCGGAGTGTATAACGGGCGGGGTGTATAACGGGCGGGGTGTATAACGGGCGGGGTGTATAACGGGCGGAGTGTATAACGGGCAGAGTGTATAACGGGCTGAGTGTATAACGGGTGGGGTGTATAACGGGTGGAGTGCATAACGGACGGAGTGCATAACGGGCGGAGTGTATAACGGTCGGAGTGTATAACGGGCTGAGTGTATAACGGGCGGAGTGTATAACGGGCGGAGTGTATAACGGGTGGGGTGTATAACGGGCTGAGTGTATAAAGGGCAGAGTGCATAACGGGCGGCGTGTATAACGGGCAGAGTGTATAACGGGCGGAGTGTATAACGAGCGGAGTGTATAACGGGCAGAGTGTATAACGGGCGGAGTGTATAACGAGCGGAGTGTATAACGGGCGGAGTGTATAACGGGCGGAGTGTATAACGGGCGGAGTGTATAACGGGAGGAGTGTATATCGGGCGGGGTGTATAACGGGCGGGGTGTATAACGGGCGGAGTGTATAACGGGCGGGGTGTATAACGGGCGGAGTGTATAACGGGCGGAGTGTTTAACGGGCGGTGTGTATAACGGGCGGAGTGTAGAACGGGCTGAGTGTTTAGCGGGCGGAGTGTATAACGGGCGGAGCGTATAACGGGCGGAGTGTATAACGGGTGGAGTGTATAATGGGCGGGGTGTATAACGGGTGGAGTGTATAACTTGCGGTGTGTATAACGGGCGGAGTGATTAACAGGCGGGGTGTATAACGGGCGGGGTGTATAAAGGGCGGAGTGTATAATGGGGGAGTGTATAACGGGCGGAGTGTATAATGGGTGGGGTGTATAACGGGCGGAGTGTATTATGGGCGGAGTGTATAAAGGGCGGAGTGTATAACGGGCGGAGTGTATAACGGGCGGGGTGTATAACGGGCGGAGTGTATAACGGGCGGGGTGTATAAAGGGCGGAGTGTATAATGGGGGAGTGTATAACGGGCGGAGTGTATAATGGGTGGGGTGTATAACGGGCGGAGTGTATTATGGGCGGAGTGTATAAAGGGCGGAGTGTATAACGGGCGGAGTGTATAACGGGCGGGGTGTATAACGGGCGGAGTGTATAACGGGCGGAGTGTATAACGGCCGGAGTGTATAATGGGCGGAGTGTATAACGGGCGGGGTGTATTATGGGCGGAGTGTATAACGGGCGGAGTGTATAACGGCCGGAGTGTATAATGGGCGGAGTGTATAACGGGCGGGGTGTATAACGGGCGGGATGTATAACGGGCAGAGTGTATAACGGGTGGGGTGTATAACGGGCTGACTGTATAAAGGGCGGAGTGTATAACGGGCGGCGTGTATAACGGGCGGAGTGTATAACGGGCGGAGTGTATAACGAGCGGAGTGTATAACGTGCAGAGTGTATAACGGGCGGAGTGTATAACGGGCGGAGTGTGCGGAGTGTATAACGGGCGGTGTGTATAACGGGCTGAGTGTATAGCGGGCGGTGTGTATAACGGGCGGTGTGTATAACGGGCGGGGTGTATAACGGGCGGAGTGTATAACGGGCGGTGTGTATAACGGGCGGAGTGTATAACGGGCGGAGTGTATAACGGGTGGAGTGTATAACGGGCGCAGTGTATAACGGGCGCAGTGTATAACGGGCAGAGTGTATAACGGGCGGGGTGTATAACGGGCGGGGTGTATAACGGGCGGAGTGTATAATGGGCGGTGTGCATAACGGGCGGAGTGTATAACGGGCGGAGTGTATAACGGGCTGAGTGTATAACGGGCGGAGTGTATAACGGGCGGAGTGTATAACGGGCGGAGTGTATAACGGGCGGAGTGTATAACGGGCGGGGTGTATAACGGGCGGAGTGTATAACGGGCAGAGTGTATAACGGGCAGAGTGTATAACGGGCTGAGTGTATAGCGGGCGGAGTGTATAATGGGCGGAGTGTATAACGGGCGGAGTGTATAACGGGCGGAGTGTATAACGGGCGGGGTGTATAACGGGCGGGGTGTATAACGGGCGGGGTTTATAACGGGCGGGGTGTATACCGGGGGGGTTGTATAACGGGCTGAGTGTATAACGGGCGGAGTGTATAATGGGCGGAGTGTATAACGGGCAGAGTGCATAACGGGCTGAGTTTATAACGGGTGGGGTGTATAACGGGTGGAGTGTATAACGGGCGGAGTGTATAACGGTCGGAGTGTATAACGGGCTGAGTGTATAACGGGCGGGGTGTATAACGGTCGGAGTGTATAACGGGCTGAGTGTATAACGGGCGGGGTGTATAACGGGCGGAGTGTATAACGGGCGGAGTGTATAACGGGCTGAGTGTATAACGGGCGGGGTGTATAACGGGCGGAGTGTATAACGGGCGGAGTGTATAACGGGCGGAGTGTATAACGGGCGGAGTGTATAATGGGCGGAGTGTATAACGGGCGGAGTGTATAACGGTCGGAGTGTATAACGGGCGGAGTGTATAACGGGCGGGGTGTATAACGGGCGGAGTGTATAACGGGCGGAGTGTATAAGCGGCGGGTGTATAACGGGCGGAGTGTATAACGGGCGGAGTGTATAACGGGCGGAGTGTATAACGGGTGGGGTGTATAACGGGCTGAGTGTATAAAGGGCGGAGTGTATAACGGGCGGCGTGTATAACGGGCGGAGTGTATAACGGGCGGAGTGTATAACGAGCGGAGTGTATAACGGGCGGAGTGTATAACGGGCGGAGTGTATAACGGGAGGAGTGTATATCGGGCGGGGTGTATAACGGGCGGGGTGTATAACGGGCGGAGTGTATAACGGGCGGTGTGTATAACGGGCGGAGTGTTTAACGGGCGGAGTGTAGAACGGGCTGAGTGTTTAGCGGGCGGAGTGTATAACGGGCGGAGCGTATAACGGGCGGAGTGTATAACGGGTGGAGTGTATAATGGGCGGGGTGTATAACGGGTGGAGTGTATAACTTGCGGTGTGTATAACGGGCGGAGTGATTAACAGGCGGGGTGTATAACGGGCGGGGTGTAAAAAGGGCGGAGTGTATAACGGGGGAGTGTATAACGGGCGGAGTGTATAACGGGCGGGGTGTATAACGGGCGGAGTGTATTACGGGCGGAGTGTATAACGGGCGGAGTGTATAACGGGCGGGGTGTATAACGGGCGGAGTGTATAACGGGCGGAGTGTATAACGGGCGGAGTGTATAACGGCCGGAGTGTATAACGGGCGGAGTGTATAACGGGCGGGGTGTATAACGGGCGGTGTGTATAACGGGCGGAGTGTATAACGGGCGGAGTGTATAACGGGCTGAGTGTATAGCGGGCGGAGTGTATAACGGGCAGAGTGTATAACGGGCGGAGTGTATAACGGGCGGAGTGTAGAACGGGCGGAGTGTATAACGGGCGGGGTGTATAACGGGCGGAGTGTATAACGGGCGGTGTGCATAACGGGCGGAGTGTATAACGGGCGGAGTGTATAACGGGCTGAGTGTACAATGGGCGGAGTGTATAACGGGCGGAGTGTATAACGGGCGGAGTGTATAACGGGCGGGGTGTATAACGGGCGGAGTGTATAACGGGCGGAGTGTATAACGGGCAGAGTGTATAACGGGCTGAGTGTATAGCGGGCGGAGTGTATAACGGGCGGAGTGTATAACGGGCGGAGTGTATAACGGGCGGGGTGTATAACGGGCGGGGTGTATAACGGGCGGGGTGTATAACGGGCGGAGTGTATAACGGGCAGAGTGTATAACGGGCTGAGTGTATAACGGGTGGGGTGTATAACGGGTGGAGTGCATAACGGGCGGAGTGCATAACGGGCGGAGTGTATAACGGTCGGAGTGTATAACGGGCTGAGTGTATAACGGGCGGAGTGTATAACGGGCGGAGTGTATAACGGGTGGGGTGTATAACGGGCTGAGTGTATAAAGGGCAGAGTGCATAATGGGTGGCGTGTATAACGGGCAGAGTGTATAACGGGCGGAGTGTATAACGAGCGGAGTGTATAACGGGCGGAGTGTATAACGGGCGGAGTGTATAACGGGCGGAGTGTATAACGGGAGGAGTGTATATCGGGCGGGGTGTATAACGGGCGGGGTGTATAACGGGCGGAGTGTATAACGGGCGGGGTGTATAACGGGCGGAGTGTATAACGGGCGGAGTGTTTAACGGGCGGTGTGTATAACGGGCGGAGTGTAGAACGGGCTGAGTGTTTAGCGGGCGGAGTGTATAACGGGCGGAGCGTATAACGGGCGGAGTGTATAACGGGTGGAGTGTATAATGGGCGGGGTGTATAACGGGTGGAGTGTATAACTTGCGGTGTGTATAACGGGCGGAGTGATTAACAGGCGGGGTGTATAACGGGCGGGGTTTATAAAGGGCGGAGTGTATAATGGGGGAGTGTATAACGGGCGGAGTGTATAATGGGTGGGGTGTATAACGGGCGGAGTGTATTATGGGCGGAGTGTATAAAGGGCGGAGTGTATAACGGGCGGAGTGTATAACGGGCGGGGTGTATAACGGGCGGAGTGTATAACGGGCGGAGTGTATAACGGCCGGAGTGTATAACGGGCGGAGTGTATAACGGGCGGGGTGTATAACGGGCGGGATGTATAACGGGCAGAGTGTATAACGGGTGGGGTGTATAACGGGCTGACTGTATAAAGGGCGGAGTGTATAACGGGCGGCGTGTATAACGGGCGGAGTGTATAACGGGCGGAGTGTATAACGAGCGGAGTGTATAACGTGCAGAGTGTATAACGGGCGGAGTGTATAACGGGCGGAGTGTATAACGGGCGGAGTGTGCGGAGTGTATAACGGGCGGTGTGTATAACGGGCTGAGTGTATAGCGGGCGGAGTGTATAACGGGCGGTGTGTATAACGGGCGGGGTGTATAACGGGCGGAGTGTATAACGGGCGGTGTGTATAACGGGCGGAGTGTATAACGGGCGGAGTGTATAACGGGTGGAGTGTATAACGGGCGCAGTGTATAACGGGCGGAGTGTATAACGGGCAGAGTGTATAACGGGCGGGGTGTATAACGGGCGGGGTGTATAACGGGCGGGGTGTATAACGGGCGGAGTGGATAATGGGCGGTGTGCATAACGGGCGGAGTGTATAACGGGCGGAGTGTATAACGGGCTGAGTGTATAATGGGCGGAGTGTATAACGGGCGGAGTGTATAACGGGCGGAGTGTATAACGGGCGGAGTGTATAACGGGCGGGGTGTATAACGGGCGGAGTGTATAACGGGCAGAGTGTATAACGGGCAGAGTGTATAACGGGCTGAGTGTATAGCGGGCGGAGTGTATAACGGGCGGAGTGTATAACGGGCGGAGTGTATAACGGGCGGGGTGTATAACGGGCGGGGTGTATAACGGGCGGGGTGTATAACGGGCGGGGTGTATACCGGGGGGGTTGTATAACGGGCTGAGTGTATAACGGGCGGAGTGTATAATGGGCGGAGTGTATAACGGGCAGAGTGCATAACGGGCTGAGTTTATAACGGGTGGGGTGTATAACGGGTGGAGTGTATAACGGGCGCAGTGTATAACGGGCGGAGTGTATAACGGGCAGAGTGTATAACGGGCGGGGTGTATAACGGGCGGGGTGTATAACGGGCGGGGTGTATAACGGGCGGAGTGTATAATGGGCGGTGTGCATAACGGGCGGAGTGTATAACGGGCGGAGTGTATAACGGGCTGAGTGTATAATGGGCGGAGTGTATAACGGGCGGAGTGTATAACGGGCGGAGTGTATAACGGGCGGAGTGTATAACGGGCGGGGTGTATAACGGGCGGAGTGTATAACGGGCAGAGTGTATAACGGGCAGAGTGTATAACGGGCTGAGTGTATAGCGGGCGGAGTGTATAATGGGCGGAGTGTATAACGGGCGGAGTGTATAACGGGCGGAGTGTATAACGGGCGGGGTGTATAACGGGCGGGGTGTATAACGGGCGGGGTGTATAACGGGCGGGGTGTATACCGGGGGGGTTGTATAACGGGCTGAGTGTATAACGGGCGGAGTGTATAATGGGCGGAGTGTATAACGGGCAGAGTGCATAACGGGCTGAGTTTATAACGGGTGGGGTGTATAACGGGTGGAGTGTATAACGGGCGGAGTGTATAACGGTCGGAGTGTATAACGGGCTGAGTGTATAACGGGCGGGGTGTATAACGGTCGGAGTGTATAACGGGCTGAGTGTATAACGGGCGGGGTGTATAACGGGCGGAGTGTATAACGGGCGGAGTGTATAACGGGCTGAGTGTATAACGGGCGGGGTGTATAACGGGCGGAGTGTATAACGGGCGGAGTGTATAACGGGCGGAGTGTATAACGGGCGGAGTGTATAACGGTCGGAGTGTATAACGGGCGGAGTGTATAACGGGCGGGGTGTATAACGGGCGGAGTGTATAACGGGCGGAGTGTATAAGCGGCGGGTGTATAACGGGCGGAGTGTATAACGGGCGGAGTGTATAACGGGCGTAGTGTATAACAGTTGGGGTGTAAAACAGGTGGAGTGTATAACGGGCGGAGTGTATAACGGGCGGAGTGTATAACGGGCGGAGTGTATAACGGGTGGGGTGTATAACGGGCTGAGTGTATAAAGGGCGGAGTGTATAACGGGCGGCGTGTATAACGGGCGGAGTGTATAACGGGCGGAGTGTATAACGAGCGGAGTGTATAACGGGCGGAGTGTATAACGGGCGGAGTGTATAACGGGAGGAGTGTATATCGGGCGGGGTGTATAACGGGCGGGGTGTATAACGGGCGGAGTGTATAACGGGCGGTGTGTATAACGGGCGGAGTGTTTAACGGGCGGAGTGTAGAACGGGCTGAGTGTTTAGCGGGCGGAGTGTATAACGGGCGGAGCGTATAACGGGCGGAGTGTATAACGGGTGGAGTGTATAATGGGCGGGGTGTATAACGGGTGGAGTGTATAACTTGCGGTGTGTATAACGGGCGGAGTGATTAACAGGCGGGGTGTATAACGGGCGGGGTGTAAAAAGGGCGGAGTTTATAACGGGGGAGTGTATAACGGGCGGAGTGTATAACGGGCGGGGTGTATAACGGGCGGAGTGTATTACGGGCGGAGTGTATAACGGGCGGAGTGTATAACGGGCGGGGTGTATAACGGGCGGAGTGTATAACGGGCTGAGTGTATAAAGGGCGGAGTGTATAACGGGCGGCGTGTATAACGGGCGGAGTGTATAACGGGCGGAGTGTATAACGAGCGGAGTGTATAACGGGCGGAGTGTATAACGGGCGGAGTGTATAACGGGAGGAGTGTATATCGGGCGGGGTGTATAACGGGCGGGGTGTATAACGGGCGGAGTGTATAACGGGCGGGGTGTATAACGGGCGGAGTGTATAACGGGCGGAGTGTTTAACGGGCGGTGTGTATAACGGGCGGAGTGTAGAACGGGCTGAGTGTTTAGCGGGCGGAGTGTATAACGGGCGGAGCGTATAACGGGCGGAGTGTATAACGGGTGGAGTGTATAATGGGCGGGGTGTATAACGGGTGGAGTGTATAACTTGCGGTGTGTATAACGGGCGGAGTGATTAACAGGCGGGGTGTATAACGGGCGGGGTTTATAAAGGGCGGAGTGTATAATGGGGGAGTGTATAACGGGCGGAGTGTATAATGGGTGGGGTGTATAACGGGCGGAGTGTATTATGGGCGGAGTGTATAAAGGGCGGAGTGTATAACGGGCGGAGTGTATAACGGGCGGGGTGTATAACGGGCGGAGTGTATAACGGGCGGAGTGTATAACGGGCGGAGTGTATAACGGCCGGAGTGTATAATGGGCGGAGTGTATAACGGGCGGGGTGTATAACGGGCGGGATGTATAACGGGCAGAGTGTATAACGGGTGGGGTGTATAACGGGCTGACTGTATAAAGGGCGGAGTGTATAACGGGCGGCGTGTATAACGGGCGGACTGTATAACGGGCGGAGTGTATAACGAGCGGAGTGTATAACGTGCAGAGTGTATAACGGGCGGAGTGTATAACGGGCGGAGTGTATAACGGGCGGAGTGTGCGGAGTGTATAACGGGCGGTGTGTATAACGGGCTGAGTGTATAGCGGGCGGAGTGTATAACGGGCGGTGTGTATAACGGGCGGGGTGTATAACGGGCGGAGTGTATAACGGGCGGTGTGTATAACGGGCGGAGTGTATAACGGGCGGAGTGTATAACGGGTGGAGTGTATAACGGGCGCAGTGTATAACGGGCGGAGTGTATAACGGGCAGAGTGTATAACGGGCGGGGTGTATAACGGGCGGGGTGTATAACGGGCGGGGTGTATAACGGGCGGAGTGGATAATGGGCGGTGTGCATAACGGGCGGAGTGTATAACGGGCGGAGTGTATAACGGGTTGAGTGTATAATGGGCGGAGTGTATAACGGGCGGAGTGTATAACGGGCGGAGTGTATAACGGGCGGAGTGTATAACGGGCGGGGTGTATAACGGGCGGAGTGTATAACGGGCAGAGTGTATAACGGGCAGAGTGTATAACGGGCTGAGTGTATAGCGGGCGGAGTGTATAATGGGCGGAGTGTATAACGGGCGGAGTGTATAACGGGCGGAGTGTATAACGGGCGGGGTGTATAACGGGCGGGGTGTATAACGGGCGGGGTGTATAACGGGCGGGGTGTATACCGGGGGGGTTGTATAACGGGCTGAGTGTATAACGGGCGGAGTGTATAATGGGCGGAGTGTATAACGGGCAGAGTGCATAACGGGCTGAGTTTATAACGGGTGGGGTGTATAACGGGTGGAGTGTATAACGGGCGCAGTGTATAACGGGCGGAGTGTATAACGGGCAGAGTTTATAACGGGCGTGGTGTATAACGGGCGGGGTGTATAACGGGCGGGGTGTATAACGGGCGGAGTGTATAATGGGCGGTGTGCATAACGGGCGGAGTGTATAACGGGCGGAGTGTATAACGGGCTGAGTGTATAATGGGCGGAGTGTATAACGGGCGGAGTGTATAACGGGCGGAGTGTATAACGGGCGGAGTGTATAACGGGCGGGGTGTATAACGGGCGGAGTGTATAACGGGCAGAGTGTATAACGGGCAGAGTGTATAACGGGCTGAGTGTATAGCGGGCGGAGTGTATAATGGGCGGAGTGTATAACGGGCGGAGTGTATAACGGGCGGAGTGTATAACGGGCGGGGTGTATAACGGGCGGGGTGTATAACGGGCGGGGTGTATAACGGGCGGGGTGTATACCGGGGGGGTTGTATAACGGGCTGAGTGTATAACGGGCGGAGTGTATAATGGGCGGAGTGTATAACGGGCAGAGTGCATAACGGGCTGAGTTTATAACGGGTGGGGTGTATAACGGGTGGAGTGTATAACGGGCGGAGTGTATAACGGTCGGAGTGTATAACGGGCTGAGTGTATAACGGGCGGGGTGTATAACGGTCGGAGTGTATAACGGGCTGAGTGTATAACGGGCGGGGTGTATAACGGGCGGAGTGTATAACGGGCGGAGTGTATAACGGGCTGAGTGTATAACGGGCGGGGTGTATAACGGGCGGAGTGTATAACGGGCGGAGTGTATAACGGGCGGAGTGTATAATGGGCGGAGTGTATAACGGGCGGAGTGTATAACGGTCGGAGTGTATAACGGGCGGAGTGTATAACGGGCGGGGTGTATAACGGGCGGAGTGTATAACGGGCGGAGTGTATAAGCGGCGGGTGTATAACGGGCGGAGTGTATAACGGGCGGAGTGTATAACGGGCGTAGTGTATAACAGTTGGGGTGTAAAACAGGTGGAGTGTATAACGGGCGGAGTGTATAACGGGCGGAGTGTATAACGGGCGGAGTGTATAACGGGTGGGGTGTATAACGGGCTGAGTGTATAAAGGGCGGAGTGTATAACGGGCGGCGTGTATAACGGGCGGAGTGTATAACGGGCGGAGTGTATAACGAGCGGAGTGTATAACGGGCGGAGTGTATAACGGGAGGAGTGTATATCGGGCGGGGTGTATAACGGGTGGGGTGTATAACGGGTGGAGTGCATAACGGGCGGAGTGCATAACGGGCGGAGTGTATAACGGTCGGAGTGTATAACGGGCTGAGTGTATAACGGGCGGAGTGTATAACGGGCGGAGTGTATAACGGGTGGGGTGTATAACGGGCTGAGTGTATAAAGGGCAGAGTGCATAACGGGTGGCGTGTATAACGGGCAGAGTGTATAACGGGCGGAGTGTATAACGAGCGGAGTGTATAACGGGCGGAGTGTATAACGGGCGGAGTGTATAACGGGCGGAGTGTATAACGGGAGGAGTGTATATCGGGCGGGGTGTATAACGGGCGGGGTGTATAACGGGCGGAGTGTATAACGGGCGGGGTGTATAACGGGCGGAGTGTATAACGGGCGGAGTGTTTAACGGGCGGTGTGTATAACGGGCGGAGTGTAGAACGGGCTGAGTGTTTAGCGGGCGGAGTGTATAACGGGCGGAGCGTATAAAGGGCGGAGTGTATAACGGGTGGAGTGTATAATGGGCGGGGTGTATAACGGGTGGAGTGTATAACTTGCGGTGTGTATAACGGGCGGAGTGATTAACAGGCGGGGTGTATAACGGGCGGGGTGTATAAAGGGCGGAGTGTATAATGGGGGAGTGTATAACGGGCGGAGTGTATAATGGGTGGGGTGTATAACGGGCGGAGTGTATTATGGGCGGAGTGTATAAAGGGCGGAGTGTATAACGGGCGGAGTGTATAACGGGCGGGGTGTATAACGGGCGGAGTGTATAACGGGCGGAGTGTATAACGGGCGGAGTGTATAACGGCCGGAGTGTATAATGGGCGGAGTGTATAACGGGCGGGGTGTATAACGGGCGGGATGTATAACGGGCAGAGTGTATAACGGGTGGGGTGTATAACGGGCTGACTGTATAAAGGGCGGAGTGTATAACGGGCGGCGTGTATAACGGGCGGAGTGTATAACGGGCGTAGTGTATAACGAGCGGAGTGTATAACGTGCAGAGTGTATAACGGGCGGAGTGTATAACGGGCGGAGTGTATAACGGGCGGAGTGTGCGGAGTGTATAACGGGCGGTGTGTATAACGGGCTGAGTATATAGCGGGCGGAGTGTATAACGGGCGGTGTGTATAACGGGCGGGGTGTATAACGGGCGGAGTGTATAACGGGCGGTGTGTATAACGGGCGGAGTGTATAACGGGCGGAGTGTATAACGGGTGGAGTGTATAACGGGCGCAGTGTATAACGGGCGGAGTGTATAACGGGCAGAGTGTATAACGGGCGGGGTGTATAACGGGCGGGGTGTATACCGGGGGGGTTGTATAACGGGCTGAGTGTATAACGGGCGGAGTGTATAATGGGCGGAGTGTATAACGGGCAGAGTGCATAACGGGCTGAGTTTATAACGGGTGGGGTGTATAACGGGTGGAGTGTATAACGGGCGGAGTGTATAACGGTCGGAGTGTATAACGGGCTGAGTGTATAACGGGCGGGGTGTATAACGGTCGGAGTGTATAACGGGCTGAGTGTATAACGGGCGGGGTGTATAACGGGCGGAGTGTATAACGGGCGGAGTGTATAACGGGCTGAGTGTATAACGGGCGGGGTGTATAACGGGCGGAGTGTATAACGGGCGGAGTGTATAACGGGCGGAGTGTATAACGGGCGGAGTGTATAATGGGCGGAGTGTATAACGGGCGGAGTGTATAACGGTCGGAGTGTATAACGGGCGGAGTGTATAACGGGCGGGGTGTATAACGGGCGGAGTGTATAACGGGCGGAGTGTATAAGCGGCGGGTGTATAACGGGCGGAGTGTATAACGGGCGGAGTGTATAACGGGCGTAGTGTATAACAGTTGGGGTGTAAAACGGGTGGAGTGTATAACGGGCGGAGTGTATAACGGGCGGAGTGTATAACGGGCGGAGTGTATAACGGGTGGGGTGTATAACGGGCTGAGTGTATAAAGGGCGGAGTGTATAACGGGCGGCGTGTATAACGGGCGGAGTGTATAACGGGCGGAGTGTATAACGAGCGGAGTGTATAACGGGCGGAGTGTATAACGGGCGGAGTGTATAACGGGAGGAGTGTATATCGGGCGGGGTGTATAACGGGCGGGGTGTATAACGGGCGGAGTGTATAACGGGCGGTGTGTATAACGGGCGGAGTGTTTAACGGGCGGAGTGTAGAACGGGCTGAGTGTTTAGCGGGCGGAGTGTATAACGGGCGGAGCGTATAACGGGCGGAGTGTATAACGGGTGGAGTGTATAATGGGCGGGGTGTATAACGGGTGGAGTGTATAACTTGCGGTGTGTATAACGGGCGGAGTGATTAACAGGCGGGGTGTATAACGGGCGGGGTGTAAAAAGGGCGGAGTGTATAACGGGGGAGTGTATAACGGGCGGAGTGTATAACGGGCGGGGTGTATAATGGGCGGAGTGTATTACGGGCGGAGTGTATAACGGGCGGAGTGTATAACGGGCGGGGTGTATAACGGGCGGAGTGTATAACGGGCGGAGTGTATAACGGGCGGAGTGTATAACGGGCGGAGTGTATAACGGGCGGGGTGTATAACGGGCGGTGTGTATAACGGGCGGAGTGTATAACGGGCGGAGTGTATAACGGGCTGAGTGTATAGCGGGCGGAGTGTATAACGGGCAGAGTGTATAACGGGCGGAGTGTATAACGGGCGGAGTGTAGAACGGGCGGAGTGTATAACGGGCGGGGTGTATAACGGGCGGAGTGTATAACGGGCGGTGTGCATAACGGGCGGAGTGTATAACGGGCGGAGTGTATAACGGGCTGAGTGTACAATGGGCGGAGTGTATAACGGGCGGAGTGTATAACGGGCGGAGTGTATAACGGGCGGGGTGTATAATGGGCGGAGTGTATAACGGGCGGAGTGTATAACGGGCAGAGTGTATAACGGGCTGAGTGTATAGCGGGCGGAGTGTATAACGGGCGGAGTGTATAACGGGCGGAGTGTATAACGGGCGGGGTGTATAACGGGCGGGGTGTATAACGGGCGGGGTGTATAACGGGCGGAGTGTATAACGGGCAGAGTGTATAACGGGCTGAGTGTATAACGGGTGGGGTGTATAACGGGTGGAGTGCATAACGGGCGGAGTGCATAACGGGCGGAGTGTATAACGGTCGGAGTGTATAACGGGCTGAGTGTATAACGGGCGGAGTGTATAACGGGCGGAGTGTATAACGGGTGGGGTGTATAACGGGCTGAGTGTATAAAGGGCAGAGTGCATAACGGGTGGCGTGTATAACGGGCAGAGTGTATAACGGGCGGAGTGTATAACGAGCGGAGTGTATAACGGGCGGAATGTATAACGGGCGGAGTGTATAACGGGCGGAGTGTATAACGGGAGGAGTGTATATCGGGCGGGGTGTATAACGGGCGGGGTGTATAACGGGCGGAGTGTATAACGGGCGGGGTGTATAACGGGCGGAGTGTATAACGGGCGGAGTGTTTAACGGGCGGTGTGTATAACGGGCGGAGTGTAGAACGGGCTGAGTGTTTAGCGGGCGGAGTGTATAACGGGCGGAGCGTATAACGGGCGGAGTGTATAACGGGTGGAGTGTATAATGGGCGGGGTGTATAACGGGTGGAGTGTATAACTTGCGGTGTGTATAACGGGCGGAGTGATTAACAGGCGGGGTGTATAACGGGCGGGGTGTATAAAGGGCGGAGTGTATAATGGGGGAGTGTATAACGGGCGGAGTGTATAATGGGTGGGGTGTATAACGGGCGGAGTGTATTATGGGCGGAGTGTATAAAGGGCGGAGTGTATAACGGGCGGAGTGTATAACGGGCGGGGTGTATAACGGGCGGAGTGTATAACGGGCGGAGTGTATAACGGGCGGAGTGTATAACGGCCGGAGTGTATAATGGGCGGAGTGTATAACGGGCGGGGTGTATAACGGGCGGGATGTATAACGGGCAGAGTGTATAACGGGTGGGGTGTATAACGGGCTGACTGTATAAAGGGCGGAGTGTATAACGGGCGGCGTGTATAACGGGCGGAGTGTATAACGGGCGGAGTGTATAACGAGCGGAGTGTATAACGTGCAGAGTGTATAACGGGCGGAGTGTATAACGGGCGGAGTGTATAACGGGCGGAGTGTGCGGAGTGTATAACGGGCGGTGTGTATAACGGGCTGAGTGTATAGCGGGCGGAGTGTATAACGGGCGGTGTGTATAACGGGCGGGATGTATAACGGGCAGAGTGTATAACGGGCGGTGTGTATAACGGGCGGAGTGTATAACGGGCGGAGTGTATAACGGGCGGAGTGTATAACGGGCGCAGTGTATAACGGGCGGAGTGTATAACGGGCAGAGTGTATAACGGGCGGGGTGTATAACGGGCGGGGTGTATAACGGGCGGGGTGTATAACGGGCGGAGTGGATAATGGGTGGTGTGCATAACGGGCGGAGTGTATAACGGGCGGAGTGTATAACGGGCTGAGTGTATAATGGGCGGAGTGTATAACGGGCGGAGTGTATAACGGGCGGAGTGTATAACGGGCGGAGTGTATAACGGGCGGGGTGTATAACGGGCGGAGTGTATAACGGGCAGAGTGTATAACGGGCAGAGTGTATAACGGGCT
Organism: Somniosus microcephalus; assembly: GCF_052327205.1. Lineage (NCBI taxonomy): Eukaryota > Metazoa > Chordata > Chondrichthyes > Squaliformes > Somniosidae > Somniosus > Somniosus microcephalus. Next base: position 252,277 of record NW_028225326.1, on the reverse strand, counting down.
GAGTGTATAGCGGGCGGAGTGTATAATGGGCGGAGTGTATAACGGGCGGAGTGTATAACGGGCGGAGTGTATAACGGGCGGGGTGTATAACGGGCGGGGTGTATAACGGGCGGGGTGTATAACGGGCGGGGTGTATACCGGGGGGGTTGTATAACGGGCTGAGTGTATAACGGGCGGAGTGTATAATGGGCGGAGTGTATAACGGGCAGAGTGCATAACGGGCTGAGTTTATAACGGGTGGGGTGTATAACGGGTGGAGTGTATAACGGGCGCAGTGTATAACGGGCGGAGTGTATAACGGGCAGAGTGTATAACGGGCGGGGTGTATAACGGGCGGGGTGTATAACGGGCGGGGTGTATAACGGGCGGAGTGTATAATGGGCGGTGTGCATAACGGGAGGAGTGTATAACGGGCGGAGTGTATAACGGGCTGAGTGTATAATGGGCGGAGTGTATAACGGGCGGAGTGTATAACGGGCGGAGTGTATAACGGGCGGAGTGTATAACGGGCGGGGTGTATAACGGGCGGAGTGTATAACGGGCAGAGTGTATAACGGGCAGAGTGTATAACGGGCTGAGTGTATAGCGGGCGGAGTGTATAATGGGCGGAGTGTATAACGGGCGGAGTGTATAACGGGCGGAGTGTATAACGGGCGGGGTGTATAACGGGCGGGGTGTATAACGGGCGGGGTGTATACCGGGGGGGTTGTATAACGGGCTGAGTGTATAACGGGCGGAGTGTATAATGGGCGGAGTGTATAACGGGCAGAGTGCATAACGGGCTGAGTTTATAACGGGTGGGGTGTATAACGGGTGGAGTGTATAACGGGCGGAGTGTATAACGGTCGGAGTGTATAACGGGCTGAGTGTATAACGGGCGGGGTGTATAACGGTCGGAGTGTATAACGGGCTGAGTGTATAACGGGCGGGGTGTATAACGGGCGGAGTGTATAACGGGCGGAGTGTATAACGGGCTGAGTGTATAACGGGCGGGGTGTATAACGGGCGGAGTGTATAACGGGCGGAGTGTATAACGGGCGGAGTGTATAATGGGCGGAGTGTATAACGGGCGGAGTGTATAACGGTCGGAGTGTATAACGGGCGGAGTGTATAACGGGCGGGGTGTATAACGGGCGGAGTGTATAACGGGCGGAGTGTATAAGCGGCGGGTGTATAACGGGCAGAGTGTATAACGGGCGGAGTGTATAACGGGCGTAGTGTATAACAGTTGGGGTGTAAAACAGGTGGAGTGTATAACGGGCGGAGTGTATAACGGGCGGAGTGTATAACGGGCGGAGTGTATAACGGGCGGGGTGTATAACGGGCTGAGTGTATAAAGGGCGGAGTGTATAACGGGCGGCGTGTATAACGGGCGGAGTGTATAACGGGCGGAGTGTATAACGGGCGGAGTGTATAACGGGAGGAGTGTATATCGGGCGGGGTGTATAACGGGCGGGGTGTATAACGGGCTGAGTGTATAAAGGGCGGAGTGTATAACGGGCGGAGTGTATAACGGGCGGAGTGTATAACGGGAGGAGTGTATATCGGGCGGGGTGTATAACGGGCGGGGTGTATAACGGGCGGAGTGTATAACGGGCGGTGTGTATAACGGGCGGAGTGTTTAACGGGCGGAGTGTAGAACGGGCTGAGTGTTTAGCGGGCGGAGTGTATAACGGGCGGAGCGTATAACGGGCGGAGTGTATAACGGGTGGAGTGTATAATGGGCGGGGTGTATAACGGGTGGAGTGTATAACTTGCGGTGTGTATAACGGGCGGAGTGATTAACAGGCGGGGTGTATAACGGGCGGGGTGTAAAAAGGGCGGAGTTTATAACGGGGGAGTGTATAACGGGCGGAGTGTATAACGGGCGGGGTGTATAACGGGCGGAGTGTATTACGGGCGGAGTGTATAACGGGCGGAGTGTATAACGGGCGGGGTGTATAACGGGCGGAGTGTATAACGGGCGGAGTGTATAACGGGCGGAGTGTATAACGGCCGGAGTGTATAACGGGCGGGGTGTATAACGGGCGGTGTGTATAACGGGCGGAGTGTATAACGTGCGGAGTGTATAACGGGCTGAGTGTATAGCGGGCGGAGTGTATAACGGGCAGAGTGTATAACGGGCGGAGTGTATAACGGGCGGAGTGTAGAACGGGCGGAGTGTATAACGGGCGGGGTGTATAACGGGCGGAGTGTATAACGGGCGGTGTGCATAACGGGCGGAGTGTATAACGGGCGGAGTGTATAACGGGCTGAGTGTACAATGGGCGGAGTGTATAACGGGCGGAGTGTATAACGGGCGGAGTGTATAACGGGCGGGGTGTATAACGGGCGGAGTGTATAACAGGCGGAGTGTATAACGGGCAGAGTGTATAACGGGCTGAGTGTATAGCGGGCGGAGTGTATAACGGGCGGAGTGTATAACGGGCGGGGTGTATAACGGGCGGGGTGTATAACGGGCGGGGTGTATAACGGGCGGAGTGTATAACGGGCAGAGTGTATAACGGGCTGAGTGTATAACGGGTGGGGTGTATAACGGGTGGAGTGCATAACGGACGGAGTGCATAACGGGCGGAGTGTATAACGGTCGGAGTGTATAACGGGCTGAGTGTATAACGGGCGGAGTGTATAACGGGCGGAGTGTATAACGGGTGGGGTGTATAACGGGCTGAGTGTATAAAGGGCAGAGTGCATAACGGGCGGCGTGTATAACGGGCAGAGTGTATAACGGGCGGAGTGTATAACGAGCGGAGTGTATAACGGGCGGAGTGTATAACGGGCGGAGTGTATAACGGGCGGAGTGTATAACGGGAGGAGTGTATATCGGGCGGGGTGTATAACGGGCGGGGTGTATAACGGGCGGAGTGTATAACGGGCGGGGTGTATAACGGGCGGAGTGTATAACGGGCGGAATGTTTAACGGGCGGTGTGTATAACGGGCGGAGTGTAGAACGGGCTGAGTGTTTAGCGGGCGGAGTGTATAACGGGCGGAGCGTATAACGGGCGGAGTGTATAACGGGTGGAGTGTATAATGGGCGGGGTGTATAACGGGTGGAGTGTATAACTTGCGGTGTGTATAACGGGCGGAGTGATTAACAGGCGGGGTGTATAACGGGCGGGGTGTATAAAGGGCGGAGTGTATAATGGGGGAGTGTATAACGGGCGGAGTGTATAATGGGTGGGGTGTATAACGGGCGGAGTGTATTATGGGCGGAGTGTATAAAGGGCGGAGTGTATAACGGGCGGAGTGTATAACGGGCGGGGTGTATAACGGGCGGAGTGTATAACGGGCGGGGTGTATAAAGGGCGGAGTGTATAATGGGGGAGTGTATAACGGGCGGAGTGTATAATGGGTGGGGTGTATAACGGGCGGAGTGTATTATGGGCGGAGTGTATAAAGGGCGGAGTGTATAACGGGCGGAGTGTATAACGGGCGGGGTGTATAACGGGCGGAGTGTATAACGGGCGGAGTGTATAACGGCCGGAGTGTATAATGGGCGGAGTGTATAACGGGCGGGGTGTATTATGGGCGGAGTGTATAACGGGCGGAGTGTATAACGGCCGGAGTGTATAATGGGCGGAGTGTATAACGGGCGGGGTGTATAACGGGCGGGATGTATAACGGGCAGAGTGTATAACGGGTGGGGTGTATAACGGGCTGACTGTATAAAGGGCGGAGTGTATAACGGGCGGCGTGTATAACGGGCGGAGTGTATAACGTGCAGAGTGTATAACGGGCGGAGTGTATAACGGGCGGAGTGTGCGGAGTGTATAACGGGCGGTGTGTATAACGGGCTGAGTGTATAGCGGGCGGTGTGTATAACGGGCGGTGTGTATAACGGGCGGGGTGTATAACGGGCGGAGTGTATAACGGGCGGTGTGTATAACGGGCGGAGTGTATAACGGGCGGAGTGTATAACGGGTGGAGTGTATAACGGGCGCAGTGTATAACGGGCGCAGTGTATAACGGGCAGAGTGTATAACGGGCGGGGTGTATAACGGGTGGAGTGCATAACGGACGGAGTGCATAACGGGCGGAGTGTATAACGGTCGGAGTGTATAACGGGCTGAGTGTATAACGGGCGGAGTGTATAACGGGCGGAGTGTATAACGGGTGGGGTGTATAACGGGCTGAGTGTATAAAGGGCAGAGTGCATAACGGGCGGCGTGTATAACGGGCAGAGTGTATAACGGGCGGAGTGTATAACGAGCGGAGTGTATAACGGGCGGAGTGTATAACGGGCGGAGTGTATAACGGGCGGAGTGTATAACGGGAGGAGTGTATATCGGGCGGGGTGTATAACGGGCGGGGTGTATAACGGGCGGAGTGTATAACGGGCGGGGTGTATAACGGGCGGAGTGTATAACGGGCGGAATGTTTAACGGGCGGTGTGTATAACGGGCGGAGTGTAGAACGGGCTGAGTGTTTAGCGGGCGGAGTGTATAACGGGCGGAGCGTATAACGGGCGGAGTGTATAACGGGTGGAGTGTATAATGGGCGGGGTGTATAACGGGTGGAGTGTATAACTTGCGGTGTGTATAACGGGCGGAGTGATTAACAGGCGGGGTGTATAACGGGCGGGGTGTATAAAGGGCGGAGTGTATAATGGGGGAGTGTATAACGGGCGGAGTGTATAATGGGTGGGGTGTATAACGGGCGGAGTGTATTATGGGCGGAGTGTATAAAGGGCGGAGTGTATAACGGGCGGAGTGTATAACGGGCGGGGTGTATAACGGGCGGAGTGTATAACGGGCGGGGTGTATAAAGGGCGGAGTGTATAATGGGGGAGTGTATAACGGGCGGAGTGTATAATGGGTGGGGTGTATAACGGGCGGAGTGTATTATGGGCGGAGTGTATAAAGGGCGGAGTGTATAACGGGCGGAGTGTATAACGGGCGGGGTGTATAACGGGCGGAGTGTATAACGGGCGGAGTGTATAACGGCCGGAGTGTATAATGGGCGGAGTGTATAACGGGCGGGGTGTATTATGGGCGGAGTGTATAACGGGCGGAGTGTATAACGGCCGGAGTGTATAATGGGCGGAGTGTATAACGGGCGGGGTGTATAACGGGCGGGATGTATAACGGGCAGAGTGTATAACGGGTGGGGTGTATAACGGGCTGACTGTATAAAGGGCGGAGTGTATAACGGGCGGCGTGTATAACGGGCGGAGTGTATAACGTGCAGAGTGTATAACGGGCGGAGTGTATAACGGGCGGAGTGTGCGGAGTGTATAACGGGCGGTGTGTATAACGGGCTGAGTGTATAGCGGGCGGTGTGTATAACGGGCGGTGTGTATAACGGGCGGGGTGTATAACGGGCGGAGTGTATAACGGGCGGTGTGTATAACGGGCGGAGTGTATAACGGGCGGAGTGTATAACGGGTGGAGTGTATAACGGGCGCAGTGTATAACGGGCGCAGTGTATAACGGGCAGAGTGTATAACGGGCGGGGTGTATAACGGGCGGGGTGTATAACGGGCGGGGTGTATAACGGGCGGAGTGTATAATGGGCGGTGTGCATAACGGGCGGAGTGTATAACGGGCGGAGTGTATAACGGGCTGAGTGTATAACGGGCGGAGTGTATAACGGGCGGAGTGTATAACGGGCAGAGTGTATAACGGGCGGAGTGTATAACGGGCGGGGTGTATAACGGGCGGAGTGTATAACGGGCAGAGTGTATAACGGGCAGAGTGTATAACGGGCTGAGTGTATAGCGGGCGGAGTGTATAATGGGCGGAGTGTATAACGGGCGGAGTGTATAACGGGCGGAGTGTATAACGGGCGGGGTGTATAACGGGCGGGGTGTATAACGGGCGGGGTTTATAACGGGCGGGGTGTATACCGGGGGGGTTGTATAACGGGCTGAGTGTATAACGGGCGGAGTGTATAATGGGCGGAGTGTATAACGGGCAGAGTGCATAACGGGCTGAGTTTATAACGGGTGGGGTGTATAACGGGTGGAGTGTCTAACGGGCGGAGTGTATAACGGTCGGAGTGTATAACGGGCTGAGTGTATAACGGGCGGGGTGTATAACGGTCGGAGTGTATAACGGGCTGAGTGTATAACGGGCGGGGTGTATAACGGGCGGAGTGTATAACGGGCGGAGTGTATAACGGGCTGAGTGTATAACGGGCGGGGTGTATAACGGGCGGAGTGTATAACGGGCGGAGTGTATAACGGGCGGAGTGTATAACGGGCGGAGTGTATAATGGGCGGAGTGTATAACGGGCGGAGTGTATAACGGTCGGAGTGTATAACGGGCGGAGTGTATAACGGGCGGGGTGTATAACGGGCGGAGTGTATAACGGGCGGAGTGTATAAGCGGCGGGTGTATAACGGGCGGAGTGTATAACGGGCGGAGTGTATAACGGGCGGAGTGTATAACGGGTGGGGTGTATAACGGGCTGAGTGTATAAAGGGCGGAGTGTATAACGGGCGGCGTGTATAACGGGCGGAGTGTATAACGGGCGGAGTGTATAACGAGCGGAGTGTATAACGGGCGGAGTGTATAACGGGCGGAGTGTATAACGGGAGGAGTGTATATCGGGCGGGGTGTATAACGGGCGGGGTGTATAACGGGCGGAGTGTATAACGGGCGGTGTGTATAACGGGCGGAGTGTTTAACGGGCGGAGTGTAGAACGGGCTGAGTGTTTAGCGGGCGGAGTGTATAACGGGCGGAGCGTATAACGGGCGGAGTGTATAACGGGTGGAGTGTATAATGGGCGGGGTGTATAACGGGTGGAGTGTATAACTTGCGGTGTGTATAACGGGCGGAGTGATTAACAGGCGGGGTGTATAACGGGCGGGGTGTAAAAAGGGCGGAGTGTATAACGGGGGAGTGTATAACGGGCGGAGTGTATAACGGGCGGGGTGTATAACGGGCGGAGTGTATTACGGGCGGAGTGTATAACGGGCGGAGTGTATAACGGGCGGGGTGTATAACGGGCGGAGTGTATAACGGGCGGAGTGTATAACGGGCGGAGTGTATAACGGCCGGAGTGTATAACGGGCGGAGTGTATAACGGGCGGGGTGTATAACGGGCGGTGTGTATAACGGGCGGAGTGTATAACGGGCGGAGTGTATAACGGGCTGAGTGTATAGCGGGCGGAGTGTATAACGGGCAGAGTGTATAACGGGTGGAGTGTATAACGGGCGGAGTGTAGAACGGGCGGAGTGTATAACGGGCGGGGTGTATAACGGGCGGAGTGTATAACGGGCGGTGTGCATAACGGGCGGAGTGTATAACGGGCGGAGTGTATAACGGGCTGAGTGTACAATGGGCGGAGTGTATAACGGGCGGAGTGTATAACGGGCGGAGTGTATAACGGGCGGGGTGTATAACGGGCGGAGTGTATAACGGGCGGAGTGTATAACGGGCAGAGTGTATAACGGGCTGAGTGTATAGCGGGCGGAGTGTATAACGGGCGGAGTGTATAACGGGCGGAGTGTATAACGGGCGGGGTGTATAACGGGCGGGGTGTATAACGGGCGGGGTGTATAACGGGCGGAGTGTATAACGGGCAGAGTGTATAACGGGCTGAGTGTATAACGGGTGGGGTGTATAACGGGTGGAGTGCATAACGGGCGGAGTGCATAACGGGCGGAGTGTATAACGGTCGGAGTGTATAACGGGCTGAGTGTATAACGGGCGGAGTGTATAACGGGCGGAGTGTATAACGGGTGGGGTGTATAACGGGCTGAGTGTATAAAGGGCAGAGTGCATAATGGGTGGCGTGTATAACGGGCAGAGTGTATAACGGGCGGAGTGTATAACGAGCGGAGTGTATAACGGGCGGAGTGTATAACGGGCGGAGTGTATAACGGGCGGAGTGTATAACGGGAGGAGTGTATATCGGGCGGGGTGTATAACGGGCGGGGTGTATAACGGGCGGAGTGTATAACGGGCGGGGTGTATAACGGGCGGAGTGTATAACGGGCGGAGTGTTTAACGGGCGGTGTGTATAACGGGCGGAGTGTAGAACGGGCTGAGTGTTTAGCGGGCGGAGTGTATAACGGGCGGAGCGTATAACGGGCGGAGTGTATAACGGGTGGAGTGTATAATGGGCGGGGTGTATAACGGGTGGAGTGTATAACTTGCGGTGTGTATAACGGGCGGAGTGATTAACAGGTGGGGTGTATAACGGGCGGGGTTTATAAAGGGCGGAGTGTATAATGGGGGAGTGTATAACGGGCGGAGTGTATAATGGGTGGGGTGTATAACGGGCGGAGTGTATTATGGGCGGAGTGTATAAAGGGCGGAGTGTATAACGGGCGGAGTGTATAACGGGCGGGGTGTATAACGGGCGGAGTGTATAACGGGCGGAGTGTATAACGGCCGGAGTGTATAACGGGCGGAGTGTATAACGGGCGGGGTGTATAACGGGCGGGATGTATAACGGGCAGAGTGTATAACGGGTGGGGTGTATAACGGGCTGACTGTATAAAGGGCGGAGTGTATAACGGGCGGAGTGTATAACGGGCGGAGTGTATAACGAGCGGAGTGTATAACGTGCAGAGTGTATAACGGGCGGAGTGTATAACGGGCGGAGTGTATAACGGGCGGAGTGTGCGGAGTGTATAACGGGCGGTGTGTATAACGGGCTGAGTGTATAGCGGGCGGAGTGTATAACGGGCGGTGTGTATAACGGGCGGGGTGTATAACGGGCGGAGTGTATAACGGGCGGTGTGTATAACGGGCGGAGTGTATAACGGGCGGAGTGTATAACGGGTGGAGTGTATAACGGGCGCAGTGTATAACGGGCGGAGTGTATAACGGGCAGAGTGTATAACGGGCGGGGTGTATAACGGGCGGGGTGTATAACGGGCGGGGTGTATAACGGGCGGAGTGGATAATGGGCGGTGTGCATAACGGGCGGAGTGTATAACGGGCGGAGTGTATAACGGGCTGAGTGTATAATGGGCGGAGTGTATAACGGGCGGAGTGTATAACGGGCGGAGTGTATAACGGGCGGAGTGTATAACGGGCGGGGTGTATAACGGGCGGAGTGTATAACGGGCAGAGTGTATAACGGGCAGAGTGTATAACGGGCTGAGTGTATAGCGGGCGGAGTGTATAACGGGCGGAGTGTATAACGGGCGGAGTGTATAACGGGCGGAGTGTATAACGGGCGGGGTGTATAACGGGCGGGGTGTATAACGGGCGGGGTGTATAACGGGCGGGGTGTATACCGGGGGGGTTGTATAACGGGCTGAGTGTATAACGGGCGGAGTGTATAATGGGCGGAGTGTATAACGGGCAGAGTGCATAACGGGCTGAGTTTATAACGGGTGGGGTGTATAACGGGTGGAGTGTATAACGGGCGCAGTGTATAACGGGCGGAGTGTATAACGGGCAGAGTGTATAACGGGCGGGGTGTATAACGGGCGGGGTGTATAACGGGCGGGGTGTATAACGGGCGGAGTGTATAATGGGCGGTGTGCATAACGGGCGGAGTGTATAACGGGCGGAGTGTATAACGGGCTGAGTGTATAATGGGCGGAGTGTATAACGGGCGGAGTGTATAACGGGCGGAGTGTATAACGGGCGGAGTGTATAACGGGCGGGGTGTATAACGGGCGGAGTGTATAACGGGCAGAGTGTATAACGGGCAGAGTGTATAACGGGCTGAGTGTATAGCGGGCGGAGTGTATAATGGGCGGAGTGTATAACGGGCGGAGTGTATAACGGGCGGAGTGTATAACGGGCGGGGTGTATAACGGGCGGGGTGTATAACGGGCGGGGTGTATAACGGGCGGGGTGTATACCGGGGGGGTTGTATAACGGGCTGAGTGTATAACGGGCGGAGTGTATAATGGGCGGAGTGTATAACGGGCAGAGTGCATAACGGGCTGAGTTTATAACGGGTGGGGTGTATAACGGGTGGAGTGTATAACGGGCGGAGTGTATAACGGTCGGAGTGTATAACGGGCTGAGTGTATAACGGGCGGGGTGTATAACGGTCGGAGTGTATAACGGGCTGAGTGTATAACGGGCGGGGTGTATAACGGGCGGAGTGTATAACGGGCGGAGTGTATAACGGGCTGAGTGTATAACGGGCGGGGTGTATAACGGGCGGGGTGTATAACGGGCGGAGTGTATAACGGGCGGTGTGTATAACGGGCGGAGTGTTTAACGGGCGGAGTGTAGAACGGGCTGAGTGTTTAGCGGGCGGAGTGTATAACGGGCGGAGCGTATAACGGGCGGAGTGTATAACGGGTGGAGTGTATAATGGGCGGGGTGTATAACGGGTGGAGTGTATAACTTGCGGTGTGTATAACGGGCGGAGTGATTAACAGGCGGGGTGTATAACGGGCGGGGTGTAAAAAGGGCGGAGTTTATAACGGGGGAGTGTATAACGGGCGGAGTGTATAACGGGCGGGGTGTATAACGGGCGGAGTGTATTACGGGCGGAGTGTATAACGGGCGGAGTGTATAACGGGCGGGGTGTATAACGGGCGGAGTGTATAACGGGCGGAGTGTATAACGGGCGGAGTGTATAACGGCCGGAGTGTATAACGGGCGGGGTGTATAACGGGCGGTGTGTATAACGGGCGGAGTGTATAACGTGCGGAGTGTATAACGGGCTGAGTGTATAGCGGGCGGAGTGTATAACGGGCAGAGTGTATAACGGGCGGAGTGTATAACGGGCGGAGTGTAGAACGGGCGGAGTGTATAACGGGCGGGGTGTATAACGGGCGGAGTGTATAACGGGCGGTGTGCATAACGGGCGGAGTGTATAACGGGCGGAGTGTATAACGGGCTGAGTGTACAATGGGCGGAGTGTATAACGGGCGGAGTGTATAACGGGCGGAGTGTATAACGGGCGGGGTGTATAACGGGCGGAGTGTATAACAGGCGGAGTGTATAACGGGCAGAGTGTATAACGGGCTGAGTGTATAGCGGGCGGAGTGTATAACGGGCGGAGTGTATAACGGGCGGGGTGTATAACGGGCGGGGTGTATAACGGGCGGGGTGTATAACGGGCGGAGTGTATAACGGGCAGAGTGTATAACGGGCTGAGTGTATAACGGGTGGGGTGTATAACGGGTGGAGTGCATAACGGACGGAGTGCATAACGGGCGGAGTGTATAACGGTCGGAGTGTATAACGGGCTGAGTGTATAACGGGCGGAGTGTATAACGGGCGGAGTGTATAACGGGTGGGGTGTATAACGGGCTGAGTGTATAAAGGGCAGAGTGCATAACGGGCGGCGTGTATAAAGGGCAGAGTGTATAACGGGCGGAGTGTATAACGAGCGGAGTGTATAACGGGCGGAGTGTATAACGGGCGGAGTGTATAACGGGCGGAGTGTATAACGGGAGGAGTGTATATCGGGCGGGGTGTATAACGGGCGGGGTGTATAACGGGCGGAGTGTATAACGGGCGGGGTGTATAACGGGCGGAGTGTATAACGGGCGGAATGTTTAACGGGCGGTGTGTATAACGGGCGGAGTGTAGAACGGGCTGAGTGTTTAGCGGGCGGAGTGTATAACGGGCGGAGCGTATAACGGGCGGAGTGTATAACGGGTGGAGTGTATAATGGGCGGGGTGTATAACGGGTGGAGTGTATAACTTGCGGTGTGTATAACGGGCGGAGTGATTAACAGGCGGGGTGTATAACGGGCGGGGTGTATAAAGGGCGGAGTGTATAATGGGGGAGTGTATAACGGGCGGAGTGTATAATGGGTGGGGTGTATAACGGGCGGAGTGTATTATGGGCGGAGTGTATAAAGGGCGGAGTGTATAACGGGCGGAGTGTATAACGGGCGGGGTGTATAACGGGCGGAGTGTATAACGGGCGGGGTGTATAAAGGGCGGAGTGTATAATGGGGGAGTGTATAACGGGCGGAGTGTATAATGGGTGGGGTGTATAACGGGCGGAGTGTATTATGGGCGGAGTGTATAAAGGGCGGAGTGTATAACGGGCGGAGTGTATAACGGGCGGGGTGTATAACGGGCGGAGTGTATAACGGGCGGAGTGTATAACGGCCGGAGTGTATAATGGGCGGAGTGTATAACGGGCGGGGTGTATTATGGGCGGAGTGTATAACGGGCGGAGTGTATAACGGCCGGAGTGTATAATGGGCGGAGTGTATAACGGGCGGGGTGTATAACGGGCGGGATGTATAACGGGCAGAGTGTATAACGGGTGGGGTGTATAACGGGCTGACTGTATAAAGGGCGGAGTGTATAACGGGCGGCGTGTATAACGGGCGGAGTGTATAACGTGCAGAGTGTATAACGGGCGGAGTGTATAACGGGCGGAGTGTGCGGAGTGTATAACGGGCGGTGTGTATAACGGGCTGAGTGTATAGCGGGCGGTGTGTATAACGGGCGGTGTGTATAACGGGCGGGGTGTATAACGGGCGGAGTGTATAACGGGCGGTGTGTATAACGGGCGGAGTGTATAACGGGCGGAGTGTATAACGGGTGGAGTGTATAACGGGCGCAGTGTATAACGGGCGCAGTGTATAACGGGCAGAGTGTATAACGGGCGGGGTGTATAACGGGCGGGGTGTATAACGGGCGGGGTGTATAACGGGCGGAGTGTATAATGGGCGGTGTGCATAACGGGCGGAGTGTATAACGGGCGGAGTGTATAACGGGCTGAGTGTATAACGGGCGGAGTGTATAACGGGCGGAGTGTATAACGGGCAGAGTGTATAACGGGCGGAGTGTATAACGGGCGGGGTGTATAACGGGCGGAGTGTATAACGGGCAGAGTGTATAACGGGCAGAGTGTATAACGGGCTGAGTGTATAGCGGGCGGAGTGTATAATGGGCGGAGTGTATAACGGGCGGAGTGTATAACGGGCGGAGTGTATAACGGGCGGAGTGTATAACGGGCGGGGTGTATAACTTGCGGTGTGTATAACGGGCGGAGTGATTAACAGGCGGGGTGTATAACGGGCGGGGTGTAAAAAGGGCGGAGTGTATAACGGGGGAGTGTATAACGGGCGGAGTGTATAACGGGCGGGGTGTATAACGGGCGGAGTGTATTACGGGCGGAGTGTATAACGGGCGGAGTGTATAACGGGCGGGGTGTATAACGGGCGGAGTGTATAACGGGCGGAGTGTATAACGGGCGGAGTGTATAACGGCCGGAGTGTATAACGGGCGGAGTGTATAACGGGCGGGGTGTATAACGGGCGGTGTGTATAACGGGCGGAGTGTATAACGGGCGGAGTGTATAACGGGCTGAGTGTATAGCGGGCGGAGTGTATAACGGGCAGAGTGTATAACGGGTGGAGTGTATAACGGGCGGAGTGTAGAACGGGCGGAGTGTATAACGGGCGGGGTGTATAACGGGCGGAGTGTATAACGGGCGGTGTGCATAACGGGCGGAGTGTATAACGGGCGGAGTGTATAACGGGCTGAGTGTACAATGGGCGGAGTGTATAACGGGCGGAGTGTATAACGGGCGGAGTGTATAACGGGCGGGGTGTATAACGGGCGGAGTGTATAACGGGCGGAGTGTATAACGGGCAGAGTGTATAACGGGCTGAGTGTATAGCGGGCGGAGTGTATAACGGGCGGAGTGTATAACGGGCGGAGTGTATAACGGGCGGGGTGTATAACGGGCGGGGTGTATAACGGGCGGGGTGTATAACGGGCGGAGTGTATAACGGGCAGAGTGTATAACGGGCTGAGTGTATAACGGGTGGGGTGTATAACGGGTGGAGTGCATAACGGGCGGAGTGCATAACGGGCGGAGTGTATAACGGTCGGAGTGTATAACGGGCTGAGTGTATAACGGGCGGAGTGTATAACGGGCGGAGTGTATAACGGGTGGGGTGTATAACGGGCTGAGTGTATAAAGGGCAGAGTGCATAATGGGTGGCGTGTATAACGGGCAGAGTGTATAACGGGCGGAGTGTATAACGAGCGGAGTGTATAACGGGCGGAGTGTATAACGGGCGGAGTGTATAACGGGCGGAGTGTATAACGGGAGGAGTGTATATCGGGCGGGGTGTATAACGGGCGGGGTGTATAACGGGCGGAGTGTATAACGGGCGGGGTGTATAACGGGCGGAGTGTATAACGGGCGGAGTGTTTAACGGGCGGTGTGTATAACGGGCGGAGTGTAGAACGGGCTGAGTGTTTAGCGGGCGGAGTGTATAACGGGCGGAGCGTATAACGGGCGGAGTGTATAACGGGTGGAGTGTATAATGGGCGGGGTGTATAACGGGTGGAGTGTATAACTTGCGGTGTGTATAACGGGCGGAGTGATTAACAGGTGGGGTGTATAACGGGCGGGGTTTATAAAGGGCGGAGTGTATAATGGGGGAGTGTATAACGGGCGGAGTGTATAATGGGTGGGGTGTATAACGGGCGGAGTGTATTATGGGCGGAGTGTATAAAGGGCGGAGTGTATAACGGGCGGAGTGTATAACGGGCGGGGTGTATAACGGGCGGAGTGTATAACGGGCGGAGTGTATAACGGCCGGAGTGTATAACGGGCGGAGTGTATAACGGGCGGGGTGTATAACGGGCGGGATGTATAACGGGCAGAGTGTATAACGGGTGGGGTGTATAACGGGCTGACTGTATAAAGGGCGGAGTGTATAACGGGCGGAGTGTATAACGGGCGGAGTGTATAACGAGCGGAGTGTATAACGTGCAGAGTGTATAACGGGCGGAGTGTATAACGGGCGGAGTGTATAACGGGCGGAGTGTGCGGAGTGTATAACGGGCGGTGTGTATAACGGGCTGAGTGTATAGCGGGCGGAGTGTATAACGGGCGGTGTGTATAACGGGCGGGGTGTATAACGGGCGGAGTGTATAACGGGCGGTGTGTATAACGGGCGGAGTGTATAACGGGCGGAGTGTATAACGGGTGGAGTGTATAACGGGCGCAGTGTATAACGGGCGGAGTGTATAACGGGCAGAGTGTATAACGGGCGGGGTGTATAACGGGCGGGGTGTATAACGGGCGGGGTGTATAACGGGCGGAGTGGATAATGGGCGGTGTGCATAACGGGCGGAGTGTATAACGGGCGGAGTGTATAACGGGCTGAGTGTATAATGGGCGGAGTGTATAACGGGCGGAGTGTATAACGGGCGGAGTGTATAACGGGCGGAGTGTATAACGGGCGGGGTGTATAACGGGCGGAGTGTATAACGGGCAGAGTGTATAACGGGCAGAGTGTATAACGGGCTGAGTGTATAGCGGGCGGAGTGTATAACGGGCGGAGTGTATAACGGGCGGAGTGTATAACGGGCGGAGTGTATAACGGGCGGGGTGTATAACGGGCGGGGTGTATAACGGGCGGGGTGTATAACGGGCGGGGTGTATACCGGGGGGGTTGTATAACGGGCTGAGTGTATAACGGGCGGAGTGTATAATGGGCGGAGTGTATAACGGGCAGAGTGCATAACGGGCTGAGTTTATAACGGGTGGGGTGTATAACGGGTGGAGTGTATAACGGGCGCAGTGTATAACGGGCGGAGTGTATAACGGGCAGAGTGTATAACGGGCGGGGTGTATAACGGGCGGGGTGTATAACGGGCGGGGTGTATAACGGGCGGAGTGTATAATGGGCGGTGTGCATAACGGGCGGAGTGTATAACGGGCGGAGTGTATAACGGGCTGAGTGTATAATGGGCGGAGTGTATAACGGGCGGAGTGTATAACGGGCGGAGTGTATAACGGGCGGAGTGTATAACGGGCGGGGTGTATAACGGGCGGAGTGTATAACGGGCAGAGTGTATAACGGGCAGAGTGTATAACGGGCTGAGTGTATAGCGGGCGGAGTGTATAATGGGCGGAGTGTATAACGGGCGGAGTGTATAACGGGCGGAGTGTATAACGGGCGGGGTGTATAACGGGCGGGGTGTATAACGGGCGGGGTGTATAACGGGCGGGGTGTATACCGGGGGGGTTGTATAACGGGCTGAGTGTATAACGGGCGGAGTGTATAATGGGCGGAGTGTATAACGGGCAGAGTGCATAACGGGCTGAGTTTATAACGGGTGGGGTGTATAACGGGTGGAGTGTATAACGGGCGGAGTGTATAACGGTCGGAGTGTATAACGGGCTGAGTGTATAACGGGCGGGGTGTATAACGGTCGGAGTGTATAACGGGCTGAGTGTATAACGGGCGGGGTGTATAACGGGCGGAGTGTATAACGGGCGGAGTGTATAACGGGCTGAGTGTATAACGGGCGGGGTGTATAACGGGCGGAGTGTATAACGGGCGGAGTGTATAACGGGCGGAGTGTATAACGGGCGGAGTGTATAACGGGCGGAGTGTATAACGGTCGGAGTGTATAACGGGCGGAGTGTATAACGGGCGGGGTGTATAACGGGCGGAGTGTATAACGGGCGGAGTGTATAAGCGGCGGGTGTATAACGGGCGGAGTGTATAACGGGCGGAGTGTATAACGGGCGTAGTGTATAACAGTTGGGGTGTAAAACAGGTGGAGTGTATAACGGGCGGAGTGTATAACGGGCGGAGTGTATAACGGGCGGAGTGTATAACGGGTGGGGTGTATAACGGGCTGAGTGTATAAAGGGCGGAGTGTATAACGGGCGGCGTGTATAACGGGCGGAGTGTATAACGGGCGGAGTGTATAACGAGCGGATTGTATAACGGGCGGAGTGTATAACGGGCGGAGTGTATAACGGGAGGAGTGTATATCGGGCGGGGTGTATAACGGGCGGGGTGTATAACGGGCGGAGTGTATAACGGGCGGTGTGTATAACGGGCGGAGTGTTTAACGGGCGGAGTGTAGAACGGGCTGAGTGTTTAGCGGGCTGAGTGTATAACGGGCGGAGCGTATAACGGGCGGAGTGTATAACGGGTGGAGTGTATAATGGGCGGGGTGTATAACGGGTGGAGTGTATAACTTGCGGTGTGTATAACGGGCGGAGTGATTAACAGGCGGGGTGTATAACGGGCGGGGTGTAAAAAGGGCGGAGTTTATAACGGGGGAGTGTATAACGGGCGGAGTGTATAACGGGCGGGGTGTATAACGGGCGGAGTGTATTACGGGCGGAGTGTATAACGGGCGGAGTGTATAACGGGCGGGGTGTATAACGGGCGGAGTGTATAACGGGCTGAGTGTATAAAGGGCGGAGTGTATAACGGGCGGCGTGTATAACGGGCGGAGTGTATAACGGGCGGAGTGTATAACGAGCGGAGTGTATAACGGGCGGAGTGTATAACGGGCGGAGTGTATAACGGGAGGAGTGTATATCGGGCGGGGTGTATAACGGGCGGGGTGTATAACGGGCGGAGTGTATAACGGGCGGGGTGTATAACGGGCGGAGTGTATAACGGGCGGAGTGTTTAACGGGCGGTGTGTATAACGGGCGGAGTGTAGAACGGGCTGAGTGTTTAGCGGGCGGAGTGTATAACGGGCGGAGCGTATAACGGGCGGAGTGTATAACGGGTGGAGTGTATAATGGGCGGGGTGTATAACGGGTGGAGTGTATAACTTGCGGTGTGTATAACGGGCGGAGTGATTAACAGGCGGGGTGTATAACGGGCGGGGTTTATAAAGGGCGGAGTGTATAATGGGGGAGTGTATAACGGGCGGAGTGTATAATGGGTGGGGTGTATAACGGGCGGAGTGTATTATGGGCGGAGTGTATAAAGGGCGGAGTGTATAACGGGCGGAGTGTATAACGGGCGGGGTGTATAACGGGCGGAGTGTATAACGGGCGGAGTGTATAACGGGCGGAGTGTATAACGGCCGGAGTGTATAATGGGCGGAGTGTATAACGGGCGGGGTGTATAACGGGCGGGATGTATAACGGGCAGAGTGTATAACGGGTGGGGTGTATAACGGGCTGACTGTATAAAGGGCGGAGTGTATAACGGGCGGCGTGTATAACGGGCGGAGTGTATAACGGGCGGAGTGTATAACGAGCGGAGTGTATAACGTGCAGAGTGTATAACGGGCGGAGTGTATAACGGGCGGAGTGTATAACGGGCGGAGTGTGCGGAGTGTATAACGGGCGGTGTGTATAACGGGCTGAGTGTATAGCGGGCGGAGTGTATAACGGGCGGTGTGTATAACGGGCGGGGTGTATAACGGGCGGAGTGTATAACGGGCGGTGTGTATAACGGGCGGAGTGTATAACGGGCGGAGTGTATAACGGGTGGAGTGTATAACGGGCGCAGTGTATAACGGGCGGAGTGTATAACGGGCAGAGTGTATAACGGGCGGGGTGTA
This sequence comes from Somniosus microcephalus, assembly GCF_052327205.1. Classification (NCBI taxonomy): domain Eukaryota; kingdom Metazoa; phylum Chordata; class Chondrichthyes; order Squaliformes; family Somniosidae; genus Somniosus; species Somniosus microcephalus. Next base: position 234,089 of record NW_028225326.1, on the reverse strand, counting down.
TAACGGGCGGGGTGTATAACGGGCGGGGTGTATAACGGGCGGAGTGGATAATGGGCGGTGTGCATAACGGGCGGAGTGTATAACGGGCGGAGTGTATAACGGGTTGAGTGTATAATGGGCGGAGTGTATAACGGGCGGAGTGTATAACGGGCGGAGTGTATAACGGGCGGAGTGTATAACGGGCGGGGTGTATAACGGGCGGAGTGTATAACGGGCAGAGTGTATAACGGGCAGAGTGTATAACGGGCTGAGTGTATAGCGGGCGGAGTGTATAATGGGCGGAGTGTATAACGGGCGGAGTGTATAACGGGCGGAGTGTATAACGGGCGGGGTGTATAACGGGCGGGGTGTATAACGGGCGGGGTGTATACCGGGGGGGTTGTATAACGGGCTGAGTGTATAACGGGCGGAGTGTATAATGGGCGGAGTGTATAACGGGCAGAGTGCATAACGGGCTGAGGTTATAACGGGTGGGGTGTATAACGGGTGGAGTGTATAACGGGCGCAGTGTATAACGGGCGGAGTGTATAACGGGCAGAGTGTATAACGGGCGTGGTGTATAACGGGCGGGGTGTATAACGGGCTGGGTGTATAACGGGCGGAGTGTATAATGGGCGGTGTGCATAACGGGCGGAGTGTATAACGGGCGGAGTGTATAACGGGCTGAGTGTATAATGGGCGGAGTGTATAACGGGCGGAGTGTATAACGGGCGGAGTGTATAACGGGCGGGGTGTATAACGGGCGGAGTGTATAACGGGCAGAGTGTATAACGGGCAGAGTGTATAACGGGCTGAGTGTATAGCGGGCGGAGTGTATAATGGGCGGAGTGTATAACGGGCGGAGTGTATAACGGGCGGAGTGTATAACGGGCGGGGTGTATAACGGGCTGAGTGTATAAAGGGCGGAGTGTATAACGGGCGGCGTGTATAACGGGCGGAGTGTATAACGGGCGGAGTGTATAACGGGCGGAGTGTATAACGGGCGGAGTGTATAACGGGCGGAGTGTATAACGGGAGGAGTGTATATCGGGCGGGGTGTATAACGGGCGGGGTGTATAACGGGCGGAGTGTATAACGGGCGGTGTGTATAACGGGCGGAGTGTTTAACGGGCGGAGTGTAGAACGGGCTGAGTGTTTAGCGGGCTGAGTGTATAACGGGCGGAGCGTATAACGGGCGGAGTGTATAACGGGTGGAGTGTATAATGGGCGGGGTGTATAACGGGTGGAGTGTATAACTTGCGGTGTGTATAACGGGCGGAGTGATTAACAGGCGGGGTGTATAACGGGCGGGGTGTAAAAAGGGCGGAGTTTATAACGGGGGAGTGTATAACGGGCGGAGTGTATAACGGGCGGGGTGTATAACGGGCGGAGTGTATTACGGGCGGAGTGTATAACGGGCGGAGTGTATAACGGGCGGGGTGTATAACGGGCGGAGTGTATAACGGGCTGAGTGTATAAAGGGCGGAGTGTATAACGGGCGGCGTGTATAACGGGCGGAGTGTATAACGGGCGGAGTGTATAACGAGCGGAGTGTATAACGGGCGGAGTGTATAACGGGCGGAGTGTATAACGGGAGGAGTGTATATCGGGCGGGGTGTATAACGGGCGGGGTGTATAACGGGCGGAGTGTATAACGGGCGGGGTGTATAACGGGCGGAGTGTATAACGGGCGGAGTGTTTAACGGGCGGTGTGTATAACGGGCGGAGTGTAGAACGGGCTGAGTGTTTAGCGGGCGGAGTGTATAACGGGCGGAGCGTATAACGGGCGGAGTGTATAACGGGTGGAGTGTATAATGGGCGGGGTGTATAACGGGTGGAGTGTATAACTTGCGGTGTGTATAACGGGCGGAGTGATTAACAGGCGGGGTGTATAACGGGCGGGGTTTATAAAGGGCGGAGTGTATAATGGGGGAGTGTATAACGGGCGGAGTGTATAATGGGTGGGGTGTATAACGGGCGGAGTGTATTATGGGCGGAGTGTATAAAGGGCGGAGTGTATAACGGGCGGAGTGTATAACGGGCGGGGTGTATAACGGGCGGAGTGTATAACGGGCGGAGTGTATAACGGGCGGAGTGTATAACGGCCGGAGTGTATAATGGGCGGAGTGTATAACGGGCGGGGTGTATAACGGGCGGGATGTATAACGGGCAGAGTGTATAACGGGTGGGGTGTATAACGGGCTGACTGTATAAAGGGCGGAGTGTATAACGGGCGGCGTGTATAACGGGCGGAGTGTATAACGGGCGGAGTGTATAACGAGCGGAGTGTATAACGTGCAGAGTGTATAACGGGCGGAGTGTATAACGGGCGGAGTGTATAACGGGCGGAGTGTGCGGAGTGTATAACGGGCGGTGTGTATAACGGGCTGAGTGTATAGCGGGCGGAGTGTATAACGGGCGGTGTGTATAACGGGCGGGGTGTATAACGGGCGGAGTGTATAACGGGCGGTGTGTATAACGGGCGGAGTGTATAACGGGCGGAGTGTATAACGGGTGGAGTGTATAACGGGCGCAGTGTATAACGGGCGGAGTGTATAACGGGCAGAGTGTATAACGGGCGGGGTGTATAACGGGCGGGGTGTATAACGGGCGGGGTGTATAACGGGCGGAGTGGATAATGGGCGGTGTGCATAACGGGCGGAGTGTATAACGGGCGGAGTGTATAACGGGTTGAGTGTATAATGGGCGGAGTGTATAACGGGCGGAGTGTATAACGGGCGGAGTGTATAACGGGCGGAGTGTATAACGGGCGGGGTGTATAACGGGCGGAGTGTATAACGGGCAGAGTGTATAACGGGCAGAGTGTATAACGGGCTGAGTGTATAGCGGGCGGAGTGTATAATGGGCGGAGTGTATAACGGGCGGAGTGTATAACGGGCGGAGTGTATAACGGGCGGGGTGTATAACGGGCGGGGTGTATAACGGGCGGGGTGTATAACGGGCGGGGTGTATACCGGGGGGGTTGTATAACGGGCTGAGTGTATAACGGGCGGAGTGTATAATGGGCGGAGTGTATAACGGGCAGAGTGCATAACGGGCTGAGTTTATAACGGGTGGGGTGTATAACGGGTGGAGTGTATAACGGGCGCAGTGTATAACGGGCGGAGTGTATAACGGGCAGAGTGTATAACGGGCGTGGTGTATAACGGGCGGGGTGTATAACGGGCGGGGTGTATAACGGGCGGAGTGTATAATGGGCGGTGTGCATAACGGGCGGAGTGTATAACGGGCGGAGTGTATAACGGGCTGAGTGTATAATGGGCGGAGTGTATAACGGGCGGAGTGTATAACGGGCGGAGTGTATAACGGGCGGGGTGTATAACGGGCGGAGTGTATAACGGGCAGAGTGTATAACGGGCAGAGTGTATAACGGGCTGAGTGTATAGCGGGCGGAGTGTATAATGGGCGGAGTGTATAACGGGCGGAGTGTATAACGGGCGGAGTGTATAACGGGCGGGGTGTATAACGGGCGGGGTGTATAACGGGCGGGGTGTATAACGGGCGGGGTGTATACCGGGGGGGTTGTATAACGGGCTGAGTGTATAACGGGCGGAGTGTATAATGGGCGGAGTGTATAACGGGCAGAGTGCATAACGGGCTGAGTTTATAACGGGTGGGGTGTATAACGGGTGGAGTGTATAACGGGCGGAGTGTATAACGGTCGGAGTGTATAACGGGCTGAGTGTATAACGGGCGGGGTGTATAACGGTCGGAGTGTATAACGGGCTGAGTGTATAACGGGCGGGGTGTATAACGGGCGGAGTGTATAACGGGCGGAGTGTATAACGGGCTGAGTGTATAACGGGCGGGGTGTATAACGGGCGGAGTGTATAACGGGCGGAGTGTATAACGGGCGGAGTGTATAATGGGCGGAGTGTATAACGGGCGGAGTGTATAACGGTCGGAGTGTATAACGGGCGGAGTGTATAACGGGCGGGGTGTATAACGGGCGGAGTGTATAACGGGCGGAGTGTATAAGCGGCGGGTGTATAACGGGCGGAGTGTATAACGGGCGGAGTGTATAACGGGCGTAGTGTATAACAGTTGGGGTGTAAAACAGGTGGAGTGTATAACGGGCGGAGTGTATAACGGGCGGAGTGTATAACGGGCGGAGTGTATAACGGGTGGGGTGTATAACGGGCTGAGTGTATAAAGGGCGGAGTGTATAACGGGCGGCGTGTATAACGGGCGGAGTGTATAACGGGCGGAGTGTATAACGAGCGGAGTGTATAACGGGCGGAGTGTATAACGGGAGGAGTGTATATCGGGCGGGGTGTATAACGGGCGGGGTGTATAACGGGCGGAGTGTATAACGGGCGGTGTGTATAACGGGCGGAGTGTTTAACGGGCGGAGTGTAGAACGGGCTGAGTGTTTAGCGGGCGGAGTGTATAACGGGCGGAGCGTATAACGGGCGGAGTGTATAACGGGTGGAGTGTATAATGGGCGGGGTGTATAACGGGTGGAGTGTATAACTTGCGGTGTGTATAACGGGCGGAGTGATTAACAGGCGGGGTGTATAACGGGCGGGGTGTAAAAAGGGCGGAGTTTATAACGGGGGAGTGTATAACGGGCGGAGTGTATAACGGGCGGGGTGTATAACGGGCGGAGTGTATTACGGGCGGAGTGTATAACAGGCGGAGTGTATAACGGGCGGGGTGTATAACGGGCGGAGTGTATAACGGGCGGAGTGTATAACGGGCGGAGTGTATAACGGCCGGAGTGTATAACGGGCGGAGTGTATAACGGGCGGGGTGTATAACGGGCGGTGTGTATAACGGGCGGAGTGTATAACGGGCGGAGTGTATAACGGGCTGAGTGTATAGCGGGCGGAGTGTATAACGGGCAGAGTGTATAACGGGCGGAGTGTATAACGGGCGGAGTGTAGAACGGGCGGAGTGTATAACGGGCGGGGTGTATAACGGGCGGAGTGTATAACGGGCGGTGTGCATAACGGGCGGAGTGTATAACGGGCGGAGTGTATAACGGGCTGAGTGTACAATGGGCGGAGTGTATAACGGGCGGAGTGTATAACGGGCGGGGTGTATAACGGGCGGAGTGTATAACGGGCGGAGTGTATAACGGGCAGAGTGTATAACGGGCTGAGTGTATAGCGGGCGGAGTGTATAACGGGCGGAGTGTATAACGGGCGGAGTGTATAACGGGCGGGGTGTATAACGGGCGGGGTGTATAACGGGCGGGGTGTATAACGGGCGGAGTGTATAACGGGCAGAGTGTATAACGGGCTGAGTGTATAACGGGTGGGGTGTATAACGGGTGGAGTGCATAACGGGCGGAGTGCATAACGGGCGGAGTGTATAACGGTCGGAGTGTATAACGGGCTGAGTGTATAACGGGCGGAGTGTATAACGGGCGGAGTGTATAACGGGTGGGGTGTATAACGGGCTGAGTGTATAAAGGGCAGAGTGCATAACGGGCGGCGTGTATAACGGGCAGAGTGTATAACGGGCGGAGTGTATAACGAGCGGAGTGTATAACGGGCGGAGTGTATAACGGGCGGAGTGTATAACGGGCGGAGTGTATAACGGGAGGAGTGTATATCGGGCAGGGTGTATAACGGGCGGGGTGTATAACGGGCGGAGTGTATAACGGGCGGGGTGTATAACGGGCGGAGTGTATAACGGGCGGAGTGTTTAACGGGCGGTGTGTATAACGGGCGGAGTGTAGAACGGGCTGAGTGTTTAGCGGGCGGAGTGTATAACGGGCAGAGCGTATAACGGGCGGAGTGTATAACGGGTGGAGTGTATAATGGGCGGGGTGTATAACGGGTGGAGTGTATAACTTGCGGTGTGTATAACGGGCGGAGTGATTAACAGGCGGGGTGTATAACGGGCGGGGTGTATAAAGGGCGGAGTGTATAATGGGGGAGTGTATAACGGGCGGAGTGTATAATGGGTGGGGTGTATAACGGGCGGAGTGTATTATGGGCGGAGTGTATAAAGGGCGGAGTGTATAACGGGCGGAGTGTATAACGGGCGGGGTGTATAACGGGCGGAGTGTATAACGGGCGGAGTGTATAACGGGCGGAGTGTATAACGGCCGGAGTGTATAATGGGCGGAGTGTATAACGGGCGGGGTGTATAACGGGCGGGATGTATAACGGGCAGAGTGTATAACGGGTGGGGTGTATAACGGGCTGACTGTATAAAGGGCGGAGTGTATAACGGGCGGCGTGTATAACGGGCGGAGTGTATAACGGGCGGAGTGTATAACGAGCGGAGTGTATAACGTGCAGAGTGTATAACGGGCGGAGTGTATAACGGGCGGAGTGTATAACGGGCGGAGTGTGCGGAGTGTATAACGGGCGGTGTGTATAACGGGCTGAGTGTATAGCGGGCGGAGTGTATAACGGGCGGTGTGTATAACGGGCGGGGTGTATTACGGGCGGAGTGTATAACGGGCGGTGTGTATAACGGGCGGAGTGTATAACGGGCGGAGTGTATAACGGGTGGAGTGTATAACGGGCGCAGTGTATAACGGGCGGAGTGTATAACGGGCAGAGTGTATAACGGGCGGGGTGTATAACGGGCGGGGTGTATAACGGGCGGGGTGTATAACGGGCGGAGTGTATAATGGGCGGTGTGCATAATGGGCGGAGTGTATAACGGGCGGAGTGTATAACGGGCTGAGTGTATAATGGGCGGAGTGTATAACGGGCGGAGTGTATAACGGGCGGAGTGTATAACGGGCGGAGTGTATAACGGGCGGGGTGTATAACGGGCGGAGTGTATAACGGGCAGAGTGTATAACGGGCAGAGTGTATAACGGGCTGAGTGTATAGCGGGCGGAGTGTATAACGGGCGGAGTGTATAACGGGCGGAGTGTATAACGGGCGGAGTGTATAACGGGCGGGGTGTATAACGGGCGGGGTGTATAACGGGCGGGGTGTATAACGGGCGGGGTGTATACCGGGGGGGTTGTATAACGGGCTGAGTGTATAACGGGCGGAGTGTATAATGGGCGGAGTGTATAACGGGCAGAGTGCATAACGGGCTGAGTTTATAACGGGTGGGGTGTATAACGGGTGGAGTGTATAACGGGCGGAGTGTATAACGGTCGGAGTGTATAACGGGCTGAGTGTATAACGGGCGGGGTGTATAACGGTCGGAGTGTATAACGGGCTGAGTGTATAACGGGCGGAGTGTATAACGGGCGGAGTGTATAACGGGCGGAGTGTACAACGGGCGGAGTGTATAACGGGCGGAGTGTATAACGGGCGGAGTGTATAACGGGCGGTGTGTATAACGGGCGGAGTGTATAACGGGCGGAGTGTATAACGGGCGGGGTGTATAACGGGCGGAGTGTATAACGGGCGGAGTGTATAAGCGGCGGGTGTATAACGGGCGGAGTGTATAACGGGCGGAGTGTATAACGGGCGTAGTGTATAACAGTTGGGGTGTAAAACGGGTGGAGTGTATAATGGGCGGAGTGTATAACGGGCGGAGTGTATAACGGGCGGAGTGTATAACGGGCGGAGTGTATAACGGGTGGGGTGTATTACGGGCGGAGTGTATAAAGGGCGGAGTGTATAACGGGCGGAGTGTATAACGGGCGGGGTGTATAACGGGCGGAGTGTATAACGGGCGGAGTGTATAACGGGCGGAGTGTATAACGGCCGGAGTGTATAACGGGCGGAGTGTATAACGGGCGGGGTGTATAACGGGCGGGGTGTATAACGGGCGGAGTGTATAACGGGTGGGGTGTATAACGGGCTGACTGTATAAAGGGCGGAGTGTATAACGGGCGGCATGTATAACGGGCAGAGTGTATAACGGGCTGAGTGTATAGCGGGCGGAGTGTATAAAGGGCGGAGTGTATAACGGGCGGAGTGTATAACGGGCGGGGTGTATAACGGGCGGGGTGTATAACGGGCGGAGTGTATAACGGGCGGAGTGTATAACGGGCGTAGTGTATAACGGGCGGAGTGTATAACGGGCGGAGTGTATAACGGGCGGAGTGTATAATGGGCTCAGTGTATAGCGGGCGGAGTGTATAAACGGCGGAGTGTATAACGGGCGGAGAGTATAACGGGCGGAGTATATAACGGGCGGGGTGTATAACGGGCGGAGTGTATAACGGGCGGTGTGTATAACGGGCGGAGTGCATAACGGGCGGGGTGTATAACGGGCGACGTGTGTAACGGGCGGAATGTATAACGGGCGGAGTGTATAACGGGCGGTGTGTATAACGGGCGGGGTGTATAACGGGCGGGGTGTATAACGGGCGGAGTGTATAACGGGCTGAGTGTATAACGGGCGGAGTGTATAACGGGCGGTGTGTATAAAGGGCGGAGTGTATAACGGGCTGAGTGTATAACGGGTGGGGTGTATAACGGCTGGAGTGCATAACGGGCGGAGTGCATAACGGTCTGAGTGTATAACAGGCGGAGTGTATAACGGGTGGAGTGTATAACGGGCGGGATGTATAATGGGCGGAGTGTATAACGGGCGGAGTGTATAAGCGGCGGGTGTATAACAGGCGGAGTGTATAACGGGCGGAGTGTATAACGGGCGGAGTGTATAACAGTTGGGGTGTAAAACGGGTGGAGTGTATAACGGGCGGAGTGTATAACGGGCGGAGTGTATAACGGGCAGCGTGTATAACGGGCGGAGTGTATAACGGGTGGGGTGTATAACGGGCTGAGTGTATAACGGGCGGAGTGTCTAACGGGCGGAGTGTATAACGGGCGGAGTGTATAACGGGCGGAGTGTATAACGGGCGTGGTGTATAACGGGAGGGGTGTATAACGGGCGGGGTGTATAACGGGCGGAGTGTATAACGGGCGGAGTGTATAACGGGCGGAGTGTATAACGGGCGGAGTGTATAACGGGAGGAGTGTATAACGGCTGGAGTGCTTAACGGGTGGAGTGTATAACGGTCGGAGTGTATAACAGGCGGAGTGTATAACGGGTGGAGTGTATAACGGGCGGGGTGTATAACGGGCGGAGTGTATAACGGGCTGAGTGTATAAAGGGCGGGGTGTATAACGGGTGGAGTGTATAACGGGCGGAGTGTATAACGGTCGGAGTGTATAACGGTCGGAGTGTATAACGGGCGGAGTGTATAACGGGCGGAGTGTATAACGGGCGGAGTGTATAACGGGCTGAGTTAATAACGGGCGGAGTGTATAACGGGCGGTGTGTATAACGGGCGGAGTGTATAACGGGCGGAGTGTATAACGGGCGGCGTGTATAACGGGCGGAGTGTATAACGGGCGGAGTGTATAACGGGCTGAGTGTATAACGGGTGGGGTGTATAACGGGCGGAGTGTATAACGGGCGGAGTGTATAACGGTCGGAGTGTATAACGGGCGGAGTGTATAACGGGCGGGGTGTATAACGGGCGGAGTGTATAACGGGCGGAGTGTATAAGCGGCGGGTGTATAACGGGCGCAGTGTATAACGGGCGGAGTGTATAACGGGCGGAGTGTATAACGGGCGGAGTGTATAATGGGCTCAGTGTATAGCGGGCGGAGTGTATAAACGGCGGAGTGTATAACGGGCGGAGAGTATAACGGGCGGAGTATATAACGGGCGGGGTGTATAACGGGCGGAGTGTATAACGGGCGGTGTGTATAACGGGCGGAGTGCATAACGGGCGGGGTGTATAACGGGCGACGTGTGTAACGGGCGGAGTGTATAACGGGCGGAGTGTATAACGGGCGGTGTGTATAACGGGCGGGGTGTATAACGGGCGGGGTGTATAACGGGCGGAGTGTATAACGGGCTGAGTGTATAACGGGCGGAGTGTATAACGGGCGGTGTGTATAAAGGGCGGAGTGTATAACGGGCTGAGTGTATAACGGGTGGGGTGTATAACGGCTGGAGTGCATAACGGGCGGAGTGCATAACGGTCTGAGTGTATAACAGGCGGAGTGTATAACGGGTGGAGTGTATAACGGGCGGGATGTATAATGGGCGGAGTGTATAACGGGCGGAGTGTATAAGCGGCGGGTGTATAACAGGCGGAGTGTATAACGGGCGGAGTGTATAACGGGCGGAGTGTATAACAGTTGGTGTGTAAAACGGGTGGAGTGTATAACGGGCGGAGTGTATAACGGGCGGAGTGTATAACGGGCAGCGTGTATAACGGGCGGAGTGTATAACGGGTGGGGTGTATAACGGGCTGAGTGTATAACGGGCGGAGTGTCTAACGGGCGGAGTGTATAACGGGCGGAGTGTATAACGGGCGGAGTGTATAACGGGCGGGGTGTATAACGGGAGGGGTGTATAACGGGCGGGGTGTATAACGGGCGGGGTGTATAACGGGCGGAGTGTATAACGGGCGGAGTGTATAACGGGCGGAGTGTATAACGGGCGGAGTGTATAACGGGAGGAGTGTATAACGGCTGGAGTGCTTAACGGGTGGAGTGTATAACGGGCGGAGTGTATAACGGGCGTGGTGTATAACGGGAGGGGTGTATAACGGGCGGGGTGTATAACGGGCGGGGTGTATAACGGGCGGAGTGTATAACGGGCGGAGTGTATAACGGGCGGAGTGTATAACGGGCGGAGTGTATAACGGGAGGAGTGTATAACGGCTGGAGTGCTTAACGGGTGGAGTGTATAACGGTCGGAGTGTATAACAGGCGGAGTGTATAACGGGTGGAGTGTATAACGGGCGGGGTGTATAACGGGCGGAGTGTATAACGGGCTGAGTGTATAAAGGGCGGGGTGTATAACGGGTGGAGTGTATAACGGGCGGAGTGTATAACGGTCGGAGTGTATAACGGTCGGAGTGTATAACGGGCGGAGTGTATAACGGGCGGAGTGTATAACGGGCGGAGTGTATAACGGGCTGAGTTAATAACGGGCGGAGTGTATAACGGGCGGTGTGTATAACGGGCGGAGTGTATAACGGGCGGAGTGTATAACGGGCGGCGTGTATAACGGGCGGAGTGTATAACGGGCGGAGTGTATAACGGGCTGAGTGTATAACGGGTGGGGTGTATAACGGGCGGAGTGTATAACGGGCGGAGTGTATAACGGTCGGAGTGTATAACGGGCGGAGTGTATAACGGGCGGGGTGTATAACGGGCGGAGTGTATAACGGGCGGAGTGTATAAGCGGCGGGTGTATAACGGGCGCAGTGTATAACGGGCGGAGTGTATAACGGGCGGAGTGTATAACGGGCGGAGTGTATAATGGGCTCAGTGTATAGCGGGCGGAGTGTATAAACGGCGGAGTGTATAACGGGCGGAGAGTATAACGGGCGGAGTATATAACGGGCGGGGTGTATAACGGGCGGAGTGTATAACGGGCGGTGTGTATAACGGGCGGAGTGCATAACGGGCGGGGTGTATAACGGGCGACGTGTGTAACGGGCGGAGTGTATAACGGGCGGAGTGTATAACGGGCGGTGTGTATAACGGGCGGGGTGTATAACGGGCGGGGTGTATAACGGGCGGAGTGTATAACGGGCTGAGTGTATAACGGGCGGAGTGTATAACGGGCGGTGTGTATAAAGGGCGGAGTGTATAACGGGCTGAGTGTATAACGGGTGGGGTGTATAACGGCTGGAGTGCATAACGGGCGGAGTGCATAACGGTCTGAGTGTATAACAGGCGGAGTGTATAACGGGTGGAGTGTATAACGGGCGGGATGTATAATGGGCGGAGTGTATAACGGGCGGAGTGTATAAGCGGCGGGTGTATAACAGGCGGAGTGTATAACGGGCGGAGTGTATAACGGGCGGAGTGTATAACAGTTGGTGTGTAAAACGGGTGGAGTGTATAACGGGCGGAGTGTATAACGGGCGGAGTGTATAACGGGCAGCGTGTATAACGGGCGGAGTGTATAACGGGTGGGGTGTATAACGGGCTGAGTGTATAACGGGCGGAGTGTCTAACGGGCGGAGTGTATAACGGGCGGAGTGTATAACGGGCGGAGTGTATAACGGGCGGGGTGTATAACGGGAGGGGTGTATAACGGGCGGGGTGTATAACGGGCGGGGTGTATAACGGGCGGAGTGTATAACGGGCGGAGTGTATAACGGGCGGAGTGTATAACGGGCGGAGTGTATAACGGGAGGAGTGTATAACGGCTGGAGTGCTTAACGGGTGGAGTGTATAACGGTCGGAGTGTATAACAGGCGGAGTGTATAACGGGTGGAGTGTATAACGGGCGGGGTGTATAACGGGCGGAGTGTATAACGGGCTGAGTGTATAAAGGGCGGGGTGTATAACGGGTGGAGTGTATAACGGGCAGAGTGTATAACGGTCGGAGTGTATAACGGTCGGAGTGTATAACGGGCGGAGTGTATAACGGGCGGAGTGTATAACGGGCGGAGTGTATAACGGGCTGAGTTAATAACGGGCGGAGTGTATAACGGGCAGTGTGTATAACGGGCGGAGTGTATAACGGGCGTAGTGTATAACGGGCGGCGTGTATAACGGGCGGAGTGTATAACGGGCGGAGTGTATAACGGGCTGAGTGTATAACGGGTGGGGTGTATAACGGGCGGAGTGTATAACGGGCGGAGTGTATAACGGTCGGAGTGTATAACGGGCGGAGTGTATAACGGGCGGGGTGTATAACGGGCGGAGTGTATAACGGGCGGAGTGTATAAGCGGCGGGTGTATAACGGGCGCAGTGTATAACGGGCGGAGTGTATAACGGGCGTAGTGTATAACAGTTGGGGTGTAAAATGGGTGGAGTGTATAATGGGCGGAGTGTATAACGGGCGGAGTGTATAACGGGCGGAGTGTATAACGGGCGGAGTGTATAACGGGCGGAGTGTATAACGGGTGGGGTGTATAACGGGCTGAGTGTATAAAGGGCGGAGTGCATAACGGGCGGAGTGTATAACGGGCGGGGTGTATAACGGGCGGGGTGTATAACGGGCGGGGTGTATACCGGGGGGGTTGTATAACGGGCTGAGTGTATAACGGGCGGAGTGTATAATGGGCGGAGTGTATAACGGGCAGAGTGCATAACGGGCTGAGTTTATAACGGGTGGGGTGTATAACGGGTGGAGTGTATAACGGGCGGAGTGTATAACGGTCGGAGTGTATAACGGGCTGAGTGTATAACGGGCGGGGTGTATAACGGTCGGAGTGTATAACGGGCTGAGTGTATAACGGGCGGAGTGTATAACGGGCGGAGTGTATAACGGGCGGAGTGTACAACGGGCGGAGTGTATAACGGGCGGAGTGTATAACGGGCGGAGTGTATAACGGGCGGTGTGTATAACGGGCGGAGTGTATAACGGGCGGAGTGTATAACGGGCGGGGTGTATAACGGGCGGAGTGTATAACGGGCGGAGTGTATAAGCGGCGGGTGTATAACGGGCGGAGTGTATAACGGGCGGAGTGTATAACGGGCGTAGTGTATAACAGTTGGGGTGTAAAACGGGTGGAGTGTATAATGGGCGGAGTGTATAACGGGCGGAGTGTATAACGGGCGGAGTGTATAACGGGTGGGGTGTATTACGGGCGGAGTGTATAAAGGGCGGAGTGTATAACGGGCGGAGTGTATAACGGGCGGAGTGTATAACGGGCGGAGTGTATAACGGGCGGAGTGTATAACGGCCGGAGTGTATAACGGGCGGAGTGTATAACGGGCGGGGTGTATAACGGGCGGGGTGTATAACGGGCGGAGTGTATAACGGGTGGGGTGTATAACGGGCTGACTGTATAAAGGGCGGAGTGTATAACGGGCGGCATGTATAACGGGCAGAGTGTATAACGGGCTGAGTGTATAGCGGGCGGAGTGTATAAAGGGCGGAGTGTATAACGGGCGGAGTGTATAACGGGCGGGGTGTATAACGGGCGGGGTGTATAACGGGCGGAGTGTATAACGGGCGGAGTGTATAACGGGCGTAGTGTATAACGGGCGGAGTGTATAACGGGCGGAGTGTATAATGGGCTCAGTGTATAGCGGGCGGAGTGTATAAACGGCGGAGTGTATAACGGGCGGAGAGTATAACGGGCGGAGTATATAACGGGCGGGGTGTATAACGGGCGGAGTGTATAACGGGCGGTGTGTATAACGGGCGGAGTGCATAACGGGCGGGGTGTATAACGGGCGACGTGTGTAACGGGCGGAGTGTATAACGGGCGGAGTGTATAACGGGCGGTGTGTATAACGGGCGGGGTGTATAACGGGCGGGGTGTATAACGGGCGGAGTGTATAACGGGCTGAGTGTATAACGGGCGGAGTGTATAACGGGCGGTGTGTATAAAGGGCGGAGTGTATAACGGGCTGAGTGTATAACGGGTGGGGTGTATAACGGCTGGAGTGCATAACGGGCGGAGTGCATAACGGTCTGAGTGTATAACAGGCGGAGTGTATAACGGGTGGAGTGTATAACGGGCGGGATGTATAATGGGCGGAGTGTATAACGGGCGGAGTGTATAAGCGGCGGGTGTATAACAGGCGGAGTGTATAATGGGCGGAGTGTATAACGGGCGGAGTGTATAACAGTTGGGGTGTAAAACGGGTGGAGTGTATAACGGGCGGAGTGTATAACGGGCGGAGTGTATAACGGGCAGCGTGTATAACGGGCGGAGTGTATAACGGGTGGGGTGTATAACGGGCTGAGTGTATAACGGGCGGAGTGTCTAACGGGCGGAGTGTATAACGGGCGGAGTGTATAACGGGCGGAGTGTATAACGGGCGGGGTGTATAACGGGAGGGGTGTATAACGGGCGGGGTGTATAACGGGCGGGGTGTATAACGGGCGGAGTGTATAACGGGCGGAGTGTATAACGGGCGGAGTGTATAACGGGCGGAGTGTATAACGGGAGGAGTGTATAACGGCTGGAGTGCTTAACGGGTGGAGTGTATAACGGTCGGAGTGTATAACAGGCGGAGTGTATAACGGGTGGAGTGTATAACGGGCGGGGTGTATAACGGGCGGAGTGTATAACGGGCTGAGTGTATAAAGGGCGGGGTGTATAACGGGTGGAGTGTATAACGGGCGGAGTGTATAACGGTCGGAGTGTATAACGGTCGGAGTGTATAACGGGCGGAGTGTATAACGGGCGGAGTGTATAACGGGCGGAGTGTATAACGGGCTGAGTTAATAACGGGCGGAGTGTATAACGGGCGGTGTGTATAACGGGCGGAGTGTATAACGGGCGGAGTGTATAACGGGCGGCGTGTATAACGGGCGGAGTGTATAACGGGCGGAGTGTATAACGGGCTGAGTGTATAACGGGCGGGGTGTATAACGGGCGGAGTGTATAACGGTCGGAGTGTATAACGGGCGGAGTGTATAACGGGCGGGGTGTATAACGGGCGGAGTGTATAACGGGCGGAGTGTATAAGCGGCGGGTGTATAACGGGCGCAGTGTATAACGGGCGGAGTGTATAACGGGCGGAGTGTATAATGGGCTCAGTGTATAGCGGGCGGAGTGTATAAACGGCGGAGTGTATAACGGGCGGAGTGTATAACGGTCGGAGTATATAACGGGCGGGGTGTATTACGGGCGGAGTGTATAACGGGCGGTGTGTATAACGGGCGGAGTGCATAACGGGCGGGGTGTATAACGGGCGATGTGTGTAACGGGCGGAGTGTATAACGGGCGGAGTGTATAACGGGCGGTGTGTATAACGGGCGGGGTGTATAACGGGCGGGGTGTATAACGGGCGGAGTGTATAACGGGCTGAGTGTATAACGGGCGGAGTGTATAACGGGCGGTGTGTATAAAGGGCGGAGTGTATAACGGGCTGAGTGTATAACGGGTGGGGTGTATAACGGCTGGAGTGCATAACGAGCGGAGTGCATAACGGTCTGAGTGTATAACAGGCGGAGTGTATAACGGGTGGAGTGTATAACGGGCGGGATGTATAATGGGCGGAGTGTATAACGGGCGGAGTGTATAAGCGGCGGGTGTATAACAGGCGGAGTGTATAACGGGCGGAGTGTATAACGGGCGGAGTGTATAACAGTTGGGGTGTAAAACGGGTGGAGTGTATAACGGGCGGAGTGTATAACGGGCGGAGTGTATAACGGGCAGCGTGTATAACGGGCGGAGTGTATAACGGGTGGGGTGTATAACGGGCTGAGTGTATAACGGGCGGAGTGTCTAACGGGCGGAGTGTATAACGGGCGGAGTGTATAACGGGCGGAGTGTATAACTGGCGGGGTGTATAACGGGAGGGGTGTATAACGGGCGGGGTGTATAACGGGCGGGGTGTATAACGGGCGGAGTGTATAACGGGCGGAGTGTATAACGGGCGGAGTGTATAACGGGCGGAGTGTATAACGGGAGGAGTGTATAACGGCTGGAGTGCTTAACGGGTGGAGTGTATAACGGTCGGAGTGTATAACAGGCGGAGTGTATAACGGGTGGAGTGTATAACGGGCGGGGTGTATAACGGGCGGAGTGTATAACGGGCTGAGTGTATAAAGGGCGGGGTGTATAACGGGTGGAGTGTATAACGGGCGGAGTGTATAACGGTCGGAGTGTATAACGGTCGGAGTGTATAACGGGCGGAGTGTATAACGGGCGGAGTGTATAACGGGCGGAGTGTATAACGGGCTGAGTTAATAACGGGCGGAGTGTATAACGGGCGGTGTGTATAACGGGCGGAGTGTATAACGGGCGGAGTGTATAACGGGCGGCGTGTATAACGGGCGGAGTGTATAACGGGCGGAGTGTATAACGGGCTGAGTGTATAACGGGTGGGGTGTATAACGGGCGGAGTGTATAACGGGCGGAGTGTATAACGGTCGGAGTGTATAACGGGCGGAGTGTATAACGGGCGGGGTGTATAACGGGCGGAGTGTATAACGGGCGGAGTGTATAAGCGGCGGGTGTATAACGGGCGCAGTGTATAACGGGCGGAGTGTATAACGGGCGGAGTGTATAACGGGCGGAGTGTATAATGGGCTCAGTGTATAGCGGGCGGAGTGTATAAACGGCGGAGTGTATAACGGGCGGAGTGTATAACGGGCGGAGTGTATAATGGGCTCAGTGTATAGCGGGCGGAGTGTATAAACGGCTGAGTGTATAAAGGGCGGAGTGCATAACGGGCGGAGTGTATAACGGGCGGGGTGTATAACGGGCGGGGTGTATAACGGGCGGGGTGTATACCGGGGGGGTTGTATAACGGGCTGAGTGTATAACGGGCGGAGTGTATAATGGGCGGAGTGTATAACGGGCAGAGTGCATAACGGGCTGAGTTTATAACGGGTGGGGTGTATAACGGGTGGAGTGTATAACGGGCGGAGTGTATAACGGTCGGAGTGTATAACGGGCTGAGTGTATAACGGGCGGGGTGTATAACGGTCGGAGTGTATAACGGGCTGAGTGTATAACGGGCGGAGTGTATAACGGGCGGAGTGTATAACGGGCGGAGTGTACAACGGGCGGAGTGTATAACGGGCGGAGTGTATAACGGGCGGAGTGTATAACGGGCGGTGTGTATAACGGGCGGAGTGTATAACGGGCGGAGTGTATAACGGGCGGGGTGTATAACGGGCGGAGTGTATAACGGGCGGAGTGTATAAGCGGCGGGTGTATAACGGGCGGAGTGTATAACGGGCGGAGTGTATAACGGGCGTAGTGTATAACAGTTGGGGTGTAAAACGGGTGGAGTGTATAATGGGCGGAGTGTATAACGGGCGGAGTGTATAACGGGCGGAGTGTATAACGGGCGGAGTGTATAACGGGTGGGGTGTATTACGGGCGGAGTGTATAAAGGGCGGAGTGTATAACGGGCGGAGTGTATAACGGGCGGGGTGTATAACGGGCGGAGTGTATAACGGGCGGAGTGTATAACGGGCGGAGTGTATAACGGCCGGAGTGTATAACGGGCGGAGTGTATAACGGGCGGGGTGTATAACGGGCGGGGTGTATAACGGGCGGAGTGTATAACGGGTGGTGTGTATAACGGGCTGACTGTATAAAGGGCGGAGTGTATAACGGGCGGCATGTATAACGGGCAGAGTGTATAACGGGCTGAGTGTATAGCGGGCGGAGTGTATAAAGGGCGGAGTGTATAACGGGCGGAGTGTATAACGGGCGGGGTGTATAACGGGCGGGGTGTATAACGGGCGGAGTGTATAACGGGCGGAGTGTATAACGGGCGTAGTGTATAACGGGCGGAGTGTATAACGGGCGGAGTGTATAACGGGCGGAGTGTATAATGGGCTCAGTGTATAGCGGGCGGAGTGTATAAACGGCGGAGTGTATAACGGGCGGAGAGTATAACGGGCGGAGTATATAACGGGCGGGGTGTATAACGGGCGGAGTGTATAACGGGCGGTGTGTATAACGGGCGGAGTGCATAACGGGCGGGGTGTATAACGGGCGACGTGTGTAACGGGCGGAGTGTATAACGGGCGGAGTGTATAACGGGCGGTGTGTATAACGGGCGGGGTGTATAACGGGCGGGGTGTATAACGGGCGGAGTGTATAACGGGCTGAGTGTATAACGGGCGGAGTGTATAACGGGCGGTGTGTATAAAGGGCGGAGTGTATAACGGGCTGAGTGTATAACGGGTGGGGTGTATAACGGCTGGAGTGCATAACGGGCGGAGTGCATAACGGTCTGAGTGTATAACAGGCGGAGTGTATAACGGGTGGAGTGTATAACGGGCGGGATGTATAATGGGCGGAGTGTATAACGGGCGGAGTGTATAAGCGGCGGGTGTATAACAGGCGGAGTGTATAACGGGCGGAGTGTATAACGGGCGGAGTGTATAACAGTTGGGGTGTAAAACGGGTGGAGTGTATAACGGGCGGAGTGTATAACGGGCGGAGTGTATAACGGGCAGCGTGTATAACGGGCGGAGTGTATAACGGGTGGGGTGTATAACGGGCTGAGTGTATAACGGGCGGAGTGTCTAACGGGCGGAGTGTATAACGGGCGGAGTGTATAACGGGCGGAGTGTATAACGGGCGGGGTGTATAACGGGAGGGGTGTATAACGGGCGGGGTGTATAACGGGCGGGGTGTATAACGGGCGGAGTGTATAACGGGCGGAGTGTATAACGGGCGGAGTGTATAACGGGCGGAGTGTATAACGGGAGGAGTGTATAACGGCTGGAGTGCTTAACGGGTGGAGTGTATAACGGTCGGAGTGTATAACAGGCGGAGTGTATAACGGGTGGAGTGTATAACGGGCGGGGTGTATAACGGGCGGAGTGTATAACGGGCTGAGTGTATAAAGGGCGGGGTGTATAACGGGTGGAGTGTATAACGGGCGGAGTGTATAACGGTCGGAGTGTATAACGGTCGGAGTGTATAACGGGCGGAGTGTATAACGGGCGGAGTGTATAACGGGCGGAGTGTATAACGGGCTGAGTTAATAACGGGCGGAGTGTATAACGGGCGGTGTGTATAACGGGCGGAGTGTATAACGGGCGGAGTGTATAACGGGCGGCGTGTATAACGGGCGGAGTGTATAACGGGCGGAGTGTATAACGGGCTGAGTGTATAACGGGTGGGGTGTATAACGGGCGGAGTGTATAACGGGCGGAGTGTATAACGGTCGGAGTGTATAACGGGCGGAGTGTATAACGGGCGGGGTGTATAACGGGCGGAGTGTATAACGGGCGGAGTGTATAAGCGGCGGGTGTATAACGGGCGCAGTGTATAACGGGCGGAGTGTATAACGGGCGGAGTGTATAACGGGCGGAGTGTATAATGGGCTCAGTGTATAGCGGGCGGAGTGTATAAACGGCGGAGTGTATAACGGGCGGAGTGTATAACGGTCGGAGTATATAACGGGCGGGGTGTATAACGGGCGGAGTGTATAACGGGCGGTGTGTATAACGGGCGGAGTGCATAACGGGCGGGGTGTATAACGGGCGACGTGTGTAACGGGCGGAGTGTATAACGGGCGGAGTGTATAACGGGCGGTGTGTATAACGGGCGGGGTGTATAACGGGCGGGGTGTATAACGGGCGGAGTGTATAACGGGCTGAGTGTATAACGGGCGGAGTGTATAACGGGCGGTGTGTATAAAGGGCGGAGTGTATAACGGGCTGAGTGTATAACGGGTGGGGTGTATAACGGCTGGAGTGCATAACGGGCGGAGTGCATAACGGTCTGAGTGTATAACAGGCGGAGTGTATAACGGGTGGAGTGTATAACGGGCGGGATGTATAATGGGCGGAGTGTATAACGGGCGGAGTGTATAAGCGGCGGGTGTATAACAGGCGGAGTGTATAACGGGCGGAGTGTATAACGGGCGGAGTGTATAACAGTTGGGGTGTAAAACGGGTGGAGTGTATAACGGGCGGAGTGTATAACGGGCGGAGTGTATAACGGGCAGCGTGTATAACGGGCGGAGTGTATAACGGGTGGGGTGTATAACGGGCTGAGTGTATAACGGGCGGAGTGTCTAACGGGCGGAGTGTATAACGGGCGGAGTGTATAACGGGCGGAGTGTATAACGGGCGGGGTGTATAACGGGAGGGGTGTATAACGGGCGGGGTGTATAACGGGCGGGGTGTATAACGGGCGGAGTGTATAACGGGCGGAGTGTATAACGGGCGGAGTGTATAACGGGCGGAGTGTATAACGGGAGGAGTGTATAACGGCTGGAGTGCTTAACGGGTGGAGTGTATAACGGTCGGAGTGTATAACAGGCGGAGTGTATAACGGGTGGAGTGTATAACGGGCGGGGTGTATAACGGGCGGAGTGTATAACGGGCTGAGTGTATAAAGGGCGGGGTGTATAACGGGTGGAGTGTATAACGGGCGGAGTGTATAACGGTCGGAGTGTATAACGGTCGGAGTGTATAACGGGCGGAGTGTATAACGGGCGGAGTGTATAACGGGCGGAGTGTATAACGGGCTGAGTTAATAACGGGCGGAGTGTATAACGGGCGGTGTGTATAACGGGCGGAGTGTATAACGGGCGGAGTGTATAACGGGCGGCGTGTATAACGGGCGGAGTGTATAACGGGCGGAGTGTATAACGGGCTGAGTGTATAACGGGTGGGGTGTATAACGGGCGGAGTGTATAACGGGCAGAGTGTATAACGGTCGGAGTGTATAACGGGCGGAGTGTATAACGGGCGGGGTGTATAACGGGCGGAGTGTATAACGGGCGGAGTGTATAAGCGGCGGGTGTATAACGGGCGCAGTGTATAACGGGCGGAGTGTATAACGGGCGGAGTGTATAACGGGCGGAGTGTATAATGGGCTCAGTGTATAGCGGGCGGAGTGTATAAACGGCGGAGTGTATAACGGGCGGAGTGTATAACGGGCGGAGTGTATAATGGGCTCAGTGTATAGCGGGCGGAGTGTATAAACGGCGGAGTGTATAACGGGCGGAGAGTATAACGGGCGGAGTATATAACGGGCGGGGTGTATAACGGGCGGAGTGTATAACGGGCGGTTTGTATAACGGGCGGAGTGCATAACGGGCGGGGTGTATAACGGGCGACGTGTGTAACGGGCGGAGTGTATAACGGGCGGAGTGTATAACGGGCGGTGTGTATAACGGGCGGGGTGTATAACGGGCGGGGTGTATAACGGGCGGAGTGTATAACGGGCTGAGTGTATAACGGGCGGAGTGTATAACGGGCGGTGTGTATAAAGGGCGGAGTGTATAACGGGCTGAGTGTATAACGGGTGGGGTGTATAACGGCTGGAGTGCATAACGGGCGGAGTGCATAACGGTCTGAGTGTATAACAGGCGGAGTGTATAACGGGTGGAGTGTATAACGGGCGGGATGTATAATGGGCGGAGTGTATAACGGGCGGAGTGTATAAGCGGCGGGTGTATAACAGGCGGAGTGTATAACGGGCGGAGTGTATAACGGGCGGAGTGTATAACAGTTGCGGTGTAAAACGGGTGGAGTGTATAACGGGCGGAGTGTATAACGGGCGGTGTGTATAACGGGCAGCGTGTATAACGGGCGGAGTGTATAACGGGTGGGGTGTATAACGGGCTGAGTGTATAACGGGCGGAGTGTCTAACGGGCGGAGTGTATAACGGGCGGAGTGTATAACGGGCGGAGTGTATAACGGGCGGGGTGTATAACGGGAGGGGTGTATAACGGGCGGGGTGTATAACGGGCGGGGTGTATAACGGGCGGAGTGTATAACGGGCGGAGTGTATAACGGGCGGAGTGTATAACGGGCGGAGTGTATAACGGGAGGAGTGTATAACGGCTGGAGTGCTTAACGGGTGGAGTGTATAACGGTCGGAGTGTATAACAGGCGGAGTGTATAACGGGTGGAGTGTATAACGGGCGGGGTGTATAACGGGCGGAGTGTATAACGGGCTGAGTGTATAAAGGGCGGGGTGTATAACGGGTGGAGTGTATAACGGGCGGAGAGTATAACGGTCGGAGTGTATAACGGTCGGAGTGTATAACGGGCGGAGTGTATAACGGGCGGAGTGTATAACGGGCGGAGTGTATAACGGGCTGAGTTAATAACGGGCGGAGTGTATAACGGGCGGTGTGTATAACGGGCGGAGTGTATAACGGGCGGAGTGTATAACGGGCGGCGTGTATAACGGGCGGAGTGTATAACGGGCGGAGTGTATAACGGGCTGAGTGTATAACGGGTGGGGTGTATAACGGGCGGAGTGTATAACGGGCGGAGTGTATAACGGTCGGAGTGTATAACGGGCGGAGTGTATAACGGGCGGGGTGTATAACGGGCGGAGTGTATAACGGGCGGAGTGTATAAGCGGCGGGTGTATAACGGGCGCAGTGTATAACGGGCGGAGTGTATAACGGGCGGAGTGTATAACGGGCGGAGTGTATAATGGGCTCAGTGTATAGCGGGCGGAGTGTATAAACGGCGGAGTGTATAACGGGCGGAGTGTATAACGGGCGGAGTGTATAAGGGGCTCAGTGTATAGCGGGCGGAGTGTATAAACGGCGGAGTGTATAACGGGCGGAGAGTATAACGGGCGGAGTATATAACGGGCGGGGTGTATAACGGGCGGAGTGTATAACGGGCGGTGTGTATAACGGGCGGAGTGCATAACGGGCGGGGTGTATAACGGGCGACGTGTGTAACGGGCGGAGTGTATAACGGGCGGAGTGTATAACGGGCGGTGTGTATAACGGGCGGGGTGTATAACGGGCGGGGTGTATAACGGGCGGAGTGTATAACGGGCTGAGTGTATAACGGGCGGAGTGTATAACGGGCGGTGTGTATAAAGGGCGGAGTGTATAACGGGCTGAGTGTATAACGGGTGGGGTGTATAACGGCTGGAGTGCATAACGGGCGGAGTGCATAACGGTCTGAGTGTATAACAGGCGGAGTGTATAACGGGTGGAGTGTATAACGGGCGGAGTGTATAAGCGGCGGGTGTATAACAGGCGGAGTGTATAACGGGCGG
The DNA here is from genome assembly GCF_052327205.1 of Somniosus microcephalus. NCBI lineage: Eukaryota > Metazoa > Chordata > Chondrichthyes > Squaliformes > Somniosidae > Somniosus > Somniosus microcephalus. The sequence goes on along the minus strand of NW_028225326.1, from coordinate 210,806 downwards.
AGTGTATAACGGGCGGAGTGTCTAACGGGCGGAGTGTATAACGGGCGGGGTGTATAACGGGCGGAGTGTATAAGCGGCGGGTGTATAACAGGCGGAGTGTATAACGGGCGGAGTGTATAACGGGCGGAGTGTATAAGCGGCGGGTGTATAACAGGCGGAGTGTATAACGGGCGGAGTGTATAACGGGCGGAGTGTCTAACGGGCGGAGTGTATAACGGGCGGGGTGTATAACGGGCGGAGTGTATAAGCGGCGGGTGTATAACAGGCGGAGTGTATAACGGGCGGAGTGTATAACGGGCGGAGTGTATAAGCGGCGGGTGTATAACAGGCGGAGTGTATAACGGGCGGAGTGTATAACGGGCGGAGTGTATAACGGGCGGGGTGTATAACGGGCGGAGTGTATAACGGGTGGGGTGTATAACGGGCTGACTGTATAAAGGGCGGAGTGTATAACGGGCGGCGTGTATAACGGGCGGAGTGTATAACGGGCGGAGTGTATAACGAGCGGAGTGTATAAAGTGCGGAGTGTATAACGGGCAGAGTGTATAACGGGCGGAGTGTATAACGGGTGGAGTGTGCGGAGTGTATAACGGGCGGAGTGTATAACGGGCTGAGTGTATAACGGGCTGAGTGTATAACGGGCGGGGTGTATAACGGGCGGAGTGTACAACGGGCGGAGTGTACAACGGGCGGAGTGTATAACGTGCGGAGTGTATAACGGGCGGAGTGTATAACGGGCGGAGTGTATAATGGGCGGAGTGTATAATGGTCGGACTGTATAACGGGCGAAGTGTATAACGGGCGAGGTTTTATAACGGGCGGAGTGTATAACGGGCGGAGTGTATAAGCGGCGGGTGTATAACGGGCGGTGTGTATAACGGGCGGAGTGTATAACGGGCGTAGTGTATAACAGTTGGGGTGTAAAACGGGTGGAGTGTATAACGGGCGGAGTGTATAACGGGCGGAGTGTATAACGGGCAGAGTGTATAACGGGTGGGGTGTATAACGGGCGGAGTGTATAACGGGCTGAGTGTATAACGGGTGGGGTGTATAACGGGTGCAGTGTATAACGGGCGGTGTGTATAACGGTCGGAGTGTATAACGGTCGGAGTGTATAATGGGCTGAGTGTATAACGGGCGGGGTGTATAACGGTCGGAGTGTATAACGGGCTGAGTGTATAACGGGCGGAGTGTATAACGGGCGGAGTGTATAACGGGCGGAGTGTATAACGGGCCGAGTGTATAACGGGCGGAGTGTATAATGGGCGGAGTGTATAACGGGCGGAGTGTATAACGGTCGGAGTGTATAACGGGCGGAGTGTATAACGGGCGGGGTGTATAACGGGCGGAGTGTATAACGGGCGGAGTGTATAAGCGGCGGGTATATAACGGGCGGAGTGTATAACGGGCGAAGTGTATAACGGGTGTAGTGTATAACAGTTGGGGTGTAAAACGGGTGGAGTGTATAACGGGCGGAGTGTATAACGGGCGGAGTGTATAACGGGCGGAGTGTATAACGGATGGGGTGTATAACGGGCTGAGTGTATAAAGGGCGGAGTGTATAACGGGCGGCGTGTATAACGGGCGGAGTGTATAACGGGTGGAGTGTATAACGAGCGGAGTGTATAACGGGCGGAGTGTATAACGAGCGGAGTGCATAACGGGCGGAGTGTATAACGGGAGGAGTGTATATCGGGCGGGGTGTATAAAGGGCGGGGTGTATAATGGGCGGAGTGTATAACGGGCGGAGTGTATAATGGGCGGAGTGTTTAACGGGCGGAGTGTATAACGGGCGGAGTGTAGAACGGGCTGAGTGTTTAGCGGGCGGAGTGTATAACGGGCGGAGCGTATAACGGGCGGAGTGTATAACGGGTGGAGTGTATAATGGGCGGGGTGTATAACGGGTGCAGTGTATAACTTGCGGTGTGTATAACGGGCGGAGTGATTAACAGGCGGGGTGTATAACGGGCGGGGTGTAAAAAGGGCGGAGTGTATAACGGGGGAGTGTATAACGGGCGGAGTGTATAACGGGCGTGGTGTATAATGGGCGGAGTGTATTATGGGCGGAGTGTATAACGGGCGGACTGTATAACGGGCGGGGTGTATAACGGGCGGAGTGTATAACGGGCGGAGTGTATAACGGGCGGAGTGTATAACGGCCGGAGTGTATAACGGGCGGAGTGTATAACGGGCGAGGTGTATAACGGGCGGTGTGTATAACGGGCGGAGTGTATAACGGGCGGAGTGTATAACGGGCGGAGTGTATAACGGTCGGAGTGTATAACGGGCGGAGTGTGTAACGGGCGGGGTGTATAACGGGCGGAGTGTATAAAGGGCGGAGTGTATAAGCGGCGGGTGTATAACGGGCGGAGTGTATAACGGGCGGAGTGTATAACGGGCGTAGTGTATAACAGTTGGGGTGTAAAACGGGTGGAGTGTATAACGGGCGGAGTGTATAACGGGCGGAGTGTATAACGGGCGGAGTGTATAACGGGTGGGGTGTATAACGTGCTGAGTGTATAAAGGGCGGAGTGTATAACGGGCGGCGTGTATAACGGGCGGAGAGTATAACGGGCGGAGTGTATAACGAGCGGAGTGTATAACGGGCTGAGTGTATAACGGGCGGAGTGTATAATGGGCGGAGTGTATAACGGGCAGAGTGTATAACGGGCGGGGTGTATAACGGGCTGAGTGTATAACGGGCGGGGTGTATAACGGGCGGGGTGTATAACGGGCGGAGTGTATAACGGGCGGAGTGTATAAGCGGCGGGTGTATAACGGGCGGAGTGTATAACGGGTGTAGTGTATAACAGTTGGGGTGTAAAACGGGTGGAGTGTATAACGGGCGGAGTGTATAACGGGCGGAGTGTATAACGGGCGGTGTGTATAATGGGCGGAGTGTATAACGGGCTGAGTGTATAAAGGGCGGAGTGTATAACGGGCGGCGTGTATAACGGGCGGAGTGTATAACGGGCGGAGTGTATAACGAGCGGAGTGTATAACGGGCGGAGTGTATAACGAGCGGAGTGCATAACGGGTGGGGTGTATAACGGGCGGAGTGTATAACGGGCGGAGTGTATAACGGTCGGAGTGTATAACGGTCGGACTGTATAACGGGCTGAGTGTATAACGGGCGGGGTGTATAACGGTCGGAGTGTATAACGGGCTGAGTGTATAACGGGCGGGGTGTATAACGGGAGCAGTGTATAACGGGCGGAGTGTACAACGGGCAGAGTGTATAACGGGCGGAGTGTATAACGGCCGGAGTGTATAACGGGCGGAGTGTATAACGGGCGGAGTGTATAATGTTCGGAGTGTATAACGGGCGGAGTGTATAACGGGCGGGGTTTTATAACGGGCGGAGTGTATAACGGGCGGAGTGTATAAGCGGCGGGTGTATAACGGGCGGTGTGTATAATGGGCGGAGTGTATAACGGGCGTAGTGTATAACAGTTGGGGTGTAAAACGGGTGGAGTGTATAACGGGCGGAGTGTATAACGGGCGGAGTGTATAACGGGCGGAGTGTATAATGGGCGGAGTGTATAACGGGTGGGGTGTATAACGGGCGGAGTGTATAATGGGCTGAGTGTATAACGGGTGGGGTGTATAACGGGTGGAGTGTATAACGGGCGGAGTGTATAACGGTCGGAGTGTATAACGGTCGAAGTGTATAACGGGCTGAGTGTATAACGGGCGGGGTGTATAACGGTCGGAGTGTATAACGGGCTGAGTGTATAACGGGCGGGGTGTATAACGGGCGGAGTGTATAACGGGCGGAGTGTATAACGGGCGGAGTGTATAACGGGCGGAGTGTATAACGGGCGGAGTGTATAATGGGCGGAGTGTATAACGGGCGGAGTGTATAACGGTCGGAGTGTATAACGGGCGGAGTGTATAACGGGCGGGGTGTATAACGGGCGGAGTGTATAACGGGCGGAGTGTATAAGCGGCGGGTGTATAACGGGCGGAGTGTATAACGGGCGGAGTGTATAACGGGCGTAGTGTATAACAGTTGGGGTGTAAAACGGGTGGAGTGTATAACGGGCGGAGTGTATAACGGGCGGAGTGTATAACGGGCGGAGTGTATAACGGGTGGGGTGTATAACGGGCTGAGTGTATAAAGGGCGGAGTGTATAACGGGCGGCGTGTATAACGGGCGGAGTGTATAACGGGCGGAGTGTATAACGAGCGGAGTGTATAACGGGCGGAGTGTATAACGGGCGGAGTGTATAACGGGAGGAGTGTATATCGGGCGGGGTGTATAACGGGCGGGGTGTATAACGGGCGGAGTGTATAACGGGCGGTGTGTATAACGGGCGGAGTGTTTAACGGGCGGAGTGTAGAACGGGCTGAGTGTTTAGCGGGCGGAGTGTATAACGGGCGGAGCGTATAACGGGCGGAGTGTATAACGGGTGGAGTGTATAATGGGCGGGGTGTATAACGGGTGGAGTGTATAACTTGCGGTGTGTATAACGGGCGGAGTGATTAACAGGCGGGGTGTATAACGGGCGGGGTGTAAAAAGGGCGGAGTGTATAACGGGGGAGTGTATAACGGGCGGAGTGTATAACGGGCGGGGAGTATAACGGGCGGAGTGTATTACGGGCGGAGTGTATAACGGGCGGAGTGTATAACGGGCGGGGTGTATAACGGGCGGAGTGTATAACGGGCGGAGTGTATAACGGCCGGAGTGTATAACGGGCGGAGTGTATAACGGGCGGGGTGTATAACGGGCGGTGTGTATAACGGGCGGAGTGTATAACGGGCGGAGTGTATAACGGGCTGAGTGTATAGCGGGCGGAGTGTATAACGGGCAGAGTGTATAACGGGCGGAGTGTATAACGGGCGGAGTGTAGAACGGGCGGAGTGTATAACGGGTGGGGTGTATAACGGGCGGAGTGTATAACGGGCGGTGTGCATAACGGGCGGAGTGTATAACCGGCGGAGTGTATAACGGGCTGAGTGTACAATGGGCGGAGTGTATAACGGGCGGAGTGTATAACGGGCGGAGTGTATAACGGGCGGGGTGTATAACGGGCGGAGTGTATAACGGGCGGAGTGTATAACGGGCAGAGTGTATAACGGGCTGAGTGTATAGCGGGCGGAGTGTATAACGGGCGGAGTGTATAACGGGCGGAGTGTATAACGGGCGGGGTGTATAACGGGCGGGGTGTATAACGGGCGGGGTGTATAACGGGCGGAGTGTATAACGGGCAGAGTGTATAACGGGCTGAGTGTATAACGGGTGGGGTGTATAACGGGTGGAGTGCATAACGGGTGGAGTGCATAACGGGCGGAGTGCATAACGGGTGGAGTGTATAACGGTCGGAGTGTATAACGGGCTGAGTGTATAACGGGCGGAGTGTATAACGGGCGGAGTGTATAACGGGTGGAGTGTATAACGGGTGGGGTGTATAACGGGCTGAGTGTATAAAGGGCAGAGTGCATAACGGGCGGCGTGTATAACGGGCAGAGTGTATAACGGGCGGAGTGTATAACGAGCGGAGTGTATAACGGGCGGAGTGTATAACGGGCGGAGTGTATAACGGGCGGAGTGTATAACGGGAGGAGTGTATATCGGGCGGGGTGTATAACGGGCGGGGTGTATAACGGGCGGAGTGTATAACGGGCGGGGTGTATAACGGGCGGAGTGTATAACGGGCGGAGTGTTTAACGGGCGGTGTGTATAACGGGCGGAGTGTAGAACGGGCTGAGTGTTTAGCGGGCGGAGTGTATAACGGGCGGAGCGTATAACGGGCGGAGTGTATAACGGGTGGAGTGTATAATGGGCGGGGTGTATAACGGGTGGAGTGTATAACTTGCGGTGTGTATAACGGGCGGAGTGATTAACAGGCGGGGTGTATAACGGGCGGGGTGTATAAAGGGCAGAGTGTATAATGGGGGAGTGTATAACGGGCGGAGTGTATAATGGGTGGGGTGTATAACGGGCGGAGTGTATTATGGGCGGAGTGTATAAAGGGCGGAGTGTATAACGGGCGGAGTGTATAACGGGCGGGGTGTATAACGGGCGGAGTGTATAACGGGCGGAGTGTATAACGGGCGGAGTGTATAACGGCCGGAGTGTATAATGGGCGGAGTGTATAACGGGCGGGGTGTATAACGGGCGGGATGTATAACGGGCAGAGTGTATAACGGGTGGGGTGTATAACGGGCTGACTGTATAAAGGGCGGAGTGTATAACGGGCGGCGTGTATAACGGGCGGAGTGTATAACGGGCGGAGTGTATAACGAGCGGAGTGTATAACGTGCAGAGTGTATAACGGGCGGAGTGTATAACGGGCGGAGTGTATAACGGGCGGAGTGTGCGGAGTGTATAACGGGCGGTGTGTATAACGGGCTGAGTGTATAGCGGGCGGAGTGTATAACGGGCGGTGTGTATAACGGGCGGGGTGTATAACGGGCGGAGTGTATAACGGGCGGTGTGTATAACGGGCGGAGTGTATAACGGGCGGAGTGTATAACGGGTGGAGTGTATAACGGGCGCAGTGTATAACGGGCGGAGTGTATAACGGGCAGAGTGTATAACGGGCGGGGTGTATAACGGGCGGGGTGTATAACGGGCGGGGTGTATAACGGGCGGAGAGTATAATGGGCGGTGTGCATAACGGGCGGAGTGTATAACGGGCGGAGTGTATAACGGGCTGAGTGTATAATGGGCGGAGTGTATAACGGGCGGAGTGTATAACGGGCGGAGTGTATAACGGGCGGAGTGTATAACGGGCGGGGTGTATAACGGGTGGAGTGTATAACGGGCGGAGTGTATAACGGCCGGAGTGTATAACGGGCGGAGTGTATAACGGGCGGAGTGTATAATGTTCGGAGTGTATAACGGGCGGAGTGTATAACGGGCGGGGTTTTATAACGGGCGGAGTGTATAACGGGCGGAGTGTATAAGCGGCGGGTGTATAACGGGCGGTGTGTATAATGGGCGGAGTGTATAACGGGCGTAGTGTATAACAGTTGGGGTGTAAAACGGGTGGAGTGTATAACGGGCGGAGTGTATAACGGGCGGAGTGTATAACGGGCGGAGTGTATAATGGGCGGAGTGTATAACGGGTGGGGTGTATAACGGGCGGAGTGTATAACGGGCTGAGTGTATAACGGGTGGGGTGTATAACGGGTGGAGTGTATAACGGGCGGAGTGTATAACGGTCGGAGTGTATAACGGTCGAAGTGTATAACGGGCTGAGTGTATAACGGGCGGGGTGTATAACGGTCGGAGTGTATAACGGGCTGAGTGTATAACGGGCGGGGTGTATAACGGGCGGAGTGTATAACGGGCGGAGTGTATAACGGGCGGAGTGTATAACGGGCGGAGTGTATAACGGGCGGAGTGTATAATGGGCGGAGTGTATAACGGGCGGAGTGTATAACGGTCGGAGTGTATAACGGGCGGAGTGTATAACGGGCGGGGTGTATAACGGGCGGAGTGTATAACGGGCGGAGTGTATAAGCGGCGGGTGTATAACGGGCGGAGTGTATAACGGGCGGAGTGTATAACGGGCGTAGTGTATAACAGTTGGGGTGTAAAACGGGTGGAGTGTATAACGGGCGGAGTGTATAACGGGCGGAGTGTATAACGGGCGGAGTGTATAACGGGTGGGGTGTATAACGGGCTGAGTGTATAAAGGGCGGAGTGTATAACGGGCGGCGTGTATAACGGGCGGAGTGTATAACGGGCGGAGTGTATAACGAGCGGAGTGTATAACGGGCGGAGTGTATAACGGGCGGAGTGTATAACGGGAGGAGTGTATATCGGGCGGGGTGTATAACGGGCGGGGTGTATAACGGGCGGAGTGTATAACGGGCGGTGTGTATAACGGGCGGAGTGTTTAACGGGCGGAGTGTAGAACGGGCTGAGTGTTTAGCGGGCGGAGTGTATAACGGGCGGAGCGTATAACGGGCGGAGTGTATAACGGGTGGAGTGTATAATGGGCGGGGTGTATAACGGGTGGAGTGTATAACTTGCGGTGTGTATAACGGGCGGAGTGATTAACAGGCGGGGTGTATAACGGGCGGGGTGTAAAAAGGGCGGAGTGTATAACGGGGGAGTGTATAACGGGCGGAGTGTATAACGGGCGGGGTGTATAACGGGCGGAGTGTATTACGGGCGGAGTGTATAACGGGCGGAGTGTATAACGGGCGGGGTGTATAACGGGCGGAGTGTATAACGGGCGGAGTGTATAACGGCCGGAGTGTATAACGGGCGGAGTGTATAACGGGCGGGGTGTATAACGGGCGGTGTGTATAACGGGCGGAGTGTATAACGGGCGGAGTGTATAACGGGCTGAGTGTATAGCGGGCGGAGTGTATAACGGGCAGAGTGTATAACGGGCGGAGTGTATAACGGGCGGAGTGTAGAACGGGCGGAGTGTATAACGGGTGGGGTGAATAACGGGCGGAGTGTATAACGGGCGGTGTGCATAACGGGCGGAGTGTATAACCGGCGGAGTGTATAACGGGCTGAGTGTACAATGGGCGGAGTGTATAACGGGCGGAGTGTATAACGGGCGGAGTGTATAACGGGCGGGGTGTATAACGGGCGGAGTGTATAACGGGCGGAGTGTATAACGGGCAGAGTGTATAACGGGCTGAGTGTATAGCGGGCGGAGTGTATAACGGGCGGAGTGTATAACGGGCGGAGTGTATAACGGGCGGCGTGTATAACGGGCGGGGTGTATAACGGGCGGGGTGTATAACGGGCGGAGTGTATAACGGGCAGAGTGTATAACGGGCTGAGTGTATAACGGGTGGGGTGTATAACGGGTGGAGTGCATAACGGGTGGAGTGCATAACGGGCGGAGTGCATAACGGGTGGAGTGTATAACGGTCGGAGTGTATAACGGGCTGAGTGTATAACGGGCGGAGTGTATAACGGGCGGAGTGTATAACGGGTGGAGTGTATAACGGGTGGGGTGTATAACGGGCTGAGTGTATAAAGGGCAGAGTGCATAACGGGCGGCGTGTATAACGGGCAGAGTGTATAACGGGCGGAGTGTATAACGAGCGGAGTGTATAACGGGCGGAGTGTATAACGGGCGGAGTGTATAACGGGCGGAGTGTATAACGGGAGGAGTGTATATCGGGCGGGGTGTATAACGGGCGGGGTGTATAACGGGCGGTGTGTATAACGGGCGGGGTGTATAACGGGCGGAGTGTATAACGGGCGGAGTGTTTAACGGGCGGTGTGTATAACGGGCGGAGTGTAGAACGGGCTGAGTGTTTAGCGGGCGGAGTGTATAACGGGCGGAGCGTATAACGGGCGGAGTGTATAACGGGTGGAGTGTATAATGGGCGGGGTGTATAACGGGTGGAGTGTATAACTTGCGGTGTGTATAACGGGCGGAGTGATTAACAGGCGGGGTGTATAACGGGCGGGGTGTATAAAGGGCAGAGTGTATAATGGGGGAGTGTATAACGGGCGGAGTGTATAATGGGTGGGGTGTATAACGGGCGGAGTGTATTATGGGCGGAGTGTATAAAGGGCGGAGTGTATAACGGGCGGAGTGTATAACGGGCGGGGTGTATAACGGGCGGAGTGTATAACGGGCGGAGTGTATAACGGGCGGAGTGTATAACGGCCGGAGTGTATAATGGGCGGAGTGTATAACGGGCGGGGTGTATAACGGGCGGGATGTATAACGGGCAGAGTGTATAACGGGTGGGGTGTATAACGGGCTGACTGTATAAAGGGCGGAGTGTATAACGGGCGGCGTGTATAACGGGCGGAGTGTATAACGGGCGGAGTGTATAACGAGCGGAGTGTATAACGTGCAGAGTGTATAACGGGCGGAGTGTATAACGGGCGGAGTGTATAACGGGCGGAGTGTGCGGAGTGTATAACGGGCGGTGTGTATAACGGGCTGAGTGTATAGCGGGCGGAGTGTATAACGGGCGGTGTGTATAACGGGCGGGGTGTATAACGGGCGGAGTGTATAACGGGCGGTGTGTATAACGGGCGGAGTGTATAACGGGCGGAGTGTATAACGGGTGGAGTGTATAACGGGCGCAGTGTATAACGGGCGGAGTGTATAACGGGCAGAGTGTATAACGGGCGGGGTGTATAACGGGCGGGGTGTATAACGGGCGGGGTGTATAACGGGCGGAGAGTATAATGGGCGGTGTGCATAACGGGCGGAGTGTATAACGGGCGGAGTGTATAACGGGCTGAGTGTATAATGGGCGGAGTGTATAACGGGCGGAGTGTATAACGGGCGGAGTGTATAACGGGCGGAGTGTATAACGGGCGGGGTGTATAACGGGTGGAGTGTATAACGGGCAGAGTGTATAACGGGCAGAGTGTATAACGGGCTGAGTGTATAGCGGGCGGAGTGTATAATGGGCGGAGTGTATAACGGGCGGAGTGTATAACGGGCGGAGTGTATAACGGGCGGGGTGTATAACGGGCGTGGTGTATAACGGGCGGGGTGTATAACGGGCGGGGTGTATACCGGGGGGGTTGTATAACGGGCTGAGTGTATAACGGGCGGAGTGTATAATGGGCGGAGTGTATAACGGGCAGAGTGCATAACGGGCTGAGTTTATAACGGGTGGGGTGTATAACGGGTGGAGTGTATAACGGGCGGAGTGTATAACGGTCGGTGTGTATAACGGGCTGAGTGTATAACGGGCGGGGTGTATAACGGTCGGAGTGTATAACGGGCTGAGTGTATAACGGGCGGGGTGTATAACGGGCGGAGTGTATAACGGGCGGAGTGTATAAAGGGCTGAGTGTATAACGGGCGGAGTGTATAATGGGCGGAGTGTATAACGGGCAGAGTGTATAACGGGCGGGGTGTATAACGGGCTGAGTGTATAGCGGGCGGAGTGTATAACGGGCGGAGTGTATAACGGGCGGAGTGTATAACGGGCGGGGTGTATAACGGGCGGGGTGTATAACGGGCGGAGTGTATAACCGGCGGAGTGTATAAGCGGCGGGTGTATAACGGGCGGAGTGTATAACGGGTGTAGTGTATAACAGTTGGGGTGTAAAACGGGTGGAGTGTATAACGGGCGGAGTGTATAACGGGCGGAGTGTATAACGGGCGGTGTGTATAATGGGCGGAGTGTATAACGGGCTGAGTGTATAAAGGGCGGAGTGTATAACGGGCGGCGTGTATAACGGGCGGAGTGTATAACGGGCGGAGTGTATAACGAGCGGAGTGTATAACGGGCGGAGTGTATAACGAGCGGAGTGCATAACGGGTGGGGTGTATAACGGGCGGAGTGTATAACGGGCGGAGTGTATAACGGTCGGAGTGTATAACGGTCGGACTGTATAACGGGCTGAGTGTATAACGGGCGGGGTGTATAACGGTCGGAGTGTATAACGGGCTGAGTGTATAACGGGCGGGGTGTATAACGGGAGCAGTGTATAACGGGCGGAGTGTACAACGGGCAGAGTGTATAACGGGCGGAGTGTATAACGGCCGGAGTGTATAACGGGCGGAGTGTATAACGGGCGGAGTGTATAATGTTCGGAGTGTATAACGGGCGGAGTGTATAACGGGCGGGGTTTTATAACGGGCGGAGTGTATAACGGGCGGAGTGTATAAGCGGCGGGTGTATAACGGGCGGTGTATATAATGGGCGGAGTGTATAACGGGCGTAGTGTATAACAGTTGGGGTGTAAAACGGGTGGAGTGTATAACGGGCGGAGTGTATAACGGGCGGAGTGTATAACGGGCGGAGTGTATAATGGGTGGAGTGTATAACGGGTGGGGTGTATAACGGGCGGAGTGTATAACGGGCTGAGTGTATAACGGGTGGGGTGTATAACGGGTGGAGTGTATAACGGGCGGAGTGTATAACGGTCGGAGTGTATAACGGTCGAAGTGTATAACGGGCTGAGTGTATAACGGGCGGGGTGTATAACGGTCGGAGTGTATAACGGGCTGAGTGTATAACGGGCGGGGTGTATAACGGGCGGAGTGTATAACGGGCGGAGTGTATAACGGGCGGAGTGTGCGGAGTGTATAACGGGCGGTGTGTATAACGGGCTGAGTGTATAGCGGGCGGAGTGTATAACGGGCGGTGTGTATAACGGGCGGGGTGTATAACGGGCGGAGTGTATAACGGGCGGTGTGTATAACGGGCGGAGTGTATAACGGGCGGAGTGTATAACGGGTGGAGTGTATAACGGGCGCAGTGTATAACGGGCGGAGTGTATAACGGGCGGGGTGTATAACGGGCGGGGTGTATAACGGGCGGGGTGTATAACGGGCGGAGAGTATAATGGGCGGTGTGCATAACGGGCGGAGTGTATAACGGGCGGAGTGTATAACGGGCTGAGTGTATAATGGGCGGAGTGTATAACGGGCGGAGTGTATAACGGGCGGAGTGTATAACGGGCGGAGTGTATAACGGGCGGGGTGTATAACGGGCGGAGTGTATAACGGGCAGAGTGTATAACGGGCAGAGTGTATAACGGGCTGAGTGTATAGCGGGCGGAGTGTATAATGGGCGGAGTGTATAACGGGCGGAGTGTATAACGGGCGGAGTGTATAACGGGCGGGGTGTATAACGGGCGGGGTGTATAACGGGCGGTGTGTATAACGGGCGGGGTGTATACCGGGGGGGTTGTATAACGGGCTGAGTGTATAACGGGCGGAGTGTATAATGGGCGGAGTGTATAACGGGCAGAGTGCATAACGGGCTGAGTTTATAACGGGTGGGGTGTATAACGGGTGGAGTGTATAACGGGCGGAGTGTATAACGGTCGGAGTGTATAACGGGCTGAGTGTATAACGGGCGGGGTGTATAACGGTCGGAGTGTATAACGGGCTGAGTGTATAACGGGCGGGGTGTATAACGGGCGGAGTGTATAACGGGCGGAGTGTATAACGGGCTGAGTGTATAACGGGCGGAGTGTATAATGGGCGGAGTGTATAACGGGCAGAGTGTATAACGGGCGGGGTGTATAACGGGCTGAGTGTATAGCGGGCGGAGTGTATAACGGGCGGAGTGTATAACGGGCGGAGTGTATAACGGGCGGGGTGTATAACGGGCGGGGTGTATAACGGGCGGAGTGTATAACGGGCGGAGTGTATAAGCGGCGGGTGTATAACGGGCGGAGTGTATAACGGGTGTAGTGTATAACAGTTGGGGTGTAAAACGGGTGGAGTGTATAACGGGCGGAGTGTATAACGGGCGGAGTGTATAACGGGCGATGTGTATAATGGGCGGAGTGTATAACGGGCTGAGTGTATAAAGGGCGGAGTGTATAACGGGCGGCGTGTATAACGGGCGGAGTGTATAACGGGCGGAGTGTATAACGAGCGGAGTGTATAACGGGCGGAGTGTATAACGAGCGGAGTGCATAACGGGTGGGGTGTATAACGGGCGGAGTGTATAACGGGCGGAGTGTATAACGGTCGGAGTGTATAACGGTCGGACTGTATAACGGGCTGAGTGTATAACGGGCTGGGTGTATAACGGTCGGAGTGTATAACGGGCTGAGTGTATAACGGGCGGGGTGTATAACGGGAGCAGTGTATAACGGGCGGAGTGTACAACGGGCAGAGTGTATAACGGGCGGAGTGTATAACGGCCGGAGTGTATAACGGGCGGAGTGTATAACGGGCGGAGTGTATAATGTTCGGAGTGTATAACGGGCGGAGTGTATAACGGGCGGGGTTTTATAACGGGCGGAGTGTATAACGGGCGGAGTGTATAAGCGGCGGGTGTATAACGGGCGGTGTATATAATGGGCGGAGTGTATAACGGGCGTAGTGTATAACAGTTGGGGTGTAAAACGGGTGGAGTGTATAACGGGCGGAGTGTATAACGGGCGGAGTGTATAACGGGCGGAGTGTATAATGGGCGGAGTGTATAACGGGTGGGGTGTATAACGGGCGGAGTGTATAACGGGCTGAGTGTATAACGGGTGGGGTGTATAACGGGTGGAGTGTATAACGGGCGGAGTGTATAACGGTTGGAGTGTATAACGGTCGAAGTGTATAACGGGCTGAGTGTATAACGGGCGGGGTGTATAACGGTCGGAGTGTATAACGGGCTGAGTGTATAACGGGCGGGGTGTATAACGGGCGGAGTGTATAACGGGCGGAGTGTATAACGGGCGGAGTGTATAACGGGCGGAGTGTATAACGGGCGGAGTGTATAATGGGCGGAGTGTATAACGGGCGGAGTGTATAACGGTCGGAGTGTATAACGGGCGGAGTGTATAACGGGCGGGGTGTATAACGGGCGGAGTGTATAACGGGCGGAGTGTATAAGCGGCGGGTGTATAACGGGCGGAGTGTATAACGGGCGGAGTGAATAACGGGCGTAGTGTATAACAGTTGGGGTGTAAAACGGGTGGAGTGTATAACGGGCGGAGTGTATAACGGGCGGAGTGTATAACGGGCGGAGTGTATAACGGGTGGGGTGTATAACGGGCTGAGTGTATAAAGGGCGGAGTGTATAACGGGCGGCGTGTATAACGGGCGGAGTGTATAACGAGCGGAGTGTATAACGGGCGGAGTGTATAACGGGCGGAGTGTATAACGGGAGGAGTGTATATCGGGCGGGGTGTATAACGGGCGGGGTGTATAACGGGCGGAGTGTATAACGGGCGGTGTGTATAACGGGCGGAGTGTTTAACGGGCGGAGTGTAGAACGGGCTGAGTGTTTAGCGGGCGGAGTGTATAACGGGCGGAGCGTATAACGGGCGGAGTGTATAACGGGTGGAGTGTATCATGGGCGGGGTGTATAACGGGTGGAGTGTATAACTTGCGGTGTGTATAACGGGCGGAGTGATTAACAGGCGGGGTGTATAACGGGCGGGGTGTAAAAAGGGCGGAGTGTATAACGGGGGAGTGTATAACGGGCGGAGTGTATAACGGGCGGGGTGTATAACGGGCGGAGTGTATTACGGGCGGAGTGTATAACGGGCGGAGTGTATAACGGGCGGGGTGTATAACGGGCGGAGTGTATAACGGGCGGAGTGTATAACGGGCGGAGTGTATAACGGCCGGAGTGTATAACGGGCGGAGTGTATAACGGGCGGGGTGTATAACGGGCGGTGTGTATAACGGGCGGAGTGTATAACGGGCGGAGTGTATAACGGGCTGAGTGTATAGCGGGCGGAGTGTATAACGGGCAGAGTGTATAACGGGCGGAGTGTATAACGGGCGGAGTGTAGAACGGGCGGAGTGTATAACGGGCGGGGTGTATAACGGGCGGAGTGTATAACGGGCGGTGTGCATAACGGGCGGAGTGTATAACCGGCGGAGTGTATAACGGGCTGAGTGTACAATGGGCGGAGTGTATAACGGGCGGAGTGTATAACGGGCGGAGTGTATAACGGGCGGGGTGTATAACGGGCGGAGTGTATAACGGGCGGAGTGTATAACGGGCAGAGTGTATAACGGGCTGAGTGTATAGCGGGCGGAGTGTATAACGGGCGGAGTGTATAACGGGCGGGGTGTATAACGGGCGGGGTGTATAACGGGCGGGGTGTATAACGGGCGGAGTGTATAACGGGCAGAGTGTATAACGGGCTGAGTGTATAACGGGTGGGGTGTATAACGGGTGGAGTGCATAACGGGCGGAGTGCATAATGGGCGGAGTGTATAACGGTCGGAGTGTATAACGGGCTGAGTGTATAACGGGCGGAGTGTATAACGGGCGGAGTGTATAACGGGTGGGGTGTATAACGGGCTGAGTGTATAAAGGGCAGAGTGCATAACGGGCGGCGTGTATAACGGGCAGAGTGTATAACGGGCGGAGTGTATAACGAGCGGAGTGTATAACGGGCGGAGTGTATAACGGGCGGAGTGTATAACGGGCGGAGTGTATAACGGGAGGAGTGTATATCGGGCGGGGTGTATAACGGGCGGGGTGTATAACGGGCGGAGTGTATAACGGGCGGGGTGTATAACGGGCGGAGTGTATAACGGGCGGAGTGTTTAACGGGCGGTGTGTATAACGGGCGGAGTGTAGAACGGGCTGAGTGTTTAGCGGGCGGAGTGTATAACGGGCGGAGCGTATAACGGGAGGAGTGTATAACGGGCGGAGTGTATAACGGATGGGGTGTATAACGGGCTGAGTGTATAAAGGGCGGAGTGTATAACGGGCGGCGTGTATAACGGGCGGAGTGTATAACGGGTGGAGTGTATAACGAGCGGAGTGTATAACGGGCGGAGTGTATAACGAGCGGAGTGCATAACGGGCGGAGTGTATAACGGGAGGAGTGTATATCGGGCGGGGTGTATAAAGGGCGGGGTGTATAATGGGCGGAGTGTATAACGGGCGGAGTGTATAATGGGCGGAGTGTTTAACGGGCGGAGTGTATAACGGGCGGAGTGTAGAACGGGCTGAGTGTTTAGCGGGCGGAGTGTATAACGGGCGGAGCGTATAACGGGCGGAGTGGAGAACGGGTGGAGTGTATAATGGGCGGGGTGTATAACGGGTGCAGTGTATAACTTGCGGTGTGTATAACGGGCGGAGTGATTAACAGGCGGGGTGTATAACGGGCGGGGTGTAAAAAGGGCGGAGTGTATAACGGGGGAGTGTATAACGGGCGGAGTGTATAACGGGCGTGGTGTATAATGGGCGGAGTGTATTATGGGCGGAGTGTATAACGGGCGGACTGTATAACGGGCGGGGTGTATAACGGGCGGAGTGTATAACGGGCGGAGTGTATAACGGGCGGAGTGTATAACGGCCGGAGTGTATAACGGGCGGAGTGTATAACGGGCGAGGTGTATAACGGGCGGTGTGTATAACGGGCGGAGTGTATAACGGGCGGAGTGTATAACGGGCGGAGTGTATAACGGTCGGAGTGTATAACGGGCGGAGTGTGTAACGGGCGGGGTGTATAACGGGCGGAGTGTATAAAGGGCGGAGTGTATAAGCGGCGGGTGTATAACGGGCGGAGTGTATAACGGGCGGAGTGTATAACGGGCGTAGTGTATAACAGTTGGGGTGTAAAACGGGTGGAGTGTATAACGGGCGGAGTGTATAACGGGCGGAGTGTATAACGGGCGGAGTGTATAACGGGTGGGGTGTATAACGGGCTGAGTGTATAAAGGGCGGAGTGTATAACGGGCGGCGTGTATAACGGGCGGAGAGTATAACGGGCGGAGTGTATAACGAGCGGAGTGTATAACGGGCTGAGTGTATAACGGGCGGAGTGTATAATGGGCGGAGTGTATAACGGGCAGAGTGTATAACGGGCGGGGTGTATAACGGGCTGAGTGTATAACGGGCGGGGTGTATAACGGGCGGGGTGTATAACGGGCGGAGTGTATAACGGGCGGAGTGTATAAGCGGCGGGTGTATAACGGGCGGAGTGTATAACGGGTGTAGTGTATAACAGTTGGGGTGTAAAACGGGTGGAGTGTATAACGGGCGGAGTGTATAACGGGCGGAGTGTATAACGGGCGGTGTGTATAATGGGCGGAGTGTATAACGGGCTGAGTGTATAAAGGGCGGAGTGTATAACGGGCGGCGTGTATAACGGGCGGAGTGTATAACGGGCGGAGTGTATAACGAGCGGAGTGTATAACGGGCGGAG
This sequence comes from Somniosus microcephalus, assembly GCF_052327205.1. Classification (NCBI taxonomy): domain Eukaryota; kingdom Metazoa; phylum Chordata; class Chondrichthyes; order Squaliformes; family Somniosidae; genus Somniosus; species Somniosus microcephalus. Next base: position 193,269 of record NW_028225326.1, on the reverse strand, counting down.
TGTATAACGAGCGGAGTGCATAACGGGTGGGGTGTATAACGGGCGGAGTGTATAACGGGCGGAGTGTATAACGGTCGGAGTGTATAACGGTCGGACTGTATAACGGGCTGAGTGTATAACGGGCGGGGTGTATAACGGTCGGAGTGTATAACGGGCTGAGTGTATAACGGGCGGGGTGTATAACGGGAGCAGTGTATAACGGGCGGAGTGTACAACGGGCAGAGTGTATAACGGGCGGAGTGTATAACGGCCGGAGTGTATAACGGGCGGAGTGTATAACGGGCGGAGTGTATAATGTTCGGAGTGTATAACGGGCGGAGTGTATAACGGGCGGGGTTTTATAACGGGCGGAGTGTATAACGGGCGGAGTGTATAAGCGGCGGGTGTATAACGGGCGGTGTGTATAATGGGCGGAGTGTATAACGGGCGTAGTGTATAACAGTTGGGGTGTAAAACGGGTGGAGTGTATAACGGGCGGAGTGTATAACGGGCGGAGTGTATAACGGGCGGAGTGTATAATGGGCGGAGTGTATAACGGGTGGGGTGTATAACGGGCGGAGTGTATAACGGGCTGAGTGTATAACGGGTGGGGTGTATAACGGGTGGAGTGTATAACGGGCGGAGTGTATAACGGTCGGAGTGTATAACGGTCGAAGTGTATAACGGGCTGAGTGTATAACGGGCGGGGTGTATAACGGTCGGAGTGTATAACGGGCTGAGTGTATAACGGGCGGGGTGTATAACGGGCGGAGTGTATAACGGGCGGAGTGTATAACGGGCGGAGTGTATAACGGGCGGAGTGTATAACGGGCGGAGTGTATAATGGGCGGAGTGTATAACGGGCGGAGTGTATAACGGTCGGAGTGTATAACGGGCGGAGTGTATAACGGGCGGGGTGTATAACGGGCGGAGTGTATAACGGGCGGAGTGTATAAGCGGCGGGTGTATAACGGGCGGAGTGTATAACGGGCGGAGTGTATAACGGGCGTAGTGTATAACAGTTGGGGTGTAAAACGGGTGGAGTGTATAACGGGCGGAGTGTATAACGGGCGGAGTGTATAACGGGCGGAGTGTATAACGGGTGGGGTGTATAACGGGCTGAGTGTATAAAGGGCGGAGTGTATAACGGGCGGCGTGTATAACGGGCGGAGTGTATAACGGGCGGAGTGTATAACGAGCGGAGTGTATAACGGGCGGAGTGTATAACGGGCGGAGTGTATAACGGGAGGAGTGTATATCGGGCGGGGTGTATAACGGGCGGGGTGTATAACGGGCGGAGAGTATAACGGGCGGTGTGTATAACGGGCGGAGTGTTTAACGGGCGGAGTGTAGAACGGGCTGAGTGTTTAGCGGGCGGAGTGTATAACGGGCGGAGCGTATAACGGGCGGAGTGTATAACGGGTGGAGTGTATAATGGGCGGGGTGTATAACGGGTGGAGTGTATAACTTGCGGTGTGTATAACGGGCGGAGTGATTAACAGGCGGGGTGTATAACGGGCGGGGTGTAAAAAGGGCGGAGTGTATAACGGGGGAGTGTATAACGGGCGGAGTGTATAACGGGCGGGGTGTATAACGGGCGGAGTGTATTACGGGCGGAGTGTATAACGGGCGGAGTGTATAACGGGCGGGGTGTATAACGGGCGGAGTGTATAACGGGCGGAGTGTATAACGGGCGGAGTGTATAACGGGCGGGGTGTATAACGGGCGGTGTGTATAACGGGCGGAGTGTATAACGGGCGGAGTGTATAACGGGCTGAGTGTATAGCGGGCGGAGTGTATAACGGGCAGAGTGTATAACGGGCGGAGTGTATAACGGGCGGAGTGTAGAACGGGCGGAGTGTATAACGGGTGGGGTGTATAACGGGCGGAGTGTATAACGGGCGGTGTGCATAACGGGCGGAGTGTATAACCGGCGGAGTGTATAACGGGCTGAGTGTACAATGGGCGGAGTGTATAACGGGCGGAGTGTATAACGGGCGGAGTGTATAACGGGCGGGGTGTATAACGGGCGGAGTGTATAACGGGCGGAGTGTATAACGGGCAGAGTGTATAACGGGCTGAGTGTATAGCGGGCGGAGTGTATAACGGGCGGAGTGTATAACGGGCGGAGTGTATAACGGGCGGGGTGTATAACGGGCGGGGTGTATAACGGGCGGGGTGTATAACGGGCGGAGTGTATAACGGGCAGAGTGTATAACGGGCTGAGTGTATAACGGGTGGGGTGTATAACGGGTGGAGTGCATAACGGGTGGAGTGCATAATGGGCGGAGTGCATAACGGGTGGAGTGTATAACGGTCGGAGTGTATAACGGGCTGAGTGTATAACGGGCGGAGTGTATAACGGGCGGAGTGTATAACGGGTGGAGTGTATAACGGGTGGGGTGTATAACGGGCTGAGTGTATAAAGGGCAGAGTGCATAACGGGCGGCGTGTATAACGGGCAGAGTGTATAACGGGCGGAGTGTATAACGAGCGGAGTGTATAACGGGCGGAGTGTATAACGGGCGGAGTGTATAACGGGCGGAGTGTATAACGGGAGGAGTGTATATCGGGCGGGGTGTATAACGGGCGGGGTGTATAACGGGCGGAGTGTATAACGGGCGGGGTGTATAACGGGCGGAGTGTATAACGGGCGGAGTGTTTAACGGGCGGTGTGTATAACGGGCGGAGTGTAGAACGGGCTGAGTGTTTAGCGGGCGGAGTGTATAACGGGCGGAGCGTATAACGGGCGGAGTGTATAACGGGTGGAGTGTATAATGGGCGGGGTGTATAACGGGTGGAGTGTATAACTTGCGGTGTGTATAACGGGCGGAGTGATTAACAGGCGGGGTGTATAACGGGCGGGGTGTATAAAGGGCAGAGTGTATAATGGGGGAGTGTATAACGGGCGGAGTGTATAATGGGTGGGGTGTATAACGGGCGGAGTGTATTATGGGCGGAGTGTATAAAGGGCGGAGTGTATAACGGGCGGAGTGTATAACGGGCGGGGTGTATAACGGGCGGAGTGTATAACGGGCGGAGTGTATAACGGGCGGAGTGTATAACGGCCGGAGTGTATAATGGGCGGAGTGTATAACGGGCGGGGTGTATAACGGGCGGGATGTATAACGGGCAGAGTGTATAACGGGTGGGGTGTATAACGGGCTGACTGTATAAAGGGCGGAGTGTATAACGGGCGGCGTGTATAACGGGCGGAGTGTATAACGGGCGGAGTGTATAACGAGCGGAGTGTATAACGTGCAGAGTGTATAACGGGCGGAGTGTATAACGGGCGGAGTGTATAACGGGCGGAGTGTGCGGAGTGTATAACGGGCGGTGTGTATAACGGGCTGAGTGTATAGCGGGCGGAGTGTATAACGGGCGGTGTGTATAACGGGCGGGGTGTATAACGGGCGGAGTGTATAACGGGCGGTGTGTATAACGGGCGGAGTGTATAACGGGCGGAGTGTATAACGGGTGGAGTGTATAACGGGCGCAGTGTATAACGGGCGGAGTGTATAACGGGCAGAGTGTATAACGGGCGGGGTGTATAACGGGCGGGGTGTATAACGGGCGGGGTGTATAACGGGCGGAGAGTATAATGGGCGGTGTGCATAACGGGCGGAGTGTATAACGGGCGGAGTGTATAACGGGCTGAGTGTATAATGGGCGGAGTGTATAACGGGCGGAGTGTATAACGGGCGGAGTGTATAACGGGCGGAGTGTATAACGGGCGGGGTGTATAACGGGTGGAGTGTATAACGGGCAGAGTGTATAACGGGCAGAGTGTATAACGGGCTGAGTGTATAGCGGGCGGAGTGTATAATGGGCGGAGTGTATAACGGGCGGAGTGTATAACGGGCGGAGTGTATAACGGGCGGGGTGTATAACGGGCGTGGTGTATAACGGGCGGGGTGTATAACGGGCGGGGTGTATACCGGGGGGGTTGTATAACGGGCTGAGTGTATAACGGGCGGAGTGTATAATGGGCGGAGTGTATAACGGGCAGAGTGCATAACGGGCTGAGTTTATAACGGGTGGGGTGTATAACGGGTGGAGTGTATAACGGGCGGAGTGTATAACGGTCGGTGTGTATAACGGGCTGAGTGTATAACGGGCGGGGTGTATAACGGTCGGAGTGTATAACGGGCTGAGTGTATAACGGGCGGGGTGTATAACGGGCGGAGTGTATAACGGGCGGAGTGTATAACGGGCTGAGTGTATAACGGGCGGAGTGTATAATGGGCGGAGTGTATAACGGGCAGAGTGTATAACGGGCGGGGTGTATAACGGGCTGAGTGTATAGCGGGCGGAGTGTATAACGGGCGGAGTGTATAACGGGCGGAGTGTATAACGGGCGGGGTGTATAACGGGCGGGGTGTATAACGGGCGGAGTGTATAACCGGCGGAGTGTATAAGCGGCGGGTGTATAACGGGCGGAGTGTATAACGGGTGTAGTGTATAACAGTTGGGGTGTAAAACGGGTGGAGTGTATAACGGGCGGAGTGTATAACGGGCGGAGTGTATAACGGGCGGTGTGTATAATGGGCGGAGTGTATAACGGGCTGAGTGTATAAAGGGCGGAGTGTATAACGGGCGGCGTGTATAACGGGCGGAGTGTATAACGGGCGGAGTGTATAACGAGCGGAGTGTATAACGGGCGGAGTGTATAACGAGCGGAGTGCATAACGGGTGGGGTGTATAACGGGCGGAGTGTATAACGGGCGGAGTGTATAACGGTCGGAGTGTATAACGGTCGGACTGTATAACGGGCTGAGTGTATAACGGGCGGGGTGTATAACGGTCGGAGTGTATAACGGGCTGAGTGTATAACGGGCGGGGTGTATAACGGGAGCAGTGTATAACGGGCGGAGTGTACAACGGGCAGAGTGTATAACGGGCGGAGTGTATAACGGCCGGAGTGTATAACGGGCGGAGTGTATAACGGGCGGAGTGTATAATGTTCGGAGTGTATAACGGGCGGAGTGTATAACGGGCGGGGTTTTATAACGGGCGGAGTGTATAACGGGCGGAGTGTATAAGCGGCGGGTGTATAACGGGCGGTGTATATAATGGGCGGAGTGTATAACGGGCGTAGTGTATAACAGTTGGGGTGTAAAACGGGTGGAGTGTATAACGGGCGGAGTGTATAATGGGCGGAGTGTATAACGGGCGGAGTGTATAATGGGTGGAGTGTATAACGGGTGGGGTGTATAACGGGCGGAGTGTATAACGGGCTGAGTGTATAACGGGTGGGGTGTATAACGGGTGGAGTGTATAACGGGCGGAGTGTATAACGGTCGGAGTGTATAACGGTCGAAGTGTATAACGGGCTGAGTGTATAACGGGCGGGGTGTATAACGGTCGGAGTGTATAATGGGCTGAGTGTATAACGGGCGGGGTGTATAACGGGCGGAGTGTATAACGGGCGGAGTGTATAACGGGCGGAGTGTGCGGAGTGTATAACGGGCGGTGTGTATAACGGGCTGAGTGTATAGCGGGCGGAGTGTATAACGGGCGGTGTGTATAACGGGCGGGGTGTATAACGGGCGGAGTGTATAACGGGCGGTGTGTATAACGGGCGGAGTGTATAACGGGCGGAGTGTATAACGGGTGGAGTGTATAACGGGCGCAGTGTATAACGGGCGGAGTGTATAACGGGCAGAGTGTATAACGGGCGGGGTGTATAACGGGCGGGGTGTATAACGGGCGGGGTGTATAACGGGCGGAGAGTATAATGGGCGGTGTGCATAACGGGCGGAGTGTATAACGGGCGGAGTGTATAACGGGCTGAGTGTATAATGGGCGGAGTGTATAACGGGCGGAGTGTATAACGGGCGGAGTGTATAACGGGCGGAGTGTATAACGGGCGGGGTGTATAACGGGCGGAGTGTATAACGGGCAGAGTGTATAACGGGCAGAGTGTATAACGGGCTGAGTGTATAGCGGGCGGAGTGTATAATGGGCGGAGTGTATAACGGGCGGAGTGTATAACGGGCGGAGTGTATAACGGGCGGGGTGTATAACGGGCGGGGTGTATAACGGGCGGTGTGTATAACGGGCGGGGTGTATACCGGGGGGGTTGTATAACGGGCTGAGTGTATAACGGGCGGAGTGTATAATGGGCGGAGTGTATAACGGGCAGAGTGCATAACGGGCTGAGTTTATAACGGGTGGGGTGTATAACGGGTGGAGTGTATAACGGGCGGAGTGTATAACGGTCGGAGTGTATAACGGGCTGAGTGTATAACGGGCGGGGTGTATAACGGTCGGAGTGTATAACGGGCTGAGTGTATAACGGGCGGGGTGTATAACGGGCGGAGTGTATAACGGGCGGAGTGTATAACGGGCTGAGTGTATAACGGGCGGAGTGTATAATGGGCGGAGTGTATAACGGGCAGAGTGTATAACGGGCGGGGTGTATAACGGGCTGAGTGTATAGCGGGCGGAGTGTATAACGGGCGGAGTGTATAACGGGCGGAGTGTATAACGGGCGGGGTGTATAACGGGCGGGGTGTATAACGGGCGGAGTGTATAACGGGCGGAGTGTATAAGCGGCGGGTGTATAACGGGCGGAGTGTATAACGGGTGTAGTGTATAACAGTTGGGGTGTAAAACGGGTGGAGTGTATAACGGGCGGAGTGTATAACGGGCGGAGTGTATAACGGGCGGTGTGTATAATGGGCGGAGTGTATAACGGGCTGAGTGTATAAAGGGCGGAGTGTATAACGGGCGGCGTGTATAACGGGCGGAGTGTATAACGGGCGGAGTGTATAACGAGCGGAGTGTATAACGGGCGGAGTGTATAACGAGCGGAGTGCATAACGGGTGGGGTGTATAACGGGCGGAGTGTATAACGGGCGGAGTGTATAACGGTCGGAGTGTATAACGGTCGGACTGTATAACGGGCTGAGTGTATAACGGGCGGGGTGTATAACGGTCGGAGTGTATAACGGGCTGAGTGTATAACGGGCGGGGTGTATAACGGGAGCAGTGTATAACGGGCGGAGTGTACAACGGGCAGAGTGTATAACGGGCGGAGTGTATAACGGCCGGAGTGTATAACGGGCGGAGTGTATAACGGGCGGAGTGTATAATGTTCGGAGTGTATAACGGGCGGAGTGTATAACGGGCGGGGTTTTATAACGGGCGGAGTGTATAACGGGCGGAGTGTATAAGCGGCGGGTGTATAACGGGCGGTGTATATAATGGGCGGAGTGTATAACGGGCGTAGTGTATAACAGTTGGGGTGTAAAACGGGTGGAGTGTATAACGGGCGGAGTGTATAACGGGCGGAGTGTATAACGGGCGGAGTGTATAATGGGCGGAGTGTATAACGGGTGGGGTGTATAACGGGCGGAGTGTATAACGGGCTGAGTGTATAACGGGTGGGGTGTATAACGGGTGGAGTGTATAACGGGCGGAGTGTATAACGGTTGGAGTGTATAACGGTCGAAGTGTATAACGGGCTGAGTGTATAACGGGCGGGGTGTATAACGGTCGGAGTGTATAACGGGCTGAGTGTATAACGGGCGGGGTGTATAACGGGCGGAGTGTATAACGGGCGGAGTGTATAACGGGCGGAGTGTGCGGAGTGTATAATGGGCGGAGTGTATAACGGGCGGAGTGTATAACGGTCGGAGTGTATAACGGGCGGAGTGTATAACGGGCGGGGTGTATAACGGGCGGAGTGTATAACGGGCGGAGTGTATAAGCGGCGGGTGTATAACGGGCGGAGTGTATAACGGGCGGAGTGAATAACGGGCGTAGTGTATAACAGTTGGGGTGTAAAACGGGTGGAGTGTATAACGGGCGGAGTGTATAACGGGCGGAGTGTATAACGGGCGGAGTGTATAACGGGTGGGGTGTATAACGGGCTGAGTGTATAAAGGGCGGAGTGTATAACGGGCTGAGTGTATAATGGGCGGAGTGTATAACGGGCGGAGTGTATAACGGGCGGAGTGTATAACGGGCGGAGTGTATAACGGGCGGGGTGTATAACGGGCGGAGTGTATAACGGGCAGAGTGTATAACGGGCAGAGTGTATAACGGGCTGAGTGTATAGCGGGCGGAGTGTATAATGGGCGGAGTGTATAACGGGCGGAGTGTATAACGGGCGGAGTGTATAACGGGCGGGGTGTATAACGGGCGGGGTGTATAACGGGCGGTGTGTATAACGGGCGGGGTGTATACCGGGGGGGTTGTATAACGGGCTGAGTGTATAACGGGCGGAGTGTATAATGGGCGGAGTGTATAACGGGCAGAGTGCATAACGGGCTGAGTTTATAACGGGTGGGGTGTATAACGGGTGGAGTGTATAACGGGCGGAGTGTATAACGGTCGGAGTGTATAACGGGCTGAGTGTATAACGGGCGGGGTGTATAACGGTCGGAGTGTATAACGGGCTGAGTGTATAACGGGCGGGGTGTATAACGGGCGGAGTGTATAACGGGCGGAGTGTATAACGGGCTGAGTGTATAACGGGCGGAGTGTATAATGGGCGGAGTGTATAACGGGCAGAGTGTATAACGGGCGGGGTGTATAACGGGCTGAGTGTATAGCGGGCGGAGTGTATAACGGGCGGAGTGTATAACGGGCGGAGTGTATAACGGGCGGGGTGTATAACGGGCGGGGTGTATAACGGGCGGAGTGTATAACGGGCGGAGTGTATAAGCGGCGGGTGTATAACGGGCGGAGTGTATAACGGGTGTAGTGTATAACAGTTGGGGTGTAAAACGGGTGGAGTGTATAACGGGCGGAGTGTATAACGGGCGGAGTGTATAACGGGCGGTGTGTATAATGGGCGGAGTGTATAACGGGCTGAGTGTATAAAGGGCGGAGTGTATAACGGGCGGCGTGTATAACGGGCGGAGTGTATAACGGGCGGAGTGTATAACGAGCGGAGTGTATAACGGGCGGAGTGTATAACGAGCGGAGTGCATAACGGGTGGGGTGTATAACGGGCGGAGTGTATAACGGGCGGAGTGTATAACGGTCGGAGTGTATAACGGTCGGACTGTATAACGGGCTGAGTGTATAACGGGCGGGGTGTATAACGGTCGGAGTGTATAACGGGCTGAGTGTATAACGGGCGGGGTGTATAACGGGAGCAGTGTATAACGGGCGGAGTGTACAACGGGCAGAGTGTATAACGGGCGGAGTGTATAACGGCCGGAGTGTATAACGGGCGGAGTGTATAACGGGCGGAGTGTATAATGTTCGGAGTGTATAACGGGCGGAGTGTATAACGGGCGGGGTTTTATAACGGGCGGAGTGTATAACGGGCGGAGTGTATCAGCGGCGGGTGTATAACGGGCGGTGTATATAATGGGCGGAGTGTATAACGGGCGTAGTGTATAACAGTTGGGGTGTAAAACGGGTGGAGTGTATAACGGGCGGAGTGTATAACGGGCGGAGTGTATAACGGGCGGAGTGTATAATGGGCGGAGTGTATAACGGGTGGGGTGTATAACGGGCGGAGTGTATAACGGGCTGAGTGTATAACGGGTGGGGTGTATAACGGGTGGAGTGTATAACGGGCGGAGTGTATAACGGTTGGAGTGTATAACGGTCGAAGTGTATAACGGGCTGAGTGTATAACGGGCGGGGTGTATAACGGTCGGAGTGTATAACGGGCTGAGTGTATAACGGGCGGGGTGTATAACGGGCGGAGTGTATAACGGGCGGAGTGTATAACGGGCGGAGTGTATAACGGGCGGAGTGTATAACGGGCGGAGTGTATAATGGGCGGAGTGTATAACGGGCGGAGTGTATAACGGTCGGAGTGTATAACGGGCGGAGTGTATAACGGGCGGGGTGTATAACGGGCGGAGTGTATAACGGGCGGAGTGTATAAGCGGCGGGTGTATAACGGGCGGAGTGTATAACGGGCGGAGTGAATAACGGGCGTAGTGTATAACAGTTGGGGTGTAAAACGGGTGGAGTGTATAACGGGCGGAGTGTATAACGGGCGGAGTGTATAACGGGCGGAGTGTATAACGGGTGGGGTGTATAACGGGCTGAGTGTATAAAGGGCGGAGTGTATAACGGGCGGCGTGTATAACGGGCGGAGTGTATAACGAGCGGAGTGTATAACGGGCGGAGTGTATAACGGGCGGAGTGTATAACGGGAGGAGTGTATATCGGGCGGGGTGTATAACGGGCGGGGTGTATAACGGGCGGAGTGTATAACGGGCGGTGTGTATAACGGGCGGAGTGTTTAACGGGCGGAGTGTAGAACGGGCTGAGTGTTTAGCGGGCGGAGTGTATAACGGGCGGAGCGTATAACGGGCGGAGTGTATAACGGGTGGAGTGTATCATGGGCGGGGTGTATAACGGGTGGAGTGTATAACTTGCGGTGTGTATAACGGGCGGAGTGATTAACAGGCGGGGTGTATAACGGGCGGGGTGTAAAAAGGGCGGAGTGTATAACGGGGGAGTGTATAACGGGCGGAGTGTATAACGGGCGGGGTGTATAACGGGCGGAGTGTATTACGGGCGGAGTGTATAACGGGCGGAGTGTATAACGGGCGGGGTGTATAACGGGCGGAGTGTATAACGGGCGGAGTGTATAACGGGCGGAGTGTATAACGGCCGGAGTGTATAACGGGCGGAGTGTATAACGGGCGGGGTGTATAACGGGCGGTGTGTATAACGGGCGGAGTGTATAACGGGCGGAGTGTATAACGGGCTGAGTGTATAGCGGGCGGAGTGTATAACGGGCAGAGTGTATAACGGGCGGAGTGTATAACGGGCGGAGTGTAGAACGGGCGGAGTGTATAACGGGCGGGGTGTATAACGGGCGGAGTGTATAACGGGCGGTGTGCATAACGGGCGGAGTGTATAACCGGCGGAGTGTATAACGGGCTGAGTGTACAATGGGCGGAGTGTATAACGGGCGGAGTGTATAACGGGCGGAGTGTATAACGGGCGGGGTGTATAACGGGCGGAGTGTATAACGGGCGGAGTGTATAACGGGCAGAGTGTATAACGGGCTGAGTGTATAGCGGGCGGAGTGTATAACGGGCGGAGTGTATAACGGGCGGGGTGTATAACGGGCGGGGTGTATAACGGGCGGGGTGTATAACGGGCGGAGTGTATAACGGGCAGAGTGTATAACGGGCTGAGTGTATAACGGGTGGGGTGTATAACGGGTGGAGTGCATAACGGGCGGAGTGCATAATGGGCGGAGTGTATAACGGTCGGAGTGTATAACGGGCTGAGTGTATAACGGGCGGAGTGTATAACGGGCGGAGTGTATAACGGGTGGGGTGTATAACGGGCTGAGTGTATAAAGGGCAGAGTGCATAACGGGCGGCGTGTATAACGGGCAGAGTGTATAACGGGCGGAGTGTATAACGAGCGGAGTGTATAACGGGCGGAGTGTATAACGGGCGGAGTGTATAACGGGCGGAGTGTATAACGGGAGGAGTGTATATCGGGCGGGGTGTATAACGGGCGGGGTGTATAACGGGCGGAGTGTATAACGGGCGGGGTGTATAACGGGCGGAGTGTATAACGGGCGGAGTGTTTAACGGGCGGTGTGTATAACGGGCGGAGTGTAGAACGGGCTGAGTGTTTAGCGGGCGGAGTGTATAACGGGCGGAGCGTATAACGGGAGGAGTGTATAACGGGTGGAGTGTATAATGGGCGGGGTGTATAACGGGTGGAGTGTATAACTTGCGGTGTGTATAACGGGCGGAGTGATTAACAGGCGGGGTGTATAACGGGCGGGGTGTATAAAGGGCGGAGTGTATAATGGGGGAGTGTATAACGGGCGGAGTGTATAATGGGTGGGGTGTATAACGGGCGGAGTGTATTATGGGCGGAGTGTATAAAGGGCGGAGTGTATAACGGGCGGAGTGTATAACGGGCGGGGTGTATAACGGGCGGAGTGTATAACGGGCGGAGTGTATAACGGGCGGAGTGTATAACGGCCGGAGTGTATAATGGGCGGAGTGTATAACGGGCGGGGTGTATAACGGGCGGGATGTATAACGGGCAGAGTGTATAACGGGTGGGGTGTATAACGGGCTGACTGTATAAAGGGCGGAGTGTATAACGGGCGGCGTGTATAACGGGCGGAGTGTATAACGGGCGGAGTGTATAACGAGCGGAGTGTATAACGTGCAGAGTGTATAACGGGCGGAGTGTATAACGGGCGGAGTGTATAACGGGCGGAGTGTGCGGAGTGTATAACGGGCGGTGTGTATAACGGGCTGAGTGTATAGCGGGCGGAGTGTATAACGGGCGGTGTGTATAACGGGCGGGGTGTATAACGGGAGGAGTGTATAACGGGCGGTGTGTATAACGGGCGGAGTGTATAACGGGCGGAGTGTATAACGGGTGGAGTGTATAACGGGCGCAGTGTATAACGGGCGGAGTGTATAACGGGCAGAGTGTATAACGGGCGGGGTGTATAACGGGCGGGGTGTATAACGGGCGGGGTGTATAACGGGCGGAGAGTATAATGGGCGGTGTGCATAACGGGCGGAGTGTATAACGGGCGGAGTGTATAACGGGCTGAGTGTATAATGGGCGGAGTGTATAACGGGCGGAGTGTATAACGGGCGGAGTGTATAACGGGCGGGGTGTATAACGGGCGGAGTGTATAACGGGCAGAGTGTATAACGGGCAGAGTGTATAACGGGCTGAGTGTATAGCGGGCGGAGTGTTTAATGGGCGGAGTGTATAACGGGCGGAGTGTATAACGGGCGGAGTGTATAACGGGCGGGGTGTATAACGGGCGGGGTGTATAACGGGCGGGGTGTATAACGGGCGGGGTGTATACCGGGGGGGTTGTATAACGGGCTGAGTGTATAACGGGCGGAGTGTATAATGGGCGGAGTGTATAACGGGCAGAGTGCATAACGGGCTGAGTTTATAACGGGTGGGGTGTATAACGGGTGGAGTGTATAACGGGCGGAGTGTATAACGGTCGGAGTGTATAACGGGCTGAGTGTATAACGGGCGGGGTGTATAACGGTCGGAGTGTATAACGGGCTGAGTGTATAACGGGCGGGGTGTACAACGGGCGGAGTGTATAACGGGCGGAGTGTATAACGGGCGGAGTGTATAACGGGCGGAGTGTATAACGGGCGGAGTGTATAACGGGCGGTGTGTATAACGGGCGGAGTGTATAACGGGCGGAGTGTATAACGGGCGGGGTGTATAACGGGCGGAGTGTATAACGGGCGGAGTGTATAAGCGGCGGGTGTATAACGGGCGGAGTGTATAACGGGCGGAGTGTATAACGGGCGTAGTGTATAACAGTTGGGGTGTAAAACGGGTGGAGTGTATAATGGGCGGAGTGTATAACGGGCGGAGTGTATAACGGGCGGAGTGTATAACGGGCGGAGTGTATAACGGGTGGGGTGTATTACGGGCGGAGTGTATAAAGGGCGGAGTGTATAACGGGCGGAGTGTATAACGGGCGGGGTGTATAACGGGCGGAGTGTATAACGGGCGGAGTGTATAACGGGCGGAGTGTATAACGGCCGGAGTGTATAACGGGCGGAGTGTATAACGGGTGGGGTGTATAACGGGCGGGGTGTATAACGGGCGGAGTGTATAACGGGTGGAGTGTATAATGGGCTGACTGTATAAAGGGCGGAGTGTATAACGGGCGGCATGTATAACGGGCAGAGTGTATAACGGGCTGAGTGTATAGCGGGCGGAGTGTATAAAGGGCGGAGTGTATAACGGGCGGAGTGTATAACGGGCGGGGTGTATAACGGGCGGGGTGTATAACGGGCGGAGTGTATAACGGGCGGAGTGTATAACGGGCGTAGTGTATAACGGGCGGAGTGTATAACGGGCGGAGTGTATAACGGGCGGTGTGTATAATGGGCTCAGTGTATAGCGGGCGGAGTGTATAAACGGCGGAGTGTATAACGGGCGGAGAGTATAACGGGCGGAGTATATAACGGGCGGGGTGTATAACGGGCGGAGTGTATAACGGGCGGTGTGTATAACGGGCGGAGTGCATAACGGGCGGGGTGTATAACGGGCGGCGTGTATAACGGGCGGAGTGTATAACGGGCGGAGTGTATAACGGGCGGTGTGTATAACGGGCGGGGTGTATAACGGGCGGGGTGTATAACGGGCGGAGTGTATAACGGGCTGAGTGTATAACGGGCGGAGTGTATAACGGGCGGTGTGTATAATGGGCGGAGTGTATAACGGGCTGAGTGTATAACGGGTGGGGTGTATAACGGCTGGAGTGCATAACGGGCGGAGTGTATAACGGTCTGAGTGTATAACAGGCGGAGTGTATAACGGGTGGAGTGTATAACGGGCGGGATGTATAATGGGCGGAGTGTATAACGGGCGGAGTGTATAAGCGGCGGGTGTATAACAGGCGGAGTGTATAACGGGCGGAGTGTATAACGGGCGGAGTGTATAACAGTTGGGGTGTAAAACGGGTGGAGTGTATAACGGGCGGAGTGTATAACGGGCGGAGTGTATAACGGGCAGCGTGTATAACGGGCGGAGTGTATAACGGGTGGGGTGTATAACGGGCTGAGTGTATAACGGGCGGAGTGTCTAACGGGCGGAGTGTATAACGGGCGGAGTGTATAACGGGCGGAGTGTATAACGGGCGGGGTGTATAACGGGAGGGGTGTATAACGGGCGGGGTGTATAACGGGCGGGGTGTATAACGGGCGGAGTGTATAACGGGCGGAGTGTATTACGGGCGGAGTGTATAACGGGCGGAGTGTATAACGGCTGGAGTGCTTAACGGGTGGAGTGTATAACGGTCGGAGTGTATAACAGGCGGAGTGTATAACGGGTGGAGTGTATAACGGGCGGGGTGTATAACGGGCGGAGTGTATAACGGGCTGAGTGTATAAAGGGCGGGGTGTATAACGGGTGGAGTGTATAACGGGCGGAGTGTATAATGGTCGGAGTGTATAACGGTCGGAGTGTATAACGGGCGGAGTGTATAACGGGCGGAGTGTATAACGGGCGGAGTGTATAACGGGCTGAGTTAATAACGGGCGGAGTGTATAACGGGCGGTGTGTATAACGGGCGGAGTGTATAACGGGCGGAGTGTATAACGGGCGGCGTGTATAACGGGCGGAGTGTATAACGGGCGGAGTGTATAACGGGCTGAGTGTATAACGGGTGGGGTGTATAACGGGCGGAGTGTATAACGGGCGGAGTGTATAACGGTCGGAGTGTATAACGGGCGGAGTGTATAACGGGCGGGGTGTATAAAGGGCGGAGTGTATAACGGGCGGAGTGTATAAGCGGCGGGTGTATAACGGGCGCAGTGTATAACGGGCGGAGTGTATAACGGGCGTAGTGTATAACAGTTGGGGTGTAAAATGGGTGGAGTGTATAATGGGCGGAGTGTATAACGGGCGGAGTGTATAACGGGCGGAGTGTATAACGGGCGGAGTGTATAACGGGCGGAGTGTATAACGGGTGGGGTGTATAACGGGCTGAGTGTATAAAGGGCGGAGTGCATAACGGGCGGCGTGTATAACGGGCAGAGTGTATAACGGGCGGAGTGTATAACGAGCGGAGTGTATAACGGGCGGAGTGTATAACGGGTGGAGTGTATAACGGGCGGAGTGTATAACGGGAGGAGTGTATATCGGGCGGGGTGTATAACGGGCGGGGTGTATAACGGGCGGAGTGTATAACGGGCGGGGTGTATAACGGGCGGAGTGTATAACGGGCGGAGTGTTTAACGGGCGGTGTGTATAATGGGCGGAGTGTAGAACGGGCTGAGTGTTTAGCGGGCGGAGTGTATAACGGGCGGAGCGTATAACGGGCGGAGTGTAAAACGGGTGGAGTGTATAATGGGCGGGGTGTATAACGGGTGGAGTGTATAACTTGCGGTGTGTATAACGGGCGGAGTGATTAACAGGCGGGGTGTATAACGGGCGGGGTGTATAAAGGGCGGAGTGTATAACGGGGGAGTGTATAACAGGCGGAGTGTATAATGGGCGGGGTGTATAACGGGCGGAGTGTATTACGGGCGGAGTGTATAAAGGGCGGAGTGTATAACGGGCGGAGTGTATAACGGGCGAAGTGTATAACGGCCGGACTGTATAACGGGCGGAGTGTATAACGGGCGGGGTGTATAACGGGCGGGGTGTATAACGGGTGGAGTGTATAACGGGTGGGGTGTATAACGGGCTGACTGTATAAAGGGCGGAGTGTATAACGGGCGGCGTGTATAACGGGCGGAGTGTATAACGGGCGGAGTGTATAACGAGCGGAGTGTATAACGTGCGGAGTGTATAACGGGCAGAGTGTATAACGGGCGGAGTGTATAACGGGTGGAGTGTGCGGAGTGTATAACGGGCGGAGTGTATAACGGGCTGAGTGTATAACGGGCTGAGTGTATAACGGGCGGGGTGTATAACGGGCGGAGTGTACAACGGGCGGAGTGTACAACGGGCGGAGTGTATAACGTGCGGAGTGTATAACGGGCGGAGTGTATAACGGGCGGAGTGTATATTGGGCGGAGTGTATAAAGGTCGGACTGTATAACGGGCGGAGTGTATAACGGGCGAGTTTTTATAACGGGCGGAGTGTATAACGGGCGGAGTGTATAAGCGGCGGGTGTATAACGGGCGGTGTGTATAACGGGCGGAGTGTATAACGGGCGTAGTGTATAACAGTTGGGGTGTAAAACGGGTGGAGTGTATAACGGGCGGAGTGTATAACGGGCGGAGTGTATAACGGGCAGAGTGTATAACGGGTGGGGTGTATAACGGGCGGAGTGTATAACGGGCTGAGTGTATAACGGGTGGGGTGTATAACGGGTGGAGTGTATAACGGGCGGTGTGTATAACGGTCGGAGTGTATAACGGTCGGAGTGTATAATGGGCTGAGTGTATAACGGGCGGGGTGTATAACGGTCGGAGTGTATAACGGGCTGAGTGTATAACGGGCGGAGTGTATAACGGGCGGAGTGTATAACGGGCAGAGTGTATAACGGGCGGAGTGTATAATGGGCGGAGTGTATAACGGGCGGAGTGTATAACGGTCGGAGTGTATAACGGGCGGAGTGTATAACGGGCGGGGTGTATAACGGGCGGAGTGTATAACGGGCGGAGTGTATAAGCGGCGGGTGTATAACGGGCGGAGTGTATAACGGGCGGAGTGTATAACGGGTGTAGTGTATAACGGATGGGGTGTATAACGGGCTGAGTGTATAAAGGGCGGAGTGTATAACGGGCGGCGTGTATAACGGGCGGAGTGTATAACGGGCGGAGTGTATAACGAGCGGAGTGTATAACGGGCGGAGTGTATAACGAGCGGAGTGCATAACGGGCGGAGTGTATAACGGGAGGAGTGTATATCGGGCGGGGTGTATAACGGGCGGTGTGTATAACGGGCGGAGTGTATAACGGGCGGAGTGTATAATGGGCGGAGTGTTTAACGGGCGGAGTGTATAACGGGCGGAGTGTAGAACGGGCTGAGTGTTTAGCGGGCGGAGTGTATAACGGGCGGAGCGTATAACGGGCGGAGTGTATAACGGGTGGAGTGTATAATGGGCGGGGTGTATAACGGGTGCAGTGTATAACTTGCGGTGTGTATAACGGGCGGAGTGATTAACAGGCGGAGTGTATAACGGGCGGGGTGTAAAAAGGGCGGAGTGTATAACGGGGGAGTGTATAACGGGCGGAGTGTATAACGGGCGTGGTGTATAACGGGCGGAGTGTATTACGGGCGGAGTGTATAACGGGCGGAGTGTATAACGGGCGGGGTGTATAACGGGCGGAGTGTATAACGGGCGGAGTGTATAACGGGCGGAGTGTATAACGGCCGGAGTGTATAACGGGCGGAGTGTATAACGGGCGAGGTGTATAACGGGCGGTGTGTATAACGGGCGGAGTGTATAACGGGCGGTGTGTATAACGGGCGGAGTGTATAACGGTCGGAGTGTATAACGGGCGGAGTGTGTAACGGGCGGGGTGTATAACGGCGGAGTGTATAAAGGGCGGAGTGTATAAGCGGCGGGTGTATAACGGGCGGAGTGTATAACGGGCGGAGTGTATAACGGGCGTAGTGTATAACAGTTGGGGTGTAAAACGGGTGGAGTGTATAACGGGCGGAGTGTATAACGGGCGGAGTGTATAACGGGCGGAGTGTATAACGGGTGGGGTGTATAATGGGCTGACTGTATAAAGGGCGGAGTGTATAACGGGCGGCGTGTATAACGGGCGGAGAGTATAACGGGCGGAGTGTATAACGAGCGGAGTGTATAACGGGCGGGGTGTATAACGGGCGGGGTGTATACCGGGGGGGATGTATAACGGGCTGAGTGTATAACGGGCGGAGTGTATAATGGGCGGAGTGTATAACGGGCAGAGTGTATAACGGGCGGGGTGTATAACGGGCTGAGTGTATAGCGGGCGGAGTGTATAACGGGCGGAGTGTATAACGGGCGGAGTGTATAACGGGCGGGGTGTATAACGGGCGGGGTGTATAACGGGCGGAGTGTATAACGGGCGGAGTGTATAAGCGGCGGGTGTATAACGGGCGGAGTGTATAACGGGCGGAGTGTATAACGGGTGTAGTGTATAACAGTTGGGATGTAAAACGGGTGGAGTGTATAACGGGCGGAGTGTATAACGGGCGGAGTGTATAACGGGCGGTGTGTATAATGGGCGGAGTGTATAACGGGCTGAGTGTATAACGGGCTGAGTGTATAACGGGCGGAGTGTATAACGGGCGGAGTGTACAACGGGCGGAGTGTACAACGGGCGGAGTGTATAACGTGCGGAGTGTATAACGGGCGGAGTGTATAACGGGCGGAGTGTATATTGGGCGGAGTGTATAAAGGTCGGACTGTATAACGGGCGGAGTGTATAACGGGCGAGTTTTTATAACGGGCGGAGTGTATAACGGGCGGAGTGTATAAGCGGCGGGTGTATAACGGGCGGTGTGTATAACGGGCGGAGTGTATAACGGGCGTAGTGTATAACAGTTGGGGTGTAAAACGGGTGGAGTGTATAACGGGCGGAGTGTATAACGGGCGGAGTGTATAACGGGCAGAGTGTATAACGGGTGGGGTGTATAACGGGCGGAGTGTATAACGGGCTGAGTGTATAACGGGTGGGGTGTATAACGGGTGGAGTGTATAACGGGCGGTGTGTATAACGGTCGGAGTGTATAACGGTCGGAGTGTATAATGGGCTGAGTGTATAACGGGCGGGGTGTATAACGGTCGGAGTGTATAACGGGCTGAGTGTATAACGGGCGGAGTGTATAACGGGCGGAGTGTATAACGGGCGGAGTGTATAACGGGCGGAGTGTATAATGGGCGGAGTGTATAACGGGCGGAGTGTATAACGGTCGGAGTGTATAACGGGCGGAGTGTATAACGGGCGGGGTGTATAACGGGCGGAGTGTATAACGGGCGGAGTGTATAAGCGGCGGGTGTATAACGGGCGGAGTGTATAACGGGCGGAGTGTATAACGGGTGTAGTGTATAACGGATGGGGTGTATAACGGGCTGAGTGTATAAAGGGCGGAGTGTATAACGGGCGGCGTGTATACCGGGCGGAGTGTATAACGGGCGGAGTGTATAACGAGCGGAGTGTATAACGGGCGGAGTGTATAACGAGCGGAGTGCATAACGGGCGGAGTGTATAACGGGAGGAGTGTATATCGGGCGGGGTGTATAACGGGCGGTGTGTATAACGGGCGGAGTGTATAACGGGCGGAGTGTATAATGGGCGGAGTGTTTAACGGGCGGAGTGTATAACGGGCGGAGTGTAGAACGGGCTGAGTGTTTAGCGGGCGGAGTGTATAACGGGCGGAGCGTATAACGGGCGGAGTGTATAACGGGTGGAGTGTATAATGGGCGGGGTGTATAACGGGTGCAGTGTATAACTTGCGGTGTGTATAACGGGCGGAGTGATTAACAGGCGGGGTGTATAACGGGCGGGGTGTAAAAAGGGCGGAGTGTATAACGGGGGAGTGTATAACGGGCGGAGTGTATAACGGGCGTGGTGTATAACGGGCGGAGTGTATTACGGGCGGAGTGTATAACGGGCGGAGTGTATAACGGGCGGGGTGTATAACGGGCGGAGTGTATAACGGGCGGAGTGTATAACGGGCGGAGTGTATAACGGCCGGAGTGTATAACGGGCGGAGTGTATAACGGGCGAGGTGTATAACGGGCGGTGTGTATAACGGGCGGAGTGTATAACGGGCGGTGTGTATAACGGGCGGAGTGTATAACGGTCGGAGTGTATAACGGGCGGAGTGTGTAACGGGCGGGGTGTATAACGGCGGAGTGTATAAAGGGCGGAGTGTATAAGCGGCGGGTGTATAACGGGCGGAGTGTATAACGGGCGGAGTGTATAACGGGCGTAGTGTATAACAGTTGGGGTGTAAAACGGGTGGAGTGTATAACGGGCGGAGTGTATAACGGGCGGAGTGTATAACGGGCGGAGTGTATAACGGGTGGGGTGTATAATGGGCTGACTGTATAAAGGGCGGAGTGTATAACGGGCGGCGTGTATAACGGGCGGAGAGTATAACGGGCGGAGTGTATAACGAGCGGAGTGTATAACGGGCGGGGTGTATAACGGGCGGGGTGTATACCGGGGGGGATGTATAACGGGCTGAGTGTATAACGGGCGGAGTGTATAATGGGCGGAGTGTATAACGGGCAGAGTGTATAACGGGCGGGGTGTATAACGGGCTGAGTGTATAGCGGGCGGAGTGTATAACGGGCGGGGTGTATAACGGGCGGGGTGTATAACGGGCGGAGTGTATAACGGGCGGAGTGTATAAGCGGCGGGTGTATAACGGGCGGAGTGTATAACGGGCAGAGTGTATAACGGGCGGGGTGTATAACGGGCGGGGTGTATAACGGGCGGGGTGTATAACGGGCGGAGAGTATAATGGGCGGTGTGCATAACGGGCGGAGTGTATAACGGGCGGAGTGTATAACGGGCTGAGTGTATAATGGGCGGAGTGTATAACGGGCGGAGTGTATAACGGGCGGAGTGTATAACGGGCGGGGTGTATAACGGGCGGAGTGTATAACGGGCAGAGTGTATAACGGGCAGAGTGTATAACGGGCTGAGTGTATAGCGGGCGGAGTGTATAATGGGCGGAGTGTATAACGGGCGGAGTGTATAACGGGCGGAGTGTATAACGGGCGGGGTGTATAACGGGCGGGGTGTATAACGGGCGGGGTGTATAACGGGCGGGGTGTATACCGGGGGGGTTGTATAACGGGCTGAGTGTATAACGGGCGGAGTGTATAATGGGCGGAGTGTATAACGGGCAGAGTGCATAACGGGCTGAGTTTATAACGGGTGGGGTGTATAACGGGTGGAGTGTATAACGGGCGGAGTGTATAACGGTCGGAGTGTATAACGGGCTGAGTGTATAACGGGCGGGGTGTATAACGGTCGGAGTGTATAACGGGCTGAGTGTATAACGGGCGGGGTGTATAACGGGCGGAGTGTATAACGGGCGGAGTGTATAACGGGCGGAGTGTATAACGGGCGGAGTGTATAACGGGCGGAGTGTATAACGGGCGGTGTGTATAACGGGCGGAGTGTATAACGGGCGGAGTGTATAACGGGCGGGGTGTATAACGGGCGGAGTGTATAACGGGCGGAGTGTATAAGCGGCGGGTGTATAACGGGCGGAGTGTATAACGGGCGGAGTGTATAACGGGCGTAGTGTATAACAGTTGGGGTGTAAAACGGGTGGAGTGTATAATGGGCGGAGTGTATAACGGGCGGAGTGTATAACGGGCGGAGTGTATAACGGGCGGAGTGTATAACGGGTGGGGTGTATTACGGGCGGAGTGTATAAAGGGCGGAGTGTATAACGGGCGGAGTGTATAACGGGCGGGGTGTATAACGGGCGGAGTGTATAACGGGCGGAGTGTATAACGGGCGGAGTGTATAACGGCCGGCGTGTATAACGGGCGGAGTGTATAACGGGCGGGGTGTATAACGGGCGGGGTGTATAACGGGCGGAGTGTATAACGGGTGGAGTGTATAATGGGCTGACTGTATAAAGGGCGGAGTGTATAACGGGCGGCATGTATAACGGGCAGAGTGTATAACGGGCTGAGTGTATAGCGGGCGGAGTGTATAACGGGCGGAGTGTATAACGGGCGGGGTGTATAACGGGCGGGGTGTATAACGGGCGGAGTGTATAACGGGCGGAGTGTATAACGGGCGTAGTGTATAACGGGCGGAGTGTATAACGGGCGGAGTGTATAACGGGCGGTGTGTATAATGGGCTCAGTGTATAGCGGGCGGAGTGTATAAACGGCGGAGTGTATAACGGGCGGAGAGTATAACGGGCGGAGTATATAACGGGCGGGGTGTATAACGGGCGGAGTGTATAACGGGCGGTGTGTATAACGGGCGGAGTGCATAACGGGCGGGGTGTATAACGGGCGGCGTGTATAACGGGCGGAGTGTATAACGGGCGGAGTGTATAACGGGCGGTGTGTATAACGGGCGGGGTGTATAACGGGCGGGGTGTATAACGGGCGGAGTGTATAACGGGCTGAGTGTATAACGGGCGGAGTGTATAACGGGCGGTGTGTATAATGGGCGGAGTGTATAACGGGCTGAGTGTATAACGGGTGGGGTGTATAACGGCTGGAGTGCATAACGGGCGGAGTGTATAACGGTCTGAGTGTATAACAGGCGGAGTGTATAACGGGTGGAGTGTATAACGGGCGGGATGTATAATGGGCGGAGTGTATAACGGGCGGAGTGTATAAGCGGCGGGTGTATAACAGGCGGAGTGTATAACGGGCGGAGTGTATAACGGGCGGAGTGTATAACAGTTGGGGTGTAAAACGGGTGGAGTGTATAACGGGCGGAGTGTATAACGGGCGGAGTGTATAACGGGCAGCGTGTATAACGGGCGGAGTGTATAACGGGTGGGGTGTATAACGGGCTGAGTGTATAACGGGCGGAGTGTCTAACGGGCGGAGTGTATAACGGGCGGAGTGTATAACGGGCGGAGTGTATAACGGGCGGGGTGTATAACGGGAGGGGTGTATAACGGGCGGGGTGTATAACGGGCGGGGTGTATAACGGGCGGAGTGTATAACGGGCGGAGTGTATAACGGGCGGAGTGTATAACGGGCGGAGTGTATAACGGCTGGAGTGCTTAACGGGTGGAGTGTATAACGGTCGGAGTGTATAACAGGCGGAGTGTATAACGGGTGGAGTGTATAACGGGCGGGGTGTATAACGGGCGGAGTGTATAACGGGCTGAGTGTATAAAGGGCGGGGTGTATAACGGGTGGAGTGTATAACGGGCGGAGTGTATAATGGTCGGAGTGTATAACGGTCGGAGTGTATAACGGGCGGAGTGTATAACGGGCGGAGTGTATAACGGGCGGAGTGTATAACGGGCTGAGTTAATAACGGGCGGAGTGTATAACGGGCGGTGTGTATAACGGGCGGAGTGTATAACGGGCGGAGTGTATAACGGGCGGCGTGTATAACGGGCGGAGTGTATAACGGGCGGAGTGTATAACGGGCTGAGTGTATAACGGGTGGGGTGTATAACGGGCGGAGTGTATAACGGGCGGAGTGTATAACGGTCGGAGTGTATAACGGGCGGAGTGTATAACGGGCGGGGTGTATAAAGGGCGGAGTGTATAACGGGCGGAGTGTATAAGCGGCGGGTGTATAACGGGCGCAGTGTATAACGGGCGGAGTGTATAACGGGCGTAGTGTATAACAGTTGGGGTGTAAAATGGGTGGAGTGTATAATGGGCGGAGTGTATAACGGGCGGAGTGTATAACGGGCGGAGTGTATAACGGGCGGAGTGTATAACGGGCGGAGTGTATAACGGGTGGGGTGTATAACGGGCTGAGTGTATAAAGGGCGGAGTGCATAACGGGCGGCGTGTATAACGGGCAGAGTGTATAACGGGCGGAGTGTATAACGAGCGGAGTGTATAACGGGCGGAGTGTATAACGGGTGGAGTGTATAACGGGCGGAGTGTATAACGGGAGGAGTGTATATCGGGCGGGGTGTATAACGGGCGGGGTGTATAACGGGCGGAGTGTATAACGGGCGGGGTGTATAACGGGCGGAGTGTATAACGGGCGGAGTGTTTAACGGGCGGTGTGTATAATGGGCGGAGTGTAGAACGGGCTGAGTGTTTAGCGGGCGGAGTGTATAACGGGCGGAGCGTATAACGGGCGGAGTGTAAAACGGGTGGAGTGTATAATGGGCGGGGTGTATAACGGGTGGAGTGTATAACTTGCGGTGTGTATAACGGGCGGAGTGATTAACAGGCGGGGTGTATAACGGGCGGGGTGTATAAAGGGCGGAGTGTATAACGGGGGAGTGTATAACAGGCGGAGTGTATAATGGGCGGGGTGTATAACGGGCGGAGTGTATTACGGGCGGAGTGTATAAAGGGCGGAGTGTATAACGGGCGGAGTGTATAACGGGCGAAGTGTATAACGGCCGGACTGTATAACGGGCGGAGTGTATAACGGGCGGGGTGTATAACGGGCGGGGTGTATAACGGGTGGAGTGTATAACGGGTGGGGTGTATAACGGGCTGACTGTATAAAGGGCGGAGTGTATAACGGGCGGCGTGTATAACGGGCGGAGTGTATAACGGGCGGAGTGTATAACGAGCGGAGTGTATAACGTGCGGAGTGTATAACGGGCAGAGTGTATAACGGGCGGAGTGTATAACGGGTGGAGTGTGCGGAGTGTATAACGGGCGGAGTGTATAACGGGCTGAGTGTATAACGGGCTGAGTGTATAACGGGCGGGGTGTATAACGGGCGGAGTGTACAACGGGCGGAGTGTACAACGGGCGGAGTGTATAACGTGCGGAGTGTATAACGGGCGGAGTGTATAACGGGCGGAGTGTATATTGGGCGGAGTGTATAAAGGTCGGACTGTATAACGGGCGGAGTGTATAACGGGCGAGTTTTTATAACGGGCGGAGTGTATAACGGGCGGAGTGTATAAGCGGCGGGTGTATAACGGGCGGTGTGTATAACGGGCGGAGTGTATAACGGGCGTAGTGTATAACAGTTGGGGTGTAAAACGGGTGGAGTGTATAACGGGCGGAGTGTATAACGGGCGGAGTGTATAACGGGCAGAGTGTATAACGGGTGGGGTGTATAACGGGCGGAGTGTATAACGGGCTGAGTGTATAACGGGTGGGGTGTATAACGGGTGGAGTGTATAACGGGCGGTGTGTATAACGGTCGGAGTGTATAACGGTCGGAGTGTATAATGGGCTGAGTGTATAACGGGCGGGGTGTATAACGGTCGGAGTGTATAACGGGCTGAGTGTATAACGGGCGGAGTGTATAACGGGCGGAGTGTATAACGGGCGGAGTGTATAACGGGCGGAGTGTATAACGGGCGGAGTGTATAACGGGCGGAGTGTATAACGGTCGGAGTGTATAACGGGCGGAGTGTATAACGGGCGGGGTGTATAACGGGCGGAGTGTATAACGGGCGGAGTGTATAAGCGGCGGGTGTATAACGGGCGGAGTGTATAACGGGCGGAGTGTATAACGGGTGTAGTGTATAACGGATGGGGTGTATAACGGGCTGAGTGTATAAAGGGCGGAGTGTATAACGGGCGGCGTGTATAACGGGCGGAGTGTATAACGGGCGGAGTGTATAACGAGCGGAGTGTATAACGGGCGGAGTGTATAACGAGCGGAGTGCATAACGGGCGGAGTGTATAACGGGAGGAGTGTATATCGGGCGGGGTGTATAACGGGCGGTGTGTATAACGGGCGGAGTGTATAACGGGCGGAGTGTATAATGGGCGGAGTGTTTAACGGGCGGAGTGTATAACGGGCGGAGTGTAGAACGGGCTGAGTGTTTAGCGGGCGGAGTGTATAACGGGCGGAGCGTATAACGGGCGGAGTGTATAACGGGTGGAGTGTATAATGGGCGGGGTGTATAACGGGTGCAGTGTATAACTTGCGGTGTGTATAACGGGCGGAGTGATTAACAGGCGGGGTGTATAACGGGCGGGGTGTAAAAAGGGCGGAGTGTATAACGGGGGAGTGTATAACGGGCGGAGTGTATAACGGGCGTGGTGTATAACGGGCGGAGTGTATTACGGGCGGAGTGTATAACGGGCGGAGTGTATAACGGGCGGGGTGTATAACGGGCGGAGTGTATAACGGGCGGAGTGTATAACGGGCGGAGTGTATAACGGCCGGAGTGTATAACGGGCGGAGTGTATAACGGGCGAGGTGTATAACGGGCGGTGTGTATAACGGGCGGAGTGTATAACGGGCGGTGTGTATAACGGGCGGAGTGTATAACGGTCGGAGTGTATAACGGGCGGAGTGTGTAACGGGCGGGGTGTATAACGGCGGAGTGTATAAAGGGCGGAGTGTATAAGCGGCGGGTGTATAACGGGCGGAGTGTATAACGGGCGGAGTGTATAACGGGCGTAGTGTATAACAGTTGGGGTGTAAAACGGGTGGAGTGTATAACGGGCGGAGTGTATAACGGGCGGAGTGTATAACGGGCGGAGTGTATAACGGGTGGGGTGTATAATGGGCTGACTGTATAAAGGGCGGAGTGTATAACGGGCGGCGTGTATAACGGGCGGAGAGTATAACGGGCGGAGTGTATAACGAGCGGAGTGTATAACGGGCGGGGTGTATAACGGGCGGGGTGTATACCGGGGGGGATGTATAACGGGCTGAGTGTATAACGGGCGGAGTGTATAATGGGCGGAGTGTATAACGGGCAGAGTGTATAACGGGCGGGGTGTATAACGGGCTGAGTGTATAGCGGGCGGAGTGTATAACGGGCGGCGTGTATAACGGGCGGAGTGTATAACGGGCGGGGTGTATAACGGGCGGGGTGTATAACGGGCGGAGTGTATAACGGGCGGAGTGTATAAGCGGCGGGTGTATAACGGGCGGAGTGTATAACGGGCGGAGTGTATAACGGGTGTAGTGTATAACAGTTGGGATGTAAAACGGGTGGAGTGTATAACGGGCGGAGTGTATAACGGGCGGAGTGTATAACGGGCGGTGTGTATAATGGGCGGAGTGTATAACGGGCTGAGTGTATAACGGGCTGAGTGTATAACGGGCGGAGTGTATAACGGGCGGAGTGTACAACGGGCGGAGTGTACAACGGGCGGAGTGTATAACGTGCGGAGTGTATAACGGGCGGAGTGTATAACGGGCGGAGTGTATATTGGGCGGAGTGTATAAAGGTCGGACTGTATAACGGGCGGAGTGTATAACGGGCGAGTTTTTATAACGGGCGGAGTGTATAACGGGCGGAGTGTATAAGCGGCGGGTGTATAACGGGCGGTGTGTATAACGGGCGGAGTGTATAACGGGCGTAGTGTATAACAGTTGGGGTGTAAAACGGGTGGAGTGTATAACGGGCGGAGTGTATAACGGGCGGAGTGTACAACGGGCAGAGTGTATAACGGGTGGGGTGTATAACGGGCGGAGTGTATAACGGGCTGAGTGTATAACGGGTGGGGTGTATAACGGGTGGAGTGTATAACGGGCGGTGTGTATAACGGTCGGAGTGTATAACGGTCGGAGTGTATAATGGGCTGAGTGTATAACGGGCGGGGTGTATAACGGTCGGAGTGTATAACGGGCTGAGTGTATAACGGGCGGAGTGTATAACGGGCGGAGTGTATAACGGGCGGAGTGTATAACGGGCGGAGTGTATAATGGGCGGAGTGTATAACGGGCGGAGTGTATAACGGTCGGAGTGTATAACGGGCGGAGTGTATAACGGGCGGGGTGTATAACGGGCGGAGTGTATAACGGGCGGAGTGTATAAGCGGCGGGTGTATAACGGGCGGAGTGTATAACGGGCGGAGTGTATAACGGGTGTAGTGTATAACGGATGGGGTGTATAACGGGCTGAGTGTATAAAGGGCGGAGTGTATAACGGGCGGCGTGTATAACGGGCGGAGTGTATAACGGGCGGAGTGTATAACGAGCGGAGTGTATAACGGGCGGAGTGTATAACGAGCGGAGTGCATAACGGGCGGAGTGTATAACGGGAGGAGTGTATATCGGGCGGGGTGTATAACGGGCGGTGTGTATAATGGGCGGAGTGTATAACGGGCGGAGTGTATAATGGGCGGAGTGTTTAACGGGCGGAGTGTATAACGGGCGGAGTGTAGAACGGGCTGAGTGTTTAGCGGGCGGAGTGTATAACGGGCGGAGCGTATAACGGGCGGAGTGTATAACGGGTGGAGTGTATAATGGGCGGGGTGTATAACGGGTGCAGTGTATAACTTGCGGTGTGTATAACGGGCGGAGTGATTAACAGGCGGGGTGTATAACGGGCGGGGTGTAAAAAGGGCGGAGTGTATAACGGGGGAGTGTATAACGGGCGGAGTGTATAACGGGCGTGGTGTATAACGGGCGGAGTGTATTACGGGCGGAGTGTATAACGGGCGGAGTGTATAACGGGCGGGGTGTATAACGGGCGGAGTGTATAACGGGCGGAGTGTATAACGGGCGGAGTGTATAACGGCCGGAGTGTATAACGGGCGGAGTGTATAACGGGCGAGGTGTATAACGGGCGGTGTGTATAACGGGCGGAGTGTATAACGGGCGGTGTGTATAACGGGCGGAGTGTATAACGGTCGGAGTGTATAACGGGCGGAGTGTGTAACGGGCGGGGTGTATAACGGCGGAGTGTATAAAGGGCGGAGTGTATAAGCGGCGGGTGTATAACGGGCGGAGTGTATAACGGGCGGAGTGTATAACGGGCGTAGTGTATAACAGTTGGGGTGTAAAACGGGTGGAGTGTATAACGGGCGGAGTGTATAACGGGCGGAGTGTATAACGGGCGGAGTGTATAACGGGTGGGGTGTATAATGGGCTGACTGTATAAAGGGCAGAGTGTATAACGGGCGGCGTGTATAACGGGCGGAGAGTATAACGGGCGGAGTGTATAACGAGCGGAGTGTATAACGGGCGGGGTGTATAACGGGCGGGGTGTATACCGGGGGGGATGTATAACGGGCTGAGTGTATAACGGGCGGAGTGTATAATGGGCGGAGTGTATAACGGGCAGAGTGTATAACGGGCGGGGTGTATAACGGGCTGAGTGTATAGCGGGCGGAGTGTATAACGGGCGGAGTGTATAATGGGCGGAGTGTATAACGGGCGGGGTGTATAACGGGCGGGGTGTATAACGGGCGGAGTGTATAACGGGCGGAGTGTATAAGCGGCGGGTGTATAACGGGCGGAGTGTATAACGGGCGGAGTGTATAACGGGTGTAGTGTATAACAGTTGGGATGTAAAACGGGTGGAGTGTATAACGGGCGGAGTGTATAACGGGCGGAGTGTATAACGGGCGGTGTGTATAATGGGCGGAGTGTATAACGGGCTGAGTGTATAAAGGGCGGAGTGTATAACGGGCGGCGTGTATAACGGGCGGAGTGTATAACGGGCGGAGTGTATAACGAGCGGAGTGTATAACGGGCGGAGTGTATAACGAGCGGAGTGCATAACGGGTGGGGTGTATAACGGGCGGAGTGTATAACGGGCGGAGTGTATAACGGTCGGAGTGTATAACGGTCGGACTGTATAACGGGCTGAGTGTATAACGGGCGGGGTGTATAACGGTCGGAGTGTATAACGGGCTGAGTGTATAACGGGCGGGGTGTATAACGGGAGCAGTGTATAACGGGCGGAGTGTACAACGGGCGGAGTGTATAACGGGCGGAGTGTATAACGGCCGGAGTGTATAACGGGCGGAGTGTATAACGGGCGGAGTGTATAATGTTCGGAGTGTATAACGGGCGGAGTGTATAACGGGCGGGGTTTTATAACGGGCGGAGTGTATAACGGGCGGAGTGTATAAGCGGCGGGTGTATAACGGGCGGTGTGTATAATGGGCGGAGTGTATAACGGGCGTAGTGTATAACAGTTGGGGTGTAAAACGGGTGGAGTGTATAACGGGCGGAGTGTATAACGGGCGGAGTGTATAACGGGCTGAGTTAATAACGGGCGGAGTGTATAACGGGCGGTGTGTATAACGGGCGGAGTGTATAACGGGCGGAGTGTATAACGGGCGGCGTGTATAACGGGCGGAGTGTATAACGGGCGGAGTGTATAACGGGCTGAGTGTATAACGGGTGGGGTGTATAACGGGCGGAGTGTATAACGGGCGGAGTGTATAACGGTCGGAGTGTATAACGGGCGGAGTGTATAACGGGCGGGGTGTATAACGGGCGGAGTGTATAACGGGCGGAGTGTATAAGCGGCGGGTGTATAACGGGCGCAGTGTATAACGGGCGGAGTGTATAACGGGCGTAGTGTATAACAGTTGGGGTGTAAAATGGGTGGAGTGTATAATGGGCGGAGTGTATAACGGGCGGAGTGTATAACGGGCGGAGTGTATAACGGGCGGAGTGTATAACGGGCGGAGTGTATAACGGGTGGGGTGTATAACGGGCTGAGTGTATAAAGGGCGGAGTGCATAACGGGCGGCGTGTATAACGGGCAGAGTGTATAACGGGCGGAGTGTATAACGAGCGGAGTGTATAACGTGCGGAGTGTATAACGGGCAGAGTGTATAACGGGCGGAGTGTATAACGGGTGGAGTGTGCGGAGTGTATAACGGGCGGAGTGTATAACGGGCTGAGTGTATAACGGGCTGAGTGTATAACGGGCGGGGTGTATAACGGGCGGAGTGTACAACGGGCGGAGTGTACAACGGGCGGAGTGTATAACGTGCGGAGTGTATAACGGGCGGAGTGTATAACGGCCGGAGTGTATAACGGGCGGAGTGTATAAAGGTCGGACTGTATAACGGGCGGAGTGTATAACGGGCGAGGTTTTATAACGGGCGGAGTGTATAACGGGCGGAGTGTATAAGCGGCGGGTGTATAACGGGCGGTGTGTATAACGGGCGGAGTGTATAACGGGCGTAGTGTATAACAGTTGGGGTGTAAAACGGGTGGAGTGTATAACGGGCGGAGTGTATAACGGGCGGAGTGTATAACGGGCAGAGTGTATAACGGGCGGGGTGTATAACGGGCGGAGTGTATAACGGGCTGAGTGTATAATGGGCGGAGTGTATAACGGGTGGGGTGTATAACGGGCGGAGTGTATAACGGGCTGAGTGTATAACGGGTGGGGTGTATAATGGGTGGAGTGTATAACGGGCGGAGTGTATAACGGTCGGAGTGTATAACGGTCGAAGTGTATAACGGGCTGAGTGTATAACGGGCGGGGTGTATAACGGTCGGAGTGTATAACGGGCTGAGTGTATAACGGGCGGGGTGTATAACGGGCGGAGTGTATAACGGGCGGAGTGTATAACGGGCGGAGTGTATAACGGGCGGAGTGTATAACGGGCGGAGTGTATAACGGGCGGAGTGTATAACGGTCGGAGTGTATAACGGGCGGAGTGTATAACGGGCGGGGTGTATAACGGGCGGAGTGTATAACGGGCGGAGTGTATAAGCGGCGGGTGTATAACGGGCGGAGTGTATAACGGGCGGAGTGTATAACAGGCGTAGTGTATAACAGTTGGGGTGTAAAACGGGTGGAGTGAATAACGGGCGGAGTGTATAACGGGCGGAGTGTATAACGGGCGGAGTGTATAACGGGTGGGGTGTATAACGGGCTGAGTGTATAAAGGGCGGAGTGTATAACGGGCGGCGTGTATAACTGGCGGAGTGTATAACGGGCGGAGTGTATAACGAGCGGAGTGTATAACGGGCGGAGTGTATAATGAGCGGAGTGTATAACGGGAGGAGTGTATATCGGGCGGGGTGTATAACGGGCGGGGTGTATAACGGGCGGAGTGTATAACGGGCGGTGTGTATAACGGGCGGAGTGTTTAACGGGCGGAGTGTAGAACGGGCTGAGTGTTTAGCGGGCGGAGTGTATAACGGGCGGAGCGTATAACGGGCGGAGTGTATAACGGGTGGAGTGTATAATGGGCGGGGTGTATAACGGGCGGAGTGTTTAACGGGCGGAGTGTAGAACGGGCTGAGTGTTTAGCGGGCGGAGTGTATAACGGGCGGGGTGTAAAAAGGGCGGAGTGTATAACGGGGGAGTGTATAACGGGCGGAGTGTATAACGGGCGGGGTGTATAACGGGCGGAGTGTAT
The DNA here is from genome assembly GCF_052327205.1 of Somniosus microcephalus. Lineage (NCBI taxonomy): Eukaryota > Metazoa > Chordata > Chondrichthyes > Squaliformes > Somniosidae > Somniosus > Somniosus microcephalus. Next base: position 161,194 of record NW_028225326.1, on the reverse strand, counting down.
TACGGGCGGAGTGTATAACGGGCGGGGTGTATAACGGGCGGAGTGTATAACGGGCGGAGTGTATAACGGCCGGAGTGTATAACGGGCGGAGTGTATAACGGGCGGGGTGTATAACGGGCGGTGTGTATAACGGGCGGAGTGTATAACGGGCGGAGTGTATAACGGGCGGAGTGTATAACGAGCGGAGTGTATAACGGGCGGGGTGTATAACGGGCGGGGTGTATACCGGGGGGGATGTATAACGGGCTGAGTGTATAACGGGCGGAGTGTATAATGGGCGGAGTGTATAACGGGCAGAGTGTATAACGGGCAGAGTGTATAACGGGCGGGGTGTATAACGGGCGGAGTGTATAACGGGCGGAGTGTATAACGGGCGCAGTGTATAACGGGCGGAGTGTATAACGGGCGTAGTGTATAACAGTTGGGGTGTAAAATGGGTGGAGTGTATAATGGGCGGAGTGTATAACGGGCGGAGTGTATAACGGGCGGAGTGTATAACGGGCGGAGTGTATAACGGGCGGAGTGTATAACGGGTGGGGTGTATAACGGGCTGAGTGTATAAAGGGCGGAGTGCATAACGGGCGGCGTGTATAACGGGCAGAGTGTATAACGGGCGGAGTGTATAACGAGCGGAGTGTATAACGGGCGGAGTGTATAACGGGTGGAGTGTATAACGGGCGGAGTGTATAACGGGAGGAGTGTATATCGGGCGGGGTGTATAACGGGCGGGGTGTATAACGGGCGGAGTGTATAACGGGCGGGGTGTATAACGGGCGGAGTGTATAACGGGCGGAGTGTTTAACGGGCGGTGTGTATAATGGGCGGAGTGTAGAACGGGCTGAGTGTTTAGCGGGCGGAGTGTATAACGGGCGGAGCGTATAACGGGCGGAGTGTAAAACGGGTGGAGTGTATAATGGGCGGGGTGTATAACGGGTGGAGTGTATAACTTGCGGTGTGTATAACGGGCGGAGTGATTAACAGGCGGGGTGTATAACGGGCGGGGTGTATAAAGGGCGGAGTGTATAACGGGGGAGTGTATAACAGGCGGAGTGTATAATGGGCGGGGTGTATAACGGGCGGAGTGTATTACGGGCGGAGTGTATAAAGGGCGGAGTGTATAACGGGCGGAGTGTATAACGGGCGAAGTGTATAACGGCCGGACTGTATAACGGGCGGAGTGTATAACGGGCGGGGTGTATAACGGGCGGGGTGTATAACGGGTGGAGTGTATAACGGGTGGGGTGTATAACGGGCTGACTGTATAAAGGGCGGAGTGTATAACGGGCGGCGTGTATAACGGGCGGAGTGTATAACGGGCGGAGTGTATAACGAGCGGAGTGTATAACGTGCGGAGTGTATAACGGGCAGAGTGTATAACGGGCGGAGTGTATAACGGGTGGAGTGTGCGGAGTGTATAACGGGCGGAGTGTATAACGGGCTGAGTGTATAACGGGCTGAGTGTATAACGGGCGGGGTGTATAACGGGCGGAGTGTACAACGGGCGGAGTGTACAACGGGCGGAGTGTATAACGTGCGGAGTGTATAACGGGCGGAGTGTATAACGGGCGGAGTGTATATTGGGCGGAGTGTATAAAGGTCGGACTGTATAACGGGCGGAGTGTATAACGGGCGAGTTTTTATAACGGGCGGAGTGTATAACGGGCGGAGTGTATAAGCGGCGGGTGTATAACGGGCGGTGTGTATAACGGGCGGAGTGTATAACGGGCGTAGTGTATAACAGTTGGGGTGTAAAACGGGTGGAGTGTATAACGGGCGGAGTGTATAAAGGGCGGAGTGTATAACGGGCAGAGTGTATAACGGGTGGGGTGTATAACGGGCGGAGTGTATAACGGGCTGAGTGTATAACGGGTGGGGTGTATAACGGGTGGAGTGTATAACGGGCGGTGTGTATAACGGTCGGAGTGTATAACGGTCGGAGTGTATAATGGGCTGAGTGTATAACGGGCGGGGTGTATAACGGTCGGAGTGTATAACGGGCTGAGTGTATAACGGGCGGAGTGTATAACGGGCGGAGTGTATAACGGGCGGAGTGTATAACGGGCGGAGTGTATAATGGGCGGAGTGTATAACGGGCGGAGTGTATAACGGTCGGAGTGTATAACGGGCGGAGTGTATAACGGGCGGGGTGTATAACGGGCGGAGTGTATAACGGGCGGAGTGTATAAGCGGCGGGTGTATAACGGGCGGAGTGTATAACGGGCGGAGTGTATAACGGGTGTAGTGTATAACGGATGGGGTGTATAACGGGCTGAGTGTATAAAGGGCGGAGTGTATAACGGGCGGCGTGTATAACGGGCGGAGTGTATAACGGGCGGAGTGTATAACGAGCGGAGTGTATAACGGGCGGAGTGTATAACGAGCGGAGTGCATAACGGGCGGAGTGTATAACGGGAGGAGTGTATATCGGGCGGGGTGTATAACGGGCGGTGTGTATAACGGGCGGAGTGTATAACGGGCGGAGTGTATAATGGGCGGAGTGTTTAACGGGCGGAGTGTATAACGGGCGGAGTGTAGAACGGGCTGAGTGTTTAGCGGGCGGAGTGTATAACGGGCGGAGCGTATAACGGGCGGAGTGTATAACGGGTGGAGTGTATAATGGGCGGGGTGTATAACGGGTGCAGTGTATAACTTGCGGTGTGTATAACGGGCGGAGTGATTAACAGGCGGGGTGTATAACGGGCGGGGTGTAAAAAGGGCGGAGTGTATAACGGGGGAGTGTATAACGGGCGGAGTGTATAACGGGCGTGGTGTATAACGGGCGGAGTGTATTACGGGCGGAGTGTATAACGGGCGGAGTGTATAACGGGCGGAGTGTATAACGGGCGGAGTGTATAACGGGCGGAGTGTATAACGGCCGGAGTGTATAACGGGCGGAGTGTATAACGGGCGAGTTGTATAACGGGCGGTGTGTATAACGGGCGGAGTGTATAACGGGCGGTGTGTATAACGGGCGGAGTGTATAACGGTCGGAGTGTATAACGGGCGGAGTGTGTAACGGGCCCGGTGTATAACGGCGGAGTGTATAAAGGGCGGAGTGTATAAGCGGCGGGTGTATAACGGGCGGAGTGTATAACGGGCGGAGTGTATAACGGGCGTAGTGTATAACAGTTGGGGTGTAAAACGGGTGGAGTGTATAACGGGCGGAGTGTATAACGGGCGGAGTGTATAACGGGCGGAGTGTATAACGGGTGGGGTGTATAATGGGCTGACTGTATAAAGGGCGGAGTGTATAACGGGCGGCGTGTATAACGGGCGGAGAGTATAACGGGCGGAGTGTATAACGAGCGGAGTGTATAACGGGCGGGGTGTATAACGGGCGGGGTGTATACCGGGGGGGATGTATAACGGGCTGAGTGTATAACGGGCGGAGTGTATAATGGGCGGAGTGTATAACGGGCAGAGTGTATAACGGGCGGGGTGTATAACGGGCTGAGTGTATAGCGGGCGGAGTGTATAACGGGCGGCGTGTATAACGGGCGGAGTGTATAACGGGCGGGGTGTATAACGGGCGGGGTGTATAACGGGCGGAGTGTATAACGGGCGGAGTGTATAAGCGGCGGGTGTATAACGGGCGGAGTGTATAACGGGCGGAGTGTATAACGGGTGTAGTGTATAACAGTTGGGATGTAAAACGGGTGGAGTGTATAACGGGCGGAGTGTATAACGGGCGGAGTGTATAACGGGCGGTGTGTATAATGGGCGGAGTGTATAACGGGCTGAGTGTATAACGGGCTGAGTGTATAACGGGCGGAGTGTATAACGGGCGGAGTGTACAACGGGCGGAGTGTACAACGGGCGGAGTGTATAACGTGCGGAGTGTATAACGGGCGGAGTGTATAACGGGCGGAGTGTATATTGGGCGGAGTGTATAAAGGTCGGACTGTATAACGGGCGGAGTGTATAACGGGCGAGTTTTTATAACGGGCGGAGTGTATAACGGGCGGAGTGTATAAGCGGCGGGTGTATAACGGGCGGTGTGTATAACGGGCGGAGTGTATAACGGGCGTAGTGTATAACAGTTGGGGTGTAAAACGGGTGGAGTGTATAACGGGCGGAGTGTATAACGGGCGGAGTGTACAACGGGCAGAGTGTATAACGGGTGGGGTGTATAACGGGCGGAGTGTATAACGGGCTGAGTGTATAACGGGTGGGGTGTATAACGGGTGGAGTGTATAACGGGCGGTGTGTATAACGGTCGGAGTGTATAACGGTCGGAGTGTATAATGGGCTGAGTGTATAACGGGCGGGGTGTATAACGGTCGGAGTGTATAACGGGCTGAGTGTATAACGGGCGGAGTGTATAACGGGCGGAGTGTATAACGGGCGGAGTGTATAACGGGCGGAGTGTATAATGGGCGGAGTGTATAACGGGCGGAGTGTATAACGGTCGGAGTGTATAACGGGCGGAGTGTATAACGGGCGGGGTGTATAACGGGCGGAGTGTATAACGGGCGGAGTGTATAAGCGGCGGGTGTATAACGGGCGGAGTGTATAACGGGCGGAGTGTATAACGGGTGTAGTGTATAACGGATGGGGTGTATAACGGGCTGAGTGTATAAAGGGCGGAGTGTATAACGGGCGGCGTGTATAACGGGCGGAGTGTATAACGGGCGGAGTGTATAACGAGCGGAGTGTATAACGGGCGGAGTGTATAACGAGCGGAGTGCATAACGGGCGGAGTGTATAACGGGAGGAGTGTATATCGGGCGGGGTGTATAACGGGCGGTGTGTATAACGGGCGGAGTGTATAACGGGCGGAGTGTATAATGGGCGGAGTGTTTAACGGGCGGAGTGTATAACGGGCGGAGTGTAGAACGGGCTGAGTGTTTAGCGGGCGGAGTGTATAACGGGCGGAGCGTATAACGGGCGGAGTGTATAACGGGTGGAGTGTATAATGGGCGGGGTGTATAACGGGTGCAGTGTATAACTTGCGGTGTGTATAACGGGCGGAGTGATTAACAGGCGGGGTGTATAACGGGCGGGGTGTAAAAAGGGCGGAGTGTATAACGGGGGAGTGTATAACGGGCGGAGTGTATAACGGGCGTGGTGTATAACGGGCGGAGTGTATTACGGGCGGAGTGTATAACGGGCGGAGTGTATAACGGGCGGGGTGTATAACGGGCGGAGTGTATAACGGGCGGAGTGTATAACGGGCGGAGTGTATAACGGCCGGAGTGTATAACGGGCGGAGTGTATAACGGGCGAGGTGTATAACGGGCGGTGTGTATAACGGGCGGAGTGTATAACGGGCGGTGTGTATAACGGGCGGAGTGTATAACGGTCGGAGTGTATAACGGGCGGAGTGTGTAACGGGCGGGGTGTATAACGGCGGAGTGTATAAAGGGCGGAGTGTATAAGCGGCGGGTGTATAACGGGCGGAGTGTATAACGGGCGGAGTGTATAACGGGCGTAGTGTATAACAGTTGGGGTGTAAAACGGGTGGAGTGTATAACGGGCGGAGTGTATAACGGGCGGAGTGTATAACGGGCGGAGTGTATAACGGGTGGGGTGTATAATGGGCTGACTGTATAAAGGGCGGAGTGTATAACGGGCGGCGTGTATAATGGGCGGAGAGTATAACGGGCGGAGTGTATAACGAGCGGAGTGTATAACGGGCGGGGTGTATAACGGGCGGGGTGTATACCGGGGGGGATGTATAACGGGCTGAGTGTATAACGGGCGGAGTGTATAATGGGCGGAGTGTATAACGGGCAGAGTGTATAACGGGCGGGGTGTATAACGGGCTGAGTGTATAGCGGGCGGAGTGTATAACGGGCGGAGTGTATAACGGGCGGAGTGTATAACGGGCGGGGTGTATAACGGGCGGGGTGTATAACGGGCGGAGTGTATAACGGGCGGAGTGTATAAGCGGCGGGTGTATAACGGGCGGAGTGTATAACGGGCGGAGTGTATAACGGGTGTAGTGTATAACAGTTGGGATGTAAAACGGGTGGAGTGTATAACGGGCGGAGTGTATAACGGGCGGAGTGTATAACGGGCGGTGTGTATAATGGGCGGAGTGTATAACGGGCTGAGTGTATAAAGGGCGGAGTGTATAACGGGCGGCGTGTATAACGGGCGGAGTGTATAACGGGCGGAGTGTATAACGAGCGGAGTGTATAACGGGCGGAGTGTATAACGAGCGGAGTGCATAACGGGTGGGGTGTATAACGGGCGGAGTGTATAACGGGCGGAGTGTATAACGGTCGGAGTGTATAACGGTCGGACTGTATAACGGGCTGAGTGTATAACGGGCGGGGTGTATAACGGTCGGAGTGTATAACGGGCTGAGTGTATAACGGGCGGGGTGTATAACGGGAGCAGTGTATAACGGGCGGAGTGTACAACGGGCGGAGTGTATAACGGGCGGAGTGTATAACGGCCGGAGTGTATAACGGGCGGAGTGTATAACGGGCGGAGTGTATAATGTTCGGAGTGTATAACGGGCGGAGTGTATAACGGGCGGGGTTTTATAACGGGCGGAGTGTATAACGGGCGGAGTGTATAAGCGGCGGGTGTATAACGGGCGGTGTGTATAATGGGCGGAGTGTATAACGGGCGTAGTGTATAACAGTTGGGGTGTAAAACGGGTGGAGTGTATAACGGGCGGAGTGTATAACGGGCGGAGTGTATAACGGGCTGAGTTAATAACGGGCGGAGTGTATAACGGGCGGTGTGTATAACGGGCGGAGTGTATAACGGGCGGAGTGTATAACGGGCGGCGTGTATAACGGGCGGAGTGTATAACGGGCGGAGTGTATAACGGGCTGAGTGTATAACGGGTGGGGTGTATAACGGGCGGAGTGTATAACGGGCGGAGTGTATAACGGTCGGAGTGTATAACGGGCGGAGTGTATAACGGGCGGGGTGTATAACGGGCGGAGTGTATAACGGGCGGAGTGTATAAGCGGCGGGTGTATAACGGGCGCAGTGTATAACGGGCGGAGTGTATAACGGGCGTAGTGTATAACAGTTGGGGTGTAAAATGGGTGGAGTGTATAATGGGCGGAGTGTATAACGGGCGGAGTGTATAACGGGCGGAGTGTATAACGGGCGGAGTGTATAACGGGCGGAGTGTATAACGGGTGGGGTGTATAACGGGCTGAGTGTATAAAGGGCGGAGTGCATAACGGGCGGCGTGTATAACGGGCAGAGTGTATAACGGGCGGAGTGTATAACGAGCGGAGTGTATAACGTGCGGAGTGTATAACGGGCAGAGTGTATAACGGGCGGAGTGTATAACGGGTGGAGTGTGCGGAGTGTATAACGGGCGGAGTGTATAACGGGCTGAGTGTATAACGGGTTGAGTGTATAACGGGCGGGGTGTATAACGGGCGGAGTGTACAACGGGCGGAGTGTACAACGGGCGGAGTGTATAACGTGCGGAGTGTATAACGGGCGGAGTGTATAACGGCCGGAGTGTATAACGGGCGGAGTGTATAAAGGTCGGACTGTATAACGGGCGGAGTGTATAACGGGCGAGGTTTTATAACGGGCGGAGTGTATAACGGGCGGAGTGTATAAGCGGCGGGTGTATAACGGGCGGTGTGTATAACGGGCGGAGTGTATAACGGGCGTAGTGTATAACAGTTGGGGTGTAAAACGGGTGGAGTGTATAACGGGCGGAGTGTATAACGGGCGGAGTGTATAACGGGCAGAGTGTATAACGGGTGGGGTGTATAACGGGCGGAGTGTATAACGGGCTGAGTGTATAATGGGCGGAGTGTATAACGGGTGGGGTGTATAACGGGCGGAGTGTATAACGGGCTGAGTGTATAACGGGTGGGGTGTATAATGGGTGGAGTGTATAACGGGCGGAGTGTATAACGGTCGGAGTGTATAACGGTCGAAGTGTATAACGGGCTGAGTGTATAACGGGCGGGGTGTATAACGGTCGGAGTGTATAACGGGCTGAGTGTATAACGGGCGGGGTGTATAACGGGCGGAGTGTATAACGGGCGGAGTGTATAACGGGCGGAGTGTATAACGGGCGGAGTGTATAACGGGCGGAGTGTATAACGGGCGGAGTGTATAACGGTCGGAGTGTATAACGGGCGGAGTGTATAACGGGCGGGGTGTATAACGGGCGGAGTGTATAACGGGCGGAGTGTATAAGCGGCGGGTGTATAACGGGCGGAGTGTATAACGGGCGGAGTGTATAACAGGCGTAGTGTATAACAGTTGGGGTGTAAAACGGGTGGAGTGAATAACGGGCGGAGTGTATAACGGGCGGAGTGTATAACGGGCGGAGTGTATAACGGGTGGGGTGTATAACGGGCTGAGTGTATAAAGGGCGGAGTGTATAACGGGCGGCGTGTATAACTGGCGGAGTGTATAACGGGCGGAGTGTATAACGAGCGGAGTGTATAACGGGCGGAGTGTATAATGAGCGGAGTGTATAACGGGAGGAGTGTATATCGGGCGGGGTGTATAACGGGCGGGGTGTATAACGGGCGGAGTGTATAACGGGCGGTGTGTATAACGGGCGGAGTGTTTAACGGGCGGAGTGTAGAACGGGCTGAGTGTTTAGCGGGCGGAGTGTATAACGGGCGGAGCGTATAACGGGCGGAGTGTATAACGGGTGGAGTGTATAATGGGCGGGGTGTATAACGGGCGGAGTGTTTAACGGGCGGAGTGTAGAACGGGCTGAGTGTTTAGCGGGCGGAGTGTATAACGGGCGGGGTGTAAAAAGGGCGGAGTGTATAACGGGGGAGTGTATAACGGGCGGAGTGTATAACGGGCGGGGTGTATAACGGGCGGAGTGTATTACGGGCGGAGTGTATAACGGGCGGGGTGTATAACGGGCGGAGTGTATAACGGGCGGAGTGTATAACGGCCGGAGTGTATAACGGGCGGAGTGTATAACGGGCGGGGTGTATAACGGGCGGTGTGTATAACGGGCGGAGTGTATAACGGGCGGAGTGTATAACGGGCGGAGTGTATAACGAGCGGAGTGTATAACGGGCGGGGTGTATAACGGGCGGGGTGTATACCGGGGGGGATGTATAACGGGCTGAGTGTATAACGGGCGGAGTGTATAATGGGCGGAGTGTATAACGGGCAGAGTGTATAACGGGCGGGGTGTATAACGGGCTGAGTGTATAGCGGGCGGAGTGTATAACGGGCGGAGTGTATAACGGGCGGAGTGTATAACGGGCGGGGTGTATAACGGGCGGGGTGTATAACGGGCGGAGTGTATAACGGGCGGAGTGTATAAGCGGCGGGTGTATAACGGGCGGAGTGTATAACGGGCGGAGTGTATAACGGGTGTAGTGTATAACAGTTGGGATGTAAAACGGGTGGAGTGTATAACGGGCGGAGTGTATAACGGGCGGAGTGTATAACGGGCGGTGTGTATAATGGGCGGAGTGTATAACGGGCTGAGTGTATAAAGGGCGGAGTGTATAACGGGCGGCGTGTATAACGGGCGGAGTGTATAACGGGCGGAGTGTATAACGAGCGGAGTGTATAACGGGCGGAGTGTATAACGAGCGGAGTGCATAACGGGTGGGGTGTATAACGGGCGGAGTGTATAACGGGCGGGGTGTATAACGGGCGGAGTGTACAACGGGCGGAGTGTACAACGGGCGGAGTGTATAACGTGCGGAGTGTATAACGGGCGGAGTGTATAACGGGCGGAGTGTATATTGGGCGGAGTGTATAAAGGTCGGACTGTATAACGGGCGGAGTGTATAACGGGCGAGTTTTTATAACGGGCGGAGTGTATAACGGGCGGAGTGTATAAGCGGCGGGTGTATAACGGGCGGTGTGTATAACGGGCGGAGTGTATAACGGGCGTAGTGTATAACAGTTGGGGTGTAAAACGGGTGGAGTGTATAACGGGCGGAGTGTATAAAGGGCGGAGTGTATAACGGGCAGAGTGTATAACGGGTGGGGTGTATAACGGGCGGAGTGTATAACGGGCTGAGTGTATAACGGGTGGGGTGTATAACGGGTGGAGTGTATAACGGGCGGTGTGTATAACGGTCGGAGTGTATAACGGTCGGAGTGTATAATGGGCTGAGTGTATAACGGGCGGGGTGTATAACGGTCGGAGTGTATAACGGGCTGAGTGTATAACGGGCGGAGTGTATAACGGGCGGAGTGTATAACGGGCGGAGTGTATAACGGGCGGAGTGTATAATGGGCGGAGTGTATAACGGGCGGAGTGTATAACGGTCGGAGTGTATAACGGGCGGAGTGTATAACGGGCGGGGTGTATAACGGGCGGAGTGTATAACGGGCGGAGTGTATAAGCGGCGGGTGTATAACGGGCGGAGTGTATAACGGGCGGAGTGTATAACGGGTGTAGTGTATAACGGATGGGGTGTATAACGGGCTGAGTGTATAAAGGGCGGAGTGTATAACGGGCGGCGTGTATAACGGGCGGAGTGTATAACGGGCGGAGTGTATAACGAGCGGAGTGTATAACGGGCGGAGTGTATAACGAGCGGAGTGCATAACGGGCGGAGTGTATAACGGGAGGAGTGTATATCGGGCGGGGTGTATAACGGGCGGTGTGTATAACGGGCGGAGTGTATAACGGGCGGAGTGTATAATGGGCGGAGTGTTTAACGGGCGGAGTGTATAACGGGCGGAGTGTAGAACGGGCTGAGTGTTTAGCGGGCGGAGTGTATAACGGGCGGAGCGTATAACGGGCGGAGTGTATAACGGGTGGAGTGTATAATGGGCGGGGTGTATAACGGGTGCAGTGTATAACTTGCGGTGTGTATAACGGGCGGAGTGATTAACAGGCGGGGTGTATAACGGGCGGGGTGTAAAAAGGGCGGAGTGTATAACGGGGGAGTGTATAACGGGCGGAGTGTATAACGGGCGTGGTGTATAACGGGCGGAGTGTATTACGGGCGGAGTGTATAACGGGCGGAGTGTATAACGGGCGGAGTGTATAACGGGCGGAGTGTATAACGGCCGGAGTGTATAACGGGCGGAGTGTATAACGGGCGAGTTGTATAACGGGCGGTGTGTATAACGGGCGGAGTGTATAACGGGCGGTGTGTATAACGGGCGGAGTGTATAACGGTCGGAGTGTATAACGGGCGGAGTGTGTAACGGGCCCGGTGTATAACGGCGGAGTGTATAAAGGGCGGAGTGTATAAGCGGCGGGTGTATAACGGGCGGAGTGTATAACGGGCGGAGTGTATAACGGGCGTAGTGTATAACAGTTGGGGTGTAAAACGGGTGGAGTGTATAACGGGCGGAGTGTATAACGGGCGGAGTGTATAACGGGCGGAGTGTATAACGGGTGGGGTGTATAATGGGCTGACTGTATAAAGGGCGGAGTGTATAACGGGCGGCGTGTATAACGGGCGGAGAGTATAACGGGCGGAGTGTATAACGAGCGGAGTGTATAACGGGCGGGGTGTATAACGGGCGGGGTGTATACCGGGGGGGATGTATAACGGGCTGAGTGTATAACGGGCGGAGTGTATAATGGGCGGAGTGTATAACGGGCAGAGTGTATAACGGGCGGGGTGTATAACGGGCTGAGTGTATAGCGGGCGGAGTGTATAACGGGCGGCGTGTATAACGGGCGGAGTGTATAACGGGCGGGGTGTATAACGGGCGGGGTGTATAACGGGCGGAGTGTATAACGGGCGGAGTGTATAAGCGGCGGGTGTATAACGGGCGGAGTGTATAACGGGCGGAGTGTATAACGGGTGTAGTGTATAACAGTTGGGATGTAAAACGGGTGGAGTGTATAACGGGCGGAGTGTATAACGGGCGGAGTGTATAACGGGCGGTGTGTATAATGGGCGGAGTGTATAACGGGCTGAGTGTATAACGGGCTGAGTGTATAACGGGCGGAGTGTATAACGGGCGGAGTGTACAACGGGCGGAGTGTACAACGGGCGGAGTGTATAACGTGCGGAGTGTATAACGGGCGGAGTGTATAACGGGCGGAGTGTATATTGGGCGGAGTGTATAAAGGTCGGACTGTATAACGGGCGGAGTGTATAACGGGCGAGTTTTTATAACGGGCGGAGTGTATAACGGGCGGAGTGTATAAGCGGCGGGTGTATAACGGGCGGTGTGTATAACGGGCGGAGTGTATAACGGGCGTAGTGTATAACAGTTGGGGTGTAAAACGGGTGGAGTGTATAACGGGCGGAGTGTATAACGGGCGGAGTGTACAACGGGCAGAGTGTATAACGGGTGGGGTGTATAACGGGCGGAGTGTATAACGGGCTGAGTGTATAACGGGTGGGGTGTATAACGGGTGGAGTGTATAACGGGCGGTGTGTATAACGGTCGGAGTGTATAACGGTCGGAGTGTATAATGGGCTGAGTGTATAACGGGCGGGGTGTATAACGGTCGGAGTGTATAACGGGCTGAGTGTATAACGGGCGGAGTGTATAACGGGCGGAGTGTATAACGGGCGGAGTGTATAACGGGCGGAGTGTATAATGGGCGGAGTGTATAACGGGCGGAGTGTATAACGGTCGGAGTGTATAACGGGCGGAGTGTATAACGGGCGGGGTGTATAACGGGCGGAGTGTATAACGGGCGGAGTGTATAAGCGGCGGGTGTATAACGGGCGGAGTGTATAACGGGCGGAGTGTATAACGGGTGTAGTGTATAACGGATGGGGTGTATAACGGGCTGAGTGTATAAAGGGCGGAGTGTATAACGGGCGGCGTGTATAACGGGCGGAGTGTATAACGGGCGGAGTGTATAACGAGCGGAGTGTATAACGGGCGGAGTGTATAACGAGCGGAGTGCATAACGGGCGGAGTGTATAACGGGAGGAGTGTATATCGGGCGGGGTGTATAACGGGCGGTGTGTATAACGGGCGGAGTGTATAACGGGCGGAGTGTATAATGGGCGGAGTGTTTAACGGGCGGAGTGTATAACGGGCGGAGTGTAGAACGGGCTGAGTGTTTAGCGGGCGGAGTGTATAACGGGCGGAGCGTATAACGGGCGGAGTGTATAACGGGTGGAGTGTATAATGGGCGGGGTGTATAACGGGTGCAGTGTATAACTTGCGGTGTGTATAACGGGCGGAGTGATTAACAGGCGGGGTGTATAACGGGCGGGGTGTAAAAAGGGCGGAGTGTATAACGGGGGAGTGTATAACGGGCGGAGTGTATAACGGGCGTGGTGTATAACGGGCGGAGTGTATTACGGGCGGAGTGTATAACGGGCGGAGTGTATAACGGGCGGGGTGTATAACGGGCGGAGTGTATAACGGGCGGAGTGTATAACGGGCGGAGTGTATAACGGCCGGAGTGTATAACGGGCGGAGTGTATAACGGGCGAGGTGTATAACGGGCGGTGTGTATAACGGGCGGAGTGTATAACGGGCGGTGTGTATAACGGGCGGAGTGTATAACGGTCGGAGTGTATAACGGGCGGAGTGTGTAACGGGCGGGGTGTATAACGGCGGAGTGTATAAAGGGCGGAGTGTATAAGCGGCGGGTGTATAACGGGCGGAGTGTATAACGGGCGGAGTGTATAACGGGCGTAGTGTATAACAGTTGGGGTGTAAAACGGGTGGAGTGTATAACGGGCGGAGTGTATAACGGGCGGAGTGTATAACGGGCGGAGTGTATAACGGGTGGGGTGTATAATGGGCTGACTGTATAAAGGGCGGAGTGTATAACGGGCGGCGTGTATAACGGGCGGAGAGTATAACGGGCGGAGTGTATAACGAGCGGAGTGTATAACGGGCGGGGTGTATAACGGGCGGGGTGTATACCGGGGGGGATGTATAACGGGCTGAGTGTATAACGGGCGGAGTGTATAATGGGCGGAGTGTATAACGGGCAGAGTGTATAACGGGCGGGGTGTATAACGGGCTGAGTGTATAGCGGGCGGAGTGTATAACGGGCGGAGTGTATAACGGGCGGAGTGTATAACGGGCGGGGTGTATAACGGGCGGGGTGTATAACGGGCGGAGTGTATAACGGGCGGAGTGTATAAGCGGCGGGTGTATAACGGGCGGAGTGTATAACGGGCGGAGTGTATAACGGGTGTAGTGTATAACAGTTGGGATGTAAAACGGGTGGAGTGTATAACGGGCGGAGTGTATAACGGGCGGAGTGTATAACGGGCGGTGTGTATAATGGGCGGAGTGTATAACGGGCTGAGTGTATAAAGGGCGGAGTGTATAACGGGCGGCGTGTATAACGGGCGGAGTGTATAACGGGCGGAGTGTATAACGAGCGGAGTGTATAACGGGCGGAGTGTATAACGAGCGGAGTGCATAACGGGTGGGGTGTATAACGGGCGGAGTGTATAACGGGCGGAGTGTATAACGGTCGGAGTGTATAACGGTCGGACTGTATAACGGGCTGAGTGTATAACGGGCGGGGTGTATAACGGTCGGAGTGTATAACGGGCTGAGTGTATAACGGGCGGGGTGTATAACGGGAGCAGTGTATAACGGGCGGAGTGTACAACGGGCGGAGTGTATAACGGGCGGAGTGTATAACGGCCGGAGTGTATAACGGGCGGAGTGTATAACGGGCGGAGTGTATAATGTTCGGAGTGTATAACGGGCGGAGTGTATAACGGGCGGGGTTTTATAACGGGCGGAGTGTATAACGGGCGGAGTGTATAAGCGGCGGGTGTATAACGGGCGGTGTGTATAATGGGCGGAGTGTATAACGGGCGTAGTGTATAACAGTTGGGGTGTAAAACGGGTGGAGTGTATAACGGGCGGAGTGTATAACGGGCGGAGTGTATAACGGGCTGAGTTAATAACGGGCGGAGTGTATAACGGGCGGTGTGTATAACGGGCGGAGTGTATAACGGGCGGAGTGTATAACGGGCGGCGTGTATAACGGGCGGAGTGTATAACGGGCGGAGTGTATAACGGGCTGAGTGTATAACGGGTGGGGTGTATAACGGGCGGAGTGTATAACGGGCGGAGTGTATAACGGTCGGAGTGTATAACGGGCGGAGTGTATAACGGGCGGGGTGTATAACGGGCGGAGTGTATAACGGGCGGAGTGTATAAGCGGCGGGTGTATAACGGGCGCAGTGTATAACGGGCGGAGTGTATAACGGGCGTAGTGTATAACAGTTGGGGTGTAAAATGGGTGGAGTGTATAATGGGCGGAGTGTATAACGGGCGGAGTGTATAACGGGCGGAGTGTATAACGGGCGGAGTGTATAACGGGCGGAGTGTATAACGGGTGGGGTGTATAACGGGCTGAGTGTATAAAGGGCGGAGTGCATAACGGGCGGCGTGTATAACGGGCAGAGTGTATAACGGGCGGAGTGTATAACGAGCGGAGTGTATAACGTGCGGAGTGTATAACGGGCAGAGTGTATAACGGGCGGAGTGTATAACGGGTGGAGTGTGCGGAGTGTATAACGGGCGGAGTGTATAACGGGCTGAGTGTATAACGGGTTGAGTGTATAACGGGCGGGGTGTATAACGGGCGGAGTGTACAACGGGCGGAGTGTACAACGGGCGGAGTGTATAACGTGCGGAGTGTATAACGGGCGGAGTGTATAACGGCCGGAGTGTATAACGGGCGGAGTGTATAAAGGTCGGACTGTATAACGGGCGGAGTGTATAACGGGCGAGGTTTTATAACGGGCGGAGTGTATAACGGGCGGAGTGTATAAGCGGCGGGTGTATAACGGGCGGTGTGTATAACGGGCGGAGTGTATAACGGGCGTAGTGTATAACAGTTGGGGTGTAAAACGGGTGGAGTGTATAACGGGCGGAGTGTATAACGGGCGGAGTGTATAACGGGCAGAGTGTATAACGGGTGGGGTGTATAACGGGCGGAGTGTATAACGGGCTGAGTGTATAATGGGCGGAGTGTATAACGGGTGGGGTGTATAACGGGCGGAGTGTATAACGGGCTGAGTGTATAACGGGTGGGGTGTATAATGGGTGGAGTGTATAACGGGCGGAGTGTATAACGGTCGGAGTGTATAACGGTCGAAGTGTATAACGGGCTGAGTGTATAACGGGCGGGGTGTATAACGGTCGGAGTGTATAACGGGCTGAGTGTATAACGGGCGGGGTGTATAACGGGCGGAGTGTATAACGGGCGGAGTGTATAACGGGCGGAGTGTATAACGGGCGGAGTGTATAACGGGCGGAGTGTATAACGGGCGGAGTGTATAACGGTCGGAGTGTATAACGGGCGGAGTGTATAACGGGCGGGGTGTATAACGGGCGGAGTGTATAACGGGCGGAGTGTATAAGCGGCGGGTGTATAACGGGCGGAGTGTATAACGGGCGGAGTGTATAACAGGCGTAGTGTATAACAGTTGGGGTGTAAAACGGGTGGAGTGAATAACGGGCGGAGTGTATAACGGGCGGAGTGTATAACGGGCGGAGTGTATAACGGGTGGGGTGTATAACGGGCTGAGTGTATAAAGGGCGGAGTGTATAACGGGCGGCGTGTATAACTGGCGGAGTGTATAACGGGCGGAGTGTATAACGAGCGGAGTGTATAACGGGCGGAGTGTATAATGAGCGGAGTGTATAACGGGAGGAGTGTATATCGGGCGGGGTGTATAACGGGCGGGGTGTATAACGGGCGGAGTGTATAACGGGCGGTGTGTATAACGGGCGGAGTGTTTAACGGGCGGAGTGTAGAACGGGCTGAGTGTTTAGCGGGCGGAGTGTATAACGGGCGGAGCGTATAACGGGCGGAGTGTATAACGGGTGGAGTGTATAATGGGCGGGGTGTATAACGGGCGGAGTGTTTAACGGGCGGAGTGTAGAACGGGCTGAGTGTTTAGCGGGCGGAGTGTATAACGGGCGGGGTGTAAAAAGGGCGGAGTGTATAACGGGGGAGTGTATAACGGGCGGAGTGTATAACGGGCGGGGTGTATAACGGGCGGAGTGTATTACGGGCGGAGTGTATAACGGGCGGGGTGTATAACGGGCGGAGTGTATAACGGGCGGAGTGTATAACGGCCGGAGTGTATAACGGGCGGAGTGTATAACGGGCGGGGTGTATAACGGGCGGTGTGTATAACGGGCGGAGTGTATAACGGGCGGAGTGTATAACGGGCGGAGTGTATAACGAGCGGAGTGTATAACGGGCGGGGTGTATAACGGGCGGGGTGTATACCGGGGGGGATGTATAACGGGCTGAGTGTATAACGGGCGGAGTGTATAATGGGCGGAGTGTATAACGGGCAGAGTGTATAACGGGCGGGGTGTATAACGGGCTGAGTGTATAGCGGGCGGAGTGTATAACGGGCGGAGTGTATAACGGGCGGAGTGTATAACGGGCGGGGTGTATAACGGGCGGGGTGTATAACGGGCGGAGTGTATAACGGGCGGAGTGTATAAGCGGCGGGTGTATAACGGGCGGAGTGTATAACGGGCGGAGTGTATAACGGGTGTAGTGTATAACAGTTGGGATGTAAAACGGGTGGAGTGTATAACGGGCGGAGTGTATAACGGGCGGAGTGTATAACGGGCGGTGTGTATAATGGGCGGAGTGTATAACGGGCTGAGTGTATAAAGGGCGGAGTGTATAACGGGCGGCGTGTATAACGGGCGGAGTGTATAACGGGCGGAGTGTATAACGAGCGGAGTGTATAACGGGCGGAGTGTATAACGAGCGGAGTGCATAACGGGTGGGGTGTATAACGGGCGGAGTGTATAACGGGCGGAGTGTATAACGGTCGGAGTGTATAACGGTCGGACTGTATAACGGGCTGAGTGTATAACGGGCGGGGTGTATAACGGTCGGAGTGTATAACGGGCTGAGTGTATAACGGGCGGGGTGTATAACGGGAGCAGTGTATAACGGGCGGAGTGTACAACGGGCGGAGTGTATAACGGGCGGAGTGTATAACGGCCGGAGTGTATAACGGGCGGAGTGTATAACGGGCGGAGTGTATAATGTTCGGAGTGTATAACGGGCGGAGTGTATAACGGGCGGGGTTTTATAACGGGCGGAGTGTATAACGGGCGGAGTGTATAAGCGGCGGGTGTATAACGGGCGGTGTGTATAATGGGCGGAGTGTATAACGGGCGTAGTGTATAACAGTTGGGGTGTAAAACGGGTGGAGTGTATAACGGGCGGAGTGTATAACGGGCGGAGTGTATAACGGGCTGAGTTAATAACGGGCGGAGTGTATAACGGGCGGTGTGTATAACGGGCGGAGTGTATAACGGGCGGAGTGTATAACGGGCGGCGTGTATAACGGGCGGAGTGTATAACGGGCGGAGTGTATAACGGGCTGAGTGTATAACGGGTGGGGTGTATAACGGGCGGAGTGTATAACGGGCGGAGTGTATAACGGTCGGAGTGTATAACGGGCGGAGTGTATAACGGGCGGGGTGTATAACGGGCGGAGTGTATAACGGGCGGAGTGTATAAGCGGCGGGTGTATAACGGGCGCAGTGTATAACGGGCGGAGTGTATAACGGGCGTAGTGTATAACAGTTGGGGTGTAAAATGGGTGGAGTGTATAATGGGCGGAGTGTATAACGGGCGGAGTGTATAACGGGCGGAGTGTATAACGGGCGGAGTGTATAACGGGCGGAGTGTATAACGGGTGGGGTGTATAACGGGCTGAGTGTATAAAGGGCGGAGTGCATAACGGGCGGCGTGTATAACGGGCAGAGTGTATAACGGGCGGAGTGTATAACGAGCGGAGTGTATAACGTGCGGAGTGTATAACGGGCAGAGTGTATAACGGGCGGAGTGTATAACGGGTGGAGTGTGCGGAGTGTATAACGGGCGGAGTGTATAACGGGCTGAGTGTATAACGGGCTGAGTGTATAACGGGCGGGGTGTATAACGGGCGGAGTGTACAACGGGCGGAGTGTACAACGGGCGGAGTGTATAACGTGCGGAGTGTATAACGGGCGGAGTGTATAACGGGCGGAGTGTATAACGGGCGGAGTGTATAAAGGTCGGACTGTATAACGGGCGGAGTGTATAACGGGCGAGGTTTTATAACGGGCGGAGTGTATAACGGGCGGAGTGTATAAGCGGCGGGTGTATAACGGGCGGTGTGTATAACGGGCGGAGTGTATAACGGGCGTAGTGTATAACAGTTGGGGTGTAAAACGGGTGGAGTGTATAACGGGCGGAGTGTATAACGGGCGGAGTGTATAACGGGCAGAGTGTATAACGGGTGGGGTGTATAATGGGCGGAGTGTATAACGGGCTGAGTGTATAATGGGCGGAGTGTATAACGGGTGGGGTGTATAACGGGCGGAGTGTATAACGGGCTGAGTGTATAACGGGTGGGGTGTATAATGGGTGGAGTGTATAACGGGCGGAGTGTATAACGGTCGGAGTGTATAACGGTCGAAGTGTATAACGGGCTGAGTGTATAACGGGCGGGGTGTATAACGGTCGGAGTGTATAACGGGCTGAGTGTATAACGGGCGGGGTGTATAACGGGCGGAGTGTATAACGGGCGGAGTGTATAACGGGCGGAGTGTATAACGGGCGGAGTGTATAATGAGCGGAGTGTATAACGGGAGGAGTGTATATCGGGCGGGGTGTATAACGGGCGGGGTGTATAACGGGCGGAGTGTATAACGGGCGGTGTGTATAACGGGCGGAGTGTTTAACGGGCGGAGTGTAGAACGGGCTGAGTGTTTAGCGGGCGGAGTGTATAACGGGCGGAGCGTATAACGGGCGGAGTGTATAACGGGTGGAGTGTATAATGGGCGGGGTGTATAACGGGCGGAGTGTTTAACGGGCGGAGTGTAGAACGGGCTGAGTGTTTAGCGGGCGGAGTGTATAACGGGCGGGGTGTAAAAAGGGCGGAGTGTATAACGGGGGAGTGTATAACGGGCGGAGTGTATAACGGGCGGGGTGTATAACGGGCGGAGTGTATTACGGGCGGAGTGTATAACGGGCGGAGTGTATAACGGGCGGGGTGTATAACGGGCGGAGTGTATAACGGGCGGAGTGTATAACGGCCGGAGTGTATAACGGGCGGAGTGTATAACGGGCGGGGTGTATAACGGGCGGTGTGTATAACGGGCGGAGTGTATAACGGGCGGAGTGTATAACGGGCTGAGTGTATAGCGGGCGGAGTGTATAACGGGCAGAGTGTATAACGGGCGGAGTGTATAACGGGCGGAGTGTAGAACGGGCGGAGTGTATAACGGGCGGGGTGTATAACGGGCGGAGTGTATAACGGGCGGAGTGTATAACGGGCGGGGTGTATAACGGGCGGAGTGTATAACGGGCGGGGTGTATAACGGGCGGAGTGTATAACGGGCGGAGTGTATAATGGGCAGAGTGTATAACGGGCTGAGTGTATAGCGGGCGGAGTGTATAACGGGCGGAGTGTATAACGGGCGGAGTGTATAACGGGCGGGGTGTATAACGGGCGGGGTGTATAACGGGCGGAGTGTATAACGGGCAGAGTGTATAACGGGCTGAGTGTATAACGGGTGGGGTGTATAACGGGTGGAGTGCATAACGGGCGGAGTGCATAACGGGCGGAGTGTATAACGGTCGGAGTGTATAACGGGCTGAGTGTATAACGGGCGGAGTGTATAACGGGCGGAGTGTATAACGGGTGGGGTGTATAACGGGCTGAGTGTATAAAGGGCAGAGTGCATAACGGGCGGCGTGTATAACGGGCAGAGTGTATAACGGGCGGAGTGTATAACGAGCGGAGAGTATAACGGGCGGAGTGTATAACGGGTGGAGTGTATAACGGGCGGAGTGTATAACGGGAGGAGTGTATATCGGGCGGGGTGTATAACGGGCGGGGTGTATAACGGGCGGAGTGTATAACGGGCGGGGTGTATAACGGGCGGAGTGTATAACGGGCGGAGTGTTTAACGGGCGGTGTGTATAACGGGCGGAGTGTAGAACGGGCTGAGTGTTTAGCGGGCGGAGTGTATAACGGGCGGAGCGTATAACGGGCGGAGTGTATAACGGGTGGAGTGTATAATGGGCGGGGTGTATAACGGGTGGAGTGTATAACTTGCGGTGTGTATAACGGGCGGAGTGATTAACAGGCGGGGTGTATAACGGGCGGGGTGTATAAAGGGCGGAGTGTATAATGGGGGAGTGTATAACGGGCGGAGTGTATAATGGGTGGGGTGTATAACGGGCGGAGTGTATTACGGGCGGAGTGTATAAAGGGCGGAGTGTATAACGGGCGGAGTGTATAACGGGCGGGGTGTATAACGGGCGGAGTGTATAACGGGCGGAGTGTATAACGGGCGGAGTGTATAACGGCCGGAGTGTATAATGGGCGGAGTGTATAACGGGCGGGGTGTATAACGGGCGGGATGTATAACGGGCAGAGTGTATAACGGGCGGCGTGTATAACGGGCGGAGTGTATAACGGGCGGAGTGTATAACGAGCGGAGTGTATAACGTGCAGAGTGTATAACGGGCGGAGTGTATAACGGGCGGAGTGTATAATGGGCGGAGTGTGCGGAGTGTATAACGGGCGGTGTGTATAACGGGCTGAGTGTATAGCGGGCGGAGTGTATAACGGGCGGTGTGTATAACAGGCGGGGTGTATAACGGGCGGAGTGTATAACGGGCGGTGTGTATAACGGGCGGAGTGTATAACGGGCGGAGTGTATAACGAGCGGAGTGTATAACGGGCGGAGTGTATAACGAGCGGAGTGCATAACGGGTGGGGTGTATAACGGGCGGAGTGTATAACGGGCGGAGTGTATAACGGTCGGAGTGTATAACGGTCGGACTGTATAACGGGCTGAGTGTATAACGGGCGGGGTGTATAACGGTCGGAGTGTATAACGGGCTGAGTGTATAACGGGCGGGGTGTATAACGGGAGCAGTGTATAACGGGCGGAGTGTACAACGGGCGGAGTGTATAACGGGCGGAGTGTATAACGGCCGGAGTGTATAACGGGCGGAGTGTATAACGGGCGGAGTGTATAATGTTCGGAGTGTATAACGGGCGGAGTGTATAACGGGCGGGGTTTTATAACGGGCGGAGTGTATAACGGGCGGAGTGTATAAGCGGCGGGTGTATAACGGGCGGTGTGTATAATGGGCGGAGTGTATAACGGGCGTAGTGTATAACAGTTGGGGTGTAAAACGGGTGGAGTGTATAACGGGCGGAGTGTATAACGGGCGGAGTGTATAACGGGCTGAGTTAATAACGGGCGGAGTGTATAACGGGCGGTGTGTATAACGGGCGGAGTGTATAACGGGCGGAGTGTATAACGGGCGGCGTGTATAACGGGCGGAGTGTATAACGGGCGGAGTGTATAACGGGCTGAGTGTATAACGGGTGGGGTGTATAACGGGCGGAGTGTATAACGGGCGGAGTGTATAACGGTCGGAGTGTATAACGGGCGGAGTGTATAACGGGCGGGGTGTATAACGGGCGGAGTGTATAACGGGCGGAGTGTATAAGCGGCGGGTGTATAACGGGCGCAGTGTATAACGGGCGGAGTGTATAACGGGCGTAGTGTATAACAGTTGGGGTGTAAAATGGGTGGAGTGTATAATGGGCGGAGTGTATAACGGGCGGAGTGTATAACGGGCGGAGTGTATAACGGGCGGAGTGTATAACGGGCGGAGTGTATAACGGGTGGGGTGTATAACGGGCTGAGTGTATAAAGGGCGGAGTGCATAACGGGCGGCGTGTATAACGGGCAGAGTGTATAACGGGCGGAGTGTATAACGAGCGGAGTGTATAACGTGCGGAGTGTATAACGGGCAGAGTGTATAACGGGCGGAGTGTATAACGGGTGGAGTGTGCGGAGTGTATAACGGGCGGAGTGTATAACGGGCTGAGTGTATAACGGGTTGAGTGTATAACGGGCGGGGTGTATAACGGGCGGAGTGTACAACGGGCGGAGTGTACAACGGGCGGAGTGTATAACGTGCGGAGTGTATAACGGGCGGAGTGTATAACGGCCGGAGTGTATAACGGGCGGAGTGTATAAAGGTCGGACTGTATAACGGGCGGAGTGTATAACGGGCGAGGTTTTATAACGGGCGGAGTGTATAACGGGCGGAGTGTATAAGCGGCGGGTGTATAACGGGCGGTGTGTATAACGGGCGGAGTGTATAACGGGCGTAGTGTATAACAGTTGGGGTGTAAAACGGGTGGAGTGTATAACGGGCGGAGTGTATAACGGGCGGAGTGTATAACGGGCAGAGTGTATAACGGGTGGGGTGTATAACGGGCGGAGTGTATAACGGGCTGAGTGTATAATGGGCGGAGTGTATAACGGGTGGGGTGTATAACGGGCGGAGTGTATAACGGGCTGAGTGTATAACGGGTGGGGTGTATAATGGGTGGAGTGTATAACGGGCGGAGTGTATAACGGTCGGAGTGTATAACGGTCGAAGTGTATAACGGGCTGAGTGTATAACGGGCGGGGTGTATAACGGTCGGAGTGTATAACGGGCTGAGTGTATAACGGGCGGGGTGTATAACGGGCGGAGTGTATAACGGGCGGAGTGTATAACGGGCGGAGTGTATAACGGGCGGAGTGTATAACGGGCGGAGTGTATAACGGGCGGAGTGTATAACGGTCGGAGTGTATAACGGGCGGAGTGTATAACGGGCGGGGTGTATAACGGGCGGAGTGTATAACGGGCGGAGTGTATAAGCGGCGGGTGTATAACGGGCGGAGTGTATAACGGGCGGAGTGTATAACAGGCGTAGTGTATAACAGTTGGGGTGTAAAACGGGTGGAGTGAATAACGGGCGGAGTGTATAACGGGCGGAGTGTATAACGGGCGGAGTGTATAACGGGTGGGGTGTATAACGGGCTGAGTGTATAAAGGGCGGAGTGTATAACGGGCGGCGTGTATAACTGGCGGAGTGTATAACGGGCGGAGTGTATAACGAGCGGAGTGTATAACGGGCGGAGTGTATAATGAGCGGAGTGTATAACGGGAGGAGTGTATATCGGGCGGGGTGTATAACGGGCGGGGTGTATAACGGGCGGAGTGTATAACGGGCGGTGTGTATAACGGGCGGAGTGTTTAACGGGCGGAGTGTAGAACGGGCTGAGTGTTTAGCGGGCGGAGTGTATAACGGGCGGAGCGTATAACGGGCGGAGTGTATAACGGGTGGAGTGTATAATGGGCGGGGTGTATAACGGGCGGAGTGTTTAACGGGCGGAGTGTAGAACGGGCTGAGTGTTTAGCGGGCGGAGTGTATAACGGGCGGGGTGTAAAAAGGGCGGAGTGTATAACGGGGGAGTGTATAACGGGCGGAGTGTATAACGGGCGGGGTGTATAACGGGCGGAGTGTATTACGGGCGGAGTGTATAACGGGCGGGGTGTATAACGGGCGGAGTGTATAACGGGCGGAGTGTATAACGGCCGGAGTGTATAACGGGCGGAGTGTATAACGGGCGGGGTGTATAACGGGCGGTGTGTATAACGGGCGGAGTGTATAACGGGCGGAGTGTATAACGGGCGGAGTGTATAACGAGCGGAGTGTATAACGGGCGGGGTGTATAACGGGCGGGGTGTATACCGGGGGGGATGTATAACGGGCTGAGTGTATAACGGGCGGAGTGTATAATGGGCGGAGTGTATAACGGGCAGAGTGTATAACGGGCGGGGTGTATAACGGGCTGAGTG
This sequence comes from Somniosus microcephalus, assembly GCF_052327205.1. Taxonomy (NCBI): domain Eukaryota; kingdom Metazoa; phylum Chordata; class Chondrichthyes; order Squaliformes; family Somniosidae; genus Somniosus; species Somniosus microcephalus. Next base: position 136,650 of record NW_028225326.1, on the reverse strand, counting down.
TATAGCGGGCGGAGTGTATAACGGGCGGAGTGTATAACGGGCGGAGTGTATAACGGGCGGGGTGTATAACGGGCGGGGTGTATAACGGGCGGAGTGTATAACGGGCGGAGTGTATAAGCGGCGGGTGTATAACGGGCGGAGTGTATAACGGGCGGAGTGTATAACGGGTGTAGTGTATAACAGTTGGGATGTAAAACGGGTGGAGTGTATAACGGGCGGAGTGTATAACGGGCGGAGTGTATAACGGGCGGTGTGTATAATGGGCGGAGTGTATAACGGGCTGAGTGTATAAAGGGCGGAGTGTATAACGGGCGGCGTGTATAACGGGCGGAGTGTATAACGGGCGGAGTGTATAACGAGCGGAGTGTATAACGGGCGGAGTGTATAACGAGCGGAGTGCATAACGGGTGGGGTGTATAACGGGCGGAGTGTATAACGGGCGGAGTGTATAACGGTCGGAGTGTATAACGGTCGGACTGTATAACGGGCTGAGTGTATAACGGGCGGGGTGTATAACGGTCGGAGTGTATAACGGGCTGAGTGTATAACGGGCGGGGTGTATAACGGGAGCAGTGTATAACGGGCGGAGTGTACAACGGGCGGAGTGTATAACGGGCGGAGTGTATAACGGCCGGAGTGTATAACGGGCGGAGTGTATAACGGGCGGAGTGTATAATGTTCGGAGTGTATAACGGGCGGAGTGTATAACGGGCGGGGTTTTATAACGGGCGGAGTGTATAACGGGCGGAGTGTATAAGCGGCGGGTGTATAACGGGCGGTGTGTATAATGGGCGGAGTGTATAACGGGCGTAGTGTATAACAGTTGGGGTGTAAAACGGGTGGAGTGTATAACGGGCGGAGTGTATAACGGGCGGAGTGTATAACGGGCTGAGTTAATAACGGGCGGAGTGTATAACGGGCGGTGTGTATAACGGGCGGAGTGTATAACGGGCGGAGTGTATAACGGGCGGCGTGTATAACGGGCGGAGTGTATAACGGGCGGAGTGTATAACGGGCTGAGTGTATAACGGGTGGGGTGTATAACGGGCGGAGTGTATAACGGGCGGAGTGTATAACGGTCGGAGTGTATAACGGGCGGAGTGTATAACGGGCGGGGTGTATAACGGGCGGAGTGTATAACGGGCGGAGTGTATAAGCGGCGGGTGTATAACGGGCGCAGTGTATAACGGGCGGAGTGTATAACGGGCGTAGTGTATAACAGTTGGGGTGTAAAATGGGTGGAGTGTATAATGGGCGGAGTGTATAACGGGCGGAGTGTATAACGGGCGGAGTGTATAACGGGCGGAGTGTATAACGGGCGGAGTGTATAACGGGTGGGGTGTATAACGGGCTGAGTGTATAAAGGGCGGAGTGCATAACGGGCGGCGTGTATAACGGGCAGAGTGTATAACGGGCGGAGTGTATAACGAGCGGAGTGTATAACGTGCGGAGTGTATAACGGGCAGAGTGTATAACGGGCGGAGTGTATAACGGGTGGAGTGTGCGGAGTGTATAACGGGCGGAGTGTATAACGGGCTGAGTGTATAACGGGCTGAGTGTATAACGGGCGGGGTGTATAACGGGCGGAGTGTACAACGGGCGGAGTGTACAACGGGCGGAGTGTATAACGTGCGGAGTGTATAACGGGCGGAGTGTATAACGGGCGGAGTGTATAACGGGCGGAGTGTATAAAGGTCGGACTGTATAACGGGCGGAGTGTATAACGGGCGAGGTTTTATAACGGGCGGAGTGTATAACGGGCGGAGTGTATAAGCGGCGGGTGTATAACGGGCGGTGTGTATAACGGGCGGAGTGTATAACGGGCGTAGTGTATAACAGTTGGGGTGTAAAACGGGTGGAGTGTATAACGGGCGGAGTGTATAACGGGCGGAGTGTATAACGGGCAGAGTGTATAACGGGTGGGGTGTATAATGGGCGGAGTGTATAACGGGCTGAGTGTATAATGGGCGGAGTGTATAACGGGTGGGGTGTATAACGGGCGGAGTGTATAACGGGCTGAGTGTATAACGGGTGGGGTGTATAATGGGTGGAGTGTATAACGGGCGGAGTGTATAACGGTCGGAGTGTATAACGGTCGAAGTGTATAACGGGCTGAGTGTATAACGGGCGGGGTGTATAACGGTCGGAGTGTATAACGGGCTGAGTGTATAACGGGCGGGGTGTATAACGGGCGGAGTGTATAACGGGCGGAGTGTATAACGGGCGGAGTGTATAACGGGCGGAGTGTATAATGAGCGGAGTGTATAACGGGAGGAGTGTATATCGGGCGGGGTGTATAACGGGCGGGGTGTATAACGGGCGGAGTGTATAACGGGCGGTGTGTATAACGGGCGGAGTGTTTAACGGGCGGAGTGTAGAACGGGCTGAGTGTTTAGCGGGCGGAGTGTATAACGGGCGGAGCGTATAACGGGCGGAGTGTATAACGGGTGGAGTGTATAATGGGCGGGGTGTATAACGGGCGGAGTGTTTAACGGGCGGAGTGTAGAACGGGCTGAGTGTTTAGCGGGCGGAGTGTATAACGGGCGGGGTGTAAAAAGGGCGGAGTGTATAACGGGGGAGTGTATAACGGGCGGAGTGTATAACGGGCGGGGTGTATAACGGGCGGAGTGTATTACGGGCGGAGTGTATAACGGGCGGAGTGTATAACGGGCGGGGTGTATAACGGGCGGAGTGTATAACGGGCGGAGTGTATAACGGCCGGAGTGTATAACGGGCGGAGTGTATAACGGGCGGGGTGTATAACGGGCGGTGTGTATAACGGGCGGAGTGTATAACGGGCGGAGTGTATAACGGGCTGAGTGTATAGCGGGCGGAGTGTATAACGGGCAGAGTGTATAACGGGCGGAGTGTATAACGGGCGGAGTGTAGAACGGGCGGAGTGTATAACGGGCGGGGTGTATAACGGGCGGAGTGTATAACGGGCGGAGTGTATAACGGGCGGGGTGTATAACGGGCGGAGTGTATAACGGGCGGGGTGTATAACGGGCGGAGTGTATAACGGGCGGAGTGTATAATGGGCAGAGTGTATAACGGGCTGAGTGTATAGCGGGCGGAGTGTATAACGGGCGGAGTGTATAACGGGCGGAGTGTATAACGGGCGGGGTGTATAACGGGCGGGGTGTATAACGGGCGGAGTGTATAACGGGCAGAGTGTATAACGGGCTGAGTGTATAACGGGTGGGGTGTATAACGGGTGGAGTGCATAACGGGCGGAGTGCATAACGGGCGGAGTGTATAACGGTCGGAGTGTATAACGGGCTGAGTGTATAACGGGCGGAGTGTATAACGGGCGGAGTGTATAACGGGTGGGGTGTATAACGGGCTGAGTGTATAAAGGGCAGAGTGCATAACGGGCGGCGTGTATAACGGGCAGAGTGTATAACGGGCGGAGTGTATAACGAGCGGAGAGTATAACGGGCGGAGTGTATAACGGGTGGAGTGTATAACGGGCGGAGTGTATAACGGGAGGAGTGTATATCGGGCGGGGTGTATAACGGGCGGGGTGTATAACGGGCGGAGTGTATAACGGGCGGGGTGTATAACGGGCGGAGTGTATAACGGGCGGAGTGTTTAACGGGCGGTGTGTATAACGGGCGGAGTGTAGAACGGGCTGAGTGTTTAGCGGGCGGAGTGTATAACGGGCGGAGCGTATAACGGGCGGAGTGTATAACGGGTGGAGTGTATAATGGGCGGGGTGTATAACGGGTGGAGTGTATAACTTGCGGTGTGTATAACGGGCGGAGTGATTAACAGGCGGGGTGTATAACGGGCGGGGTGTATAAAGGGCGGAGTGTATAATGGGGGAGTGTATAACGGGCGGAGTGTATAATGGGTGGGGTGTATAACGGGCGGAGTGTATTACGGGCGGAGTGTATAAAGGGCGGAGTGTATAACGGGCGGAGTGTATAACGGGCGGGGTGTATAACGGGCGGAGTGTATAACGGGCGGAGTGTATAACGGGCGGAGTGTATAACGGCCGGAGTGTATAATGGGCGGAGTGTATAACGGGCGGGGTGTATAACGGGCGGGATGTATAACGGGCAGAGTGTATAACGGGCGGCGTGTATAACGGGCGGAGTGTATAACGGGCGGAGTGTATAACGAGCGGAGTGTATAACGTGCAGAGTGTATAACGGGCGGAGTGTATAACGGGCGGAGTGTATAATGGGCGGAGTGTGCGGAGTGTATAACGGGCGGTGTGTATAACGGGCTGAGTGTATAGCGGGCGGAGTGTATAACGGGCGGTGTGTATAACAGGCGGGGTGTATAACGGGCGGAGTGTATAACGGGCGGTGTGTATAACGGGCGGAGTGTATAACGGGCGGAGTGTATAACGGGTGGAGTGTATAACGGGCGCAGTGTATAACGGGCGGAGTGTATAACGGGCAGAGTGTATAACGGGCGGGGTGTATAACGGGCGGGGTGTATAACGGGCGGAGTGTATAATGGGCGGTGTGCATAACGGGCGGAGTGTATAACGGGCGGAGTGTATAACGGGCTGAGTGTATAATGGGCGGAGTGTATAACGGGCGGAGTGTATAACGGGCGGAGTGTATAACGGGCGGAGTGTATAACGGGCGGGGTGTATAACGGGCAGAGTGTATAACGGGCAGAGTGTATAACGGGCAGAGTGTATAACAGGCTGAGTGTATAGCGGGCGGAGTGTATAATGGGCGGAGTGTATAACGGGCGGAGTGTATAACGGGCGGAGTGTATAACGGGCGGGGTGTATAACGGGCGGGGTGTATAACGGGCGGGGTGTATAACGGGCGGGGTGTATACCGGGGGGGTTGTATAACGGGCTGAGTGTACAACGGGCGGAGTGTATAATGGGCGGAGTGTATAACGGGCAGAGTGCATAACGGGCTGAGTGTATAACGGGTGGGGTGTATAACGGGTGGAGTGTATAACGGGCGGAGTGTATAACGGTCGGAGTGTATAACGGGCTGAGTGTATAACGGGCGGGGTGTATAACGGTCGGAGTGTATAACGGGCTGAGTGTATAACGGGCGGGGTGTATAACGGGCGGAGTGTATAACGGGCGGAGTGTACAACGGGCGGAGTGTATAACGGGCGGAGTGTATAACGGGCGGTGTGTATAACGGGCGGAGTGTATAACGGGCGGAGTGTATAACGGGCGGGGTGTATAACGGGTGGGGTGTATTACGGGCGGAGTGTATAAAGGGCGGAGTGTATAACGGGCGGAGTGTATAACGGGCGGGGTGTATAACGGGCGGAGTGTATAACGGGCGGCGTGTATAAGCGGCGGGTGTATAACGGGCGGAGTGTATAACGGGCGGAGTGTATAACGGGCGTAGTGTATAACAGTTGGGGTGTAAAACGGGTGGAGTGTATAATGGGCGGAGTGTATAACGGGCGGAGTGTATTACGGGTGGAGTGTATAACGGGCGGAGTGTATAACGGGTGGGGTGTATTACGGGCGGAGTGTATAAAGGGCGGAGTGTATAACGGGCGGAGTGTATAACGGGCGGGGTGTATAATGGGCGGAGTGTATAACGGGCGGAGTGTATAACGGCCGGAGTGTATAACGGGCGGAGTGTATAACGGGCGGGGTGTATAACGGGCGGAGTGTATAACGGGCGGAGTGTATAACGGGTGGGGTGTATAACGGGCTGACTGTATAAAGGGCGGAGTGTATAACGGGCGGAGTGTATAACGGGCGTAGTGTATAACAGTTGGGGTGTAAAACGGGTGGAGTGTATAACGGGCGGAGTGTATAACGGGCGGAGTGTATAACGGGTGGGGTGTATAACGGGCGGAGTGTATAACGGGCTGAGTGTATAACGGGTGGGGTGTATAACGGGTGGAGTGTATAACGGGCGGAGTGTATAACGGGCGGAGTGTATAACGGGCGGTGTGTATAACGGGCGGAGTGTATAACGGGCGGAGTGTATAACGGGCGGGGTGTATAACGGGCGGAGTGTATAACGGGCGGAGTGTATAAGCGGCGGGTGTATAACGGGCGGTGTGTATAACGGGCGGAGTGTATAACGGGCGTAGTGTATAACAGTTGGGGTGTAAAACGGGTGGAGTGTATAATGGGCGGAGTGTATAACGGGCGGAGTGTATAACGGGCGGAGTGTATAACGGGCGGAGTGTATAACGGGTGGGGTGTATTACGGGCGGAGTGTATAAAGGGCGGAGTGTATAACGGGCGGAGTGTATAACGGGCGGGGTGTATAACGGGCGGAGTGTATAACGGGCGGAGTGTATAACGGCCGGAGTGTATAACGGGCGGAGTGTATAACGGGCGGGGTGTATAACGGGCGGAGTGTATAACGGGTGGGGTGTATAACGGGCTGACTGTATAAAGGGCGGAGTGTATAACGGGCGGCATGTATAACGGGCAGAGTGTATAACGGGCTGAGTGTATAGCGGGCGGAGTGTATAAAGGGCGGAGTGTATAACGGGCGGAGTGTATAACGGGCGGGGTGTATAACGGGCGGGGTGTATAACGGGCGGAGTGTATAACGGGCGGAGTGTATAACGGGCGTAGTGTATAACGGGCGGAGTGTATAACGGGCGGAGTGTATAACGGGCGGAGTGTATAATGGGCTCAGTGTATAGCGGGCGGTGTGTATAAACGGCGGAGTGTATAACGGGCGTAGAGTATAACGGGCGGAGTATATAACGGGCGGGGTGTATAACGGGCGGAGTGTATAACGGGCGGTGTGTATAACGGGCGGAGTGTATAACGGGCGGGGTGTATAACGGGCGGCGTGTATAACGGGCGGAGTGTATAACGGGCGGAGTGTATAACGGGCGGTGTGTATAACGGGCGGGGTGTATAACGGGCGGGGTGTATAACGGGCGGAGTGTATAACGGGCTGAGTGTATAACGGGCGGAGTGTATAACGGGCGGTGTGTATAATGGGCGGAGTGTATAACGGGCTGAGTGTATAACGGGTGGGGTGTATAACGGCTGGAGTGCATAACGGGCGGAGTGTATAACGGTCTGAGTGTATAACAGGCGGAGTGTATAACGGGTGGAGTGTATAACGGGCGGGGTGTATAATGGGCGGAGTGTATAACGGGCGGAGTGTATAAGCGGCGGGTGTATAACAGGCGGAGTGTATAACGGGCGGAGTGTATAACGGGCGGAGTGTATAACAGTTGGGGTGTAAAACGGGTGGAGTGTATAACGGGCGGAGTGTATAACGGGCGGAGTGTATAACGGGCAGCGTGTATAACGGGCGGAGTGTATAACGGGTGGGGTGTATAACGGGCTGAGTGTATAACGGGCGGAGTGTCTAACGGGCGGAGTGTATAACGGGCGGAGTGTATAACGGGCGGAGTGTATAACGGGCGGAGTGTATAACGGGAGGGGTGTATAACGGGCGGGGTGTATAACGGGCGGGGTGTATAACGGGCGGAGTGTATAACGGGCGGAGTGTATAACGGGCGGAGTGTATAACGGGCGGAGTGTATAACGGGCGGAGTGTATAACGGGCGGAGTGTATAACGGGCGGAGTGTATAACGGCTGCAGTGCTTAACGGGTGGAGTGTATAATGGTCGGAGTGTATAACAGGCGGAGTGTATAACGGGTGGAGTGTATAACGGGCGGGGTGTATAACGGGCGGAGTGTATAACGGGCTGAGTGTATAAAGGGCGGGGTGTATAACGGGCGGAGTGTATAACGGGCGGAGTGTATAACGGTCGGAGTGTATAACGGTCGGAGTGTATAACGGGCGGAGTGTATAACGGGCGGAGTGTATAACGGGCGGAGTGTATAACGGGCTGAGTTAATAACGGGCGGAGTGTATAACGGGCGGTGTGTATAACGGGCGGAGTGTATAACGGGCGGAGTGTATAACGGGCGGCGTGTATAACGGGCGGAGTGTATAACGGGCGGAGTGTATAACGGGCTGAGTGTATAACGGGCGGGGTGTATAACGGGCGGAGTGTATAACGGGCGGAGTGTATAACGGTCGGAGTGTATAACGGTCGGACTGTATAACGGGCTGAGTGTATAACGGGCGGGGTGTATAACGGTCGGAGTGTATAACGGGCTGAGTGTATAAAGGGCGGGGTGTATAACGGGAGCAGTGTATAACGGGCGGAGTGTACAACGGGCGGAGTGTATAACGGGCGGAGTGTATAACGGCCGGAGTGTATAACGGGCGGAGTGTATAACGGGCGGAGTGTATAATGTTCGGAGTGTATAACGGGCGGAGTGTATAACGGGCGGGGTTTTATAATGGGCGGAGTGTATAACGGGCGGAGTGTATAAGCGGCGGGTGTATAACGGGCGGTGTGTATAACGGGCGGAGTGTATAACGGGCGTAGTGTATAACAGTTGGGGTGTAAAACGGGTGGAGTGTATAACGGGCGGAGTGTATAACGGGCGGGGTGTATAACGGGCGGGGTGTATAACGGGCGGAGTGTATAACGGGTGGGGTGTATAACGGGCTGACTGTATAAAGGGCGGAGTGTATAACGGGCGGCATGTATAACGGGCAGAGTGTATAACGGGCTGAGTGTATAGCGGGCGGAGTGTATAAAGGGCGGAGTGTATAACGGGCGGAGTGTATAACGGGCGGGGTGTATAACGGGCGGGGTGTATAACGGGCGGAGTGTATAACGGGCGGAGTGTATAACGGGCGTAGTGTATAACGGGCGGAGTGTATAACGGGCGGAGTGTATAACGGGCGGAGTGTATAATGGGCTCAGTGTATAGCGGGCGGAGTGTATAACGGGCGGAGTGTATAACGGGCAGCGTGTATAACGGGCGGAGTGTATAACGGGTGGGGTGTATAACGGGCTGAGTGTATAACGGGCGGAGTGTCTAACGGGCGGAGTGTATAACGGGCGGAGTGTATAACGGGCGGAGTGTATAACGGGCGGAGTGTATAACGGGAGGGGTGTATAACGGGCGGGGTGTATAACGGGCGGGGTGTATAACGGGCGGAGTGTATAACGGGCGGAGTGTATAACGGGCGGAGTGTATAACGGGCGGAGTGTATAACGGGCGGAGTGTATAACGGCTGGAGTGCTTAATGGGTGGAGTGTATAACGGTCGGAGTGTATAACAGGCGGAGTGTATAACGGGTGGAGTGTATAACGGGCGGGGTGTATAACGGGCGGAGTGTATAACGGGCTGAGTGTATAAAGGGCGGTGTGTATAACGGGTGGAGTGTATAACGGGCGGAGTGTATAATGGTCGGAGTGTATAACGGTCGGAGTGTATAACGGGCGGAGTGTATAACGGGCGGAGTGTATAACGGTCGGAGTGTATAACGGGCGGAGTGTATAACGGGCGGAGTGTATAACGGGCGGAGTGTATAACGGGCTGAGTTAATAACGGGCGGAGTGTATAACGGGCGGTGTGTATAACGGGCGGGGTGTATAACGGGCGGAGTGTATAACGGGCGGAGTGTTTAACGGGCGGTGTGTATAACGGGCGGAGTGTAGAACGGGCTGAGTGTTTAGCGGGCGGAGTGTATAACGGGCGGAGCGTATAACGGGCGGAGTGTATAACGGGTGGAGTGTATAATGGGCGGGGTGTATAACGGGTGGAGTGTATAACTTGCGGTGTGTATAACGGGCGGAGTGATTAACAGGCGGGGTGTATAACGGGCGGGGTGTATAAAGGGCGGAGTGTATAATGGGGGAGTGTATAACGGGCGGAGTGTATAATGGGTGGGGTGTATAACGGGCGGAGTGTATTACGGGCGGAGTGTATAAAGGGCGGAGTGTATAACGGGCGGAGTGTATAACGGGCGGGGTGTATAACGGGCGGAGTGTATAACGGGCGGAGTGTATAACGGGCGGAGTGTATAACGGCCGGAGTGTATAATGGGCGGAGTGTATAACGGGCGGGGTGTATAACGGGCGGGATGTATAACGGGCAGAGTGTATAACGGGCGGCGTGTATAACGGGCGGAGTGTATAACGGGCGGAGTGTATAACGAGCGGAGTGTATAACGTGCAGAGTGTATAACGGGCGGAGTGTATAACGGGCGGAGTGTATAATGGGCGGAGTGTGCGGAGTGTATAACGGGCGGTGTGTATAACGGGCTGAGTGTATAGCGGGCGGAGTGTATAACGGGCGGTGTGTATAACGGGCGGGGTGTATAACGGGCGGAGTGTATAACGGGCGGTGTGTATAACGGGCGGAGTGTATAACGGGCGGAGTGTATAACGGGTGGAGTGTATAACGGGCGCAGTGTATAACGGGCGGAGTGTATAACGGGCAGAGTGTATAACGGGCGGGGTGTATAACGGGCGGGGTGTATAACGGGCGGGGTGTATAACGGGCGGAGTGTATAATGGGCGGTGTGCATAACGGGCGGAGTGTATAACGGGCGGAGTGTATAACGGGCTGAGTGTATAATGGGCGGAGTGTATAACGGGCGGAGTGTATAAGCGGCGGGTGTATAACGGGCGGTGTGTATAACGGGCGGAGTGTATAACGGGCGTAGTGTATAACAGTTGGGGTGTAAAACGGGTGGAGTGTATAACGGGCGGAGTGTATAACGGGCGGGGTGTATAACGGGCGGGGTGTATAACGGGCGGAGTGTATAACGGGTGGGGTGTATAACGGGCTGACTGTATAAAGGGCGGAGTGTATAACGGGCGGCATGTATAACGGGCAGAGTGTATAACGGGCTGAGTGTATAGCGGGCGGAGTGTATAAAGGGCGGAGTGTATAACGGGCGGAGTGTATAACGGGCGGGGTGTATAACGGGCGGGGTGTATAACGGGCGGAGTGTATAACGGGCGGAGTGTATAACGGGCGTAGTGTATAACGGGCGGAGTGTATAACGGGCGGAGTGTATAACGGGCGGAGTGTATAATGGGCTCAGTGTATAGCGGGCGGAGTGTATAACGGGCGGAGTGTATAACGGGCAGCGTGTATAACGGGCGGAGTGTATAACGGGTGGGGTGTATAACGGGCTGAGTGTATAACGGGCGGAGTGTCTAACGGGCGGAGTGTATAACGGGCGGAGTGTATAACGGGCGGAGTGTATAACGGGCGGAGTGTATAACGGGAGGGGTGTATAACGGGCGGGGTGTATAACGGGCGGGGTGTATAACGGGCGGAGTGTATAACGGGCGGAGTGTATAACGGGCGGAGTGTATAACGGGCGGAGTGTATAACGGGCGGAGTGTATAACGGCTGGAGTGCTTAATGGGTGGAGTGTATAACGGTCGGAGTGTATAACAGGCGGAGTGTATAACGGGTGGAGTGTATAACGGGCGGGGTGTATAACGGGCGGAGTGTATAACGGGCTGAGTGTATAAAGGGCGGTGTGTATAACGGGTGGAGTGTATAACGGGCGGAGTGTATAATGGTCGGAGTGTATAACGGTCGGAGTGTATAACGGGCGGAGTGTATAACGGGCGGAGTGTATAACGGTCGGAGTGTATAACGGGCGGAGTGTATAACGGGCGGAGTGTATAACGGGCGGAGTGTATAACGGGCTGAGTTAATAACGGGCGGAGTGTATAACGGGCGGTGTGTATAACGGGCGGGGTGTATAACGGGCGGAGTGTATAACGGGCGGAGTGTTTAACGGGCGGTGTGTATAACGGGCGGAGTGTAGAACGGGCTGAGTGTTTAGCGGGCGGAGTGTATAACGGGCGGAGCGTATAACGGGCGGAGTGTATAACGGGTGGAGTGTATAATGGGCGGGGTGTATAACGGGTGGAGTGTATAACTTGCGGTGTGTATAACGGGCGGAGTGATTAACAGGCGGGGTGTATAACGGGCGGGGTGTATAAAGGGCGGAGTGTATAATGGGGGAGTGTATAACGGGCGGAGTGTATAATGGGTGGGGTGTATAACGGGCGGAGTGTATTACGGGCGGAGTGTATAAAGGGCGGAGTGTATAACGGGCGGAGTGTATAACGGGCGGGGTGTATAACGGGCGGAGTGTATAACGGGCGGAGTGTATAACGGGCGGAGTGTATAACGGCCGGAGTGTATAATGGGCGGAGTGTATAACGGGCGGGGTGTATAACGGGCGGGATGTATAACGGGCAGAGTGTATAACGGGCGGCGTGTATAACGGGCGGAGTGTATAACGGGCGGAGTGTATAACGAGCGGAGTGTATAACGTGCAGAGTGTATAACGGGCGGAGTGTATAACGGGCGGAGTGTATAATGGGCGGAGTGTGCGGAGTGTATAACGGGCGGTGTGTATAACGGGCTGAGTGTATAGCGGGCGGAGTGTATAACGGGCGGTGTGTATAACGGGCGGGGTGTATAACGGGCGGAGTGTATAACGGGCGGTGTGTATAACGGGCGGAGTGTATAACGGGCGGAGTGTATAACGGGTGGAGTGTATAACGGGCGCAGTGTATAACGGGCGGAGTGTATAACGGGCAGAGTGTATAACGGGCGGGGTGTATAACGGGCGGGGTGTATAACGGGCGGGGTGTATAACGGGCGGAGTGTATAATGGGCGGTGTGCATAACGGGCGGAGTGTATAACGGGCGGAGTGTATAACGGGCTGAGTGTATAATGGGCGGAGTGTATAACGGGCGGAGTGTATAACGGGCGGAGTGTATAACGGGCGGAGTGTATAACGGGCGGGGTGTATAACGGGCGGAGTGTATAACGGGCAGAGTGTATAACGGGCAGAGTGTATAACAGGCTGAGTGTATAGCGGGCGGAGTGTATAATGGGCGGAGTGTATAACGGGCGGAGTGTATAACGGGCGGAGTGTATAACGGGCGGGGTGTATAACGGGCGGGGTGTATAACGGGCGGGGTGTATAACGGGCGGGGTGTATACCGGGGGGGTTGTATAACGGGCTGAGTGTACAACGGGCGGAGTGTATAATGGGCGGAGTGTATAACGGGCAGAGTGCATAACGGGCTGAGTGTATAACGGGTGGGGTGTATAACGGGTGGAGTGTATAACGGACGGAGTGTATAACGGTCGGAGTGTATAACGGGCTGAGTGTATAACGGGCGGGGTGTATAACGGTCGGAGTGTACAACGGGCTGAGTGTATAACGGGCGGGGTGTATAACGGGCGGAGTGTATAACGGGCGGAGTGTCTAACGGGCGGAGTGTATAACGGGCGGAGTGTATAACGGGCGGAGTGTATAACGGGCGGAGTGTATAACGGGAGGGGTGTATAACGGGCGGGGTGTATAACGGGCGGGGTGTATAACGGGCGGAGTGTATAACGGGCGGAGTGTATAACGGGCGGAGTGTATAACGGGCGGAGTGTATAACGGCTGCAGTGCTTAACGGGTTTAGTGTATAATGGTCGGAGTGTATAACAGGCGGAGTGTATAACGGGTGGAGTGTATAACGGGCGGGGTGTATAACGGGCGGAGTGTATAACGGGCTGAGTGTATAAAGGGCGGGGTGTATAACGGGCGGAGTGTATAACGGGCGGAGTGTATAACGGTCGGAGTGTATAACGGTCGGAGTGTATAACGGGCGGAGTGTATAACGGGCGGAGTGTATAACGGGCGGAGTGTATAACGGGCTGAGTTAATAACGGGCGGAGTGTATAACGGGCGGTGTGTATAACGGGCGGAGTGTATAACGGGCGGAGTGTATAACGGGCGGCGTGTATAACGGGCGGAGTGTATAACGGGCGGAGTGTATAACGGGCTGAGTGTATAACGGGTGGGGTGTATAACGGGCGGAGTGTATAACGGGCGGAGTGTATAACGGTCGGAGTGTATAACGGTCGGACTGTATAACGGGCTGAGTGTATAACGGGCGGGGTGTATAACGGTCGGAGTGTATAACGGGCTGAGTGTATAAAGGGCGGGGTGTATAACGGGAGCAGTGTATAACGGGCGGAGTGTACAACGGGCGGAGTGTATAACGGGCGGAGTGTATAACGGCCGGAGTGTATAACGGGCGGAGTGTATAACGGGCGGAGTGTATAATGTTCGGAGTGTATAACGGGCGGAGTGTATAACGGGCGGGGTTTTATAATGGGCGGAGTGTATAACGGGCGGAGTGTATAAGCGGCGGGTGTATAACGGGCGGTGTGTATAACGGGCGGAGTGTATAACGGGCGTAGTGTATAACAGTTGGGGTGTAAAACGGGTGGAGTGTATAACGGGCGGAGTGTATAACGGGCGGGGTGTATAACGGGCGGGGTGTATAACGGGCGGAGTGTATAACGGGTGGGGTGTATAACGGGCTGACTGTATAAAGGGCGGAGTGTATAACGGGCGGCATGTATAACGGGCAGAGTGTATAACGGGCTGAGTGTATAGCGGGCGGAGTGTATAAAGGGCGGAGTGTATAACGGGCGGAGTGTATAACGGGCGGGGTGTATAACGGGCGGGGTGTATAACGGGCGGAGTGTATAACGGGCGGAGTGTATAACGGGCGTAGTGTATAACGGGCGGAGTGTATAACGGGCGGAGTGTATAACGGGCGGAGTGTATAATGGGCTCAGTGTATAGCGGGCGGAGTGTATAACGGGCGGAGTGTATAACGGGCAGCGTGTATAACGGGCGGAGTGTATAACGGGTGGGGTGTATAACGGGCTGAGTGTATAACGGGCGGAGTGTCTAACGGGCGGAGTGTATAACGGGCGGAGTGTATAACGGGCGGAGTGTATAACGGGCGGAGTGTATAACGGGAGGGGTGTATAACGGGCGGGGTGTATAACGGGCGGGGTGTATAACGGGCGGAGTGTATAACGGGCGGAGTGTATAACGGGCGGAGTGTATAACGGGCGGAGTATATAACGGGCGGAGTGTATAACGGCTGGAGTGCTTAATGGGTGGAGTGTATAACGGTCGGAGTGTATAACAGGCGGAGTGTATAACGGGTGGAGTGTATAACGGGCGGGGTGTATAACGGGCGGAGTGTATAACGGGCTGAGTGTATAAAGGGCGGTGTGTATAACGGGTGGAGTGTATAACGGGCGGAGTGTATAATGGTCGGAGTGTATAACGGTCGGAGTGTATAACGGGCGGAGTGTATAACGGGCGGAGTGTATAACGGTCGGAGTGTATAACGGGCGGAGTGTATAACGGGCGGAGTGTATAACGGGCGGAGTGTATAACGGGCTGAGTTAATAACGGGCGGAGTGTATAACGGGCGGTGTGTATAACGGGCGGGGTGTATAACGGGCGGAGTGTATAACGGGCGGAGTGTTTAACGGGCGGTGTGTATAACGGGCGGAGTGTAGAACGGGCTGAGTGTTTAGCGGGCGGAGTGTATAACGGGCGGAGCGTATAACGGGCGGAGTGTATAACGGGTGGAGTGTATAATGGGCGGGGTGTATAACGGGTGGAGTGTATAACTTGCGGTGTGTATAACGGGCGGAGTGATTAACAGGCGGGGTGTATAACGGGCGGGGTGTATAAAGGGCGGAGTGTATAATGGGGGAGTGTATAACGGGCGGAGTGTATAATGGGTGGGGTGTATAACGGGCGGAGTGTATTACGGGCGGAGTGTATAAAGGGCGGAGTGTATAACGGGCGGAGTGTATAACGGGCGGGGTGTATAACGGGCGGAGTGTATAACGGGCGGAGTGTATAACGGGCGGAGTGTATAACGGCCGGAGTGTATAATGGGCGGAGTGTATAACGGGCGGGGTGTATAACGGGCGGGATGTATAACGGGCAGAGTGTATAACGGGCGGCGTGTATAACGGGCGGAGTGTATAACGGGCGGAGTGTATAACGAGCGGAGTGTATAACGTGCAGAGTGTATAACGGGCGGAGTGTATAACGGGCGGAGTGTATAATGGGCGGAGTGTGCGGAGTGTATAACGGGCGGTGTGTATAACGGGCTGAGTGTATAGCGGGCGGAGTGTATAACGGGCGGTGTGTATAACGGGCGGGGTGTATAACGGGCGGAGTGTATAACGGGCGGTGTGTATAACGGGCGGAGTGTATAACGGGCGGAGTGTATAACGGGCGGAGTGTATAACGGGCGCAGTGTATAACGGGCGGAGTGTATAACGGGCAGAGTGTATAACGGGCGGGGTGTATAACGGGCGGGGTGTATAACGGGCGGGGTGTATAACGGGCGGAGTGTATAATGGGCGGTGTGCATAACGGGCGGAGTGTATAACGGGCGGAGTGTATAACGGGCTGAGTGTATAATGGGCGGAGTGTATAACGGGCGGAGTGTATAACGGGCGGAGTGTATAACGGGCGGAGTGTATAACGGGCGGGGTGTATAACGGGCGGAGTGTATAACGGGCAGAGTGTATAACGGGCAGAGTGTATAACAGGCTGAGTGTATAGCGGGCGGAGTGTATAATGGGCGGAGTGTATAACGGGCGGAGTGTATAACGGGCGGAGTGTATAACGGGCGGGGTGTATAACGGGCGGGGTGTATAACGGGCGGGGTGTATAACGGGCGGGGTGTATACCGGGGGGGTTGTATAACGGGCTGAGTGTACAACGGGCGGAGTGTATAATGGGCGGAGTGTATAACGGGCAGAGTGTATAACGGGCTGAGTGTATAACGGGTGGGGTGTATAACGGGTGGAGTGTATAACGGGCGGAGTGTATAACGGTCGGAGTGTATAACGGGCTGAGTGTATAACGGGCGGGGTGTATAACGGTCGGAGTGTATAACGGGCTGAGTGTATAACGGGCGGGGTGTATAACGGGCGGAGTGTATAACGGGCGGAGTGTACAACGGGCGGAGTGTATAACGGGCGGAGTGTATAACGGGCGGAGTGTATAACGGGCGGTGTGTATAACGGGCGGAGTGTATAACGGGCGGAGTGTATAACGGGCGGGGTGTATAACGGGTGGGGTGTATTACGGGCGGAGTGTATAAAGGGCGGAGTGTATAACGGGCGGAGTGTATAACGGGCGGGGTGTATAACGGGCGGAGTGTATAACGGGCGGCGTGTATAAGCGGCGGGTGTATAACGGGCGGAGTGTATAACGGGCGGAGTGTATAACGGGCGTAGTGTATAACAGTTGGGGTGTAAAACGGGTGGAGTGTATAATGGGCGGAGTGTATAACGGGCGGAGTGTATTACGGGTGGAGTGTATAACGGGCGGAGTGTATAACGGGTGGGGTGTATTACGGGCGGAGTGTATAAAGGGCGGAGTGTATAACGGGCGGAGTGTATAACGGGCGGGGTGTATAATGGGCGGAGTGTATAACGGGCGGAGTGTATAACGGCCGGAGTGTATAACGGGCGGAGTGTATAACGGGCGGGGTGTATAACGGGCGGGGTGTATAACGGGCGGAGTGTATAACGGGTGGGGTGTATAACGGGCTGACTGTATAAAGGGCGGAGTGTATAACGGGCGGAGTGTATAACGGGCGTAGTGTATAACAGTTGGGGTGTAAAACGGGTGGAGTGTATAACGGGCGGAGTGTATAACGGGCGGAGTGTATAACGGGTGGGGTGTATAACGGGCGGAGTGTATAACGGGCTGAGTGTATAACGGGTGGGGTGTATAACGGGTGGAGTGTATAACGGGCGGAGTGTATAACGGGCGGAGTGTATAACGGGCGGTGTGTATAACGGGCGGAGTGTATAACGTGCAGAGTGTATAACGGGCGGAGTGTATAACGGGCGGAGTGTATAATGGGCGGAGTGTGCGGAGTGTATAACGGGCGGTGTGTATAACGGGCTGAGTGTATAGCGGGCGGAGTGTATAACGGGCGGTGTGTATAACGGGCGGGGTGTATAACGGGCGGAGTGTATAACGGGCGGTGTGTATAACGGGCGGAGTGTATAACGGGCGGAGTGTATAACGGGTGGAGTGTATAACGGGCGCAGTGTATAACGGGCGGAGTGTATAACGGGCAGAGTGTATAACGGGCGGGGTGTATAACGGGCGGGGTGTATAACGGGCGGGGTGTATAACGGGCGGAGTGTATAATGGGCGGTGTGCATAACGGGCGGAGTGTATAACGGGCGGAGTGTATAACGGGCTGAGTGTATAATGGGCGGAGTGTATAACGGGCGGAGTGTATAACGGGCGGAGTGTATAACGGGCGGAGTGTATAACGGGCGGGGTGTATAACGGGCGGAGTGTATAACGGGCAGAGTGTATAACGGGCAGAGTGTATAACAGGCTGAGTGTATAGCGGGCGGAGTGTATAATGGGCGGAGTGTATAACGGGCGGAGTGTATAACGGGCGGAGTGTATAACGGGCGGGGTGTATAACGGGCGGGGTGTATAACGGGCGGGGTGTATAACGGGCGGGGTGTATACCGGGGGGGTTGTATAACGGGCTGAGTGTACAACGGGCGGAGTGTATAATGGGCGGAGTGTATAACGGGCAGAGTGCATAACGGGCTGAGTGTATAACGGGTGGGGTGTATAACGGGTGGAGTGTATAACGGACGGAGTGTATAACGGTCGGAGTGTATAACGGGCTGAGTGTATAACGGGCGGGGTGTATAACGGTCGGAGTGTATAACGGGCTGAGTGTATAACGGGCGGGGTGTATAACGGGCGGAGTGTATAACGGGCGGAGTGTCTAACGGGCGGAGTGTATAACGGGCGGAGTGTATAACGGGCGGAGTGTATAATGGGCGGAGTGTATAACGGGAGGGGTGTATAACGGGCGGGGTGTATAACGGGCGGGGTGTATAACGGGCGGAGTGTATAACGGGCGGAGTGTATAACGGGCGGAGTGTATAACGGGCGGAGTGTATAACGGCTGCAGTGCTTAACGGGTTTAGTGTATAATGGTCGGAGTGTATAACAGGCGGAGTGTATAACGGGTGGAGTGTATAACGGGCGGGGTGTATAACGGGCGGAGTGTATAACGGGCTGAGTGTATAAAGGGCGGGGTGTATAACGGGCGGAGTGTATAACGGGCGGAGTGTATAACGGTCGGAGTGTATAACGGTCGGAGTGTATAACGGGCGGAGTGTATAACGGGCGGAGTGTATAACGGGCGGAGTGTATAACGGGCTGAGTTAATAACGGGCGGAGTGTATAACGGGCGGTGTGTATAACGGGCGGAGTGTATAACGGGCGGAGTGTATAACGGGCGGCGTGTATAACGGGCGGAGTGTATAACGGGCGGAGTGTATAACGGGCTGAGTGTATAACGGGTGGGGTGTATAACGGGCGGAGTGTATAACGGGCGGAGTGTATAACGGTCGGAGTGTATAACGGTCGGACTGTATAACGGGCTGAGTGTATAACGGGCGGGGTGTATAACGGTCGGAGTGTATAACGGGCTGAGTGTATAAAGGGCGGGGTGTATAACGGGAGCAGTGTATAACGGGCGGAGTGTACAACGGGCGGAGTGTATAACGGGCGGAGTGTATAACGGCCGGAGTGTATAACGGGCGGAGTGTATAACGGGCGGAGTGTATAATGTTCGGAGTGTATAACGGGCGGAGTGTATAACGGGCGGGGTTTTATAATGGGCGGAGTGTATAACGGGCGGAGTGTATAAGCGGCGGGTGTATAACGGGCGGTGTGTATAACGGGCGGAGTGTATAACGGGCGTAGTGTATAACAGTTGGGGTGTAAAACGGGTGGAGTGTATAACGGGCGGAGTGTATAACGGGCGGGGTGTATAACGGGCGGGGTGTATAACGGGCGGAGTGTATAACGGGTGGGGTGTATAACGGGCTGACTGTATAAAGGGCGGAGTGTATAACGGGCGGCATGTATAACGGGCAGAGTGTATAACGGGCTGAGTGTATAGCGGGCGGAGTGTATAAAGGGCGGAGTGTATAACGGGCGGAGTGTATAACGGGCGGGGTGTATAACGGGCGGGGTGTATAACGGGCGGAGTGTATAACGGGCGGAGTGTATAACGGGCGTAGTGTATAACGGGCGGAGTGTATAACGGGCGGAGTGTATAACGGGCGGAGTGTATAATGGGCTCAGTGTATAGCGGGCGGAGTGTATAACGGGCGGAGTGTATAACGGGCAGCGTGTATAACGGGCGGAGTGTATAACGGGTGGGGTGTATAACGGGCTGAGTGTATAACGGGCGGAGTGTCTAACGGGCGGAGTGTATAACGGGCGGAGTGTATAACGGGCGGAGTGTATAACGGGCGGAGTGTATAACGGGAGGGGTGTATAACGGGCGGGGTGTATAACGGGCGGGGTGTATAACGGGCGGAGTGTATAACGGGCGGAGTGTATAACGGGCGGAGTGTATAACGGGCGGAGTGTATAACGGGCGGAGTGTATAACGGCTGGAGTGCTTAATGGGTGGAGTGTATAACGGTCGGAGTGTATAACAGGCGGAGTGTATAACGGGTGGAGTGTATAACGGGCGGGGTGTATAACGGGCGGAGTGTATAACGGGCTGAGTGTATAAAGGGCGGTGTGTATAACGGGTGGAGTGTATAACGGGCGGAGTGTATAATGGTCGGAGTGTATAACGGTCGGAGTGTATAACGGGCGGAGTGTATAACGGGCGGAGTGTATAACGGTCGGAGTGTATAACGGGCGGAGTGTATAACGGGCGGAGTGTATAACGGGCGGAGTGTATAACGGGCTGAGTTAATAACGGGCGGAGTGTATAACGGGCGGTGTGTATAACGGGCGGGGTGTATAACGGGCGGAGTGTATAACGGGCGGAGTGTTTAACGGGCGGTGTGTATAACGGGCGGAGTGTAGAACGGGCTGAGTGTTTAGCGGGCGGAGTGTATAACGGGCGGAGCGTATAACGGGCGGAGTGTATAACGGGTGGAGTGTATAATGGGCGGGGTGTATAACGGGTGGAGTGTATAACTTGCGGTGTGTATAACGGGCGGAGTGATTAACAGGCGGGGTGTATAACGGGCGGGGTGTATAAAGGGCGGAGTGTATAATGGGGGAGTGTATAACGGGCGGAGTGTATAATGGGTGGGGTGTATAACGGGCGGAGTGTATTACGGGCGGAGTGTATAAAGGGCGGAGTGTATAACGGGCGGAGTGTATAACGGGCGGGGTGTATAACGGGCGGAGTGTATAACGGGCGGAGTGTATAACGGGCGGAGTGTATAACGGCCGGAGTGTATAATGGGCGGAGTGTATAACGGGCGGGGTGTATAACGGGCGGGATGTATAACGGGCAGAGTGTATAACGGGCGGCGTGTATAACGGGCGGAGTGTATAACGGGCGGAGTGTATAACGAGCGGAGTGTATAACGTGCAGAGTGTATAACGGGCGGAGTGTATAACGGGCGGAGTGTATAATGGGCGGAGTGTGCGGAGTGTATAACGGGCGGTGTGTATAACGGGCTGAGTGTATAACGGGCGGAGTGTATAACGGGCTGAGTGTATAATGGGCGGAGTGTATAACGGGCGGAGTGTATAACGGGCGGAGTGTATAACGGGCGGAGTGTATAACGGGCGGGGTGTATAACGGGCGGAGTGTATAACGGGCAGAGTGTATAACGGGCAGAGTGTATAACAGGCTGAGTGTATAGCGGGCGGAGTGTATAATGGGCGGAGTGTATAACGGGCGGAGTGTATAACGGGCGGAGTGTATAACGGGCGGGGTGTATAACGGGCGGGGTGTATAACGGGCGGGGTGTATAACGGGCGGGGTGTATACCGGGGGGGTTGTATAACGGGCTGAGTGTACAACGGGCGGAGTGTATAATGGGCGGAGTGTATAACGGGCAGAGTGCATAACGGGCTGAGTGTATAACGGGTGGGGTGTATAACGGGTGGAGTGTATAACGGGCGGAGTGTATAACGGTCGGAGTGTATAACGGGCTGAGTGTATAACGGGCGGGGTGTATAACGGTCGGAGTGTATAACGGGCTGAGTGTATAACGGGCGGGGTGTATAACGGGCGGAGTGTATAACGGGCGGAGTGTACAACGGGCGGAGTGTATAACGGGCGGAGTGTATAACGGGCGGAGTGTATAACGGGCGGTGTGTATAACGGGCGGAGTGTATAACGGGCGGAGTGTATAACGGGCGGGGTGTATAACGGGTGGGGTGTATTACGGGCGGAGTGTATAAAGGGCGGAGTGTATAACGGGCGGAGTGTATAACGGGCGGGGTGTATAACGGGCGGAGTGTATAACGGGCGGCGTGTATAAGCGGCGGGTGTATAACGGGCGGAGTGTATAACGGGCGGAGTGTATAACGGGCGTAGTGTATAACAGTTGGGGTGTAAAACGGGTGGAGTGTATAATGGGCGGAGTGTATAACGGGCGGAGTGTATTACGGGTGGAGTGTATAACGGGCGGAGTGTATAACGGGTGGGGTGTATTACGGGCGGAGTGTATAAAGGGCGGAGTGTATAACGGGCGGAGTGTATAACGGGCGGGGTGTATAATGGGCGGAGTGTATAACGGGCGGAGTGTATAACGGCCGGAGTGTATAACGGGCGGAGTGTATAACGGGCGGGGTGTATAACGGGCGGGGTGTATAACGGGCGGAGTGTATAACGGGTGGGGTGTATAACGGGCTGACTGTATAAAGGGCGGAGTGTATAACGGGCGGAGTGTATAACGGGCGTAGTGTATAACAGTTGGGGTGTAAAACGGGTGGAGTGTATAACGGGCGGAGTGTATAACGGGCGGAGTGTATAACGGGTGGGGTGTATAACGGGCGGAGTGTATAACGGGCTGAGTGTATAACGGGTGGGGTGTATAACGGGTGGAGTGTATAACGGGCGGAGTGTATAACGGGCGGAGTGTATAACGGGCGGTGTGTATAACGGGCGGAGTGTATAACGGGCGGAGTGTATAACGGGCGGGGTGTATAACGGGCGGAGTGTATAACGGGCGGAGTGTATAAGCGGCGGGTGTATAACGGGCGGTGTGTATAACGGGCGGAGTGTATAACGGGCGTAGTGTATAACAGTTGGGGTGTAAAACGGGTGGAGTGTATAATGGGCGGAGTGTATAACGGGCGGAGTGTATAACGGGCGGAGTGTATAACGGGCGGAGTGTATAACGGGTGGGGTGTATTACGGGCGGAGTGTATAAAGGGCGGAGTGTATAACGGGCGGAGTGTATAACGGGCGGGGTGTATAACGGGCGGAGTGTATAACGGGCGGAGTGTATAACGGCCGGAGTGTATAACGGGCGGAGTGTATAACGGGCGGGGTGTATAACGGGCGGGGTGTATAACGGGCGGAGTGTATAACGGGTGGGGTGTATAACGGGCTGACTGTATAAAGGGCGGAGTGTATAACGGGCGGCATGTATAACGGGCAGAGTGTATAACGGGCTGAGTGTATAGCGGGCGGAGTGTATAAAGGGCGGAGTGTATAACGGGCGGAGTGTATAACGGGCGGGGTGTATAACGGGCGGGGTGTATAACGGGCGGAGTGTATAACGGGCGGAGTGTATAACGGGCGTAGTGTATAACGGGCGGAGTGTATAACGGGCGGAGTGTATAACGGGCGGAGTGTATAATGGGCTCAGTGTATAGCGGGCGGTGTGTATAAACGGCGGAGTGTATAACGGGCGTAGAGTATAACGGGCGGAGTATATAACGGGCGGGGTGTATAACGGGCGGAGTGTATAACGGGCGGTGTGTATAACGGGCGGAGTGTATAACGGGCGGGGTGTATAACGGGCGGCGTGTATAACGGGCGGAGTGTATAACGGGCGGAGTGTATAACGGGCGGTGTGTATAACGGGCGGGGTGTATAACGGGCGGGGTGTATAACGGGCGGAGTGTATAACGGGCTGAGTGTATAACGGGCGGAGTGTATAACGGGCGGTGTGTATAATGGGCGGAGTGTATAACGGGCTGAGTGTATAACGGGTGGGGTGTATAACGGCTGGAGTGCATAACGGGCGGAGTGTATAACGGTCTGAGTGTATAACAGGCGGAGTGTATAACGGGTGGAGTGTATAACGGGCGGGGTGTATAATGGGCGGAGTGTATAACGGGCGGAGTGTATAAGCGGCGGGTGTATAACAGGCGGAGTGTATAACGGGCGGAGTGTATAACGGGCGGAGTGTATAACAGTTGGGGTGTAAAACGGGTGGAGTGTATAACGGGCGGAGTGTATAACGGGCGGAGTGTATAACGGGCAGCGTGTATAACGGGCGGAGTGTATAACGGGTGGGGTGTATAACGGGCTGAGTGTATAACGGGCGGAGTGTCTAACGGGCGGAGTGTATAACGGGCGGAGTGTATAACGGGCGGAGTGTATAACGGGCGGAGTGTATAACGGGAGGGGTGTATAACGGGCGGGGTGTATAACGGGCGGGGTGTATAACGGGCGGAGTGTATAACGGGCGGAGTGTATAACGGGCGGAGTGTATAACGGGCGGAGTGTATAACGGCTGCAGTGCTTAACGGGTGGAGTGTATAATGGTCGGAGTGTATAACAGGCGGAGTGTATAACGGGTGGAGTGTATAACGGGCGGGGTGTATAACGGGCGGAGTGTATAACGGGCTGAGTGTATAAAGGGCGGGGTGTATAACGGGCGGAGTGTATAACGGGCGGAGTGTATAACGGTCGGAGTGTATAACGGTCGGAGTGTATAACGGGCGGAGTGTATAACGGGCGGAGTGTATAACGGGCGGAGTGTATAACGGGCTGAGTTAATAACGGGCGGAGTGTATAACGGGCGGTGTGTATAACGGGCGGAGTGTATAACGGGCGGAGTGTATAACGGGCGGCGTGTATAACGGGCGGAGTGTATAACGGGCGGAGTGTATAACGGGCTGAGTGTATAACGGGTGGGGTGTATAACGGGCGGAGTGTATAACGGGCGGAGTGTATAACGGTCGGAGTGTATAACGGTCGGACTGTATAACGGGCTGAGTGTATAACGGGCGGGGTGTATAACGGTCGGAGTGTATAACGGGCTGAGTGTATAAAGGGCGGGGTGTATAACGGGAGCAGTGTATAACGGGCGGAGTGTACAACGGGCGGAGTGTATAACGGGCGGAGTGTATAACCGCCGGAGTGTATAACGGGCGGAGTGTATAACGGGCGGAGTGTATAATGTTCGGAGTGTATAACGGGCGGAGTGTATAACGGGCGGGGTTTTATAATGGGCGGAGTGTATAACGGGCGGAGTGTATAAGCGGCGGGTGTATAACGGGCGGTGTGTATAACGGGCGGAGTGTATAACGGGCGTAGTGTATAACAGTTGGGGTGTAAAACGGGTGGAGTGTATAACGGGCGGAGTGTATAACGGGCGGGGTGTATAACGGGCGGGGTGTATAACGGGCGGAGTGTATAACGGGTGGGGTGTATAACGGGCTGACTGTATAAAGGGCGGAGTGTATAACGGGCGGCATGTATAACGGGCAGAGTGTATAACGGGCTGAGTGTATAGCGGGCGGAGTGTATAAAGGGCGGAGTGTATAACGGGCGGAGTGTATAACGGGCGGGGTGTATAACGGGCGGGGTGTATAACGGGCGGAGTGTATAACGGGCGGAGTGTATAACGGGCGTAGTGTATAACGGGCGGAGTGTATAACGGGCGGAGTGTATAACGGGCGGAGTGTATAATGGGCTCAGTGTATAGCGGGCGGAGTGTATAAACGGCGGAGTGTATAACGGGCGGAGAGTATAACGGGCGGAGTATATAACGGGCGGGGTGTATAACGGGCGGAGTGTATAACGGGCGGTGTGTATAACGGGCGGAGTGTATAACGGGCGGGGTGTATAACGGGCGGGGTGTATAACGGGCGGCGTGTATAACGGGCGGAGTGTATAACGGGCGGAGTGTATAACGGGCGGTGTGTATAACGGGCGGGGTGTATAACGGGCGGGGTGTATAACGGGCGGAGTGTATAACGGGCTGAGTGTATAACGGGCGGAGTGTATAACGGGCGGTGTGTATAATGGGCGGAGTGTATAACGGGCTGAGTGTATAACGGGTGGGGTGTATAACGGCTGGAGTGCATAACGGGCAGAGTGTATAACGGTCTGAGTGTATAACAGGCGGAGTGTATAACGGGTGGAGTGTATAACGGGCGGGGTGTATAATGGGCGGAGTGTATAACGGGCGGAGTGTATAAGCGGCGGGTGTATAACAGGCGGAGTGTATAACGGGCGGAGTGTATAACGGGCGGAGTGTATAACAGTTGGGGTGTAAAACGGGTGGAGTGTATAACGGGCGGAGTGTATAACGGGCGGAGTGTATAACGGGCAGCGTGTATAACGGGCGGAGTGTATAACGGGTGGGGTGTATAACGGGCTGAGTGTATAACGGGCGGAGTGTCTAACGGGCGGAGTGTATAACGGGCGGAGTGTATAACGGGCGGAGTGTATAACGGGAGGGGTGTATAACGGGCGGGGTGTACAACGGGCGGGGTGTATAACGGGCGGAGTGTATAACGGGCGGAGTGTATAACGGGCGGAGTGTATAACGGGCGGAGTGTATAACGGGCGGAGTGTATAACGGCTGGAGTGCTTAATGGGTGGAGTGTATAACGGTCGGAGTGTATAACAGGCGGAGTGTATAACGGGTGGAGTGTATAACGGGCGGGGTGTATAACGGGCGGAGTGTATAACGGGCTGAGTGTATAAAGGGCGGTGTGTATAACGGGTGGAGTGTATAACGGGCGGAGTGTATAATGGTCGGAGTGTATAACGGTCGGAGTGTATAACGGGCGGAGTGTATAACGGGCGGAGTGTATAACGGGCGGAGTGTATAACGGGCTGAGTTAATAACGGGCGGAGTGTATAACGGGCGGTGTGTATAACGGGCGGAGTGTATAACGGGCGGAGTGTATAACGGGCGGCGTGTATAACGGGCGGAGTGTATAACGGGCGGAGTGTATAACGGGCTGAGTGTATAACGGGTGGGGTGTATAACGGGCGGAGTGTATAACGGGCGGAGTGTATAACGGTCGGAGTGTATAACGGTCGGACTGTATAACAGGCTGAGTGTATAACGGGCGGGGTGTATAACGGTCGGAGTGTATAACGGGCTGAGTGTATAAAGGGCGGGGTGTATAACGGGAGCAGTGTATAACGGGCGGAGTGTACAACGGGCGGAGTGTATAACGGGCGGAGTGTATAACGGCCGGAGTGTATAACGGGCGGAGTGTATAACGGGCGGAGTGTATAATGTTCGGAGTGTATAACGGGCGGAGTGTATAACGGGCGGGGTTTTATAACGGGCGGAGTGTATAACGGGCGGAGTGTATAAGCGGCGGGTGTATAATGGGCGGTGTGTATAACGGGCGGAGTGTATAACGGGCGTAGTGTATAACAGTTGGGGTGTAAAACGGGTGGAGTGTATAACGGGCGGAGTGTATAACGGGCGGAGTGTATAACGGGTGGGGTGTATAACGGGCGGAGTGTATAACGGGCTGAGTGTATAACGGGTGGGGTGTATAACGGGTGGAGTGTATAACGGGCGGAGTGTATAACGGTCGGAGTGTATAACGGTCGGAGTGTATAACGGGCTGAGTGTATAACGGGCGGGGTGTATAACGGTCGGAGTGAATAACGGGCTGAGTGTATAACGGGCGGGGTGTATAACGGGCGGAGTGTATAACGGGCGGAGTGTATAACGGGCGGAGTGTATAACGGGCGGAGTGTATAACGGGCGGAGTGTATAATGGGCGGAGTGTATAACGGGCGGAGTGTATAACGGTCGGAGTGTATAACGGGCGGAGTGTATAACGGGCGGGGTGTATAACGGGCGGAGTGTATAACGGGCGGAGTGTATAAGCGGCGGGTGTATAACGGGCGGAGTGTATAACGGGCGGAGTGTATAACGGGCGTAGTGTATAACAGTTGGGGTGTAAAACGGGTGGAGTGTATAACGGGCGGAGTGTATATCGGGCGGAGTGTATAACGGGCGGAGTGTATAACGGGCGGGGTGTATAACGGGCGGAGTGTATAAAGGGCGGAGTGTATAACGGGCGGCGTGTATAACGGGCGGAGTGTATAACGGGCGGAGTGTATAACGAGCGGAGTGTATAACGGGCGGAGTGTATAACGAGCGGAGTGTATAACGGGCGGAGTGTATAACGGGAGGAGTGTATATCGGGCGGGGTGTATAACGGGCGGGGTGTATAACGGGCGGAGTGTATAACGGGCGGAGTGTATAACGGGCGGAGTGTTTAATGGGCGGAGTGTAGAACGGGCTGAGTGTTTAGCGGGCGGAGTGTATAACGGGCGGAGCGTATAACGGGCGGAGTGTATAACGGGTGGAGTGTATAATGGGCGGGGTGTATAACGGGTGGAGTGTATAACTTGCGGTGTGTATAACGGGCGGAGTGATTAACAGGCGGGGTGTATAACGGGCGGGGTGTAAAAAGGGCGGAGTGTATAACGGGGGAGTGTATAACGGGCGGAGTGTATAACGGGCGGGGTGTATAACGGGCGGAGTGTATTACGGGCGGAGTGTATAACGGGCGGAGTGTATAACGGGCGGGGTGTATAACAGGCGGAGTGTATAACGGGCGGAGTGTATAACGGGCGGAGTGTATAACGGCCGGAGTGTATAACGGGCGGAGTGTATAACGGGCGTGGTGTATAACGGGCGGTGTGTATAACGGGCGGAGTGTATAACGGGCGGAGTGTATAACGGGCTGAGTGTATAGCGGGCGGAGTGTATAACGGGCAGAGTGTATAACGGGCGGAGTGTATAACGGGCGGAGTGTAGAACGGGCGGAGTGTATAACGGGCGGGGTGTATAACGGGCGGAGTGTATAACGGGCGGTGTGCATAACGGGCGGAGTGTATAACGGGCGGAGTGTATAACGGGCTGAGTGTATAATGGGCGGAGTGTATAACGGGCGGAGTGTATAACGGGCAGAGTGTATAACGGGCTGAGTGTATAGCGGGCGGAGTGTATAACGGGCGGAGTGTATAACGGGCGGAGTGTATAACGGGCGGGGTGTATAACGGGCGGGGTGTATAACGGGCGGGGTGTATAACGGGCGGAGTGTATAACGGGCAGAGTGTATAACGGGCTGAGTGTATAACGGGTGGGGTGTATAACGGGTGGAGTGCATAACGGGCGGAGTGTATAACGGTCGGAGTGTATAACGGGCTGAGTGTATAATGGGCGGAGTGTATAACGGGCGGAGTGTATAACGGGTGGGGTGTATAACGGGCTTAGTGTATAAAGGGCAGAGTGCATAACGGGCGGCGTGTATAACGGGCAGAGTGTATAACGGGCGGAGTGTATAATGAGCGGAGTGTATAACGGGCGGAGTGTATAACGGGTGGAGTGTATAACGGGCGGAGTGTATAACGGGAGGAGTGTATATCGGGCGGGGTGTATAACGGGCGGGGTGTATAACGGGCGGAGTGTATAACGGGCGGGGTGTATAACGGGCGGAGTGTATAACGGGCGGAGTGTTTAATGGGCGGGGTGTATAACGGGCGGAGTGTATAACGGGCGGAGTGTACAACGGGCGGAGTGTATAACGGGCGGAGTGTATAACGGGCGGAGTGTATAACGGGCGGAGTGTATAACGGGCGGGGTGTATAACGGGCGGAGTGTATAACGGGCGGAGTGTATAAGCGGCGGGTGTATAACGGGCGGAGTGTATAACGGGCGGAGTGTATAACGGGCGTAGTGTATAACAGTTGGGGTGTAAAATGGGTGGAGTGTATAATGGGCGGAGTGTATAACGGGCGGAGTGTATAACGGGCGGAGTGTATAACGGGCGGAGTGTATAACGGGTGGGGTGTATTACGGGCGGAGTGTATAAAGGGCGGAGTGTATAACGGGCGGAGTGTATAACGGGCGGGGTGTATAACGGGCGGAGTGTATAACGGGCGGAGTGTATAACGGGCGGAGTGTATAACGGCCGGAGTGTATAACGGGCGGAGTGTATAACGGGCGGGGTGTATAACGGGCGGGGTGTATAACGGGCGGAGTGTATAACGGGTGGGGTGTATAACGGGCTGACTGTATAAAGGGCGGAGTGTATAACGGGCGGCATGTATAACGGGCAGAGTGTATAACGGGCTGAGTGTATAGCGGGCGGAGTGTATAAAGGGCGGAGTGTATAACGGGCGGAGTGTATAACGGGCGGGGTGTATAACGGGCGGGGTGTATAACGGGCGGAGTGTATAACGGGCGGAGTGTATAACGGGCGTAAAGTATAACGGGCGGAGTGTATAACGGGCGTAGTGTATAACGGGCGGAGTGTATAATGGGCTCAGTGTATAGCGGGCGGAGTGTATAAACGGCGGAGTGTATAACGGGCGGAGAGTATAACGGGCGGAGTATATAACGGGCGGGGTGTATAACGGGCGGAGTGTATAACGGGCGGTGTGTATAACGGGCGGAGTGTATAACGGGCGGGGTGTATAACGGGCGGAGTGTATAACGGGCGGAGTGTATAACGGGCGGAGTGTATAACGGGCTGAGTTAATAACGGGCGGAGTGTATAACGGGCGGTGTGTATAACGGGCGGAGTGTATAACGGGCGGAGTGTATAACGGGCGGCGTGTATAACGGGCGGAGTGTATAACGGGCGGAGTGTATAACGGGTGGAGTGTATAATGGGCGGAGTGTATAACGGGGTGAGTGTATAACGGGCGGGGTGTATAACGGTCGGAGTGTATAATGGGCTGAGTGTTTAACAGGTGGGGTGTATAACGGTCGGAGTGTATAACGGGCGGGGTGTATAACGGGCGGAGTGTATAACGGGCGGAGTGTATAACGGGCGGAGTGTATAACGGCCGGAGTGTATAACGGGCGGAGTGTATAACGGGCGGAGTGTATAATGTTCGGAGTGTATAACGGGCGGAGTGTATAACGGGCGGTGTTTTATAACGGGCGGAGTGTATAACGGGCGGAGTGTATAAGCGGCGGGTGTATAACGGGCGGTGTGTATAACGGGCGGAGTGTATAACGGGCGTAGTGTATAACAGTTGGGGTGTAAAACGGGTGGAGTGTATAACGGGCGGAGTGTATAACGGGCGGAGTGTATAACGGGCGGAGTGTATAACGGGTGGGGTGTATAACGGGCGGAGTGTATAATGGGCTGAGTGTATAACGGGTGGGGTGTATAACGGGTGGAGTGTATAACGGGCGGAGTGTATAACGGTCGGAGTGTATAACGGTCGGAGTGTATAACGGGCTGAGTGTATAACGGCCGGGGTGTATAACGGTCGGAGTGTATAACGGGCTGAGTGTATAACGGGCGGGGTGTATAACGGGCGGAGTGTATAACGGGCGGAGTGTATAACGGGCGGAGTGTATAACGGGCGGAGTGTATAATG
Source organism: Somniosus microcephalus (assembly GCF_052327205.1). NCBI lineage: Eukaryota > Metazoa > Chordata > Chondrichthyes > Squaliformes > Somniosidae > Somniosus > Somniosus microcephalus. The sequence goes on along the minus strand of NW_028225326.1, from coordinate 105,592 downwards.
GGCGGAGTGTATAACGGGCGGAGTGTATAACGGGCGGAGTGTATAAGCGGCGGGTGTATAACGGGCGGAGTGTATAACGGGCGGAGTGTATAACGGGCGTAGTGTATAACAGTTGGGGTGTAAAACGGGTGGAGTGTATAACGGGCGGAGTGTATAACGGGCGGAGTGTATAACGGGCGGAGTGTATAACGGGTGGAGTGTATAACGGGCTGAGTGTATAAAGGGCGGAGTGTATAATGGGCGGCGTGTATAACGGGCGGAGTGTATAACGGGCGGAGTGTATAACGAGCGGAGTGTATAACGGGCGGAGTGTATAACGAGCGGAGTGTATAACGGGCGGAGTGTATAACGGGAGGAGTGTATATCGGGCGGGGTGTATAACGGGCGGGGTGTATAACGGGCGGAGTGTATAACGGGCGGAGTGTATAACGGGCGGAGTGTTTAACGGGCGGAGTGTAGAACGGGCTGAGTGTTTAGCGGGCGGAGTGTATAACGGGCGGAGCGTATAACGGGCGGAGTGTATAATGGGTGGAGTGTATAATGGGCGGGGTGTATAACGGGTGGAGTGTATAACTTGCGGTGTGTATAACGGGCGGAGTGATTAACAGGCGGGGTGTATAACGGGCGGGGTGTAAAAAGGGCGGAGTGTATAACGGGGGAGTGTATAACGGGCGGAGTGTATAACGGGCGGGGTGTATAACGGGCGGAGTGTATTACGGGCGGAGTGTATAACGGGCGGAGTGTATAACGGGCGGGGTGTATAACAGGCGGAGTGTATAACGGGCGGAGTGTATAACGGGCGGAGTGTATAACGGCCGGAGTGTATAACGGGCGGAGTGTATAACGGGCGGGGTGTATAACGGGCGGTGTGTATAACGGGCGGAGTGTATAACGGGCGGAGTGTATAACGGGCTGAGTGTATAGCGGGCGGAGTGTATAACGGGCAGAGTGTATAACGGGCGGAGTGTATAACGGGCGGAGTGTAGAACGGGCGGAGTGTATAACGGGCGGGGTGTATAACGGGCGGAGTGTATAACGGGCGGTGTGCATAACGGGCGGAGTGTATAACGGGCGGAGTGTATAACGGGCTGAGTGTATAATGGGCGGAGTGTATAACGGGCGGAGTGTATAACGGGCGGAGTGTATAACGGGCGGGGTGTATAACGGGCGGAGTGTATAACGGGCGGAGTGTATAACGGGTGGAGTGTATAATGGGCGGAGTGTATAACGGGGTGAGTGTATAACGGGCGGGGTGTATAACGGTCGGAGTGTATAATGGGCTGAGTGTTTAACAGGTGGGGTGTATAACGGTCGGAGTGTATAACGGGCGGGGTGTATAACGGGCGGAGTGTATAACGGGCGGAGTGTATAACGGGCGGAGTGTATAACGGCCGGAGTGTATAACGGGCGGAGTGTATAACGGGCGGAGTGTATAATGTTCGGAGTGTATAACGGGCGGAGTGTATAACGGGCGGGGTTTTATAACGGGCGGAGTGTATAACGGGCGGAGTGTATAAGCGGCGGGTGTATAACGGGCGGTGTGTATAACGGGCGGAGTGTATAACGGGCGTAGTGTATAACAGTTGGGGTGTAAAACGGGTGGAGTGTATAACGGGCGGAGTGTATAACGGGCGGAGTGTATAACGGGCGGAGTGTATAACGGGCGGAGTGTATAACGGGTGGGGTGTATAACGGGCGGAGTGTATAATGGGCTGAGTGTATAACGGGTGGGGTGTATAACGGGTGGAGTGTATAACGGGCGGAGTGTATAACGGTCGGAGTGTATAACGGTCGGAGTGTATAACGGGCTGAGTGTATAACGGGCGGGGTGTATAACGGTCGGAGTGTATAACGGGCTGAGTGTATAACGGGCGGGGTGTATAACGGGCGGAGTGTATAACGGGCGGAGTGTATAACGGGCGGAGTGTATAACGGGCGGAGTGTATAATGGGCGGAGTGTATAACGGGCGGAGTGTATAACGGGCGGAGTGTATAAGCGGCGGGTGTATAACGGGCGGAGTGTATAACGGGCGGAGTGTATAACGGGCGTAGTGTATAACAGTTGGGGTGTAAAACGGGTGGAGTGTATAACGGGCGGAGTGTATAACGGGCGGAGTGTATAACGGGCGGAGTGTATAACGGGTGGGGTGTATAACGGGCTGAGTGTATAAAGGGCGGAGTGTATAATGGGCGGCGTGTATAACGGGCGGAGTGTATAACGGGCGGAGTGTATAACGAGCGGAGTGTATAACGGGCGGAGTGTATAACGAGCGGAGTGTATAACGGGCGGAGTGTATAACGGGAGGAGTGTATATCGGGCGGGGTGTATAACGGGCGGGGTGTATAACGGGCGGAGTGTATAACGGGCGGAGTGTATAACGGGCGGAGTGTTTAACGGGCGGAGTGTAGAACGGGCTGAGTGTTTAGCGGGCGGAGTGTATAACGGGCGGAGCGTATAACGGGCGGAGTGTATAATGGGTGGAGTGTATAATGGGCGGGGTGTATAACGGGTGGAGTGTATAACTTGCGGTGTGTATAACGGGCGGAGTGATTAACAGGCGGGGTGTATAACGGGCGGGGTGTAAAAAGGGCGGAGTGTATAACGGGGGAGTGTATAACGGGCGGAGTGTATAACGGGCGGGGTGTATAACGGGCGGAGTGTATTACGGGCGGAGTGTATAACGGGCGGAGTGTATAACGGGCGGGGTGTATAACAGGCGGAGTGTATAACGGGCGGAGTGTATAACGGGCGGAGTGTATAACGGCCGGAGTGTATAACGGGCGGAGTGTATAACGGGCGGGGTGTATAATGGGCGGTGTGTATAACGGGCGGAGTGTATAACGGGCGGAGTGTATAACGGGCTGAGTGTATAGCGGGCGGAGTGTATAACGGGCAGAGTGTATAACGGGCGGAGTGTATAACGGGCGGAGTGTAAAACGGGCGGAGTGTATAACGGGCGGGGTGTATAACGGGCGGAGTGTATAACGGGCGGTGTGCATAACGGGCGGAGTGTATAACGGGCGGAGTGTATAACGGGCTGAGTGTATAATGGGCGGAGTGTATAACGGGCGGAGTGTATAACGGGCGGAGTGTATAACGGGCGGGGTGTATAACGGGCGGAGTGTATAACGGGCGGAGTGTATAACGGGCAGAGTGTATAACGGGCTGAGTGTATAGCGGGCGGAGTGTATAACGGGCGGAGTGTATAACGGGCGGGGTGTATAACGGGCGGTGTGTATAACGGGCGGGGTGTATAACGGGCGGAGTGTATAACGGGCGGAGTGTATAACGGGCTGAGTGTATAACGGGTGGGGTGTATAACGGGTGGAGTGCATAACGGGCGGAGTGTATAACGGTCGGAGTGTATAACGGGCTGAGTGTATAATGGGCGAAGTGTATAACGGGCGGAGTGTATAACGGGTGGGGTGTATAACGGGCTGAGTGTATAAAGGGCAGAGTGCATAACGGGCGGCGTGTATAACGGGCAGAGTGTATAACGGGCGGAGTGTATAACGAGCGGAGTGTATAACGGGCGGAGTGTATAACGGGTGGAGTGTATAACGGGCGGAGTGTATAACGGGAGGAGTGTATATCGGGCGGGGTGTATAACGGGTGGGGTGTATAACGGGCGGAGTGTATAACGGGCGGGGTGTATAACGGGCGGAGTGTATAACGGGCGGAGTGTTTAATGGGCGGGGTGTATAACGGGCGGAGTGTATAACGGGCGGAGTGTACAACGGGCGGAGTGTATAACGGGCGGAGTGTATAACGGGCGGAGTGTATAACGGGCGGAGTGTATAACGGGCGGAGTGTATAACGGGCGGGGTGTATAACGGGCGGAGTGTATAACGGGCGGAGTGTATAAGCGGCGGGTGTATAACGGGCGGAGTGTATAACGGGCGGAGTGTATAACGGGCGTAGTGTATAACAGTTGGGGTGTAAAACGGGTGGAGTGTATAATGGGCGGAGTGTATAACGGGCGGAGTGTATAACGGGCGGAGTGTATAACGGGCGGAGTGTATAACGGGTGGGGTGTATTACGGGCGGAGTGTATAAAGGGCGGAGTGTATAACGGGCTGAGTGTATAACGGGCGGGGTGTATAACGGGCGGAGTGTATAACGGGCGGAGTGTATAACGGGCGGAGTGTATAACGGCCGGAGTGTATAACGGGCGGAGTGTATAACGGGCGGGGTGTATAACGGGCGGGGTGTATAACGGGCGGAGTGTATAACGGGTGGGGTGTATAACGGGCTGACTGTATAAAGGGCGGAGTGTATAACGGGCGGCATGTATAACGGGCAGAGTGTATAACGGGCTGAGTGTATAGCGGGCGGAGTGTATAAAGGGCGGAGTGTATAACGGGCGGAGTGTATAACGGGCGGGGTGTATAACGGGCGGGGTGTATAACGGGCGGAGTGTATAACGGGCGGAGTGTATAACGGGCGTAAAGTATAACGGGAGGAGTGTATAACGGGCGTAGTGTATAACGGGCGGAGTGTATAATGGGCTCAGTGTATAGCGGGCGGAGTGTATAAACGGCGGAGTGTATAACGGGCGGAGAGTATAACGGGCGGAGTATATAACGGGCGGGGTGTATAACGGGCGGAGTGTATAACGGGCGGTGTGTATAACGGGCGGAGTGTATAACGGGCGGGGTGTATAACGGGCGGCGTGTATAACGGGCGGAGTGTATAACGGGCGGAGTGTATAACGGTCGGAATGTATAACGGTCGGAGTGTATAACGGGCTGAGTGTATAACGGGCGGGGTGTATAACGGTCGGAGTGTATAATGGGCTGAGTGTTTAACAGGTGGGGTGTATAACGGTCGGAGTGTATAACGGGCGGGGTGTATAACGGGCGGAGTGTATAACGGGCGGAGTGTATAACGGGCGGAGTGTATAACGGCCGGAGTGTATAACGGGCGGAGTGTATAACGGGCGGAGTGTATAATGTTCGGAGTGTATAACGGGCGGAGTGTATAACGGGCGGTGTTTTATAACGGGCGGAGTGTATAACGGGCGGAGTGTATAAGCGGCGGGTGTATAACGGGCGGTGTGTATAACGGGCGGAGTGTATAACGGGCGTAGTGTATAACAGTTGGGGTGTAAAACGGGTGGAGTGTATAACGGGCGGAGTGTATAACGGGCGGAGTGTATAACGGGCGGAGTGTATAACGGGTGGGGTGTATAACGGGCGGAGTGTATAATGGGCTGAGTGTATAACGGGTGGGGTGTATAACGGGTGGAGTGTATAACGGGCGGAGTGTATAACGGTCGGAGTGTATAACGGTCGGAGTGTATAACGGGCTGAGTGTATAACGGGCGGGGTGTATAACGGTCGGAGTGTATAACGGGCTGAGTGTATAACGGGCGGGGTGTATAACGGGCGGAGTGTATAACGGGCGGAGTGTATAACGGGCGGAGTGTATAACGGGCGGAGTGTATAATGGGCGGAGTGTATAACGGGCGGAGTGTATAACGGGCGGAGTGTATAAGCGGCGGGTGTATAACGGGCTGAGTGTATAACGGGCGGAGTGTATAACGGGCGTAGTGTATAACAGTTGGGGTGTAAAACGGGTGGAGTGTATAACGGGCGGAGTGTATAACGGGCGGAGTGTATAACGGGCGGAGTGTATAACGGGTGGAGTGTATAACGGGCGGAGTGTATAACGGGCGGAGTGTATAACGGGCGGAGTGTATAACGGGAGGAGTGTATATCGGGCGGGGTGTATAACGGGCGGGGTGTATAACGGGCGGAGTGTATAACGGGCGGAGTGTATAACGGGCGGAGTGTTTAACGGGCGGAGTGTAGAACGGGCTGAGTGTTTAGCGGGCGGAGTGTATAACGGGCGGAGCGTATAACGGGCGGAGTGTATAATGGGTGGAGTGTATAATGGGCGGGGTGTATAACGGGTGGAGTGTATAACTTGCGGTGTGTATAACGGGCGGAGTGATTAACAGGCGGGGTGTATAACGGGCGGGGTGTAAAAAGGGTGGAGTGTATAACGGGGGAGTGTATAACGGGCGGAGTGTATAACGGGCGGGGTGTATAACGGGCGGAGTGTATTACGGGCGGAGTGTATAACGGGCGGAGTGTATAACGGGCGGGGTGTATAACAGGCGGAGTGTATAACGGGCGGAGTGTATAACGGGCGGAGTGTATAACGGCCGGAGTGTATAACGGGCGGAGTGTATAACGGGCGGGGTGTATAACGGGCGGTGTGTATAACGGGCGGAGTGTATAACGGGCGGAGTGTATAACGGGCTGAGTGTATAGCGGGCGGAGTGTATAACGGGCAGAGTGTATAACGGGCGGAGTGTATAACGGGCGGAGTGTAGAACGGGCGGAGTGTATAACGGGCGGGGTGTATAACGGGCGGAGTGTATAACGGGCGGTGTGCATAACGGGCGGAGTGTATAACGGGCGGAGTGTATAACGGGCTGAGTGTATAATGGGCGGAGTGTATAACGGGCGGAGTGTATAACGGGCGGAGTGTATAACGGGCGGGGTGTATAACGGGCGGAGTGTATAACGGGCGGAGTGTATAACGGGTGGAGTGTATAATGGGCGGAGTGTATAACGGGGTGAGTGTATAACGGGCGGGGTGTATAACGGTCGGAGTGTATAATGGGCTGAGTGTTTAACAGGTGGGGTGTATAACGGTCGGAGTGTATAACGGGCGGGGTGTATAACGGGCGGAGTGTATAACGGGCGGAGTGTATAACGGGCGGAGTGTATAACGGCCGGAGTGTATAACGGGCGGAGTGTATAACGGGCGGAGTGTATAATGTTCGGAGTGTATAACGGGCGGAGTGTATAACGGGCGGGGTTTTATAACGGGCGGAGTGTATAACGGGCGGAGTGTATAAGCGGCGGGTGTATAACGGGCGGTGTGTATAACGGGCGGAGTGTATAACGGGCGTAGTGTATAACAGTTGGGGTGTAAAACGGGTGGAGTGTATAACGGGCGGAGTGTATAACGGGCGGAGTGTATAACGGGCGGAGTGTATAACGGGCGGAGTGTATAACGGGTGGGGTGTATAACGGGCGGAGTGTATAATGGGCTGAGTGTATAACGGGTGGGGTGTATAACGGGTGGAGTGTATAACGGGCGGAGTGTATAACGGTCGGAGTGTATAACGGTCGGAGTGTATAACGGGCTGAGTGTATAACGGGCGGGGTGTATAACGGTCGGAGTGTATAACGGGCTGAGTGTATAACGGGCGGGGTGCATAACGGGCGGAGTGTATAACGGGCGGAGTGTATAACGGGCGGAGTGTATAACGGGCGGAGTGTATAATGGGCGGAGTGTATAACGGGCGGAGTGTATAACGGGCGGAGTGTATAAGCGGCGGGTGTATAACGGGCGGAGTGTATAACGGGCGGAGTGTATAACGGGCGTAGTGTATAACAGTTGGGGTGTAAAACGGGTGGAGTGTATAACGGGCGGAGTGTATAACGGGCGGAGTGTATAACGGGCGGAGTGTATAACGGGTGGGGTGTATAACGGGCTGAGTGTATAAAGGGCGGAGTGTATAATGGGCGGCGTGTATAACGGGCGGAGTGTATAACGGGCGGAGTGTATAACGAGCGGAGTGTATAACGGGCGGAGTGTATAACGAGCGGAGTGTATAACGGGCGGAGTGTATAACGGGAGGAGTGTATATCGGGCGGGGTGTATAACGGGCGGGGTGTATAACGGGCGGAGTGTATAACGGGCGGAGTGTATAACGGGCGGAGTGTTTAACGGGCGGAGTGTAGAACGGGCTGAGTGTTTAGCGGGCGGAGTGTATAACGGGCGGAGCGTATAACGGGCGGAGTGTATAATGGGTGGAGTGTATAATGGGCGGGGTGTATAACGGGTGGAGTGTATAACTTGCGGTGTGTATAACGGGCGGAGTGATTAACAGGCGGGGTGTATAACGGGCGGGGTGTAAAAAGGGCGGAGTGTATAACGGGGGAGTGTATAACGGGCGGAGTGTATAACGGGCGGGGTGTATAACGGGCGGAGTGTATTACGGGCGGAGTGTATAACGGGCGGAGTGTATAACGGGCGGGGTGTATAACAGGCGGAGTGTATAACGGGCGGAGTGTATAACGGGCGGAGTGTATAACGGCCGGAGTGTATAACGGGCGGAGTGTATAACGGGCGGGGTGTATAATGGGCGGTGTGTATAACGGGCGGAGTGTATAACGGGCGGAGTGTATAACGGGCTGAGTGTATAGCGGGCGGAGTGTATAACGGGCAGAGTGTATAACGGGCGGAGTGTATAACGGGCGGAGTGTAGAACGGGCGGAGTGTATAACGGGCGGGGTGTATAACGGGCGGAGTGTATAACGGGCGGTGTGCATAACGGGCGGAGTGTATAACGGGCGGAGTGTATAACGGGCTGAGTGTATAATGGGCGGAGTGTATAACGGGCGGAGTGTATAACGGGCGGAGTGTATAACGGGCGGGGTGTATAACGGGCGGAGTGTATAACGGGCGGAGTGTATAACGGGCAGAGTGTATAACGGGCTGAGTGTATAGCGGGCGGAGTGTATAACGGGCGGAGTGTATAACGGGCGGGGTGTATAACGGGCGGTGTGTATAACGGGCGGGGTGTATAACGGGCGGAGTGTATAACGGGCGGAGTGTATAACGGGCTGCGTGTATAACGGGTGGGGTGTATAACGGGTGGAGTGCATAACGGGCGGAGTGTATAACGGTCGGAGTGTATAACGGGCTGAGTGTATAATGGGCGAAGTGTATAACGGGCGGAGTGTATAACGGATGGGGTGTATAACGGGCTGAGTGTATAAAGGGCAGAGTGCATAACGGGCGGCGTGTATAACGGGCAGAGTGTATAACGGGCGGAGTGTATAACGAGCGGAGTGTATAACGGGCGGAGTGTATAACGGGTGGAGTGTATAACGGGCGGAGTGTATAACGGGAGGAGTGTATATCGGGCGGGGTGTATAACGGGTGGGGTGTATAACGGGCGGAGTGTATAACGGGCGGGGTGTATAACGGGCGGAGTGTATAACGGGCGGAGTGTTTAATGGGCGGGGTGTATAACGGGCGGAGTGTATAACGGGCGGAGTGTACAACGGGCGGAGTGTATAACGGGCGGAGTGTATAACGGGCGGAGTGTATAACGGGCGGAGTGTATAACGGGCGGAGTGTATAACGGGCGGGGTGTATAACGGGCGGAGTGTATAACGGGCGGAGTGTATAAGCGGCGGGTGTATAACGGGCGGAGTGTATAACGGGCGGAGTGTATAACGGGCGTAGTGTATAACAGTTGGGGTGTAAAACGGGTGGAGTGTATAATGGGCGGAGTGTATAACGGGCGGAGTGTATAACGGGCGGAGTGTATAACGGGCGGAGTGTATAACGGGTGGGGTGTATTACGGGCGGAGTGTATAAAGGGCGGAGTGTATAACGGGCGGAGTGTATAACGGGCGGGGTGTATAACGGGCGGAGTGTATAACGGGCGGAGTGTATAACGGGCGGAGTGTATAACGGCCGGAGTGTATAACGGGCGGAGTGTATAACGGGCGGGGTGTATAACGGGCGGGGTGTATAACGGGCGGAGTGTATAACGGGTGGGGTGTATAACGGGCTGACTGTATAAAGGGCGGAGTGTATAACGGGCGGCATGTATAACGGGCAGAGTGTATAACGGGCTGAGTGTATAGCGGGCGGAGTGTATAACGGGCGGAGTGTATAACGGGCGTAAAGTATAACGGGAGGAGTGTATAACGGGCGTAGTGTATAACGGGCGGAGTGTATAATGGGCTCAGTGTATAGCGGGCGGAGTGTATAAACGGCGGAGTGTATAACGGGCGGAGAGTATAACGGGCGGAGTATATAACGGGCGGGGTGTATAACGGGCGGAGTGTATAACGGGCGGTGTGTATAACGGGCGGAGTGTATAACGGGCGGGGTGTATAACGGGCGGCGTGTATAACGGGCGGAGTGTATAACGGGCGGAGTGTATAACGGGCGGTGTGTATAACGGGCGGGGTGTATAACGGGCGGGGTGTATAACGGGCGGAGTGTATAACGGGCTGAGTGTATAACGGGCGGAGTGTATAACGGGCGGTGTGTATAATGGGCGGAGTGTATAACGGGCTGAGTGTATAACGGGTGGGGTGTATAACGGCTGGTGTGCATAACGGGCGGAGTGTATAACGGTCGGAGTGTATAACAGGCGGAGTGTATAACGGGTGGAGTGTATAACGGGCGGGGTGTATAATGGGCAGAGTGTATAACGGGTGGGGTGTATAACGGGCTGAGTGTATAAAGGGCGGAGTGTATAATGGGCGGCGTGTATAACGGGCGGAGTGTATAACGGGCGGAGTGTATAACGAGCGGAGTGTATAACGGGCGGAGTGTATAACGAGCGGAGTGTATAACGGGCGGAGTGTATAACGGGAGGAGTGTATATCGGGCGGGGTGTATAACGGGCGGGGTGTATAACGGGCGGAGTGTATAACGGGCGGAGTGTATAACGGGCGGAGTGTTTAACGGGCGGAGTGTAGAACGGGCTGAGTGTTTAGCGGGCGGAGTGTATAACGGGCGGAGCGTATAACGGGCGGAGTGTATAATGGGTGGAGTGTATAATGGGCGGGGTGTATAACGGGTGGAGTGTATAACTTGCGGTGTGTATAACGGGCGGAGTGATTAACAGGCGGGGTGTATAACGGGCGGGGTGTAAAAAGGGCGGAGTGTATAACGGGGGAGTGTATAACGGGCGGAGTGTATAACGGGCGGGGTGTATAACGGGCGGAGTGTATTACGGGCGGAGTGTATAACGGGCGGAGTGTATAACGGGCGGGGTGTATAACAGGCGGAGTGTATAACGGGCGGAGTGTATAACGGGCGGAGTGTATAACGGCCGGAGTGTATAACGGGCGGAGTGTATAACGGGCGGGGTGTATAATGGGCGGTGTGTATAACGGGCGGAGTGTATAACGGGCGGAGTGTATAACGGGCTGAGTGTATAGCGGGCGGAGTGTATAACGGGCAGAGTGTATAACGGGCGGAGTGTATAACGGGCGGAGTGTAGAACGGGCGGAGTGTATAACGGGCGGGGTGTATAACGGGCGGAGTGTATAACGGGCGGTGTGCATAACGGGCGGAGTGTATAACGGGCGGAGTGTATAACGGGCTGAGTGTATAATGGGCGGAGTGTATAACGGGCGGAGTGTATAACGGGCGGAGTGTATAACGGGCGGGGTGTATAACGGGCGGAGTGTATAACGGGCGGAGTGTATAACGGGCAGAGTGTATAACGGGCTGAGTGTATAGCGGGCGGAGTGTATAACGGGCGGAGTGTATAACGGGCGGGGTGTATAACGGGCGGGGTGTATAACGGGCGGAGTGTATAACGGGCGGAGTGTATAACGGGCTGAGTGTATAACGGGTGGGGTGTATAACGGGTGGAGTGCATAACGGGCGGAGTGTATAACGGTCGGAGTGTATAACGGGCTGAGTGTATAATGGGCGAAGTGTATAACGGGCGGAGTGTATAACGGGTGGGGTGTATAACGGGCTGAGTGTATAAAGGGCAGAGTGCATAACGGGCGGCGTGTATAACGGGCAGAGTGTATAACGGGCGGAGTGTATAACGAGCGGAGTGTATAACGGGCGGAGTGTATAACGGGTGGAGTGTATAACGGGCGGAGTGTATAACGGGAGGAGTGTATATCGGGCGGGGTGTATAACGGGTGGGGTGTATAACGGGCGGAGTGTATAACGGGCGGGGTGTATAACGGGCGGAGTGTATAACGGGCGGAGTGTTTAATGGGCGGGGTGTATAACGGGCGGAGTGTATAACGGGCGGAGTGTACAACGGGTGGGGTGTATAACGGGCGGAGTGTATAACGGGCGGGGTGTATAACGGGCGGAGTGTATAACGGGCGGAGTGTTTAATGGGCGGGGTGTATAACGGGCGGAGTGTATAACGGGCGGAGTGTACAACGGGCGGAGTGTATAACGGGCGGAGTGTATAACGGGCGGAGTGTATAACGGGCGGAGTGTATAACGGGCGGAGTGTATAACGGGCGGGGTGTATAACGGGCGGAGTGTATAACGGGCGGAGTGTATAAGCGGCGGGTGTATAACGGGCGGAGTGTATAACGGGCGGAGTGTATAACGGGCGTAGTGTATAACAGTTGGGGTGTAAAACGGGTGGAGTGTATAATGGGCGGAGTGTATAACGGGCGGAGTGTATAACGGGCGGAGTGTATAACGGGCGGAGTGTATAACGGGTGGGGTGTATTACGGGCGGAGTGTATAAAGGGCGGAGTGTATAACGGGCGGAGTGTATAACGGGCGGGGTGTATAACGGGCGGAGTGTATAACGGGCGGAGTGTATAACGGGCGGAGTGTATAACGGCCGGAGTGTATAACGGGCGGAGTGTATAACGGGCGGGGTGTATAACGGGCGGGGTGTATAACGGGCGGAGTGTATAACGGGTGGGGTGTATAACGGGCTGACTGTATAAAGGGCGGAGTGTATAACGGGCGGCATGTATAACGGGCAGAGTGTATAACGGGCTGAGTGTATAGCGGGCGGAGTGTATAAAGGGCGGAGTGTATAACGGGCGGAGTGTATAACGGGCGGGGTGTATAACGGGCGGGGTGTATAACGGGCGGAGTGTATAACGGGCGGAGTGTATAACGGGCGTAAAGTATAACGGGAGGAGTGTATAACGGGCGTAGTGTATAACGGGCGGAGTGTATAATGGGCTCAGTGTATAGCGGGCGGAGTGTATAAACGGCGGAGTGTATAACGGGCGGAGAGTATAACGGGCGGAGTATATAACGGGCGGGGTGTATAACGGGCGGAGTGTATAACGGGCGGTGTGTATAACGGGCGGAGTGTATAACGGGCGGCGTGTATAACGGGCGGAGTGTATAACGGGCGGAGTGTATAACGGGCGGTGTGTATAACGGGCGGGGTGTATAACGGGCGGGGTGTATAACGGGCGGAGTGTATAACGGGCTGAGTGTATAACGGGCGGAGTGTATAACGGGCGGTGTGTATAATGGGCGGAGTGTATAACGGGCTGAGTGTATAACGGGTGGGGTGTATAACGGCTGGTGTGCATAACGGGCGGAGTGTATAACGGTCGGAGTGTATAACAGGCGGAGTGTATAACGGGTGGAGTGTATAACGGGCGGGGTGTATAATGGGCAGAGTGTATAACGGGCAGAGTGTATAAGCGGCGGGTGTATAACGGGCGGAGTGTATCACGGGCGGAGTGTATAACGGGCGGAGTGTATAACAGTTGGGGTGTAAAACGGGTGGAGTGTATAACGGGCGGAGTGTATAACGGGCGGAGTGTATAACGGGCAGCGTGTATAACGGGCGGAGTGTATAACGGGTGGGGTGTATAACGGGCTGAGTGTATAGCGGGCGGAGTGTCTAACGGGCGGAGTGTATAACGGGCGGAGTGTATAACGGGCGGAGTGTATAACGGGCGGAGTGTATAACGGGAGGGGTGTATAACGGGCGGGGTGTATAACGGGCGGGGTGTATAACGGGCGGAGTGTATAACGGGCGGAGTGTATAACGGGCGGAGTGTATAACGGGCGGAGTGTATAACGGGCGGAGTGTATAACGGCTGGAGTGCATAACGGGCGGAGTGTATAACGGTCGGAGTGTATAACAGGCGGAGGGTATAACGGGTGGAGTGTATAACGGGCGGTGTGTATAATGGGCGGAGTGTATAACGGGCTGAGTGTATAACGGGTGGGGTGTATAACGGCTGGAGTGCATAACGGGCGGAGTGTATAACGGTCGGAGTGTATAACAGGCGGAGTGTATAACGGGCGGGGTGTATAATGGGCGGAGTGTATAACGGGCGGAGTGTATAAGCGGCGGGTGTATAACGGGCGGAGTGTATAACGGGCGGAGTGTATAACGGGCGGAGTGTATAACAGTTGGGGTGTAAAATGGGTGGAGTGTATAATGGGCGGAGTGTATAACGGGCGGAGTGTATAACGGGCAGCGTGTATAACGGGCGGAGTGTATAACGGGCGGGGTGTATAACGGGCTGAGTGTATAACGGGCGGAGTGTCTAACGGGCGGAGTGTATAACGGGCGGAGTGTATAACGGGCGGAGTGTATAACGGGCGGAGTGTATAACGGGAGGGGTGTATAACGGGCGGGGTGTATAACGGGCGGGGTGTATAACGGGCGTGGTGTATAACGGGCGGGGTGTATAACGGGCGGAGTGTATAACGGGCGGAGTGTATAACGGGCGGAGTGTATAACGGGCGGAGTGTATAACGGGCGGAGTGTATAACGGCTGGAGTGCATAACGGGCGGAGTGTATAACGGTCGGAGTGTATAACAGGCGGAGTGTATAACGGGTGGAGTGTATAACGGGCGGGGTGTATAACGGGCGGAGTGTATAACGGGCTGAGTGTATAAAGGGCGGGGTGTATAACGGGTGGAGTGTATAACGGGCGGAGTGTATAACGGTCGGAGTGTATAACGGGCGGAGTGTATAACGGGCGGAGTGTATAACGGGCGGAGTGTATAACGGGCGGAGTGTATAACGGGCTGAGTTAATAACGGGCGGAGTGTATAACGGGCGGTGTGTATAACGGGCGGAGTGTATAACGGGCGGAGTGTATAACGGGCGGCGTGTATAACGGGCGGAGTGTATAACGGGCGGAGTGTATAACGGGTGGAGTGTATAATGGGCGGAGTGTATAACGGGGTGAGTGTATAACGGGCGGGGTGTATAACGGTCGGAGTGTATAATGGGCTGAGTGTTTAACAGGTGGGGTGTATAACGGTCGGAGTGTATAACGGGCGGGGTGTATAACGGGCGGAGTGTATAACGGGCGGAGTGTATAACGGGCGGAGTGTATAACGGCCGGAGTGTATAACGGGCGGAGTGTATAACGGGCGGAGTGTATAATGTTCGGAGTGTATAACGGGCGGAGTGTATAACGGGCGGGGTTTTATAACGGGCGGAGTGTATAACGGGCGGAGTGTATAAGCGGCGGGTGTATAACGGGCGGTGTGTATAACGGGCGGAGTGTATAACGGGCGTAGTGTATAACAGTTGGGGTGTAAAACGGGTGGAGTGTATAACGGGCGGAGTGTATAACGGGCGGAGTGTATAACGGGCGGAGTGTATAACGGCCGGAGTGTATAACGGGCGGAGTGTATAACGGGCGGGGTGTATAACGGGCGGGGTGTATAACGGGCGGAGTGTATAACGGGTGGGGTGTATAACGGGCTGACTGTATAAAGGGCGGAGTGTATAACGGGCGGCATGTATAACGGGCAGAGTGTATAACGGGCTGAGTGTATAGCGGGCGGAGTGTATAAAGGGCGGAGTGTATAACGGGCGGAGTGTATAACGGGCGGGGTGTATAACGGGCGGGGTGTATAACGGGCGGAGTGTATAACGGGCGGAGTGTATAACGGGCGTAAAGTATAACGGGAGGAGTGTATAACGGGCGTAGTGTATAACGGGCGGAGTGTATAATGGGCTCAGTGTATAGCGGGCGGAGTGTATAAACGGCGGAGTGTATAACGGGCGGAGAGTATAACGGGCGGAGTATATAACGGGCGGGGTGTATAACGGGCGGAGTGTATAACGGGCGGTGTGTATAACGGGCGGAGTGTATAACGGGCGGGGTGTATAACGGGCGGCGTGTATAACGGGCGGAGTGTATAACGGGCGGAGTGTATAACGGGCGGTGTGTATAACGGGCGGGGTGTATAACGGGCGGGGTGTATAACGGGCGGAGTGTATAACGGGCTGAGTGTATAACGGGCGGAGTGTATAACGGGCGGTGTGTATAATGGGCGGAGTGTATAACGGGCTGAGTGTATAACGGGTGGGGTGTATAACGGCTGGAGTGCATAACGGGCGGAGTGTATAACGGTCGGAGTGTATAACAGGCGGAGTGTATAACGGGTGGAGTGTATAACGGGCGGGGTGTATAATGGGCAGAGTGTATAACGGGCAGAGTGTATAAGCGGCGGGTGTATAACGGGCGGAGTGTATAACGGGCGGAGTGTATAACGGGCGGAGTGTATAACAGTTGGGGTGTAAAACGGGTGGAGTGTATAACGGGCGGAGTGTATAACGGGCGGAGTGTATAACGGGCAGCGTGTATAACGGGCGGAGTGTATAACGGGTGGGGTGTATAACGGGCTGAGTGTATAACGGGCGGAGTGTCTAACGGGCGGAGTGTATAACGGGCGGAGTGTATAACGGGCGGAGTGTATAACGGGCGGAGTGTATAACGGGAGGGGTGTATAACGGGCGGGGTGTATAACGGGCGGGGTGTATAACGGGCGGAGTGTATAACGGGCGGAGTGTATAACGGGCGGAGTGTATAACGGGCGGAGTGTATAACGGGCGGAGTGTATAACGGCTGGAGTGCATAACGGGCGGAGTGTATAACGGTCGGAGTGTATAACAGGCGGAGTGTATAACGGGTGGAGTGTATAACGGGCGGTGTGTATAATGGGCGGAGTGTATAACGGGCTGAGTGTATAACGGGTGGGGTGTATAACGGCTGGAGTGCATAACGGGCGGAGTGTATAACGGTCGGAGTGTATAACAGGCGGAGTGTATAACGGGTGGAGTGTATAACGGGCGGGGTGTATAATGGGCGGAGTGTATAACGGGCGGAGTGTATAAGCGGCGGGTGTATAACGGGCGGAGTGTATAACGGGCGGAGTGTATAACGGGCGGAGTTTATAACAGTTGGGGTGTAAAACGGGTGGAGTGTATAATGGGCGGAGTGTATAACGGGCGGAGTGTATAACGGGCAGCGTGTATAACGGGCGGAGTGTATAACGGGTGGGGTGTATAACGGGCTGAGTGTATAACGGGCGGAGTGTCTAACGGGCGGAGTGTATAACGGGCGGAGTGTATAACGGGCGGAGTGTATAACGGGCGGAGTGTATAACGGGAGGGGTGTATAACGGGCGGGGTGTATAACGGGCGGGGTGTATAACGGGCGTGGTGTATAACGGGCGGGGTGTATAACGGGCGGAGTGTATAACGGGCGGAGTGTATAACGGGCGGAGTGTATAACGGGCGGAGTGTATAACGGCTGGAGTGCATAACGGGCGGAGTGTATAACGGTCGGAGTGTATAACAGGCGGAGTGTATAACGGGTGGAGTGTATAAAGGGCGGGGTGTATAACGGGTGGAGTGTATAACGGGCGGAGTGTATAACGGTCGGAGTGTATAACGGGCGGAGTGTATAACGGGCGGAGTGTATAACGGGCGGAGTGTATAACGGGCGGAGTGTATAACGGGCTGAGTTAATAACGGGCGGAGTGTATAACGGGCGGTGTGTATAACGGGCGGAGTGTATAACGGGTGGGGTGTATAACGGGCGGAGTGTATAACGGGTGGGGTGTATAACGGGCTGAGTGTATAACGGGCGGAGTGTCTAACGGGCGGAGTGTATAACGGGCGGAGTGTATAACGGGCGGAGTGTATAACGGGCGGAGTGTATAACGGGAGGGGTGTATAACGGGCGGGGTGTATAACGGGCGGGGTGTATAACGGGCGGAGTGTATAACGGGCGGAGTGTATAACGGGCGGAGTGTATAACGGGCGGAGTGTATAACGGGCGGAGTGTATAACGGCTGGAGTGCATAACGGGCGGAGTGTATAACGGTCGGAGTGTATAACAGGCGGAGTGTATAACGGGTGGAGTGTATAACGGGCGGTGTGTATAATGGGCGGAGTGTATAACGGGCTGAGTGTATAACGGGTGGGGTGTATAACGGCTGGAGTGCATAACGGGCGGAGTGTATAACGGTCGGAGTGTATAACAGGCGGAGTGTATAACGGGTGGAGTGTATAACGGGCGGGGTGTATAATGGGCGGAGTGTATAACGGGCGGAGTGTATAAGCGGCGGGTGTATAACGGGCGGAGTGTATAACGGGCGGAGTGTATAACGGGCGGAGTTTATAACAGTTGGGGTGTAAAACGGGTGGAGTGTATAATGGGCGGAGTGTATAACGGGCGGAGTGTATAACGGGCAGCGTGTATAACGGGCGGAGTGTATAACGGGTGGGGTGTATAACGGGCTGAGTGTATAACGGGCGGAGTGTCTAACGGGCGGAGTGTATAACGGGCGGAGTGTATAACGGGCGGAGTGTATAACGGGCGGAGTGTATAACGGGAGGGGTGTATAACGGGCGGGGTGTATAACGGGCGGGGTGTATAACGGGCGTGGTGTATAACGGGCGGGGTGTATAACGGGCGGAGTGTATAACGGGCGGAGTGTATAACGGGCGGAGTGTATAACGGGCGGAGTGTATAACGGCTGGAGTGCATAACGGGCGGAGTGTATAACGGTCGGAGTGTATAACAGGCGGAGTGTATAACGGGTGGAGTGTATAAAGGGCGGGGTGTATAACGGGTGGAGTGTATAACGGGCGGAGTGTATAACGGTCGGAGTGTATAACGGGCGGAGTGTATAACGGGCGGAGTGTATAACGGGCGGAGTGTATAACGGGCGGAGTGTATAACGGGCTGAGTTAATAACGGGCGGAGTGTATAACGGGCGGTGTGTATAACGGGCGGAGTGTATAACGGGCGGAGTGTATAACGGGCGGCGTGTATAACGGGCGGAGTGTATAACGGGCGGAGTGTATAACGGGTGGAGTGTATAATGGGCGGAGTGTATAACGGGGTGAGTGTATAACGGGCGGGGTGTATAACGGTCGGAGTGTATAATGGGCTGAGTGTTTAACAGGTGGGGTGTATAACGGTCGGAGTGTATAACGGGCGGGGTGTATAACGGGCGGAGTGTATAACGGGCGGAGTGTATAACGGGCGGAGTGTATAACGGCCGGAGTGTATAACGGGCGGAGTGTATAACGGGCGGAGTGTATAATGTTCGGAGTGTATAACGGGCGGAGTGTATAACGGGCGGGGTTTTATAACGGGCGGAGTGTATAACGGGCGGAGTGTATAAGCGGCGGGTGTATAACGGGCGGTGTGTATAACGGGCGGAGTGTATAACGGGCGTAGTGTATAACAGTTGGGGTGTAAAACGGGTGGAGTGTATAACGGGCGGAGTGTATAACGGGCGGAGTGTATAACGGGCGGAGTGTATAACGGGCGGAGTGTATAACGGGTGGGGTGTATAACGGGCGGAGTGTATAATGGGCTGAGTGTATAACGGGTGGGGTGTATAACGGGTGGAGTGTATAACGGGCTGAGTGTATAACGGGTGGGGTGTATAACGGGTGGAGTGTATAACGGGCGGAGTGTATAACGGTCGGAGTGTATAATGGGCGGAGTGTATAACGGGGTGAGTGTATAACGGGCGGGGTGTATAACGGTCGGAGTGTATAATGGGCTGAGTGTTTAACAGGTGGGGTGTATAACGGTCGGAGTGTATAACGGGCGGGGTGTATAACGGGCGGAGTGTATAACGGGCGGAGTGTATAACGGCCGGAGTGTATAACGGGCGGAGTGTATAACGGGCGGAGTGTATAATGTTCGGAGTGTATAACGGGGGAGTGTATAACGGGCGGAGTGTATAACGGGCGGGGTGTATAACGGGCGGAGTGTATTACGGGCGGAGTGTATAACGGGCGGAGTGTATAACGGGCGGGGTGTATAACAGGCGGAGTGTATAACGGGGGAGTGTATAACGGGCGGAGTGTATAACGGGCGGGGTGTATAACGGGCGGAGTGTATTACGGGCGGAGTGTATAACGGGCGGAGTGTATAACGGGCGGGGTGTATAA
Source organism: Somniosus microcephalus (assembly GCF_052327205.1). Classification (NCBI taxonomy): domain Eukaryota; kingdom Metazoa; phylum Chordata; class Chondrichthyes; order Squaliformes; family Somniosidae; genus Somniosus; species Somniosus microcephalus. Next base: position 85,837 of record NW_028225326.1, on the reverse strand, counting down.
CAGGCGGAGTGTATAACGGGCGGAGTGTATAACGGGCGGAGTGTATAACGGCCGGAGTGTATAACGGGCGGAGTGTATAACGGGCGGTGTGTATAACGGGCGGTGTGTATAACGGGCGGAGTGTATAACGGGCGGAGTGTATAACGGGCTGAGTGTATAGCGGGCGGAGTGTATAACGGGCAGAGTGTATAACGGGCGGAGTGTAGAACGGGCGGAGTGTATAACGGGCGGGGTGTATAACGGGCGGAGTGTATAACGGGCGGTGTGCATAACGGGCGGAGTGTATAACGGGCGGAGTGTATAACGGGCTGAGTGTATAATGGGCGGAGTGTATAACGGGCGGAGTGTATAACGGGCGGAGTGTATAACGGGCGGGGTGTATAACGGGCGGAGTGTATAACGGCGGAGTGTATAACGGGCAGAGTGTATAACGGGCTGAGTGTATAGCGGGCGGAGTGTATAACGGGCGGAGTGTATAACGGGCGGGGTGTATAACGGGCGGTGTGTATAACGGGCGGGGTGTATAACGGGCGGAGTGTATAACGGGCGGAGTGTATAACAGGCTGAGTGTATAACGGGTGGGGTGTATAACGGGTGGAGTGCATAACGGGCGGAGTGTATAACGGTCGGAGTGTATAACGGGCTGAGTGTATAATGGGCGAAGTGTATAACGGGCGGAGTGTATAACGGGTGGGGTGTATAACGGGCTGAGTGTATAAAGGGCAGAGTGCATAACGGGCGGCGTGTATAACGGGCAGAGTGTATAACGGGCGGAGTGTATAACGAGCGGAGTGTATAACGGGCGGAGTGTATAACGTGTGGAGTGTATAACGGGCGGAGTGTATAACGGGAGGAGTGTATATCGGGCGGGGTGTATAACGGGCGGGGTGTATAACGGGCGCAGTGTATAACGGGCGGGGTGTATAACGGGCGGAGTGTATAACGGGCGGAGTGTATAACGGGCGGAGTGTATAACGGGCGGAGTGTTTAATGGGCGGGGTGTATAACGGGCGGAGTGTATAACGGGCGGAGTGTACAACGGGCGGAGTGTATAACGGGCGGAGTGTATAACGGGCGGAGTGTATAACGGGCGGAGTGTATAACGGGCGGGGTGTATAACGGGCGGAGTGTATAACGGGCTGAGTGTATAAAGGGCAGAGTGCATAACGGGCGGCGTGTATAACGGGCAGAGTGTATAACGGGCGGAGGGTATAACGAGCGGAGTGTATAACGGGCGGAGTGTATAACGGGTGGAGTGTATAACGGGCGGAGTGTATAACGGGAGGAGTGTATATCGGGCGGGGTGTATAACGGGCGGGGTGTATAACGGGCGGAGTGTATAACGGGCGGGGTGTATAACGGGCGGAGTGTATAACGGGCGGGGTGTATAACGGGCGGAGTGTATAACGGGCGGAGTGTTTAATGGGCGGGGTGTATAACGGGCGGAGTGTATAACGGGCGGAGTGTACAACGGGCGGAGTGTATAACGGGCGGAGTGTATAACGGGCGGAGTGTATAACGGGCGGAGTGTATAACGGGCGGAGTGTATAACGGGCGGGGTGTATAACGGGCGGAGTGTATAACGGGCGGAGTGTATAAGCGGCGGGTGTATAACGGGCGGAGTGTATAACGGGCGGAGTGTATAACGGGCGTAGTGTATAACAGTTGGGGTGTAAAACGGGTGGAGTGTATAATGGGCGGAGTGTATAACGGGCGGAGTGTATAACGGGCGGAGTGTATAACGGGCGGAGTGTATAACGGGTGGGGTGTATTACGGGCGGAGTGTATAAAGGGCGGAGTGTATAACGGGCGGAGTGTATAACGGGCGGGGTGTATAACGGGCGGAGTGTATAACGGGCGGAGTGTATAACGGGCGGAGTGTATAACGGCCGGAATGTATAACGGGCGGAGTGTATAACGGGCGGGGTGTATAACGGGCGGGGTGTATAACGGGCGGAGTGTATAACGGGTGGGGTGTATAACGGGCTGACTGTATAAAGGGCGGAGTGTATAACGGGCGGCATGTATAACGGGCAGAGTGTATAACGGGCTGAGTGTATAGCGGGCGGAGTGTATAAAGGGCGGAGTGTATAACGGGCGGAGTGTATAACGGGCGGGGTGTATAACGGGCGGGGTGTATAACGGGCGGAGTGTATAACGGGCGGAGTGTATAACGGGCGTAAAGTATAACGGGAGGAGTGTATAACGGGCGTAGTGTATAACGGGCGGAGTGTAGAATGGGCTCAGTGTATAGCGGGCGGAGTGTATAAACGGCGGAGTGTATAACGGGCGGAGAGTATAACGGACGGAGTATATAACGGGCGGGGTGTATAACGGGTGGAGTGTATAACGGGCGGTGTGTATAACGGGCGGAGTGTATAACGGGCGGGGTGTATAACGGGCGGCGTGTATAACGGGCGGAGTGTATAACGGGCGGAGTGTATAACGGGCGGTGTGTATAACGGGCGGGGTGTATAACGGGCGGGGTGTATAACGGGCGGAGTGTATAACGGGCTGAGTGTATAACGGGCGGAGTGTATAACGGGCGGTGTTTATAATGGGCGGAGTGTATAACGGGCTGAGTGTATAACGGGTGGGGTGTATAACGGCTGGAGTGCATAACGGGCGGAGTGTATAACGGTCGGAGTGTATAACAGGCGGAGTGTATAACGGGTGGGGTGTATAACGGGCGGGGTGTATAATGGGCAGAGTGTATAACGGGCAGAGTGTATAAGCGGCGGGTGTATAACGGGCGGAGTGTATAACGGGCGGAGTGTATAACGGGCGGAGTGTATAACAGTTGGGGTGTAAAACGGGTGGAGTGTATAACGGGCGGAGTGTATAACGGGCGGAGTGTATAACGGGCAGCGTGTATAACGGGCGGAGTGTATAACGGGTGGGGTGTATAACGGGCTGAGTGTATAACGGGCGGAGTGTCTAACGGGCGGAGTGTATAACGGGCGGAGTGTATAACGGGCGGAGTGTATAACGGGCGGAGTGTATAACGGGAGGGGTGTATAACGGGCGGGGTGTATAATGGGCGGGGTGTATAACGGGCGGAGTGTATAACGGGCGGTGTGTATAACGGGCGGAGTGTATAACGGGCGGAGTGTATAACGGGCGGAGTGTATAACGGCTGGAGTGCATAACGGGCGGAGTGTATAACGGTCGGAGTGTATAACAGGCGGAGTGTATAACGGGTGGAGTGTATAACGGGCGGGGTGTATAACGGGCGGAGTGTATAACGGGCTGAGTGTATAAAGGGCGGGGTGTATAACGGGTGGAGTGTATAACGGGCGGAGTGTATAACGGTCGGAGTGTATAACGGTCGGAGTGTATAACGGGCGGAGTGTATAACGGGCGGAGTGTATAACGGGCTGAGTTAATAACGGGCGGAGTGTATAACGGGCGGTGTGTATAACGGGGTGAGTGTATAACGGGCGGGGTGTATAACGGTCGGAGTGTATAATGGGCTGAGTGTTTAACAGGTGGGGTGTATAACGGTCGGAGTGTATAACGGGCGGAGTGTATAACGGGCGGAGTGTATAACGGGCGGGGTGTATAACGGGCGGAGTGTATAACGGGCGGAGTGTATAACGGGTGGGGTGTATAACGGGCTTGGTATATAACGGGCGGAGTGTATAACGGGCGGAGTGTGTAACGAGCGGAGTGTATAACGGGCGGAGTGTATAACGGGTGGAGTGTATAACGGGCGGAGTGTATAACGGGCGGAGTGTATAACGGGCGGAGTGTTTAACGGGTGGTGTGTATAACGGGCGGGGTGTATAACGGGCGGAGTGTATAACGGGCGGAGTGTATAACGGGCGGGGTTTTTAACGGGCGGAGTGTATAACGGGCGGAGTGTATACCGCCTGAGTGTATAACGGGCGGAGTGTATAACGGGCGGAGTGTATAACGGGCGGTGTGTATTACGGGCGCAGTGAATAACGGGCGGAGTGTATAATGGGCGGAGTGTATAACGTGCGGGGTGTATAACGGGCGGGGTGTATAACGGGCGGAGTGTATAACGGGCGGAGTGTATAACGGGCGGGGTGTATAACGGGCGGAGTGTATAACGGGCGGAGTGTATAACGGGCGGTGTGTATAACGGGCGGGGTGTATAACCGTCGGAGTGTATAACGGGCGGAGTGTACAACGGGCGGAGTGTATAACGGGCGGAGTGTATAACGGGCTGAGTGTATAACGAGCTGAGTGTATAATGGGCGGAGTGTATAACGGGTGGAGTGTATAACGGGCGGAGTGTATAACAGTCGGAGTGTATAACGGGCTGAGTGTATAACGGGCGGGGTGTATAACGGTCAGAGTGTATAACGGGCTGAGTGTATAACGGGCGGGGTGTATAACGGGCGGAGTGTATAACGGTCGGAGTGTATAACGGGCGGAGTGTATAACGGGCGGTGTGGATAACGGGCGGTGTGTATAACGGGCGGAGTGTATAACGGGCGGAGTGTATAACGGGCGGGGAGTATAACGGGCGGAGTGTATAACGGGCGGAGTGTATAACGGGCGGAGTGTATAATGGTCGGAGTGCATAACGGGCGGAGTGTATAACGGGCGGCGTGTATAACGGGCGGAGTGTATAACGGGCGGAGTGTATAACGGGCGGAGTGTATAATGGGCGGAGTGTATAACGGGGTGAGTGTATAACGGGCGGGGTTTATAACGGGTGGAGTGTATAAAGGGCGGAGTGTATAAAGGTCAGAGTGTATAACGGGCTGAGTGTTTAACGGGTGGGGTGTATATCGGTCGGAGTGTATAACGGGCGGAGTGTATAACGGGCGGAGTGTATAACGGCCGGAGTGTATAACGGGCGGAGTGTATAACGGGCGGGGTGTATAACGGGCGGTGTGTATAACGGGCGGAGTGTATAACGGGCGGAGTGTATAACGGGCTGAGTGTATAGCGGGCGGAGTGTATAACGGGCAGAGTGTATAACGGGCGGAGTGTATAACGGGCGGAGTGTAGAACGGGCGGAGTGTATAACGGGCGGGGTGTATAACGGGCGGAGTGTATTACGGGCGGTGTGCATAACGGGCGGAGTGTATAACGGGCGGAGTGTATAACGGGCTGAGTGTATAATGGGCGGAGTGTATAACGGGCGGAGTGTATAACGGGCGGAGTGTATAACGGGCGGGGTGTATAACGGGCGGAGTGTATAACGGGCGGAGTGTATAACGGGCAGAGTGTATAACGGGCTGAGTGTATAGCGGGCGGAGTGTATAACGGGCGGAGTGTATAACGGGCGGGGTGTATAACGGGCGGGGTGAATAACGGGCGGGGTGTATAACGGGCGGAGTGTATAACGGGCGGAGTGTATAACGGGCTGAGTGTATAACGGGTGGGGTGTATAACGGGTGGAGTGCATAACGGGCGGAGTGTATAACGGTCGGAGTGTATAACGGGCTGAGTGTATAATGGGCGGAGTGTATAACGGGCGGAGTGTATAACGGGTGGGGTGTATAACGGGCTGAGTGTATAAAGGGCAGAGTGCATAACGGGCGGCGTGTATAACGGGCAGAGTGTATAACGGGCGGAGTGTATAACAAGCGGAGTGTATAACGGGCGGAGTGTATAACGGGTGGAGTGTATAACGGGCGGAGTGTATAACGGGAGGAGTGTATATCGGGCGGGGTGTATAACGGGCGGGGTGTATAACGGGCGGAGTGTATAACGGGCGGGGTGTATAACGGGCGGAGTGTATAACGGGCGGAGTGTTTAATGGGCGGGGTGTATAACGGGCGGAGTGTATAACGGGCGGAGTGTACAACGGGCGGAGTGTATAACGGGCGGAGTGTATAACGGGCGGAGTGTATAACGGGCGGAGTGTATAACGGGCGGAGTGTATAACGGGCGGGGTGTATAACGGGCGGAGTGTATAACGGGCGGAGTGTATAAGCGGCGGGTGTATAACGGGCGGAGTGTATAACGGGCGTAGTGTATAACAGTTGGGGTGTAAAATGGGTGGAGTGTATAATGGGCGGAGTGTATAACGGGCGGAGTGTATAACGGGCGGAGTGTATAACGGGCGGAGTGTATAACGGGTGGGGTGTATTACGGGCGGAGTGTATAAAGGGCGGAGTGTATAACGGGCGGAGTGTATAACGGGCGGGGTGTATAACGGGCGGAGTGTATAACGGGCGGAGTGTATAACGGGCGGAGTGTATAACGGCCGGAGTGTATAACGGGCGGAGTGTATAACGGGCGGGGTGTATAACGGGCGGGGTGTATAACGGGCGGAGTGTATAACGGGTGGGGTGTATAACGGGCTGACTGTATAAAGGGCGGAGTGTATAACGGGCGGCATGTATAACGGGCAGAGTGTATAACGGGCTGAGTGTATATCGGGCGGAGTGTATAAAGGGCGGAGTGTATAACGGGCGGAGTGTATAACGGGCGGGGTGTATAACGGGCGGGGTGTATAACGGGCGGAGTGTATAACGGGCGGAGTGTATAACGGGCGTAAAGTATAACGGGAGGAGTGTATAACGGGCGTAGTGTATAACGGGCGGAGTGTATAATGGGCTCAGTGTATAGCGGGCGGAGTGTATAAACGGCGGAGTGTATAACGGGCGGAGAGTATAACGGGCGGAGTATATAACGGGCGGGGTGTATAACGGGTGGAGTGTATAACGGGCGGTGTGTATAACGGGCGGAGTGTATAACGGGCGGGGTGTATAACGGGCGGCGTGTATAACGGGCGGAGTGTATAACGGGCGGAGTGTATAACGGGCGGTGTGTATAACGGGCGGGGTGTATAACGGGCGGGGTGTATAACGGGCGGAGTGTATAACGGGCTGAGTGTATAACGGGCGGAGTGTATAACGGGCGGTGTGTATAATGGGCGGAGTGTATAACGGGCTGAGTGTATAACGGGTGGGGTGTATAACGGCTGGAGTGCATAACGGGCGGAGTGTATAACGGTCGGAGTGTATAACAGGCGGAGTGTACAACGGGTGGAGTGTATAACGGGTGGGGTGTATAATGGGCAGAGTGTATAACGGGCGGAGTGTATAAGCGGCGGGTGTATAACGGGCGGAGTGTATAACGGGCGGAGTGTATAACGGGCGGAGTGTATAACAGTTGGGGTGTAAAACGGGTGGAGTGTATAACGGGCGGAGTGTATAACGGGCGGAGTGTATAACGGGCAGCGTGTATAACGGGCGGGGTGTATAACGGGTGGGGTGTATAACGGGCTGAGTGTATAACGGGCGGAGTGTCTAACGGGCGGAGTGTATAACGGGCGGAGTGTATAACGGGCGGAGTGTATAACGGGCGGAGTGTATAACGGGAGGGGTGTATAACGGGCGGGGTGTATAACGGGCGGGGTGTATAACGGGCGGAGTGTATAACGGGCGGAGTGTATAACGGGCGGAGTGTATAACGGGCGGAGTGTATAACGGGCGGAGTGTATAACGGCTGGAGTGCATAACGGGCGGAGTGTATAACGGTCGGAGTGTATAACAGGCGGAGTGTATAACGGGTGGAGTGTATAACGGGCGGGGTGTATAACGGGCGGAGTGTATAACGGGCTGAGTGTATAAAGGGCGGGGTGTATAACGGGTGGAGTGTATAACGGGCGGAGTGTATAACGGTCGGAGTGTATAACGGTCGGAGTGTATAACGGGCGGAGTGTATAACGGGCGGAGTGTATAACGGGCGGAGTGTATAACGGGCGGTGTGTATAACGGGCGGAGTGTATAACGGGCGGAGTGTATAACGGGCGGCGTGTATAACGGGCGGAGTGTATAACGGGCGGAGTGTATAACGGGTGGAGTGTATAATGGGCGGAGTGTATAACGGGGTGAGTGTATAACGGGCGGGGTGTATAACGGTCGGAGTGTATAATGGGCTGAGTGTTTAACAGGTGGGGTGTATAACGGTCGGAGTGTATAACAGGCGGAGTGTATAACGGGCGGAGTGTATAACGGGCGGGGTGTATAACGGGCGGAGTGTATAACGGGCGGAGTGTATAACGGGTGGGGTGTATAACGGGCTTGGAATATAACGGGCGGAGTGTATAACGGGCGGAGTGTGTAACGAGCGGAGTGTATAACGGGCGGAGTGTATAACGGGCGGAGTGTATAACGGGCGGAGTGTATAACGGGCGGAGTGTATAACGGGCGGAGTGTTTAACGGGCGGTGTGTATAACGGGCGGGGTGTATAACGGGCGGAGTGTATAACGGGCGGAGTGTATAACGGGCGGGGTTTTTAACGGGCGGAGTGTATAACGGGCGGAGTGTATACCGCCTGAGTGTATAACGGGCGGAGTGTATAACGGGCGGAGTGTATAACGGGCGGTGTGTATTACAGGCGCAGTGAATAACGGGCGGAGTGTATAATGGGCGGTGTGTATAACGTGCGGGGTGTATAACGGGCGGGGTGTATAACGGGCGGAGTGTATAACGGGCGGAGTGTATAACGGGCGGGGTGTATAACGGGCGGAGTGTATAACGGGCGGAGTGTATAACGGGCGGTGTGTATAACGGGCGGGGTGTATAACCGTCGGAGTGTATAACGGGCGGAGTGTACAACGGGCGGAGTGTATAACGGGCGGAGTGTATAACGGGCTGAGTGTATAACGAGCTGAGTGTATAATGGGCGGAGTGTATAACGGGCGGAGTGTATAAAGGGCGGAGTGTATAACGGTCGGAGTGTATAACGGGCTGAGTGTATAACGGGCGGGGTGTATAACGGTCAGAGTGTATAACGGGCTGAGTGTATAACGGGCGGGGTGTATAACGGGCGGAGTGTATAACGGTCGGAGTGTATAACGGGCGGAGTGTATAACGGGCGGTGTGGATAACGGGCGGTGTGTATAACGGGCGGAGTGTATAACGGGCGGAGTGTATAACGGGCGGGGAGTATAACGGGCGGAGTGTATAACGGGCGGAGTGTATAACGGGCGGAGTGTATAATGGTCGGAGTGCATAATGGGCGGAGTGTATAACGGGCGGCGTGTATAACGGGCGGAGTGTATAACGGGCGGAGTGTATAACGGGCGGAGTGTATAATGGGCGGAGTGTATAACGGGGTGAGTGTATAACGGGCGGGGTTTATAACGGGTGGAGTGTATAAAGGGCGGAGTGTATAAAGGTCGGAGTGTATAACGGGCTGAGTGTTTAACGGGTGGGGTGTATATCGGTCGGAGTGTATAACGGGCTGAGTGTATAACGGGCGGGGTGTATAACGGGCGGAGTGTATAATGGGCGGTGTGTAAAACGGGCGGAGTGTATAACGGGCGGAGTGTATAACGGGTGGGGTGTATAACGGGCTGAGTGTATAACGGGCGGAGTGTATAACGGGCGGAGTGTGTAACGAGCGGAGTGTATAACGGGCGGAGTGTATAACGGGCGGAGTGTATAACGGGCGGAGTGTTTAACGGGCGGAGTGTATAACGGGCGGGGTGTATAACGGGCGGAGTGTATAATGGGTGGAGTGTATAACGGGCGGAGTGTATAACGGGCGGAGTGTATAACGGGCGGGGTTTTTAACGGGCGGAGTGTATAACGGGCGGAGTGTATGCCGCCTGAGTGTATAACGGGCGGAGAGTATAACGGGCGGAGTGTATAACGGGCGGAGTGTATAACGTGCGGGGTGAATAACGGGCGGGGTGTATAACGGGCGGGGTGTATATCCGTCGGAGTGTATGACGGGCGGAGTGTATAACGGGCGGAGTGTATAACGGGCGGAGTGTATAACGGGCGGGGTTTTTAACGGGCGGAGTCTATAACGGGCGGAGTGTATAACGGGCGGAGTGTATAACGGGCGGAGTGTATAACGGGCGGGGTTTTTAACGGGCGGAGTGTATAACGGGCGGAGTGTATACCGCCTGTGTGTATAACGGGCGGAGTGTATAACGGGCGGAGTGTATAACGGGCGGTGTGTATAACGGGCGGAGTGTATAACGGGCGCAGTGAATAACGGGCGGTGTGTATAATGGGCGGAGTGTATAACGGGCGGAGTGTATACCGCCTGAGTGTATAACGGGCGGAGTGTATAACGGGCGGAGTGTATAACGGGCGGTGTGTATAACGGGCGCAGTGAATAACGGGCGGAGTGTATAACGGGCGGAGTGTATAACGTGCGGGGTGTATAACGGGCGGGGTGTATAACGGGCGGAGTGTATAACGGGCGGAGTGTATAACGGGCGGGGTGTATAACGGGCGGAGTGTACAATGGGCGGAGTGTATAACGGGCGGTGTGTATAACGGGCGGGGTGTATAACCGTCGGAGTGTATAACGGGCGGAGTGTACAACGGGTGGAGTGTATAACGGGCGGAGTGTATAACGGGCTGAGTGTATAGCGGGCGGCGTGTATAACGGGCGGAGTGTATAACGGGCTGAGTGTATAATGGGCGGGGTGTATAACGGGTGGAGTGTATAACGGGTGGAGTGTATAACGGGCGGAGTGTATAACGGTCGGAGTGTATAACGGGCTGAGTGTATAACGGGCGGGGTGTATAACGGTCAGAGTGTATAACGGGCTGAGTGTATAACAGGCGGGGTGTATAACGGGCGGAGTGTATAATGGGCGGAGTGTATAACGGGCGGAGTGTATAACGGGCGGTGTGGATAACGGGCGGTTTGTATAACGGGCGGAGTGTATAACGGGCGGAGTGTATAACGGGCGGGGAGTATAACGGGCGGAGTGTATAATGGGCGGAGTGTATAACGGTCGGAGTGCATAACGGGCGGAGAGTATAACGGGCGGCGTGTATAACGGGCGGAGTGTATAACGGGCGGAGTGTTTAACGGGCGGTGTGTATAACGGGCGGGGTGTATAACGGGCGGGGTGTATAACGGGCTGAGTGTATAACGGGCGGAGTGTATAACGGGCGGAGTGTATAACGGGTGGGGTGTATAACGGGCTGAGTGTATAACGGGCGGAGTGTATAACGGGCGGAGTGTGTAACGAGCGGAGTGTATAACGGGCGGAGTGTATAACGGGCGGAGTGTATAACGGGCGGAGTGTTTAACGGGCGGAGTGTATAACGGGCGGGGTGTATAACGGGCGGAGTGTATAATGGGCGGAGTGTATAACGGGCGGAGTGTATAACGGGCGGAGTGTATAACGGGCGGGGTTTTTAACGGGCGGAGTGTATAACGGGCGGAGTGTATGCCGCCTGAGTGTATAACGGGCGGAGAGTATAACAGGCGGAGTGTATAACGGGCGGAGTGTATAACGTGCGGGGTGAATAACGGGCGGGGTGTATAACGGGCGGGGTGTATATCCGTCGGAGTGTATGACGGGCGGAGTGTATAACGGGCGGAGTGTATAACGGGCGGAGTGTATAACGGGCGGGGTTTTTAACGGGCGGAGTCTATAACGGGCGGAGTGTATAACGGGCGGAGTGTATAACGGGCGGAGTGTATAACGGGCGGGGTTTTTAACGGGCGGAGTGTATAACGGGCGGAGTGTATACCGCCTGTGTGTATAACGGGCGGAGTGTATAACGGGCGGAGTGTATAACGGGCGGTGTGTATAACGGGCGGAGTGTATAACGGGCGCAGTGAATAACGGGCGGTGTGTATAATGGGCGGAGTGTATAACGGGCGGAGTGTATACCGCCTGAGTGTATAACGGGCGGAGTGTATAACGGGCGGAGTGTATAACGGGCGGTGTGTATAACGGGCGCAGTGAATAACGGGCGGAGTGTATAACGGGCGGAGTGTATAACGTGCGGGGTGTATAACGGGCGGGGTGTATAACGGGCGGAGTGTATAACGGGCGGAGTGTATAACGGGCGGGGTGTATAACGGGCGGAGTGTACAATGGGCGGAGTGTATAACGGGCGGTGTGTATAACGGGCGGGGTGTATAACCGTCGGAGTGTATAACGGGCGGAGTGTACAACGGGTGGAGTGTATAACGGGCGGAGTGTATAACGGGCTGAGTGTATAGCGGGCGGCGTGTATAACGGGCGGAGTGTATAACGGGCTGAGTGTATAATGGGCGGGGTGTATAACGGGTGGAGTGTATAACGGGTGGAGTGTATAACGGGCGGAGTGTATAAAGGTCGGAGTGTATAACGGGCTGAGTGTATAACGGGCGGGGTGTATAACGGTCAGAGTGTATAACGGGCTGAGTGTATAACAGGCGGGGTGTATAACGGGCGGAGTGTATAATGGGCGGAGTGTATAACGGGCGGAGTGTATAACGGGCGGTGTGGATAACGGGCGGTTTGTATAACGGGCGGAGTGTATAACGGGCGGAGTGTATAACGGGCGGGGAGTATAACGGGCGGAGTGTATAATGGGCGGAGTGTATAACGGTCGGAGTGCATAACGGGCGGAGAGTATAACGGGCGGCGTGTATAACGGGCGGAGTGTATAACGGGCGGAGTGTTTAACGGGCGGTGTGTATAACGGGCGGGGTGTATAACGGGCGGAGTGTATAACGGGCGGAGTGTATAACGGGCGGGGTTTTTAATGGGCGGAGTGTATAACGGGCGGAGTGTATACCGCCTGAGTGTATAACGGGCGGAGTGTATAACGGGCGGAGTGTATAATGGGCGGTGTGTATTACGGGCGCAGTGAATAACGGGCGGAGTGTATAATGGGCGGAGTGTATAACGTGCGGGGTGTATAACGGGCGGGGTGTATAACGGGCGGAGTGTATAACGGGCGGGGTGTATAACGGGCGGAGTGTATAACGGGCGGAGTGTTTAATGGGCGGGGTGTATAACGGGCGGAGTGTATAACGGGCGGAGTGTACAACGGGCGGAGTGTATAACGGGCGGAGTGTATAACGGGCGGAGTGTATAACGGGCGGAGTGTATAACGGGCGGGGTGTATAACGGGCGGAGTGTATAACGGGCGGAGTGTATAAGCGGCGGGTGTATAACGGGCGGAGTGTATAACGGGCGTAGTGTATAACAGTTGGGGTGTAAAATGGGTGGAGTGTATAATGGGCGGAGTGTATAACGGGCGGAGTGTATAACGGGCGGAGTGTATAACGGGCGGAGTGTATAACGGGTGGGGTGTATTACGGGCGGAGTGTATAAAGGGCGGAGTGTATAACGGGCGGAGTGTATAACGGGCGGGGTGTATAACGGGCGGAGTGTATAACGGGCGGAGTGTATAACGGGCGGAGTGTATAACGGCCGGAGTGTATAACGGGCGGAGTGTATAACGGGCGGGGTGTATAACGGGCGGGGTGTATAACGGGCGGAGTGTATAACGGGTGGGGTGTATAACGGGCTGACTGTATAAAGGGCGGAGTGTATAACGGGCGGCATGTATAACGGGCAGAGTGTATAACGGGCTGAGTGTATATCGGGCGGAGTGTATAAAGGGCGGAGTGTATAACGGGCGGAGTGTATAACGGGCGGGGTGTATAACGGGCGGGGTGTATAACGGGCGGAGTGTATAACGGGCGGAGTGTATAACGGGCGTAAAGTATAACGGGAGGAGTGTATAACGGGCGTAGTGTATAACGGGCGGAGTGTATAATGGGCTCAGTGTATAGCGGGCGGAGTGTATAAACGGCGGAGTGTATAACGGGCGGAGAGTATAACGGGCGGAGTATATAACGGGCGGGGTGTATAACGGGTGGAGTGTATAACGGGCGGTGTGTATAACGGGCGGAGTGTATAACGGGCGGGGTGTATAACGGGCGGCGTGTATAAAGGGCGGAGTGTATAACGGGCGGAGTGTATAACGGGCGGTGTGTATAACGGGCGGGGTGTATAACGGGCGGGGTGTATAACGGGCGGAGTGTATAACGGGCTGAGTGTATAACGGGCGGAGTGTATAACGGGCGGTGTGTATAATGGGCGGAGTGTATAACGGGCTGAGTGTATAACGGGTGGGGTGTATAACGGCTGGAGTGCATAACGGGCGGAGTGTATAACGGTCGGAGTGTATAACAGGCGGAGTGTACAACGGGTGGAGTGTATAACGGGCGGGGTGTATAATGGGCAGAGTGTATAACGGGCGGAGTGTATAAGCGGCGGGTGTATAACGGGCGGAGTGTATAACGGGCGGAGTGTATAACGGGCGGAGTGTATAACAGTTGGGGTGTAAAACGGGTGGAGTGTATAACGGGCGGAGTGTATAACGGGCGGAGTGTATAACGGGCAGCGTGTATAACGGGCGGGGTGTATAACGGGTGGGGTGTATAACGGGCTGAGTGTATAACGGGCGGAGTGTCTAACGGGCGGAGTGTATAACGGGCGGAGTGTATAACGGGCGGAGTGTATAACGGGCGGAGTGTATAACGGGAGGGGTGTATAACGGGCGGGGTGTATAACGGGCGGGGTGTATAACGGGCGGAGTGTATAACGGGCGGAGTGTATAACGGGCGGAGTGTATAACGGGCAGAGTGTATAACGGGCGGAGTGTATAACGGGCGGAGTGTATAACGGCTGGAGTGCATAACGGGCGGAGTGTATAACGGTCGGAGTGTATAACTGGCGGAGTGTATAACGGGTGGAGTGTATAACGGGCGGGGTGTATAACGGGCAGAGTGTATAACGGGCTGAGTGTATAAAGGGCGGGGTGTATAACGGGTGGAGTGTATAACGGGCGGAGTGTATAACGGTCGGAGTGTATGACGGTCGGAGTGTATAACGGGCGGAGTGTATAACGGGCGGAGTGTATAACGGGCGGAGTGTATAACGGGCTGAGTTAATAACGGGCGGAGTGTATAACGGGCGGTGTGTATAACGGGCGGAGTGTATAACGGGCGGAGTGTATAACGGGCGGCGTGTATAACGGGCGGAGTGTATAACGGGCGGAGTGTATAACGGGTGGAGTGTATAATGGGCGGAGTGTATAACGGGGTGAGTGTATAACGGGCGGGGTGTATAACGGTCGGAGTGTATAATGGGCTGAGTGTTTAACAGGTGGGGTGTATAACGGTCGGAGTGTATAACAGGCGGAGTGTATAACGGGCGGAGTGTATAACGGGCGGGGTGTATAACGGGCGGAGTGTATAACGGGCGGAGTGTATAACGGGTGGGGTGTATAACGGGCTTGGAATATAACGGGCGGAGTGTATAACGGGCGGAGTGTGTAACGAGCGGAGTGTATAACGGGCGGAGTGTATAACGGGCGGAGTGTATAACGGGCGGAGTGTATAACGGGCGGAGTGTATAACGGGCGGAGTGTTTAACGGGCGGTGTGTATAACGGGCGGGGTGTATAACGGGCGGAGTGTATAACGGGCGGAGTGTATAACGGGCGGGGTTTTTAACGGGCGGAGTGTATAACGGGCGGAGTGTATACCGCCTGAGTGTATAACGGGCGGAGTGTATAACGGGCGGAGTGTATAACGGGCGGTGTGTATTACAGGCGCAGTGAATAACGGGCGGAGTGTATAATGGGCGGTGTGTATAACGTGCGGGGTGTATAACGGGCGGGGTGTATAACGGGCGGAGTGTATAACGGGCGGGGTGTATAACGGGCGGAGTGTATAACGGGCGGAGTGTATAACGGGCGGTGTGTATAACGGGCGGGGTGTATAACCGTCGGAGTGTATAACGGGCGGAGTGTACAACGGGCGGAGTGTATAACGGGCGGAGTGTATAACGGGCTGAGTGTATAACGAGCTGAGTGTATAATGGGCGGAGTGTATAACGGGCGGAGTGTATAACGGGCGGAGTGTATAACGGTCGGAGTGTATAACGGGCTGAGTGTATAACGGGCGGGGTGTATAACGGTCAGAGTGTATAACGGGCTGAGTGTATAACGGGCGGGGTGTATAACGGGCGGAGTGTATAACGGTCGGAGTGTATAACGGGCGGAGTGTATAACGGGCGGTGTGGATAACGGGCGGTGTGTATAACGGGCGGAGTGTATAACGGGCGGAGTGTATAACGGGCGGGGAGTATAACGGGCGGAGTGTATAACGGGCGGAGTGTATAACGGGCGGAGTGTATAATGGTCGGAGTGCATAATGGGCGGAGTGTATAACGGGCGGCGTGTATAACGGGCGGCGTGTATAACGGGCGGAGTGTATAACGGGCGGAGTGTATAACGGGCGGAGTGTATAATGGGCGGAGTGTATAACGGGGTGAGTGTATAACGGGCGGGGTTTATAACGGGTGGAGTGTATAAAGGGCGGAGTGTATAAAGGTCGGAGTGTATAACGGGCTGAGTGTTTAACGGGTGGGGTGTATATCGGTCGGAGTGTATAACGGGCTGAGTGTATAACGGGCGGGGTGTATAACGGGCGGAGTGTATAATGGGCGGTGTGTAAAACGGGCGGAGTGTATAACGGGCGGAGTGTATAACGGGTGGGGTGTATAACGGGCTGAGTGTATAACGGGCGGAGTGTATAACGGGCGGAGTGTGTAACGAGCGGAGTGTATAACGGGCGGAGTGTATAACGGGCGGAGTGTATAACGGGCGGAGTGTTTAACGGGCGGAGTGTATAACGGGCGGGGTGTATAACGGGCGGAGTGTATAATGGGCGGAGTGTATAACGGGCGGAGTGTATAACGGGCGGAGTGTATAACGGGCGGGGTTTTTAACGGGCGGAGTGTATAACGGGCGGAGTGTATGCCGCCTGAGTGTATAACGGGCGGAGAGTATAACGGGCGGAGTGTATAACGGGCGGAGTGTATAACGTGCGGGGTGAATAACGGGCGGGGTGTATAACGGGCGGGGTGTATATCCGTCGGAGTGTATGACGGGCGGAGTGTATAACGGGCGGAGTGTATAACGGGCGGAGTGTATAACGGGCGGGGTTTTTAACGGGCGGAGTCTATAACGGGCGGAGTGTATAACGGGCGGAGTGTATAACGGGCGGAGTGTATAACGGGCGGGGTTTTTAACGGGCGGAGTGTATAACGGGCGGAGTGTATACCGCCTGTGTGTATAACGGGCGGAGTGTATAACGGGCGGTGTGTATAACGGGCGGAGTGTATAACGGGCGCAGTGAATAACGGGCGGTGTGTATAATGGGCGGAGTGTATAACGGGCGGAGTGTATACCGCCTGAGTGTATAACGGGCGGAGTGTATAACGGGCGGAGTGTATAACGGGCGGTGTGTATAACGGGCGCAGTGAATAACGGGCGGAGTGTATAACGGGCGGAGTGTATAACGTGCGGGGTGTATAACGGGCGGGGTGTATAACGGGCGGAGTGTATAACGGCCGGAGTGTATAACGGGCGGGGTGTATAACGGGCGGAGTGTACAATGGGCGGAGTGTATAACGGGCGGTGTGTATAACGGGCGGGGTGTATAACCGTCGGAGTGTATAACGGGCGGAGTGTACAACGGGTGGAGTGTATAACGGGCGGAGTGTATAACGGGCTGAGTGTATAGCGGGCGGCGTGTATAACGGGCGGAGTGTATAACGGGCTGAGTGTATAATGGGCGGGGTGTATAACGGGTGGAGTGTATAACGGGTGGAGTGTATAACGGGCGGAGTGTATAACGGTCGGAGTGTATAACGGGCTGAGTGTATAACGGGCGGGGTGTATAACGGTCAGAGTGTATAACGGGCTGAGTGTATAACAGGCGGGGTGTATAACGGGCGGAGTGTATAATGGGCGGAGTGTATAACGGGCGGAGTGTATAACGGGCGGTGTGGATAACGGGCGGTTTGTATAACGGGCGGAGTGTATAACGGGCGGAGTGTATAACGGGCGGGGAGTATAACGGGCGGAGTGTATAACGGGCGGAGTGTATAACGGTCGGAGTGCATAACGGGCGGAGAGTATAACGGGCGGCGTGTATAACGGGCGGAGTGTATAACGGGCGGAGTGTTTAACGGGCGGTGTGTATAACGGGCGGGGTGTATAACGGGCGGAGTGTATAACGGGCGGAGTGTATAACGGGCGGGGTTTTTAATGGGCGGAGTGTATAACGGGCGGAGTGTATACCGCCTGAGTGTATAACGGGCGGAGTGTATAACGGGCGGAGTGTATAACGGGCGGTGTGTATTACGGGCGCAGTGAATAACGGGCGGAGTGTATAATGGGCGGAGTGTATAACGTGCGGGGTGTATAACGGGCGGGGTGTATAACGGGCGGAGTGTATAACGGGCGGAGTGTATAACGGGCGGGGTGTATAACGGGCGGAGTGTATAACGGGCGGAGTGTATAACGGGCGGTGTGTATAACGGGCGGGGTGTATAACCGTCGGAGTGTATAACGGGCGGAGTGTACAACGGGCGGAGTGTATAACGGGCGGAGTGTATAACGGGCTGAGTGTATAACGAGCTGAGTGTATAATGGGCGGAGTGTATAACGGGTGGAGTGTATAATGGGCGGAGTGTATAACGGTCGGAGTGTATAACGGGCTGAGTGTATAACGGGCGGGGTGTATAACGGTCAGAGTGTATAACGGGCTGAGTGTATAACGGGCTGAGTGTATAACGAGCTGAGTGTATAATGGGCGGAGTGTATAACGGGTGGAGTGTATAATGGGCGGAGTGTATAACGGTCGGAGTGTATAACGGGCTGAGTGTATAACGGGCGGGGTGTATAACGGTCAGAGTGTATAACGGGCTGAGTGTATAACGGGCGGGGTGTATAACGGGCGGAGTGTATAACGGTCGGAGTGTATAACGGGCGGAGTGTATAACGGGCGGTGTGGATAACGGTCGGAGTGCATAACGGGCGGAGTGTATAACGGGCGGGGAGTATAACGGGCGGAGTGTATAACGGGCGGAGTGTATAACGGGCGGAGTGTATAATGGTCGGAGTGCATAACGGGCGGAGTGTATAACGGGCGGCGTGTATAACGGGCGGAGTGTATAACGGGCGGAGTGTATAACGGGCGGAGTGTATAATGGGCGGAGTGTATAACGGGGTGAGTGTATAACGGGCGGGGTTTATAACGGGTGGAGTGTATAAAGGGCGGAGTGTATAAAGGTCGAAGTGTAAAACGGGCTGAGTGTTTAAAGGGTGGGGTGTATATCGGTCGGAGTGTATAACGGGCTGAGTGTATAACGGGCGGGGTGTATAACGGGCGTAGTGTATAATGGGCGGTGTGTAAAACGGGCGGAGTGTATAACGGGCGGAGTGTATAACGGGTGGGGTGTATAACGGGCTGAGTGTATAACGGGCGGAGTGTATAACGGGCGGAGTGTGTAACGAGCGGAGTGTATAACGGGCGGAGTGTATAACGGGCGGAGTGTATAACGGGCGGAGTGTTTAACGGGCGGAGTGTATAACGGGCGGGGTGTATAACGGGCGGGGTGTATAATGGGCGGAGTGTATAACGGGCGGAGTGTATAACGGGCGGAGTGTATGCCGCCTGAGTGTATAACGGGCGGAGAGTATAACGGGCGGAGTGTATAACGGGCGGAGTGTATAACGTGCGGGGTGAATAACGGGCGGGGTGTATAACGGGCGGGGTGTATAACCGTCGGAGTGTATGACGGGCGGAGTGTATAACGGGCGGAGTGTATAACGGGCGGAGTGTATAACGGGCGGTGTTTTTAACGGGCGGAGTCTATAACGGGCGGAGTGTATAACGGGCGGAGTGTATAATGGGCGGAGTGTATAACGGGCGGGGTTTTTAACGGGCGGAGTGTATACCGCCTGAGTGTATAACGGGCGGAGTGTATAACGGGCGGAGTGTATAACGGGCGGTGTGTATAACGGGCGGAGTGTATAACGGGCGCAGTGAATAACGGGCGGTGTGTATAATGGGCGGAGTGTATAACGGGCGGAGTGTATACCGCCTGAGTGTATAACGGGCGGAGTGTATAACGGGCGGAGTGTATAACGGGCGGTGTGTATAACGGGCGCAGTGAATAACGGGCGGAGTGTATAACGGGCGGAGTGTATAACGTGCGGGGTGTATAACGGGCGGTGTGTATAACGGGCGGAGTGTATAACGGGCGGAGTGTATAACGGGCGGGGTGTATAACGGGCGGAGTGTACAATGGGCGGAGTGTATAACGGGCGGTGTGTATAACGGGCGGGGTGTATAACCATCGGAGTGTATAATGGGCGGAGTGTACAACGGGCGGAGTGTATAACGGGCGGAGTGTATAACGGGCTGAGTGTATAGCGGGCGGCGTGTATAACGGGCGGAGTGTATAACGGGCTGAGTGTATAACGGGCTGAGTGTATAATGGGCGGGGTGTATAACGGGTGGAGTGTATAACGGGTGGAGTGTATAACGGGCGGAGTGTATAACGGTCGGAGTGTATAACGGGCTGAGTGTATAACGGGCGGGGTGTATAACGGTCAGAGTGTATAACGGGCTGAGTGTATAACAGGCGGGGTGTATAACGGGCGGAGTGTATAACGGGCGGAGTGTATAACGGGCGGAGTGTATAACGGGCGGTGTGGATAACGGGCGGTGTGTATAACGGGCGGAGTGTATAACGGGCGGAGTGTATAACGGGCGGGGAGTATAACGGGCGGAGTGTATAACGTGCGGAGTGTATAACGGTCGGAGTGCATAACGGGCGGAGAGTATAACGGGCGGCATCTATAACGGGCGGAGTGTATAACGGGCGGAGTGTATAACGGGTGGAGTGTATAATGGGCGGAGTGTATAACGGGGTGAGTGTATAACGGGCGGGGTTCATAATGGGTGGAGTGTATAACGGGCGGAGTGTATAAAGGTCGGAGTGTATAACGGGCTGAGTGTTTAACGGGTGGGGTGTATAACGGTCGGAGTGTATAACGGGCTGAGTGTATAACGGGCGGGGTGTATAACGGGCGGAGTGTATAACGGGCGGGGTGTGTAACGAGCGGAGTGTATAACGGGCGGAGTGTATAACGGGCGGAGTGTATAACGGGCGGAGTGTTTAACGGGCGGAGTGTATAATGGGCGGGGTGTATAACGGGCGGAGTGTATAACGGGCGGAGTGTATAACGGGCGGAGTGTATAACGGGCGGGGTTTTTAATGGGCGGAGTGTATAACGGGCGGAGTGTATACCGCCTGAGTGTATAACGGGCGGAGAGTATAAAGGGCGGAGTGTATAACGGGCGGAGTGTTTTACGTGCGGGGTGAATAACGGGCGGGGTGTATAACCGTCGGAGTGTACGACGGGCGGAGTGTACAACGGGCGGAGTGTATAACGGGCGGAGTGTATAACGGGCGGAGTGTATAACGGGCGGAGTGTATAACGGGCGGGGTTTTTAACGGGCGGAGTCTATAACAGGCGGAGTGTATAACGGGCGGAGTGTATAACGGGCGGAGTGTATAACGGGCAGGGTTTTTAACGGGCGGAGTGTACAACGGGCGGAGTGTATAACGGGCGGAGTGTATAATGGGCGGGGTTTTTAATGGGCGGAGTGCATAACGGGCGGAGTGTATACCGCCTGAGTGTATAACGGGCGGAGTGTATAACGGGCGGAGTGTATAACGGGCGGTGTGTATAACGGGCGGAGTGTATAAAGGGCGCAGTGAATAACGGGCGGAGTGCATAACGGGCGGAGTGTATAACGTGCGGGGTGTATAACGGGCGGGATGTATAACGGGCGGGGTGTATAACCGTCGGAGTGTATAACGGGCGGAGTGTACAACGGGCAGAGTGTATAACGGGTGGAGTGTATAACGGGCTGAGTGTATAGCGGGCGGAGTGTATAACGGGCGGAGTGTATAACGGGCTGAGTGTATAACGGGCTGAGTGTATAATGGGCGGGGTGTATAACGGGTGGAGTGTATAACGGGCGGAGTGTATAACGGTCGGAGTGTATAACGGGCTGAGTGTATAACGGGCGGGGTGTATAACGGTCAGAGTGTATAACGGGCTGAGTGTATAACGGGCGGGGTGTATAACGGGCGGAGTGTATAACGGGCGGAGTGTATAACGGGCGGAGTGTATAACGGGCGGAGTGTATAACGGGCGGTGTGGATAACGGGCGGTGTGTATAACGGGCGGAGTGTATAACGGGCGGAGTGTATAACGGGCGGGGTGTATAACGGGCGGAGTGTATAACGGGCGGGGTGTATAACGGGCGGAGTGTATAACGGGCGGAGTGAATAACGGTCGGAGTGCATAACGGGCGGAGTGTATAACGGGCGGCGTGTATAACGGGCGGAGTTTATAAAGGGCGGAGTGTATAACGGGTGGAGTGTATAATGGGCGGAGTGTATAACGGGGTGAGTGTATAACGGGCGGGGTTTATAACGGGTGGAGTGTATAACGGGCGGAGTGTATAAAGGTCGGAGTGTATAACGGGCTGAGTGTTTAACGGGTGGGGTGTATAACGGGCGGAGTGTATAACGGGCGGAGTGTATGCCGCCTGAGTGTATAACGGGCGGAGAGTATAACGGGCGGAGTGTATAACGGGCGGAGTGTATAACGTGCGGGGTGAATAACGGGCGGGGTGTATAACGGGCGGGGTGTATAACCGTCGGAGTGTATGACGGGCGGAGTGTATAACGGGCGGAGTGTATAACGGGCGGAGTGTATAACGGGCGGTGTTTTTAACGGGCGGAGTCTATAACGGGCGGAGTGTATAACGGGCGGAGTGTATAATGGGCGGAGTGTATAACGGGCGGGGTTTTTAACGGGCGGAGTGTATACCGCCTGAGTGTATAACGGGCGGAGTGTATAACGGGCGGAGTGTATAACGGGCGGTGTGTATAACGGGCGGAGTGTATAACGGGCGCAGTGAATAACGGGCGGTGTGTATAATGGGCGGAGTGTATAACGGGCGGAGTGTATACCGCCTGAGTGTATAACGGGCGGAGTGTATAACGGGCGGAGTGTATAACGGGCGGTGTGTATAACGGGCGCAGTGAATAACGGGCGGAGTGTATAACGGGCGGAGTGTATAACGTGCGGGGTGTATAACGGGCGGTGTGTATAACGGGCGGAGTGTATAACGGGCGGAGTGTATAACGGGCGGGGTGTATAACGGGCGGAGTGTACAATGGGCGGAGTGTATAACGGGCGGTGTGTATAACGGGCGGGGTGTATAACCATCGGAGTGTATAATGGGCGGAGTGTACAACGGGCGGAGTGTATAACGGGCGGAGTGTATAACGGGCTGAGTGTATAGCGGGCGGCGTGTATAACGGGCGGAGTGTATAACGGGCTGAGTGTATAACGGGCTGAGTGTATAATGGGCGGGGTGTATAACGGGTGGAGTGTATAACGGGTGGAGTGTATAACGGGCGGAGTGTATAACGGTCGGAGTGTATAATGGGCTGAGTGTATAACGGGCGGGGTGTATAACGGTCAGAGTGTATAACGGGCTGAGTGTATAACAGGCGGGGTGTATAACGGGCGGAGTGTATAACGGGCGGAGTGTATAACGGGCGGAGTGTATAACGGGCGGTGTGGATAACGGGCGGTGTGTATAACGGGCGGAGTGTATAACGGGCGGAGTGTATAACGGGCGGGGAGTATAACGGGCGGAGTGTATAACGTGCGGAGTGTATAACGGTCGGAGTGCATAACGGGCGGAGAGTATAACGGGCGGCATCTATAATGGGCGGAGTGTATAACGGGCGGAGTGTATAACGGGTGGAGTGTATAATGGGCGGAGTGTATAACGGGGTGAGTGTATAACGGGCGGGGTTCATAATGGGTGGAGTGTATAACGGGCGGAGTGTATAAAGGTCGGAGTGTATAACGGGCTGAGTGTTTAACGGGTGGGGTGTATAACGGTCGGAGTGTATAACGGGCTGAGTGTATAACGGGCGGGGTGTATAACGGGCGGAGTGTATAACGGGCGGGGTGTGTAACGAGCGGAGTGTATAACGGGCGGAGTGTATAACGGGCGGAGTGTATAACGGGCGGAGTGTTTAACGGGCGGAGTGTATAATGGGCGGGGTGTATAACGGGCGGGGTGTATAACGGGCGGAGTGTATAACGGGCGGAGTGTATAACGGGCGGAGTGTATAACGGGCGGGGTTTTTAATGGGCGGAGTGTATAACGGGCGGAGTGTATACCGCCTGAGTGTATAACGGGCGGAGAGTATAAAGGGCGGAGTGTATAACGGGCGGAGTGTTTTACGTGCGGGGTGAATAACGGGCGGGGTGTATAACCGTCGGAGTGTACGACGGGCGGAGTGTACAACGGGCGGAGTGTATAACGGGCGGAGTGTATAACGGGCGGAGTGTATAACGGGCGGAGTGTATAACGGGCGGGGTTTTTAACGGGCGGAGTCTATAACAGGCGGAGTGTATAACGGGCGGAGTGTATAACGGGCGGAGTGTATAACGGGCGGAGTGTATAACGGGCAGGGTTTTTAACGGGCGGAGTGTACAACGGGCGGAGTGTATAACGGGCGGAGTGTATAATGGGCGGGGTTTTTAATGGGCGGAGTGCATAACGGGCGGAGTGTATACCGCCTGAGTGTATAACGGGCGGAGTGTATAACGGGCGGAGTGTATAACGGGCGGTGTGTATATCGGGCGGAGTGTATAAAGGGCGCAGTGAATCACGGGCGGAGTGCATAACGGGCGGAGTGTATAACGTGCGGGGTGTATAACGGGCGGGATGTATAACGGGCGGGGTGTATAACCGTCGGAGTGTATAACGGGCGGAGTGTACAACGGGCGGAGTGTATAACGGGTGGAGTGTATAACGGGCTGAGTGTATAGCGGGCGGAGTGTATAACGGGCGGAGTGTATAACGGGCTGAGTGTATAACGGGCTGAGTGTATAATGGGCGGGGTGTATAACGGGTGGAGTGTATAACGGGCGGAGTGTATAACGGTCGGAGTGTATAACGGGCTGAGTGTATAACGGGCGGGGTGTATAACGGTCAGAGTGTATAACGGGCTGAGTGTATAACGGGCGGGGTGTATAACGGGCGGAGTGTATAACGGGCGGAGTGTATAACGGGCGGAGTGTATAACGGGCGGAGTGTATAACGGGCGGTGTGGATAACGGGCGGTGTGTATAACGGGCGGAGTGTATAACGGGCGGAGTGTATAACGGGCGGGGTGTATAACGGGCGGAGTGTATAACGGGCGGAGTGAATAACGGTCGGAGTGCATAACGGGCGGAGTGTATAACGGGCGGCGTGTATAACGGGCGGAGTTTATAAAGGGCGGAGTGTATAACGGGTGGAGTGTATAATGGGCGGAGTGTATAACGGGGTGAGTGTATAACGGGCGGGGTTTATAACGGGTGGAGTGTATAACGGGCGGAGTGTATAAAGGTCGGAGTGTATAACGGGCTGAGTGTTTAACGGGTGGGGTGTATAAAGGTCGGAGTGTATAACGGGCTGAGTGTATAACGGGCGGGGTGTATAACGGGTGCAGTGTATAACGGGCGCGGTGTATAACGGGCGGAGTGTATAATGGGCGGAGTGTCTAACGGGTGGGGTGTATAACGGGCTGAGTGTATAACGGGCGGAGTGTATAACGGGCGGAGTGTGTAACGAGCGGAGTGTATAACGGGCGGAGTGTATAACGGGCGGAGTGTATAATGGGCGGAGTGTTTAACGGGCGGAGTGTATAACGGGCGGGGTGTATAACGGGCGGGGTGTATAACGGGCGGAGTGTATAACGGGCGGAGTGTATAATGGGCGGGGTTTTTAACGGGCGGAGTGTATAACGGGCGGAGTGTATACCGCCTGAGTGTATAACGGGCGGAGAGTATAACGGGCGGAATGTATAACGGGCGGAGTGTGTAACGAGCAGAGTGTATAACGGGCGGAGTGTATAACGGGCGGAGTGTATAATGGGCAGAGTGTTTAACGGGCGGAGTGTATAACGGGCGCGGTGTATAACGGGCGGGGTGTATAACGGGCGGAGTGTATAACGGGCGGAGTGTATAAGGGGCGGGGTTTTTAACGGGCGGAGTGTATAACGGGCGGAGTGTATACCGCCTGAGTGTATAACGGGCGGAGAGTATAACGGGCGGAGTGTATAACGGGCGGAGTGTATAACGTGCGGGGTGAATAACGGGCGGGGTGTATAACGGGCGGGGTGTATAACCGTCGGAGTGTATGACGGGCGGAGTGTACAACGGGCGGAGTGTATAACGGGCGGAGTGTATAACGGGCGGAGTGTCTAACGGGCTGAGTGTATAGCGGGCGGAGTGTATAACGGGCGGAGTGTATAACGGGCTGAGTGTATAACGGGCTGAGTGTATAATGGGCGGGGTGTATAACGGGTGGAGTGTATAACGGGCGGAGTGTATAACGGTCGGAGTGTATAACGGGCTGAGTGTATAACGGGCGGGGTGTATAACAGTCAGAGTGTATAACGGTCAGAGTGTATAACGGGCTGAGTGTATAACGGGCGGGGTGTATAACGGGCGGAGTGTATAATGGGCGGAGTGTATAATGGGCGGAGTGTATAACGGGCGGGGTGTATAACGGGCGGTGTGTATAACGGGCGGTGTGTATAACGGGCGGTGTATATAACGGGCGGAGTGTATAACAGGCGGAGTGTATAATGGGCGGGGTGTATAACGGGCGGAGTGTATAACGGGCGGAGTGTATAACGGGCTGAGTGTATAACGTGCGGGGTGTACAATGGGCGGAGTGTATAACGGGCGGAGTGTATAACGGGCGGTGTGTATAACGGGCGGAGTGTATAACGGGCAGAGTGATTAACGGGCGGAGTGTATAACGGGCGTAGTGTATAACGGGCGGAGTGTATAACGGGCGGAGTGTATAACGGGCTAAGTGTATAGCGGGCGGAGTGTATAACGGGTGGAGTGTATAACGGGCGGAGTGTATAACGGTCGGGGTGTATAACGGGCTGAGTGTATAACGGGCGGAGTGTATAACGGGCGGGGTGTATAACGGGCGGAGTGTATAACGGGCGGAGTGCATAACGGGCGGAGTGTATACCGGGCGGGGTGTATAACGGGCGGTGTGTATAACGGGCGGGGTGTATAACGGGCGGGGTGTATAACGGGCGGAGTGTATAATGGGCGGAGTGTATAACGGGTGGAGTGTCTAACGGGCGGAGTGTACAACGGGCGGGGTGTATAACGGGCGGGGTGTATAACGGGCGGGGTGTATAACGGGCGGAGTGTATATCGGGTGGAGTGTATAACGGGCGGTGTGTTTAACGGGCGGAGTGTATAACGGGCGGCGTGTATAACAGGCGGAGTGTATAACGGGCGGAGTGTATAACGGGCGGAGTGTATAACGGGCGGAGTGTATAACGGGCGTGGTGTATAACGGGCGTGGTGTATAACGGGCGGGGTGTATAATGGGCGGAGTGTATAACGGGCGGAGTGTATAACGAGCGGAGTGTATAATGGGCGGAGTGTATAATGGGCGGAGTGTATAACGGGCTGAGTGTATAACGGGCGGTGTGTATAACGGGTGGAGTGTATAACGGGCGGAGTGTATAATGGTCGGAGTGTATAACGGGCTGAGTGTATAACGGGCGGGGTGTATAACGGTCGGAGGGTATAACGGGCGGAGTGTATAACGGCGGAGTGTATAACGGGCGGGGTGTATAACGGGCGGTGTGTATAACGGGCGGGGTGTATAACGGGCGGAGTGTATAACAGGCGGAGATTATAACGGGCGGAGTGTTTAACGGTCAGAGTGTATAACGGGCGGAGTGTATAACGGGCGGAGTGTATAACGGGTGGAGTGTATAACGGGCGGAGTGCGCGGAGTGTATAATGGGCGGAGTGTATAACGGGCTGAGTGTATAGCGGGCGGAGTGTATAACAGGCGGAGTGTATAACGGGCGGAGTGTATAACGGGCGGAGTGTATAACGGGCGGGGTGTATAACGGGCGGAGTGTATAACGGGCGGTGTGTCTAACGGGCGGAGTGTATAACGGGCGGTGTGTAAAGCGGGCTGAGTGTATAACGGGCGGACTGTATAACGGGCGGAATGTATAACGGGCGGAGTGTATAACGGGCGGAGTGTATAACGGGCGGGGTGTATAACGGGCGGGGTGTATAACGGGCGGTGTGTATAACGGGCGGAGTGTTTAACGGGCGGAGTGTATAACGGGCGAAGTGTATAACGAGCGGAGTGTATAACGGGCGGAGTGTATAATGGGCGGAGTGTATAACGGGCTGAGTGTATAACGGGCGGTGTGTATAACGGGTGGAGTGTATAACGGGCGGAGTGTAGAACGGTCAGAGTGTATAACGGGCTGAGTGTATAACGGGCGGGGTGTATAACGGTCAGAGTGTATAACGGGCTGTGTGTATAACAGGCGGCGTGTATAACGGGCGGAGTTAATAACGGGTGGAGTGTATAACGGGCGGAGTGTTTAACGGGCAGAGTGTTTTACGGGCGGAGTGTATAACGGCTGGAGTGCATAACGGGCGGAGTGTATAAAGGTCGGAGTGTATAACGGGTGGAGTGTATAACGGGTGGGGTGTATAACGGGCGGGGTGTATAACGGGCGAGGTGTATAATGGGTGGAGTATATAACTTGCGGAGTGTATAACGGGCAGAGTGTTTAACGGGCGGGGTGTATAACGGGCGGAGTGTATAACGGGCGGAGTGTATAACGGGCGGAGTGTATAACGGGCGGGGTGTATAACGGGCGGAGTGTATAACGGGCGGAGTGTATAACGGGCGGGGTGTATAACGGGCGGAGTTTATAACGGGCGGAGTGTAATACGGGCGGAGTGTATAACGGGCGGAGTGTATAACGGGCAGGGTGTATAACGCGCGGAGTGTATAACGGGCGGAGTGTATAACGGGCTGAGTGTATAACGGGCGGAGTGTATAACGGGCGGAGTGTATAACGGGCGGTGTGTATAACGGGCGGAGTGTATAACGGGCGGAGTGAATAACGGGCGGAGTGTATAACAGGCGGAGTGTATAACGTGCGGGGTGTATAACGGGCGGGGTGTATAACGGGCGGGGTGTATAACCGTCGGAGTGTATAAAGGGCGGAGTGCATAACGGGCGGAGTGTATAACGGGCGGAGTGTATAACGGGCTGAGTGTATAGCGGGCGGAGTGTATAACGGGCGGAGTGTATATCGGGCTGAGTGTATAACGGGCTGAGTGTATCAGGGGCGGGGTGTATAATGGGTGGAGTGTATAACGGGTGGAGTGAAAAACGGTCGGAGTGTATAACGGGCTGAGTGTATAACGGGTGGGGTGTATAACGGTCGGAGTGTATAACGGGCTGAGTGTATAACGGGCGGGGTGTATAACGGGCGGAGTGTATAGCGGGCGGAGTGTATAACGGGCGGAGTGTATAACGGGCGGGGTGTATAACGGGTGGAGTATATAACCTGCGGTGTGTATAACGGGCGGAGTGATTAACGGGCGGGATGTACAACGGGCGGGGTGTATAACGGGCTGAGTGTATAACGGGGGGAGTGTATAACGGGCGGAGTGTATAACGGGCGGAGTGTATAACGGGCGGGGTGTATAACGGGCGGGGTGTATAACGGGCGGGGTGTATAACGGGCGGTGTGTATAGCGGGCGGAGTGTATAACGGGCGGAGTGTATAACGGGCGGAGTGTATAACGGGTGGAGTGTATAACGGGTGGAGTGTATAACGGGCGGGGTGTATAACGGGTGGAGTGTATAACCTGCGGTGTGTATAACGGGCGGAGTGATTAAGGGGCGGGGTGTATAACGGGCAGGGTGTATAACGGGCTGAGTGTATAACGGGGGGAGTGTATAACGGGCGGAGTGTATAACGGGCAGAGTGTATAACGGGCGGGGTGTATAACGGGCGGAGTGTATAACGGGCGGAGTGTATAAAGGGCGGAGTGTATAACGGGAGGCGTGTATAACGGGCGGAGTGTATAACGGGCGGAGTGTATAACGGGCGGAGTGTATAACGGGCGTCGTGTATAACGGGCGGAGTGTATAACGGACGGAGTGTATAACGGGCGGAGTGTATAACGGCCAGAGTGTATCACGGGCGGAGTGTATAACGGGCGGGGTGTATAACGGGCGGGGTGTATAACGGGCGGTGTGTATAACGGGCGGAGTGTATAACGGGCGGAGTGTATAATGGGCGGAGTGTATAACGGGCGGAGTGTATAACGGGCGGAGTGTATAAAGGGCGGAGTGTATAACGGGAGGCGTGTATAACGGGCGGAGTGTATAACGGGCGGGGTGTATAACGGGCGGAGTGTATAACGGGCGGAGTGTATAATGGGCGGGGTTTTTAACGGGCGGAGTGTATAACGGGCGGAGTGTATACCGCCTGAGTGTATAACGGGCGGAGAGTATAACGGGCGGAGTGTATAACGGGCGGAGTGTATAACGTGCGGGGTGAATAATGGGCGGGGTGTATAACGGGCGGGGTGTATAACCGTCGGAGTGTATGACGGGCGGAGTGTACAACGGGCGGAGTGTATAACGGGCGGAGTGTATAACGGGCGGAGTGTATAACGGGCTGAGTGTATAGCGGGCAGAGTGTATAACGGGCGGAGTGTATAACGGGCTGAGTGTATAACGGGCTGAGTGTATAATGGGCGGGGTGTATAACGGGTGGAGTGTATAACGGGCGGAGTGTATAACGGTCGGAGTGTATAACGGGCTGAGTGTATAACGGTCAGAGTGTATAACGGTCAGAGTGTATAACGGGCTGAGTGTATAACGGGCGGGGTGTATAACGGGCGGAGTGTATAACGGGCGGAGTGTATAACGGGCGGAGTGTATAACGGGCCGGGTGTATAACGGGCGGTGTGTATAACGGGCGGGGTGTATAACGGGCGGAGTGTATAACAGGCGGAGATTATAACGGGCGGAGTGTTTAACGGTCAGAGTGTATAACGGGCGGAGTGTATAACGGGCGGAGTGTATAACGAGTGGAGTGTATAACGGGCGGAGTGCGCGGAGTGTATAATGGGCGGAGTGTATAACGGGCTGAGTGTATAGCGGGCGGAGTGTATAACAGGCGGAGTGTATAACGGGCGGAGTGTATAACGGGCGGAGTGTATAACGGGCGGGGTGTATAACGGGCGGAGTGTATAACGGGCGGTGTGTCTAACGGGCGGAGTGTATAACGGGCGGTGTGTAAAGCGGGCTGAGTGTATAACGGGCGGACTGTATAACGGGCGGAATGTATAACGGGCGGAGTGTATAACGGGCGGAGTGTATAACGGGCGGGGTGTATAACGGGCGGGGTGTATAACGGGCGGTGTGTATAACGGGCGGAGTGTTTAACGGGCGGAGTGTATAACGGGCGAAGTGTATAACGAGCGGAGTGTATAACGGGCGGAGTGTATAATGGGCGGAGTGTATAACGGGCTGAGTGTATAACGGGCGGTGTGTATAACGGGTGGAGTGTATAACGGGCGGAGTGTAGAACGGTCAGAGTGTATAACGGGCTGAGTGTATAACGGGCGGGGTGTATAACGGTCAGAGTGTATAACGGGCGGTGTGTATAACGGGTGGAGTGTATAACGGTCGGAGTGTATAACGGGCTGAGTGTATAACGGTCAGAGTGTATAACGGTCAGAGTGTATAACGGGCTGAGTGTATAACGGGCGGGGTGTATAACGGGCGGAGTGTATAACGGGCGGAGTGTATAACGGGCGGAGTGTATAACGGGCCGGGTGTATAACGGGCGGTGTGTATAACGGGCGGTGTGTATAACGGGCGGAGTGTATAACAGGCGGAGTGTATAACAGGCGGGGTGTATAACGGGCGGAGTGTATAACGGGCGGAGTGTATAACGGGCTGAGTGTATAACGTGCGGGGTGTACAATGGGCGGAGTGTATAACGGGCGGAGTGTATAACGGGCGGTGTGTATAACGGGCGGAGTGTATAACGGGCAGAGTGATTAATGGGCGGAGTGTATAACGGGCGGAGTGTATAACGGGCGGAGTGTATAACGGGCGGAGTGTATAACGGGCTAAGTGTATAGCGGGCGGAGTGTATAACGGGTGGAGTGTATAACGGGCTGAGTGTATAACGGGCTGAGTGTATAATGGGCGGGGTGTATAATGGGTGGAGTGTATAACGGGCGGAGTGTATAACGGTTGGGGTGTATAACGGGCTGAGTGTATAACGGGCGGAGTGTATAACGGGCGGGGTGTATAACGGGCGGAGTGTATAACAGGCGGAGTGCATAACGGGCAGAGTGTATACCGGGCGGGGTGTATAACGGGCGGTGTGTATAACGGGCGGGGTGTATAACGGGCGGGGTGTATAACGGGCGGAGTGTATAACGGGCGGAGTGTATAACGGGTGGAGTGTCTAACGGGCGGAGTGTATAACGGGCGGGGTGTATAACGGGCGGGGTGTATAACGGGCGGTGTGGAGAACGGGCGGAGTGTTTAACGGGCGGAGTGTATAACGGCGGGGTGTATAACGGGCGGAGTGTATATCGGGTGGAGTGTATAACGGGCGGTGTGTTTAACGGGCGGAGTGTATAATGGGCGGGGTGTATAACGGGCGGAGTGTATAACGGGCGGAGTGTATAACGGGCGGGGTGTATAACGGGCGTGGTGTATAACGGGCATGGTGTATAACGAGCGGAGTGTATAATGGGCGGAGTGTATAATGGGCGGAGTGTATAACGGGCTGAGTGTATAACGGGCGGTGTGTATAACGGGTGGAGTGTATAACGGGCGGAGTGTATAATGGTCGGAGTGTATAACGGGCTGAGTGTATAACGGGCGGGGTGTATAACGGTCGGAGGGTATAACGGGCGGAGTGTATAACGGTGGAGTGTATAACGGGCGGGGTGTATAACGGGCGGTGTGTATAACGGGCGGGGTGTATAACGGGCGGTGTGTATAACAGGCGGAGATTATAACGGGCGGAGTGTATAACGGTCAGAGTGTATAACGGGCGGAGTGTATAACGGGCGGAGTGTATAACGGGTGGAGTGTATAACGGGCGGAGTGCGCGGAGTGTATAATGGGCGGAGTGTATAACGGGCTGAGTGTATAGCGGGCGGAGTGTATAACAGGCGGAGTGTATAACGGGCGGAGTGTATAACGGGCGGAGTGTATAACGGGCGGGGTGTATAACGGGCGGAGTGTATAACGGGCGGTGTGTCTAACGGGCGGAGTGTATAACGGGCGGTGTGTAAAGCGGGCTGAGTGTATAACGGGCGGACTGTATAACGGGCGGAATGTATAACGGGCGGAGTGTATAACGGCCGGAGTGTATAACGGGCGGAGTGTATAACGGGCGGGGTGTATAACAGGCGGGGTGTATAACGGGCGGTGTGTATAACGGGCGGAGTGTTTAACGGGCGGAGTGTATAACGGGCGAAGTGTATAACGAGCGGAGTGTATAACGGGCGGAGTGTATAATGGGCGGAGTGTATAATGGGCTGAGTGTATAACGGGCGGTGTGTATAACGGGTGGAGTGTATAACGGGCGGAGTGCAGAACGGTCAGAGTGTATAACGGGCTGAGTGTATAACGGGCGGGGTGTATAACGGTCAGAGTGTATAACGGGCTGTGTGTATAACGGGCGGCGTGTATAACGGGCGGAGTTCATAACGGGCGGAGTGTATAACGGGCGGAGTGTTTAACGGGCAGAGTGTTTTACGGGCGGAGTCTATAACGGCTGGAGTGCATAACGGGCGGAGTGTATAAAGGTCGGAGTGTATAACGGGTGGAGTGTATAACGGGTGGGGTGTATAACGGGCGGGGTGTATAACGGGCGGGGTGTATAATGGGTGGAGTATATAACTTGCGGAGTGTATAACGGGCAGAGTGTTTAACGGGCGGAGTGTATAACGGGCGGAGTGTATAACGGGCGGAGTGTATAACGGGCGGAGTGTATAACGGGCGGAGTGTATCACGGGCGGGGTGTATAACGGGCGGAGTTTATAACGGGCGGAGTGTAATACGGGCGGAGTGTATAACGGGCGGAGTGTATAACGGGCAGGGTGTATAACGCGCGGAGTGTATAACGGGCGGAGTGTATAACGGGCTGAGTGTATAACGGGCGGAGTGTATAACGGGCGGAGTGTATAACGGGCGGTGTGTATAACGGGCGGAGTGTATAACGGGCGGAGTGAATAACGGGTGGAGTGTATAACAGGCGGAGTGTATAACGTGCGGGGTGTATAACGGGCGGGGTGTATAACGGGCGGGGTGGATAACCGTCGGAGTGTATAACGGGCGGAGTGCATAACGGGCGGAGTGTATAACGGGCGGAGTGTATAACGGGCTGAGTGTATAGCGGGCGGAGTGTATAACGGGCGGAGTGTATAACGGGCGGAGTGTATAACGGGTGGAGTGTATAACGGGTGGAGTGTATAACGGGCGGGGTGTATAACGGGTGGAGTGTATAACCTGCGGTGTGTATAACGGGCGGAGTGATTAACGGGCGGGGTGTATAACGGGCGGGGTGTATAACGGGCTGAGTGTATACCTGGGGGAGTGTATAACGGGCGGAGTGGATAACGGGCAGAGTGTATAACGGGCGGGGTGTATAACGGGCGGAGTGTATAACGGGCGGAGTGTATAAAGGGCGGAGTGTATAACGGGAGGCGTGTATAACGGGCGGAGTGTATAATGGGCGGAGTGTATAACGGGCGGAGTGTATAACGGGCGTCGTGTATAACGGGCGGAGTGTATAACGGACGGAGTGTATAAAGGGCGGGGAGTATAACAGGCGGAGTGTATAACGGGCGGAGTGTATAACGGCCAGAGTGTATAACGGGCGGAGTGTATAACGGGCGGGGTGTATAACGGGCGGGGTGTATAACGGGCGGTGTGTATAACGGGCGGAGTGTATAACGGGCGGAGTGTATAATGGGCGGAGTGTATAACGGGCGGAGTGTATAACGGGCGGAGTGTATAAAGGGCGGAGTGTATAACGGGAGGCGTGTATAACGGGCGGAGTGTATAACGGGCGGGGTGTATAACGGGCGGAGTGTATAACGGGCGGAGTGTATAATGGGCGGGGTTTTTAACGGGCGGAGTGTATAACGGGCGGAGTGTATACCGCCTGAGTGTATAACGGGCGGAGAGTATAACGGGCGGAGTGTATAACGGGCGGAGTGTATAACGTGCGGGGTGAATAATGGGCGGGGTGTATAACGGGCGGGGTGTATAACCGTCGGAGTGTATGACGGGCGGAGTGTACAACGGGCGGAGTGTATAACGGGCGGAGTGTATAACGGGCGGAGTGTATAACGGGCTGAGTGTATAGCGGGCGGAGTGTATAACGGGCGGAGTGTATAACGGGCTGAGTGTATAACGGGCTGAGTGTATAATGGGCGGGGTGTATAACGGGTGGAGTGTATAACGGGCGGAGTGTATAACGGTCGGAGTGTATAACGGGCTGAGTGTATAACGGGCGGGGTGTATAACGGTCAGAGTGTATAACAGTCAGAGTGTATAACGGGCTGAGTGTATAACGGGCGGGGTGTATAACGGGCGGAGTGTATAACGGGCGGAGTGTATAACGGGCGGAGTGTATAACGGGTGGGGTGTATAACGGGCGGTGTGTATAACGGGCGGTGTGTATAACGGGCGGTGTGTATAATGGGCGGAGTGTATAACAGGCGGAGTGTATAACGGGCGGGGTGTATAACGGGCGGAGTGTATAACGGGCGGAGTGTATAACGGGCTGAGTGTATAACGTGCGGGGTGTACAATGGGCGGAGTGTATAACGGGCGGAGTGTATAACGGGCGGTGTGTATAACGGGCGGAGTGTATAACGGGCAGAGTGATTAACGGGCGGAGTGTATAACGGGCGTAGTGTATAACGGGCGGAGTGTATAACGGGCGGAGTGTATAACGGGCGGAGTGTATAACGGGCTAAGTGTATAGCGGGCGGAGTGTATAACGGGTGGAGTGTATAACGGGCTGAGTGTATACCGTCTGAGTGTATAATGGGCGGGGTGTATAATGGGTGGAGTGTATAACGGGCGGAGTGTATAACGGGCGGAGTGTATAACGGGCTAAGTATATAGCGGGCGGAGTGTATAACGGGTGGAGTGTATAACGGGCTGAGTGTATACCGTCTGAGTGTATAATGGGCGGGGTGTATAATGGGTGGAGTGTATAACGGGCGGAGTGTATAACGGTTGGGGTGTATAACGGGCTGAGTGTATAACGGGCGGAGTGTATAACGGGCGGAGTGTATAAATGTCGGAGTGTATAACGGGTGGAGTGTTTAACGGGTGGGTTGTATAACGGGCGGGGTGTATAACGGGCGAGGTGTATAATGGGTGGAGTATATAACTTGCGGAGTGTATAACGGGCAGAGTGTTTAACGGGCGGGGTGTATAACGGGCGGAGTGTATAACGGGCGGAGTGTATAACGGGCGGGGTGTATAACGCGCGGAGTGTATAACGGGCGGAGTGTATAACGGGCGGGGTGTATAACGGGCGGAGTTTATAACGGGCGGAGTGTAATACGGGCGGAGTGTATAACGGGCGGAGTGTATAACGGGCAGGGTGTATAACGCGCGGAGTGTATAACGGGCGGAGTGTATAACGGGCTGAGTGTATAACGGGCGGAGTGTATAACGGGCGGAGTGTATAACGGGCGGTGTGTATAACGGGCGGAGTGTATAACGGGCGGAGTGAATAACGGGCGGAGTGTATAACAGGCGGAGTGTATAACGTGCGGGGTGTATAACGGGCGGGGTGTATAACGGGCGGGGTGTATAACCGTCGGAGTGTATAAAGGGCGGAGTGTATAATGGGCGGAGTGTATAACGGGCGGAGTGTATAACGGGCTGAGTGTATAGCGGGCGGAGTGTATAACGGGCGGAGTGTATATCGGGCTGAGTGTATAACGGGCTGAGTGTATCAGGGGCGGGGTGTATAATGGGTGGAGTGTATAACGGGTGGAGTGTATAACGGTCGGAGTGTATAACGGGCTGAGTGTATAACGGGTGGGGTGTATAATGGTCGGAGTGTATAACGGGCTGAGTGTATAACGGGCGGGGTGTATAACGGGCGGAGTGTATAGCGGGCGGAGTGTATAACCTGCGGTGTGTATAACGGGCGGAGTGATTAACGGGCGGGATGTATAACGGGCGGGGTGTATAACGGGCGGAGTGTATAACGGGTGGAGTGTATAACCTGCGGTGTGTATAACGGGCGGAGTGATTAACGGGCGGAGTGTATAACGGGCGGAGTGTATAACGGGCGGAGTGTATAACGGGTGGAGTGTATAACGGGCGGAGTGTATAAAGGGCGGAGTGTATAACGGGAGGCGTGTATAACGGGCGGAGTGTATAACGGGCGGAGTGTATAACGGGCGGAGTGTATAACGGGCGTCGTGTATAACGGGCGGAGTGTATAACGGACGGAGTGTATAAAGGGCGGGGAGTATAACAGGCGGAGTGTATAACGGGCGGAGTGTATAACGGCCAGAGTGTATAACGGGCGGAGTGTATAACGGGCGGGGTGTATAACGGGCGGGGTGTATAACGGGCGGTGTGTATAACGGGCGGAGTGTATAACGGGCGGAGTGTATAACGGGCGGAGTGTATAACGGGCGGAGTGTATAAAGGGCGGAGTGTATAACGGGAGGCGTGTATAACGGGCGGAGTGTATAACGGGCGTGGTGTATAACGGGCGGAGTGTATAACGGGCGGAGTGTAAAATGGGCGGTGTTTTTAACGGGCGGAGTGTATAACGGGCGGAGTGTATACCGCCTGAGTGTATAACGGGCGGAGTGTATAACGGGCGGAGTGTATAACGTGCGGGGTGAATAATGGGCGGGGTGTATAACGGGCGGGGTGTATAACCGTCGGAGTGTATGACGGGCGGAGTGTACAACGGGCGGAGTGTATAACGGGCGGAGTGTATAACGGGCGGAGTGTATAACGGGCTGAGTGTATAGCGGGCGGAGTGTATAACGGGCGGAGTGTATAACGGGCTGAGTGTATAACGGGCTGAGTGTATAATGGGCGGGGTGTATAACGGGTGGAGTGTATAACGGGCGGAGTGTATAACGGTCGGAGTGTATAACGGGCTGAGTGTAAAACGGGCGGGGTGTATAACGGTCAGAGTGTATAACGGTCAGAGTGTATAACGGGCTGAGTGTATAACGGGCGGGGTGTATAATGGGCGGAGTGTATAACGGGCGGAGTGTATAACGGGCGGAGTGTATAACGGGGGGGGTGTATAACGGGCGGTGTGTATAACGGGCGGTGTGTATAACGGGCGGTGTGTATAACGGGCGGAGTGTATAACAGGCGGAGTGTATAACGGGCGGGGTGTATAACGGGCGGAGTGTATAACGGGCGGAGTGTATAACGGGCTGAGTGTATAACGTGCGGGGTGTACAATGGGCGGAGTGTATAACGGGCGGAGTGTATAACGGGCGGTGTGTATAACGGGCGGAGTGTATAACGGGCAGAGTGATTAACGGGCGGAGTGTATAACGGGCGTAGTGTATAACGGGCGGAGTGTATAACGGGCGGAGTGTATAACGGGCGGAGTGTATAACGGGCTAAGTGTATAGAGGGCGGAGTGTATAACGGGTGGAGTGTATAACGGGCTGAGTGTATAACGGGCTGAGTGTATAATGGGCGGGGTGTATAATGGGTGGAGTGTATAACGGGCGGAGTGTATAACGGTTGGGGTGTATAACGGGCTGAGTGTATAACGGGCGGAGTGTATAACGGGCGGAGTGTATAAAGGTCGGAGTGTATAACGGGTGGAGTGTATAACGGGTGGGGTGTATAACGGGCGGGGTGTATAACGGGCGAGGTGTATAATGGGTGGAGTATATAACTTGCGGAGTGTATAACGGGCAGAGTGTTTAACGGGCGGGGTGTATAACGGGCGGAGTGTATAACGGGCGGAGTGTATAACGGGCGGAGTGTATAACGGGCGGGGTGTATAACGGGCGGAGTGTATAACGGGCGGAGTGTATAACGGGCGGGGTGTATAACGGGCGGAGTTTATAACGGGCGGAGTGTAATACGGGCGGAGTGTATAACGGGCGGAGTGTATAACGGGCAGGGTGTATAACGCGCGGAGTGTATAACGGGCGGAGTGTATAACGGGCTGAGTGTATAACGGGCGGAGTGTATAACGGGCGGAGTTTATAACGGGCGGTGTGTATAACGGGCGGAGTGTATAACGGGCGGAGTGAATAACGGGCGGAGTGTATAACAGGCGGAGTGTATAACGTGCGGGGTGTATAACGGGCGGGGTGTATAACGGGCGGGGTGTATAACCGTCGGAGTGTATAAAGGGCGGAGTGCATAACGGGCAGAGTGTATAACGGGCGGAGTGTATAACGGGCTGAGTGTATAGCGGGCGGAGTGTATAACGGGCGGAGTGTATATCGGGCTGAGTGTATAACGGGCTGAGTGTATCAGGGGCGGGGTGTATAATGGGTGGAGTGTATAACGGGTGGAGTGTATAACGGTCGGAGTGTATAAAGGGCTGAGTGTATAACGGGTGGGGTGTATAACGGTCGGAGTGTATAACGGGCTGAGTGTATAACGGGCGGGGTGTATAACGGGCGGAGTGTATAGCGGGCGGAGTGTATAACGGGCGGAGTGTATAACGGGGGGAGTGTATAACGGGCGGAGTGTATAACGGGCGGAGTGTATAACGGGCGGGGTGTGTAACGGGCGGGGTGTATAACGGGCGGGGTGTATAACGGGCGGTGTGTATAGCGGGCGGAGTGTATAACGGGCGGAGTGTATAACGGGCGGAGTGTATAACGGGTGGAGTGTATAACGGGTGGAGTGTATAACGGGCGGGGTGTATAACGGGTGGAGTGTATAACCTGCGGTGTGTATAACGGGCGGAGAGATTAATGGGCGGGGTGTACAACGGGCGGGGTGTATAACGGGCTGAGTGTATAACGGGGGGAGTGTATAACGGGCGGAGTGTATAACGGGCAGAGTGTATAACGGGCGGGGTGTATAACGGGCGGAGTGTATAACGGGCGGAGTGTATAAAGGGCGGAGTGTATAACGGGAGGCGTGTATAACGGGCGGAGTGTATAACGGGCGGAGTGTATAACGGGCGGAGTGTATAACGGGCGTCGTGTATAACGGGCGGAGTGTATAACGGACGGAGTGTATAAAGGGCGGGGAGTATAACAGGCGGAGTGTATAACGGGCGGAGTGTATAACGGCCAGAGTGTATCACGGGCGGAGTGTATAACGGGCGGGGTGTATAACAGGCGGGGTGTATAACGGGCGGTGTGTATAACGGGCGGAGTGTATAACGGGCGGAGTGTATAACGGGCGGAGTGTATAACGGGCGGAGTGTATAAAGGGCGGAGTGTATAACGGGAGGCGTGTATAACGGGCGGAGTGTATAACGGGCGGGGTGTATAACGGGCGGAGTGTATAACGGGCGGAGTGTATAATGGGCGGGGTTTTTAACGGGCGGAGTGTATAACGGGCGGAGTGTATACCGCCTGAGTGTATAACGGGCGGAGAGTATAACGGGCGGAGTGTATAACGGGCGGAGTGTATAACGTGCGGGGTGAATAATGGGCGGGGTGTATAACGGGCGGGGTGTATAACCGTCGGAGTGTATGACGGGCGGAGTGTACAACGGGCGGAGTGTATAACGGGCGGAGTGTATAACGGGCGGAGTGTATAACGGGCTGAGTGTATAGCGGGCGGAGTGTATAACGGGCGGAGTGTATAACGGGCTGAGTGTATAACGGGCTGAGTGTATAATGGGCGGGGTGTATAACGGGTGGAGTGTATAACGGGCGGAGTGTATAACGGTCGGAGTGTATAACGGGCTGAGTGTATAACGGGCGGAGTGTATAACGGTCAGAGTGTATAACGGTCAGAGTGTATAACGGGCTGAGTGTATAACGGGCGGAGTGTATAACGGGCGGAGTGTATAACGGGCGGAGTGTATAACGGGCGGAGTGTATAACGGGTGGTGTGTATAACGGGCGGTGTGTATAACGGGCGGTGTGTATAACGGGCGGTGTGTATAACGGGCGGAGTGTATAACAGGCGGAGTGTATAACGGGCGGGGTGTATAACGGGCGGAGTGTATAACGGGCGGAGTGTATAACGGGCTGAGTGTATAACGTGCGGGGTGTACAATGGGCGGAGTGTATAACGGGCGGAGTGTATAACGGGCGGTGTGTATAACGGGCGGAGTGTATAATGGGCAGAGTGATTAACGGGCGGAGTGTATAACGGGCGTAGTGTATAACGGGCGGAGTGTATAACGGGCGGAGTGTATAACGGGCTAAGTGTATAGCGGGCGGAGTGTATAACGGGTGGAGTGTATAACGGGCTGAGTGTATAACGGGCTGAGTGTATAATGGGCGGGGTGTATAATGGGTGGAGTGTATAACGGGCGGAGTGTATAACGGTTGGAGTGTATAACGGTTGGGGTGTATAACGGGCTGAGTGTATAACGGGCGGAGTGTATAACGGGCGGGGTGTATAACGGGCGGAGTGTATAACGGGCGGAGTGCATAACGGGCGGAGTGTATACCGGGCGGGGTGTATAACGGGCGGTGTGTATAACGGGCGGGGTGTATAACGGGCGGGGTGTATAACGGGCGGAGTGTATAACGGGCGGGGTGTATAACGGGCGGGGTGTATAACGGGCGGAGTGTATAACGGGCGGAGTGTATAACGGGTGGAGTGTCTAACGGGCGGAGTGTATAACGGGCGGGGTGTATAACGGGCGGGGTGTATAACGGGCGGAGTGGAAAACGGGCGGAGTGTTTAACGGGCGGAGTGTATAACGGCGGGGTGTATAACGGGCGGAGTGTATATCGGGTGGAGTGTATAACGGGCGGTGTGTTTAACGGGCGGAGTGTATAATGGGCGGGGTGTATAACGGGCGGAGTGTATAACGGGCGGAGTGTATAACGGGCGGAGTGTATAACGGGCGGAGTGTATAACGGGCGTGGTGTATAACGGGCGTGGTGTATAACGGGCGGGGTGTATAATGGGCGGAGTGTATAACGGGCGGAGTGTATAACGAGCGGAGTGTATAATGGGCGGAGTGTATAATGGGCGGAGTGTATAACGGGCTGAGTGTATAACGGGCGGTGTGTATAACGGGTGGAGTGTATAACGGGCGGAGTGTATAATGGTCGGTGTGTATAACGGGCTGAGTGTATAACGGGCGGGGTGTATAACGGTCGGAGGGTATAATGGGCGGAGTGTATAACGGCGGAGTGTATAACGGGCGGGGTGTATAACGGGCGGTGTGTATAACAGGCGGGGTGTATAACGGGCGGAGTGTATAACAGGCGGAGATTATAACGGGCGGAGTGTATAACGGTCAGAGTGTATAACGGGCGGAGTGTATAACGGGCGGAGTGTATAACGGGTGGAGTGTATAACGGGCGGAGTGCGCGGAGTGTATAATGGGCGGAGTGTATAACGGGCTGAGTGTATAGCGGGCGGAGTGTATAACAGGCGGAGTGTATAACGGGCGGAGTGTATAACGGGCGGAGTGTATAACGGGCGGGGTGTATAACGGGCGGAGTGTATAACGGGCGTTGTGTCTAACGGGCGGAGTGTATAACGGGCGGTGTGTAAAGCGGGCTGAGTGTATAACGGGCGGACTGTATAACGGGCGGAATGTATAACGGGCGGAGTGTATAACGGCCGGAGTGTATAACGGGCGGGGTGTATAACAGGCGGGGTGTATAACGGGCGGTGTGTATAACGGGCGGAGTGTTTAACGGGCGGAGTGTATAACGGGCGAAGTGTATAACGAGCGGAGTGTATAACGGGCGGAGTGTATAATGGGCGGAGTGTATAACGGGCTGAGTGTATAACGGGCGGTGTGTATAACGGGTGGAGTGTATAACGGGTGGAGTGCAGAACGGTCAGAGTGTATAACGGGCTGAGTGTATAACGGGCGGGGTGTATAACGGTCAGAGTGTATAACGGGCTGTGTGTATAACGGGCGGCGTGTATAACGGGCGGAGTTCATAACGGGCGGAGTGTATAACGGGCGGAGTGTTTAACGGGCAGAGTGTTTTACGGGCGGAGTCTATAACGGCTGGAGTGCATAACGGGCGGAGTGTATAAAGGTCGGAGTGTATAACGGGTGGAGTGTATAACGGGTGGGGTGTATAACGGGCGGGGTGTATAACGGGCGGGGTGTATAATGGGTGGAGTATATAACTTGCGGAGTGTATAACGGGCAGAGTGTTTAAAGGGCGGAGTGTATAACGGGCGGAGTGTATAACGGGCGGAGTGTATAACGGGCGGGGTGTATAACGGCCAGAGTGTATAACGGGCGGAGTGTATAACGGGCGGGGTGTATAACGGGCGGGGTGTATAACGGGCGGTGTGTATAACGGGCGGAGTGTATAACGGGCGGAGTGTATAATGGGCGGAGTGTATAACGGGCGGAGTGTATAACGGGCGGAGTGTATAAAGGGCGGAGTGTATAACGGGAGGCGTGTATAACGGGCGGAGTGTATAACGGGCGGGGTGTATAACGGGCGGAGTGTATAACGGGCGGAGTGTATAATGGGCGGGGTTTTTAACAGGCGGAGTGTATAACGGGCGGAGTGTATACCGCCTGAGTGTATAACGGGCGGAGAGTATAACGGGCGGAGTGTATAACGGGAGGAGTGTATAACGTGCGGGGTGAATAATGGGCGGGGTGTATAACGGCCGGGGTGTATAACCGTCGGAGTGTATGACGGGCGGAGTGTACAACGGGCGGAGTGTATAACGGGCGGAGTGTATAACGGGCGGAGTGTATAACGGGCTGAGTGTATAGCGGGCGGAGTGTATAACGGGCGGAGTGTATAACGGGCTGAGTGTATAACGGGCTGAGTGTATAATGGGCGGGGTGTATAACGGGTGGAGTGTATAACGGGCGGAGTGTATAACGGTCGGAGTGTAAACGGGATGAGTGTATAACGGGCGGGGTGTATAACGGTCAGAGTGTATAACGGTCAGAGTGTATAACGGGCTGAGTGTATAACGGGCGGGGTGTATAACGGGCGGAGTGTATAACGGGCGGAG
The DNA here is from genome assembly GCF_052327205.1 of Somniosus microcephalus. Classification (NCBI taxonomy): domain Eukaryota; kingdom Metazoa; phylum Chordata; class Chondrichthyes; order Squaliformes; family Somniosidae; genus Somniosus; species Somniosus microcephalus. Next base: position 42,142 of record NW_028225326.1, on the reverse strand, counting down.
TGTATAACGGGCGGAGTGTATAACGGGTGGGGTGTATAACGGGCGGTGTGTATAACGGGCGGTGTGTATAACGGGCGGTGTGTATAACGGGCGGAGTGTATAACAGGCGGAGTGTATAACGGGCGGGGTGTATAACGGGCGGAGTGTATAACGGGCGGAGTGTATAACGGGCTGAGTGTATAACGTGCGGGGTGTACAATGGGCGGAGTGTATAACGGGCGGAGTGTATAACGGGCGGTGTGTATAACGGGCGGAGTGTATAACGGGCAGAGTGATTAACGGGCGGAGTGTATAACGGGCGTAGTGTATAACGGGTGGAGTGTATAACGGGCGGAGTGTATAACGGGCGGAGTGTATAACGGGCTAAGTGTATAGCGGGCGGAGTGTATAACGGGTGGAGTGTATAACGGGCTGAGTGTATAACGGGCTGAGTGTATAATGGGCGGGGTGTATAATGGGTGGAGTGTATAACGGGCGGAGTGTATAACGGTTGGGGTGTATAACGGGCTGAGTGTATAACGGGCGGAGTGTATAACGGGCGGGGTGTATAACGGGCGGAGTGTATAACGGGCGGAGTGCATAACGGGCGGAGTGTATACCGGGCGGGGTGTATAACGGGCGGTGTGTATAACGGGCGGGGTGTATAACGGGCGGGGTGTATAACGGGCGGAGTGTATAACGGGCGGAGTGTATAACGGGTGGAGTGTCTAACGGGCGGAGTGTATAACGGGCGGGGTGTATAACGGGCGGGGTGTATAACGGGCGGAGTGGAGAACGGGCGGAGTGTTTAACGGGCGGAGTGTATAACGGGCGGGGTGTATAACGGGCGGAGTGTATATCGGGTGGAGTGTATAACGGGCGGTGTGTTTAACGGGCGGAGTGTATAATGGGCGGGGTGTATAACGGGCGGAGTGTATAACGGGCGGAGTGTATAACGGGCGGAGTGTATAACGGGCGTGGTGTATAACGGGCGTGGTGTATAACGGGCGGGGTGTATAATGGGCGGAGTGTATAACGGGCGGAGTGTATAACGAGCGGAGTGTATAATGGGCGGAGTGTATAATGGGCGGAGTGTATAACGGGCTGAGTGTATAACGGGCGGTGTGTATAACGGGTGGAGTGTATAACGGGCGGAGTGTATAATGGTCGGAGTGTATAACGGGCTGAGTGTATAACGGGCGGGGTGTATAACGGTCGGAGGGTATAACGGGCGGAGTGTATAACGGCGGAGTGTATAACGGGCGGGGTGTATAACGGGCGGGGATTATAACGGGCGGGGTGTATAACAGGCGGAGTGTATAACAGGCGGAGATTATAACGGGCGGAGTGTATAACGGTCAGAGTGTATAACGTGCGGAGTGTATAATGGGCGGAGTGTATAACGGGTGGAGTGTATAACGGGCGGAGTGCGCGGAGTGTATAATGGGCAGAGTGTATAACGGGCTGAGTGTATAGCGGGCGCAGTGTATAACAGGCGGAGTGTATAACGGGCGGAGTGTATAACGGGCGGAGTGTATAACGGGCGGGGTGTATAACGGGCGGAGTGTATAACGGGCGGTGTGTCTAACGGGCGGAGTGTATAACGGGCGGTGTGTAAAGCGGGCTGAGTGTATAACGGGCGGACTGTATAACGGGCGGAATGTATAACGGGCGGAGTGTATAACGGCCGGAGTGTATAACGGGCGGAGTGTATAACGGGCGGGGTGTATAACAGGCGGGGTGTATAACGGGCGGTGTGTATAACGGGCGGAGTGTTTAACGGGCGGAGTGTATAACGGGCGAAGTGTATAACGAGCGGAGTGTATAACGGGCGGAGTGTATAATGGGCGGAGTGTATAACGGGCTGAGTGTATAACGGGCGGTGTGTATAACGGGTGGAGTGTATAACGGGCGGAGTGCAGAACGGTCAGAGTGTATAACGGGCTGAGTGTATAACGGGCGGGGTGTATAACGGTCAGAGTGTATAACGGGCTGTGTGTATAACGGGCGGCGTGTATAACGGGCGGAGTTCATAACGGGCGGAGTGTATAACGGGCGGAGTGTTTAACGGGCAGAGTGTTTTACGGGCGGAGTCTATAACGGCTGGAGTGCATAACGGGCGGAGTGTATAAAGGTCGGAGTGTATAACGGGTGGAGTGTATAACGGGTGGGGTGTATAACGGGCGGGGTGTATAACGGGCGGGGTGTATAATGGGTGGAGTATATAACTTGCGGAGTGTATAACGGGCAGAGTGTTTAACGGGCGGGGTGTATAACGGGCGGAGTGTATAACGGGCGGAGTGTATAACGGGCGGAGTGTATAACGGGCGGGGTGTATAACGGGCGGAGTGTATAACGGGCGGAGTGTATAACGGGCGGGTTGTATAACGGGCGGAGTTTATAACAGGCGGAGTGTAATACGGGCGGAGTGTATAAGGGCGGAGTGTATAACGGGCAGGGTGTATAACGCGCGGAGTGTATAACGGGCGGAGTGTATAACGGGCTGAGTGTATAACGGGCGGAGTGTATAACGGGCGGAGTGTATAACGGGCGGTGTGTATAACGGGCGGAGTGTATAACGGGCGGAGTGAATAACGGGTGGAGTGTATAACGGGCGGAGTGTATAACGGGCGGCGTGTATAACAGGCGGAGTGTATAAATTGCGGGGTGTATAACGGGCGGGGTGTATAACGGGCGGGGTGTATAACCGTCGGAGTGTATAACGGGCGGAGTGCATAATGGGCGGAGTGTATAACGGGCGGAGTGTATAACGGGCTGAGTGTATAGCGGGCGGAGTGTATAATGGGCGGAGTGTATATCGGGCTGAGTGTATAACGGGCTGAGTGTATCAGGGGCGGGGTGTATAATGGGTGGAGTGTATAACGGGTGGAGTGTATAACGGTCGGAGTGTATAACGGGCTGAGTGTATAACGGGCGGGGTGTATAACGGTCGGTGTGTATAACGGGCTGAGTGTATAACGGGCGGGGTGTATAACGGGCGGAGTGTATAGCGGGCTGAGTGTATAACGGGCGGAGTGTATAACGGGCGGGGTGTATAACGGGTGGAGTGTATAACCTGCGGTGTGTATAACGGGCGGAGTGATTAACGGGCGGGATGTATAACGGGCGGGGTGTATAACGGGCTGAGTGTATAACGGGGGGAGTGTATAACGGGCGGAGTGTATAACGGGCGGAGTGTATAAAGGGCGGGGTGTATAACGGGCGGGGTGTATAACGGGCGGGGTGTATAGCGGGCGGAGTGTATAACGGGCGGAGTGTATAACGGGTGGAGTGTATAACGGGTGGAGTGTATAACGGGCGGGGTGTATAACGGGTGGAGTGTATAACCTGCGGTGTGTATAACGGGCGGAGTGATTAACGGGCGGGGTGTATAACGGGCGGGGTGTATAACGGGCTGAGTGTATAACGGGGGGAGTGTATAACGGGCGTAGTGTATAATGGGCGGAGTGTATAACGGGCGGGGTGTATAACGGGCGGAGTGTATAACGGGCGGAGTGTATAAAGGGCGGAGTGTATAACGGGAGGCGTGTATAACGGGCGGAGTGTATAACGGGCGGAGTGTATAACGGGCGGAGTGTATAACGGGCGTCGTGCATAACGGGCGGAGTGTATAACGGACGGAGTGTATAAAGGGCGGGGAGCATAACAGGCGGAGTGTATAACGGGCGGAGTGTATAACGGCCAGAGTGTATAACGGGCGGAGTGTATAACGGGCGGGGTGTATAACGGGCGGGGTCTATAACGGGCGGGGTGTATAACGGGCGGTGTGTATAACGGGCGGAGTGTATAACGTGCGGAGTGTATAACGGGCGGAGTGTATAACGGGCGGAGTGTATAAAGGGCGGAGTGTATAATGGGAGGCGTGTATAACGGGCGGAGTGTATAACGGGCGGAGTGTATAACGGGCGGAGTGTATAACGGGCGTCGTGTATAACGAGCGGAGTGTATAACGGACGGAGTGTATAAAGGGCGGGGAGTATAACGGGCGGAGTGTATAACGGGCGGAGTGTATAACGGCCGGAGTGTATAACGGGCGGAGTGTATAACGGGCGGGGTGTATAACGGGCGGGGTGTATAACGGGCGGTGTGTATAACGGGCGGAGTGTATAACGGGCGGAGTGTATAACGGGCGGAGTGTATAACGGGCGGTGTGTATAACGGGCGGTGTGTATAACGGGCCGGGTGTATAACGGGCGGAGTGTTTAACGGGCAGAGTGTTTTACGGGCGGAGTCTATAACGGCTGGAGTGCATAACGGGCGGAGTGTATAAAGGTCGGAGTGTATAACGGGTGGAGTGTATAACGGGTGGGGTGTATAACGGGCGGGGTGTATAACGGGCGGGGTGTATAATGGGTGGAGTATATAACTTGCGGAGTGTATAACGGGCAGAGTGTTTAACGGGCGGGGTGTATAACGGGCGGAGTGTATAACGGGCGGAGTGTATAACGGGCGGAGTGTATAACGGGCGGGGTGTATAACGGGCGGAGTGTATAACGGGCGGAGTGTATTACGGGCGGGGTGTATAACGGGCGGAGTTTATAACAGGCGGAGTGTAATACGGGCGGAGTGTATAAGGGCGGAGTGTATAACGGGCAGGGTGTATAACGCGCGGAGTGTATAACGGGCGGAGTGTATAACGGGCTGAGTGTATAACGGGCGGAGTGTATAACGGGCGGAGTGTATAACGGGCGGTGTGTATAACGGGCGGAGTGTATAACGGGCGGAGTGAATAACGGGTGGAGTGTATAACGGGCGGAGTGTATAACGGGCGGCGTGTATAACAGGCGGAGTGTATAAATTGCGGGGTGTATAACGGGCGGGGTGTATAACGGGCGGGGTGTATAACCGTCGGAGTGTATAACGGGCGGAGTGCATAATGGGCGGAGTGTATAACGGGCGGAGTGTATAACGGGCTGAGTGTATAGCGGGCGGAGTGTATAATGGGCGGAGTGTATATCGGGCTGAGTGTATAACGGGCTGAGTGTATCAGGGGCGGGGTGTATAATGGGTGGAGTGTATAACGGGTGGAGTGTATAACGGTCGGAGTGTATAACGGGCTGAGTGTATAACGGGCGGGGTGTATAACGGTCGGTGTGTATAACGGGCTGAGTGTATAACGGGCGGGGTGTATAACGGGTGGAGTGTATAGCGGGCTGAGTGTATAACGGGCGGAGTGTATAACGGGCGGGGTGTATAACGGGTGGAGTGTATAACCTGCGGTGTGTATAACGGGCGGAGTGATTAACGGGCGGGATGTATAACGGGCGGGGTGTATAACGGGCTGAGTGTATAACGGGGGGAGTGTATAACGGGCGGAGTGTATAACGGGCGGAGTGTATAAAGGGCGGGGTGTATAACGGGCGGGGTGTATAACGGGCGGGGTGTATAGCGGGCGGAGTGTATAACGGGCGGAGTGTATAACGGGTGGAGTGTATAACGGGTGGAGTGTATAACGGGCGGGGTGTATAACGGGTGGAGTGTATAACCTGCGGTGTGTATAACGGGCGGAGTGATTAACGGGCGGGGTGTATAACGGACGGGGTGTATAACGGGCTGAGTGTATAACGGGGGGAGTGTATAACGGGCGTAGTGTATAACGGGCGGAGTGTATAACGGGCGGGGTGTATAACGGGCGGAGTGTATAACGGGCGGAGTGTATAAAGGGCGGAGTGTATAACGGGAGGCGTGTATAACGGGCGGAGTGTATAACGGGCGGAGTGTATAACGGGCGGAGTGTATAACGGGCGTCGTGCATAACGGGCGGAGTGTATAACGGACGGAGTGTATAAAGGGCGGGGAGCATAACAGGCGGAGTGTATAACGGGCGGAGTGTATAACGGCCAGAGTGTATCACGGGCGGAGTGTATATCGGGCTGAGTGTATAACGGGCGGAGTGTATAACGGGCGGAGTGTATAACGGGCGTCGTGTATAACCGTCGGAGTGTATAACGGGCGGAGTGCATAATGGGCGGAGTGTATAACGGGCGGAGTGTATAACGGGCTGAGTGTATAGCGGGCGGAGTGTATAATGGGCGGAGTGTATATCGGGCTGAGTGTATAACGGGCTGAGTGTATCAGGGGCGGGGTGTATAATGGGTGGAGTGTATAACGGGTGGAGTGTATAACGGTCGGAGTGTATAACGGGCTGAGTGTATAACGGGCGGGGTGTATAACGGTCGGTGTGTATAACGGGCTGAGTGTATAACGGGCGGGGTGTATAACGGGTGGAGTGTATAGCGGGCTGAGTGTATAACGGGCGGAGTGTATAACGGGCGGGGTGTATAACGGGTGGAGTGTATAACCTGCGGTGTGTATAACGGGCGGAGTGATTAACGGGCGGGATGTATAACGGGCGGGGTGTATAACGGGCTGAGTGTATAACGGGGGGAGTGTATAACGGGCGGAGTGTATAACGGGCGGAGTGTATAAAGGGCGGGGTGTATAACGGGCGGGGTGTATAACGGGCGGGGTGTATAGCGGGCGGAGTGTATAACGGGCGGAGTGTATAACGGGTGGAGTGTATAACGGGTGGAGTGTATAACGGGCGGGGTGTATAACGGGCGGAGTGTATAACCTGCGGTGTGTATAACGGGCGGAGTGATTAACGGGCGGGGTGTATAACGGGCGGGGTGTATAACGGGCTGAGTGTATAACGGGGGGAGTGTATAACGGGCGTAGTGTATAACGGGCGGAGTGTATAACGGGCGGGGTGTATAACGGGCGGAGTGTATAACGGGCGGAGTGTATAAAGGGCGGAGTGTATAACGGGAGGCGTGTATAACGGGCGGAGTGTATAACGGGCGGAGTGTATAACGGGCGGAGTGTATAACGGGCGTCGTGCATAACGGGCGGAGTGTATAACGGACGGAGTGTATAAAGGGCGGGGAGCATAACAGGCGGAGTGTATAACGGGCGGAGTGTATAACGGCCAGAGTGTATAACGGGCGGAGTGTATAACGGGCGGGGTGTATAACGGGCGGAGTGTATAACGGGCGGAGTGTATAACGGGCGGAGTGTATAACGGGCGTCGTGTATAACGAGCGGAGTGTATAACGGACGGAGTGTATAAAGGGCGGGGAGTATAACGGGCGGAGTGTATAACGGGCGGAGTGTATAACGGCCGGAGTGTATAATGGACGGAGTGTATAACGGGCGGGGTGTATAACGGGCGGGGTGTATAACGGGCGGTGTGTATAACGGGCGGAGTGTATAACGGGCGGAGTGTATAACGGGCGGAGTGTATAACGGGCGGAGTGTATAACAGGCGGAGTGTATAACGGGAGGAGTGTATAACGGGCGGTGTGTATAACGGGCCGGGTGTATAACGGGCGGAGTGTATAACGGGCGGAGTGTTTAACGGGCGGTGTGTATAACGGGCGGAGTGTATAATGGGCTGAGTGTATAGCGGGCGGAGTGTATAAAGGGCGGAGTGTATAACGGGCGGAGTGTATAAAGGGTGGAGTGTATAACGGGTGGAGTGTATAATGGGCGGGGTGTATAACGGGTGGAGTGTATAACTTGCGGTGTGTATAACGGCGGAGTGATAAACGGGCGGGGTGTATAACGGGCGGGGTGTATAACGGGCGGAGTGTATAATGGGCGGAGTGTATAACGGGCGGGGTGTATAACGGGCGGAGTGTATAACGGACGGGGTGTATAAAGGACGGGGTGTATAACGGACGGAGTGTATAACGGGCGGTGTGTATAACGGGCGGAGTGTATAACGGGCGGGGTGTATAACGGGCGGAGTGTATAACGGGCGGAGTGTATAACGGGCGGAGTGTATAACGGGTGGAGTGTATAACGGGCGGAGTGTGCGGACTGTATAATGGGCGGAGTGTATAACAGGCTGAGTGTATAGCGGGCGGAGTGTATAACAGGCGGAGTGTATAACGGGCGGAGTGTATAATGGGCGGAATGTATAACGGGCGGGGTGTATAACGGGCGGAGTGTATAATGGGCGGTGTGTCTAACGGGCGGAGTGTATAACGGGCGGGGTGTAAAGCTGGATGAGTGTATAATGGGCGGACTGTATAACGGGCGGAATGTATAACGGGCGGAGTGTATAACGGCCGGAGTGTATAACGGGCGGTGTGTATAAAGGGCGGGGTGTATAACGGGCGGGGTGTATAACGGGCGGGGTGTATAACGGGCGGAGTGTTTAACAGGCGGAGTGTATAACGGGCGGAGTGTATAACGAGCGGAGTGTACAATGGGCGGAGTGTATAATGGGCGGAGTGTATAACGGGCTGAGTGTATAACGGGCGGTGTGTATAACCGGTGGAGTGTATAACGGGCGGAGTGTATAACGGTCGGAGTGTATAACGGGCTGAGTGTATAACGGGCGGGGTGTATAACGGTCAGAGTGTATAACGGGCTGTGTGTATAACGGGCGGCATGTATAAAGGGCGGAGTGTATAACGGGCGGAGTGTATAACGGGCGGAGTGTTTAACGGGCGGAGTGTATAACGGGCGGAGTGTATAACGGCTGGAGTGCATAACGGGCGGAGTGTATAACCGTCGGAGTGTATAACGGGTGGAGTGTATAACGGGTGGGGTGTATAACGGGCGGGGTGTATAACGGGCGGGGTGTATAACGGGTGGAGTATATAACTTGCGGAGTGTATAACGGGCGGAGTGTATAACGGGCGGAGTGCATAATGGGCGGAGTGCATAACGGGCGGAGTGTATAACGGGCTGAGTGTATAGCGGGCGGAGTGTATAATGGGCGGAGTGTATATCGGGCTGAGTGTATAACGGGCTGAGTGTATCAGGGGCGGGGTGTATAATGGGTGGAGTGTATAACGGGTGGAGTGTATAACGGTCGGAGTGTATAACGGGCTGAGTGTATAACGGGCGGGGTGTATAACGGTCGGTGTGTATAACGGGCTGAGTGTATAACGGGCGGGGTGTATAACGGGCGGAGTGTATAGCGGGCTGAGTGTATAACGGGCGGAGTGTATAACGGGCGGGGTGTATAACGGGTGGAGTGTATAACCTGCGGTGTGTATAACGGGCGGAGTGATTAACGGGCGGGATGTATAACGGGCGGGGTGTATAACGGGCTGAGTGTATAACGGGGGGAGTGTATAACGGGCGGAGTGTATAACGGGCGGAGTGTATAACGGGCGGGGTGTATAACGGGCGGGGTGTATAACGGGCGGGGTGTATAGCGGGCGGAGTGTATAACGGGTGGAGTGTATAACGGGTGGAGTGTATAACGGGTGGAGTGTATAACGGGCGGGGTGTATAACGGGTGGAGTGTATAACCTGCGGTGTGTATAACGGGCGGAGTGATTAACGGGCGGGGTGTATAACGGGCGGGGTGTATAACGGGCTGAGTGTATAACGGGGGGAGTGTATAATGGGCGGAGTGTATAACGGGCGGAGTGTATAACGGGCGGGGTGTATAACGGGCGGAGTGTATAACGGGCGGAGTGTATAAAGGGCGGAGTGTATAACGGGAGGCGTGTATAACGGGCGGAGTGTATAACGGGCGGAGTGTATAACGGGCGGAGTGTATAACGGGCGTCGTGCATAACGGGCGGAGTGTATAACGGACGGAGTGTATAAAGGGCGGGGAGTATAACAGGCGGAGTGTATAACGGGCGGAGTGTATAACGGCCAGAGTGTATAACGGGCGGAGTGTATAACGGGCGGGGTGTATAACGGGCGGGGTCTATAACGGGCGGGGTGTATAACGGGCGGTGTGTATAACGGGCGGAGTGTATAACGTGCGGAGTGTATAACGGGCGGAGTGTATAACGGGCGGAGTGTATAAAGGGCGGAGTGTATAATGGGAGGCGTGTATAACGGGCGGAGTGTATAACGGGCGGAGTGTATAACGGGCGGAGTGTATAACGGGCGTCGTGTATAACGAGCGGAGTGTATAACGGACGGAGTGTATAAAGGGCGGGGAGTATAACGGGCGGAGTGTATAACGGGCGGAGTGTATAACGGCCGGAGTGTATAACGGGCGGAGTGTATAACGGGCGGGGTGTATAACGGGCGGGGTGTATAACGGGCGGTGTGTATAACGGGCGGAGTGTATAACGGGCGGAGTGTATAACGGGCGGAGTGTATAACAGGCGGAGTGTATAACGGGAGGAGTGTATAACGGGCGGTGTGTATAACGGGCCGGGTGTATAACGGGCGGAGTGTATAACGGGCGGAGTGTTTAACGGGCGGTGTGTATAACGGGCGGAGTGTATAACGGGCTGAGTGTATAGCGGGCGGAGTGTATAAAGGGCGGAGTGTATAACGGGCGGAGTGTATAAAGGGTGGAGTGTATAACGGGTGGAGTGTATAATGGGCGGGGTGTATAACGGGTGGAGTGTATAACTTGCGGTGTGTATAACGGCGGAGTGATAAACGGGCGGGGTGTATAACGGGCGGGGTGTATAACGGGCGGAGTGTATAATGGGCGGAGTGTATAACGGGCGGGGTGTATAACGGGCGGAGTGTATAACGGACGGGGTGTATAAAGGACGGGGTGTATAACGGGCGGAGTGTATAACGGGCGGTGTGTATAACGGGCGGAGTGTATAACGGGCGGGGTGTATAACGGGCGGAGTGTATAACGGGCGGAGTGTATAACGGGCGGAGTGTATAACGGGTGGAGTGTATAACGGGCGGAGTGTGCGGACTGTATAATGGGCGGAGTGTATAACAGGCTGAGTGTATAGCGGGCGGAGTGTATAACAGGCGGAGTGTATAACGGGCGGAGTGTATAATGGGCGGAATGTATAACGGGCGGGGTGTATAACGGGCGGAGTGTATAACGGGCGGTGTGTCTAACGGGCGGAGTGTATAACGGGCGGGGTGTAAAGCTGGCGGAGTGTATAACGTACGGAGTGTATAACGGGCGGAGTGTATAACGGGCGGGGTGTATAACGGGCGGGGTGTATAACGGGCGGAGTGTATAACGGGCGGTGTGTATAACGGGCGGAGTGTATAACGGGCGGAGTGTATAACGGGCGGAGTGTATAACGGGCGGGGTGTATAACGGGCGGTGTGTATAACGGGCGGGGTGTATAACGGGCGGAGTGTATAACGGGCTGAGTGTATAACGGGCAGAGTGTATAACGGGCGGAGTGTATAACGGGCGGAGTGTAGAACGGGCGGAGTGTATAACGGGCGGGGTGTATAACGGGCGGAGTGTATAACGGGCGGTGTGCATAACGGGCGGAGTGTATAACGGGCGGAGTGTATAACGGGCTGAGTGTATAATGGGCGGAGTGTATAACGGGCGGAGTGTTTAACGGGCGGAGTGTATAACGGGCGGGGTGTATAACGGGCGGAGTGTATAACGGGCGGAGTGTATAACGGGCAGAGTGTATAACGGGCTGAGTGTATAGCGGGCGGAGTGTATAACGGGCGGAGTGTATAACGGGCGGAGTGTATAACGGGCGGGGTGTATAACGGGCGGGGTGTATAACGGGCGGGGTGTATAACGGGCGGAGTGTATAACGGGCAGAGTGTATAACGGGCTGAGTGTATAACGGGTGGGGTGTATAACGGGTGGAGTGCATAACGGGCGGAGTGTATAACGGTCGGAGTGTATAACGGGCTGAGTGTATAATGGGCGGAGTGTATAACGGGCGGAGTGTATAACGGGTGGGGTGTATAACGGGCTGAGTGTATAAAGGGCAGAGTGCATAACGGGCGGCGTGTATAACGGGCAGAGTGTATAACGGGCGGAGTGTATATCGAGCGGAGTGTATAACGGGCGGAGTGTATAACGGGTGGAGTGTATAACGGGCGGAGTGTATAACGGGAGGAGTGTATATCGGGCGGGGTGTATAACGGGCGGGGTGTATAACGGGCGGAGTGTATAACGGGCGGGGTGTATAACGGGCGGAGTGTTTAATGGGCGGGGTGTATAACGGGCGGAGTGTATAACGGGCGGAGTGTATAACGGGCGGAGTGTATAACGGGCGGAGTGTATAACGGGCGGAGTGTATAACGGGCGGAGTGTATAAGCGGCGGGTGTATAACGGGCGGAGTGTATAACGGGCGGAGTGTATAACGGGCGTAGTGTATAACAGTTGGGGTGTAAAATGGGTGGAGTGTATAATGGGCGGAGTGTATAACGGGCGGAGTGTATAACGGGCGGAGTGTATAACGGGCGGAGTGTATAACGGGTGGGGTGTATTACGGGCGGAGTGTATAAAGGGTGGAGTGTATAACGGGCGGAGTGTATAACGGGCGGGGTGTATAACGGGCGGAGTGTATAACGGGCGGAGTGTATAACGGGCGGAGTGTATAACGGCCGGAGTGTATAACGGGCGGAGTGTATAACGGGTGGGGTGTATAACGGGCGGGGTGTATAACGGGCGGAGTGTATAACGGGTGGGGTGTATAACGGGCTGACTGTATAAAGGGCGGAGTGTATAACGGGCGGCATGTATAACGGGCAGAGTGTATAACCGTCGGGGTGTATAACGGGCGGAGTGTATAACGGGCGGAGTGTATAACGGGCAGAGTGTATAACGGGCTGAGTGTATAGCGGGCGGAGTGTATAACGGGCGGAGTGTATAACGGGCGGAGTGTATAACGGGCGGGGTGTATAACGGGCGGGGTGTATAACAGGCGGGGTGTATAACGGGCGGAGTGTATAACGGGCAGAGTGTATAACGGGCTGAGTGTATAACGGGTGGGGTGTATAACGGGTGGAGTGCATAACGGGCGGAGTGGATAACGGTCGGAGTGTATAACGGGCTGAGTGTATAATGCGCGGAGTGTATAACGGGCGGAGTGTATAACGGGTGGGGTGTATAACGGGCTGAGTGTATAAAGGGCAGAGTGCATAACGGGCGGCGTGAATAACGGGCAGAGTGTATAACGGGCGGAGTGTATAACGAGCGGAGTGTATAACGGGCGGAGTGTATAACGGGTGGAGTGTATAACGGGCGGAGTGTATAACGGGAGGAGTGTATATCGGGCGGGGTGTATAACGGGCGGGGTGTATAACGGGAGGTGTGTATAACGGGCGGGGTGTATAACGGGCGGAGTGTATAACGGGCGGAGTGTTTAATGGGTGGGGTGTATAACGGGCGGAGTGTATAACGGGCGGAGTGTATAACGGGCGGAGTGTATAACGGGCGGAGTGTATAACGGGCGGAGTGTATAACGGGCGGAGTGTATAACGGGCGGAGTGTATAACGGCCGGAGTGTATAACGGGTGGGGTGTATAACGGGCGGGGTGTATAACGGGCGGAGTGTATAACGGGTGGGGTGTATAACGGGCTGACTGTATAAAGGGCGGAGTGTATAACGGGCGGCATGTATAACGGGCAGAGTGTATAACGGGCTGAGTGTATAGCGGGCGGAGTGTATAAAGGGCGGAGTGTATAACGGGCGGAGTGTATAACGGGCGGGGTGTATAACGGGCGGGGTGTATAACGGGCGGAGTGTATAACGGGCGGAGTGTATAACGGGCGTAAAGTATAATGGGCGGAGTGTATAACGGGCGTAGTGTATAACGGGCGGAGTGTATAATGGGCTCAGTGTATAGCGGGCGGAGTGTATAAACGGCGGAGTGTATAACGGGCGGAGAGTATAACGGGCGGAGTATATAACGGGCGGGGTGTATAACGGGCGGAGTGTATAACGGGCGGTGTGTATAACGGGCGGGGTGTATAACGGGCGGAGTGTATAACGGGCTGAGTGTATAACGGGCGGAGTGTATAACGGGCGGTGTGTATAATGGGCGGAGTGTATAACGGGCTGAGTGTATAACGGGTGGGGTGTATAACGGCTGGAGTGCATAACGGGCGGAGTGTATAACGGTCGGAGTGTATAACAGGCGGAGTGTATAACGGGTGGAGTGTATAACGGGCGGGGTGTATAATGGGCGGGGTGTATAACGGGCGGGGTGTATAACGGGCGGAGTGTTTAACAGGCGGAGTGTATAACGGGCGGAGTGTATAACGAGCGGAGTGTACAATGGGCGGAGTGTATAATGGGCGGAGTGTATAACGGGCTGAGTGTATAACGGGCGGTGTGTATAACCGGTGGAGTGTATAACGGGCGGAGTGTATAACGGTCGGAGTGTATAACGGGCTGAGTGTATAACGGGCGGGGTGTATAACGGTCAGAGTGTATAACGGGCTGCGTGTATGACGGGCGGCGTGTATAAAGGGCGGAGTGTATAACGGGCGGAGTGTATAACGGGCGGAGTGTTTAACGGGCAGAGTGTATAACGGGCGGAGTGTATAACGGCTGGAGTGCATAACGGGCGGAGTGTATAACGGTCGGAGTGTATAACGGGTGGAGTGTATAACGGGTGGGGTGTATAACGGGCGGGGTGTATAACGGGCGGGGTGTATAACGGGTGGAGTATATAACTTGCGGAGTGTATAACGGGCGGAGTGTTTAAAGGGCGGGGTGTATAACGGGCGGAGTGTATAACGGGCGGAGTGTATAACGGGCGGAGTGTATAACGGGCGGGGTGTATAACGGGCGGAGTGTATAACGGGCGGCGTGTATAACGGGCGGAGTGTATAACGGGCGGAGTGTATAACGGGCGGAGTGTATAACGGGCGGAGTGTATAACGGGCGGCGTGTATAACGGGCGGAGTGTAGAACGGACGGAGTGTATAAAGGGCGGGGAGTATAACGGGCGGAGTGTATAACGGGCGGAGTGTATAACGGCCGGAGTGTATAACGGGCGGGGTGTATAACGGGCGGGGTGTATAACGGGCGGAGTGTATAACGGGCGGTGTGTATAACGGGCGGAGTGTATAACGGGCGGAGTGTATAACGGGCGGAGTGTATAACGGGCGGGGTGTATAACGGGCGGTGTGTATAACGGGCGGGGTGTATAACGGGTGGAGTGTATAACGGGCTGAGTGTATAACGGGCAGAGTGTATAACGGGCGGAGTGTATAACGGGCGGAGTGTAGAACGGGCGGAGTGTATAACGGGCGGGGTGTATAACGGTAGGAGTGTATAACGGGCGGTGTGCATAACGGGCGGAGTGTATAACGGGCGGAGTGTATAACGGGCTGAGTGTATAATGGGCGGAGTGTATAACGGGCGGGGTGTATAACGGGCGGAGTGTATAACCGTCGGGGTGTATAACGGGCGGAGTGTATAACGGGCGGAGTGTATAACGGGCAGAGTGTATAACGGGCTGAGTGTATAGCGGGCGGAGTGTATAACGGGCGGAGTGTATAACGGGCGGAGTGTATAACGGGCGGGGTGTATAACGGGCGGGGTGTATAACGGGCGGGGTGTATAACGGGCGGAGTGTATAACGGGCAGAGTGTATAACGGGCTGAGTGTATAACGGGTGGGGTGTATAACGGGTGGAGTGCATAACGGGCGGAGTGTATAACGGTCGGAGTGTATAACGGGCTGAGTGTATAATGCGCGGAGTGTATAACGGGCGGAGTGTATAACGGGTGGGGTGTATAACGGGCTGAGTGTATAAAGGGCAGAGTGCATAACGGGCGGCGTGAATAACGGGCAGAGTGTATAACGGGCGGAGTGTATAACGAGCGGAGTGTATAACGGGCGGAGTGTATAACGGGTGGAGTGTATAACGGGCGGAGTGTATAACGGGAGGAGTGTATATCGGGCGGGGTGTATAACGGGCGGGGTGTATAACGGGCGGAGTGTATAACGGGCGGGGTGTATAACGGGCGGAGTGTATAACGGGCGGAGTGTTTAATGGGCGGGGTGTATAACGGGCGGAGTGTATAACGGGCGGAGTGTACAACGGGCAGAGTGTATAACGGGCGGAGTGTATAACGGGCGGAGTGTATAACGGGCGGAGTGTATAACGGGCGGGGTGTATAACGGGCGGAGTGTATAACGGGCGGAGTGTATAAGCGGCGGGTGTATAACGGGCGGAGTGTATAACGGGCGGAGTGTATAACGGGCGTAGTGTATAACAGTTGGGGTGTAAAACGGGTGGAGTGTATAATGGGCGGAGTGTATAACGGGCGGAGTGTATAACGGGCGGAGTGTATAACGGGCGGAGTGTATAACGGGTGGGGTGTATTACGGGCGGAGTGTATAAAGGGCGGAGTGTATAACGGGCGGGGTGTATAACGGGCGGAGTGTATAACGGGCGGAGTGTATAACGGGCGGAGTGTATAACGGCCGGAGTGTATAACGGGCGGAGTGTATAACGGGCGGGGTGTATAACGGGCGGGGTGTATAACGGGCGGAGTGTATAACGGGTGGGGTGTATAACGGGCTGACTGTATAAAGGGCGGAGTGTATAACGGGCGGCATGTATAACGGGCAGAGTGTATAACGGGCTGAGTGTATAGCGGGCGGAGTGTATAAAGGGCGGAGTGTATAACGGGCGGAGTGTATAACGGGCGGGGTGTATAACGGGCGGGGTGTATAACGGGCGGAGTGTATAACGGGCGGAGTGTATAACGGGCGTAAAGTATAACGGGCGGAGTGTATAACGGGCGTAGTGTATAACGGGCGGAGTGTATAATGGGCTCAGTGTATAGCGGGCGGAGTGTATAAACGGCGGAGTGTATAACGGGCGGAGAGTATAACGGGCGGAGTATATAACGGGCGGGGTGTATAACGGGCGGAGTGTATAACGGGCGGTGTGTATAACGGGCGGAGTGTATAACGGGCGGGGTGTATAACGGGCGGCGTGTATAACGGGCGGAGTGTATAACGGGCGGAGTGTATAACGGGCGGTGTGTATAACGGGCGGGGTGTATAACGGGCGGGGTGTATAACGGGCGGAGTGTATAACGGGCTGAGTGTATAACGGGCGGAGTGTATAACGGGCGGTGTGTATAATGGGCGGAGTGTATAACGGGCTGAGTGTATAACGGGTGGGGTGTATAACGGCTGGAGTGCATAACGGGCGGGGTGTATAACGGGCGGAGTGTATAACGGGCGGTGTGTATAACGGGCGGAGTGTATAACGGGCGGGGTGTATAACGGGCGGCGTGTATAACGGGCGGAGTGTATAACGGGCGGAGTGTATAACGGGCGGTGTGTATAACGGGCGGGGTGTATAACGGGCGGGGTGTATAACGGGCGGAGTGTATAACGGGCTGAGTGTTTAACGGGCGGAGTGTATAACGGGCGGTGTGTATAATGGGCGGAGTGTATAACGGTCGGAGTGTATAACGGGTGGAGTGTATAACGGGTGGGGTGTATAACGGGCGGGGTGTATAACGGGCGGGGTGTATAACGGGTGGAGTATATAACTTGCGGAGTGTATAACGGGCGGAGTGTTTAAAGGGCGGGGTGTATAACGGGCGGAGTGTATAACGGGCGGAGTGTATAATGGGCGGAGTGTATAACGGGCGGGGTGTATAACGGGCGGAGTGTATAACGGGCGGCGTGTATAACAGGCGGAGTGTATAACGGGCGGAGTGTATAACGGGCGGAGTGTATAACGGGCGGCGTGTATAACGGGCGGAGTGTATAACGGACGGAGTGTATAAAGGGCGGGGAGTATAACGGGCGGAGTGTATAACGGGCGGAGTGTATAACGGCCGGAGTGTATAACGGGCGGGGTGTATAACGGGCGGGGTGTATAACGGGCGGAGTGTATAACGGGCGGTGTGTATAACGGGCGGAGTGTATAACGGGCGGAGTGTATAACAGGCGGAGTGTATAACGGGCGGGGTGTATAACGGGCGGTGTGTATAACGGGCGGGGTGTATAACGGGTGGAGTGTATAACGGGCTGAGTGTATAACGGGCAGAGTGTATAACGGGCGGAGTGTATAACGGGCGGAGTGTAGAACGGGCGGAGTGTATAACGGGCGGGGTGTATAACGGGCGGAGTGTATAACGGGCGGTGTGCATAACGGGCGGAGTGTATAACGGGCGGAGTGTATAACGGGCTGAGTGTATAATGGGCGGAGTGTATAACGGGCGGAGTGTATAACGGGCGGAGTGTATAACCGTTGGGGTGTATAACGGGCGGAGTGTATAACGGGCGGAGTGTATAACGGGCAGAGTGTATAACGGGCTGAGTGTATAGCGGGCGGAGTGTATAACGGGCGGAGTGTATAACGGGCGGAGTGTATAACGGGCGGGGTGTATAACGGGCGGGGTGTATAACGGGCGGGGTGTATAACGGGCGGAGTGTATAACGGGCAGAGTGTATAACGGGCTGAGTGTATAACGGGTGGGGTGTATAATGGGTGGAGTGCATAACGGGCGGACTGTATAACGGTCGGAGTGTATAACGGGCTGAGCGTATAATGCGCGGAGTGTATAACGGGCGGAGTGTATAACGGGTGGGGTGTATAACGGGCTGAGTGTATAAAGGGCAGAGTGCATAACGGGCGGCGTGAATAACGGGCAGAGTGTATAACGGGCGGAGTGTATAACGAGCGGAGTGTATAACGGGCGGAGTGTATAACGGGTGGAGTGTATAACGGGCGGAGTGTATAACGGGAGGAGTGTATATCGGGCGGGGTGTATAACGGGCGGGGTGTATAACGGGCGGAGTGTATAACGGGCGGGGTGTATAACGGGCGGAGTGTATAACGGGCGGAGTGTTTAATGGGCGGGGTGTATAACGGGCGGAGTGTATAACGGGCGGAGTGTACAACGGGCGGAGTGTATAACGGGCGGAGTGTATAAAGGGCGGAGTGTATAACGGGCGGAGTGTATAACGGGCGGAGTGTATAACGGGCGGAGTGTATAACGGCCGGAGTGTATAACGGGCGGAGTGTATAACGGGTGGGGTGTATAACGGGCGGGGTGTATAACGGGCGGAGTGTATAACGGGCGGGGTGTATAACGGGCTGACTGTATAAAGGGCGGAGTGTATAACGGGCGGCATGTATAACGGGCAGAGTGTATAATGGGCTGAGTGTATAGCGGGCGGAGTGTATAAAGGGCGGAGTGTATAACGGGCGGAGTGTATAACGGGCGGGGTGTATAACGGGCGGGGTGTATAACGGGCGGAGTGTATAACGGGCGGAGTGTATAACGGGCGTAAAGTATAAAGGGCGGAGTGTATAACGGGCGGAGTGTATAACGGGCGGAGTGTATAACGGGCGGTGTGTATAACGGGCGGAGTGTATAACGGGCGGGGTGTATAACGGGCGGCGTGTATAACGGGCGGAGTGTATAACGGGCGGAGTGTATAACGGGCGGTGTGTATAACGGGCGGGGTGTATAACGGGCGGGGTGTATAACGGGCGGAGTGTATAACGGGCTGAGTGTATAACGGGCGGAGTGTATAACGGGCGGTGTGTATAATGGGCGGAGTGTATAACGGGCTGAGTGTATAACGGGTGGGGTGTATAACGGCTGGAGTGCATAACGGGCGGAGTGTATAACGGTCGGAGTGTATAACAGGCGGCGTGTATAACGGGTGGAGTGTATAACGGGCGGGGTGTATAATGGGCGGGGTGTATAACGGGCGGGGTGTATAACGGGCGGAGTGTTTAACAGGCGGAGTGTATAACGGGCGGAGTGTATAACGAGCGGAGTGTACAATGGGCGGAGTGTATAATGGGCGGAGTGTATAACGGGCTGAGTGTATAACGGGCGGTGTGTATAACCGGTGGAGTGTATAACGGGCGGAGTGTATAACGGTCGGAGTGTATAACGGGCTGAGTGTATAACGGGCGGGGTGTATAACGGTCAGAGTGTATAACGGGCTGTGTGTATAACGGGCGGCGTGTATAAAGGGCGGAGTGTATAACGGGCGGAGTGTATAACGGGCGGAGTGTTTAACGGGCAGAGTGTATAACGGGCGGAGTGTATAACGGCTGGAGTGCATAACGGGCGGAGTGTATAACGGTCGGAGTGTATAACGGGTGGAGTGTATAACGGGTGGGGTGTATAACGGGCGGGGTGTATAACGGGTGGAGTATATAACTTGCGGAGTGTATAACGGGCGGAGTGTTTAAAGGGCGAGGTGCATAACGGGCGGAGTGTATAACGGGCGGAGTGTATAACGGGCGGAGTGTATAATGGGCGGGGTGTATAACGGGCGGAGTGTATAACGGGCGGCGTGTATAACGGGCGGAGTGTATAACGGGCGGAGTGTATAACGGGCGGAGTGTATAACGGGCGGAGTGTATAACGGGCGGCGTGTATAACGGGCGGAGTGTATAACGGACGGAGTGTATAAAGGGCGGGGAGTATAACGGGCGGAGTGTATAACGGACGGAGTGTATAACGGCCGGAGTGTATAACGGGCGGAGTGTATAACGGGCGGGGTGTATAACGGGCGGGGTGTATAACGGGCGGAGTGTATAACGGGCGGTGTGTATAACGGGCGGAGTGTATAACGGGCGGAGTGTATAACAGGCGGAGTGTATAACGGGCGGGGTGTATAACGGGCGGTGTGTATAACGGGCGGGGTGTATAACGGGTGGAGTGTATAACGGGCTGAGTGTATAACGGGCAGAGTGTATAATGGGCGGAGTGTATAACGGGCGGAGTGTAGAACGGGCGGAGTGTATAACGGGCGGGGTGTATAACGGTAGGAGTGTATAACGGGCGGTGGGCATAACGGGCGGAGTGTATAACGGGCGGAGTGTATAACGGGCTGAGTGTATAATGGGCGGAGTGTATAACGGGCGGAGTGTATAACGGGCGGAGTGTATAACCGTCGGGGTGTATAACGGGCGGAGTGTATAACGGGCGGAGTGTATAACGGGCAGAGTGTATAACGGGCTGAGTGTATAGCGGGCGGAGTGTATAACGGGCGGAGTGTATAACGGGCGGAGTGTATAACGGGCGGGGTGTATAACGGGCGGGGTGTATAACGGGCGGGGTGTATAACGGGCGGAGTGTATAACGGGCAGAGTGTATAACGGGCTGAGTGTATAACGGGTGGGGTGTATAACGGGTGGAGTGCATAACGGGCGGAGTGTATAACGGTCGGAGTGTATAACGGGCTGAGTGTATAATGCGCGGAGTGTATAACGGGCGGAGTGTATAACGGGTGGGGTGTATAACGGGCTGAGTGTATAAAGGGCAGAGTGCATAACGGGCGGCGTGAATAATGGGCAGAGTGTATAACGGGCGGAGTGTATAACGAGCGGAGTGTATAACGGGCGGAGTGTATAACGGGTGGAGTGTACAACGGGCGGAGTGTATAACGGGAGGAGTGTATATCGGGCGGGGTGTATAACGGGCGGGGTGTATAACGGGCGGAGTGTATAACGGGCGGGGTGTATAACGGGCGGAGTGTATAACGGGCGGAGTGTTTAACGGGCGGGGTGTATAACGGGCGGAGTGTATAACGGGCGGAGTGTACAACGGGCGGAGTGTATAACGGGCGGAGTGTATAACGGGCAGAGTGTATAACGGGCGGAGTGTATAACGGGCGGAGTGTATAACGGGCGGGGTGTATAACGGGCGGAGTGTATAACGGGCGGAGTGTATAAGCGGCGGGTGTATAACGGGCGGAGTTTATAACGGGCGGAGTGTATAACGGGCGTAGTGTATAACAGTTGGGGTGTAAAACGGGTGGAGTGTATAATGGGCGGAGTGTATAACGGGCGGAGTGTATAACGGGCGGAGTGTATAACGGGCGGAGTGTATAACGGGCGGGGTGTATTACGGGCGGAGTGTATAAAGGGCGGAGTGTATAACGGGCGGAGTGTATAACGGGCGGGGTGTATAACGGGCGGAGTGTATAACGGGCGGAGTGTATAACGGGCGGAATGTATAACGGCCGGAGTGTATAACGGGCGGAGTGTATAACGGGCGGGGTGTATAACGGGCGGGGTGTATAACGGGCGGAGTGTATAACGGGTGGGGTGTATAACGGGCTGACTGTATAAAGGGCGGAGTGTATAACGGGCGGCATGTATAACGGGCAGAGTGTATAACGGGCTGAGTGTATAGCGGGCGGAGTGTATAAAGGGCGGAGTGTATAACGGGCGGAGTGTATAACGGGCGGGGTGTATAACGGGCGGGGTGTATAACGGGCGGAGTGTATAACGGGCGGAGTGTATAACGGGCGTAAAGTATAACGGGCGGAGTGTATAACGGGCGTAGTGTATAACGGGTGGAGTGTATAATGGGCTCAGTGTATAGCGGGTGGAGTGTATAAACGGCGGAGTGTATAACGGGCGGAGAGTATAACGGGCGGAGTATATAACGGGCGGGGTGTATAACGGGCGGAGTGTATAACGGGCGGTGTGTATAACGGGCGGAGTGTATAACGGGCGGGGTGTATAACGGGCGGCGTGTATAACGGGCGGAGTGTATAACGGGCGGAGTGTATAACGGGCGGTGTGTATAACGGGCGGGGTGTATAACGGGCGGGGTGTATAACGGGCGGAGTGTATAACGGGCTGAGTGTATAACGGGCGGAGTGTATAACGGGCGGTGTGTATAATGGGCGGAGTGTATAACGGGCTGAGTGTATAACGGGTGGGGTGTATAACGGCTGGAGTGCATAACGGGCGGGGTGTATAACGGGCGGAGTGTATAACGGGCAGTGTGTATAACGGGCGGAGTGTATAACGGGCGGGGTGTATAACGGGCGGCGTGTATAACGGGCGGAGTGTATAACGGGCGGAGTGTATAACGGGCGGTGTGTATAACGGGCGGGGTGTATAACGGGCGGGGTGTATAACGGGCGGAGTGTATAACGGGCTGAGTGTATAACGGGCGGAGTGTATAACGGGCGGTGTGTATAATGGGCGGAGTGTATAACGGGCTGAGTGTATAACGGGTGGGGTGTATAACGGCTGGAGTGCATAACGGGCGGAGTGTATAAAGGTCGGAGTGTATAACAGGCGGAGTGTATAACGGGTGGAGTGTATAACGGGCGGGGTGTATAATGGGCGGAGTGTATAACGGGCGGAGTGTATAAGCGGCGGGTGTATAACGGGCGGAGTGTATAACGGGCGGAGTGTATAACGGGCGGAGTGTATAACAGTTGGGGTGTAAAACGGATGGAGTGTATAACGGGCGGAGTGTATAACGGGCGGAGTGTATAACGGGCAGCGTGTATAACGGGCGGAGTGTATAACGGGTGGTGTGTATAACGGGCTGTGTGTATAACGGGCGGAGTGTATAACGGGCGGAGTGTATAACGGGAGGGGTGTATAACGGCGGGGTGTATAACGGGCGGGATGTATAACGGGCGGAGTGTATAACGGGCGGAGTGTATAACGGGCGGAGTGTATAACGGGCGGAGTGTATAACGGGCGGAGTGTATAACGGCTGGAGTGCATAACGGGCGGAGTGTATAACGGTCGGAGTGTATAACAGGCGGAGTGTATAACGGGTGGAGTGTATAACGGGCGGGGTGTATAACGGGCGGAGTGTATAACGGGCTGAGTGTATAAAGGGCGGGGTGTATAACGGGTGGAGTGTATAACGGGCGGAGTGTATAACGGTCGGAGTGTATAACGGTCGGAGTGTATAACGGGCGGAGTGTATAACGGGCGGAGTGTATAACGGGCGGAGTGTATAACGGGCTGAGTTAATAACGGGCGGAGTGTATAACGGGCGGTGTGTATAACGGGCGGAGTGTATAACGGGCGGAGTGTATAACGGGCGGCGTGTATAACGGGCGGAGTGTATAACGGGCGGAGTGTATAACGGGTGGAGTGTATAATGGGCGGAGTGTATAACGGGGTGAGTGTATAACGGGCGGGGTGTATAACGGTCGGAGTGTATAATGGGCTGAGTGTTTAACAGGTGGGGTGTATAACGGTCGGAGTGTATAACGGTTGGGGTGTATAACGGGCGGAGTGTATAACGGGCGGGGTGTATAACGGGCGGAGTGTATAACGGGCGGAGTGTATAACGGGTGGGGTGTATAACGGGCTTGGTATATAACGGGCGGAGTGTATAACGGGCGGAGTGTGTAACGAGCGGAGTGTATAACGGGCGGAGTGTATAACGGGCGGAGTGTATAACGGGCGGAGTGTATAACGGGCGGAGTGTATAACGGGCGGAGTGTTTAACGGGCGGTGTGTATAACGGGCGGGGTGTATAACGGGCGGAGTGTATAACGGGCGGAGTGTATAACGGGCAGAGTGTATAACGGGCGGGGTTTTAAACGGGCGGGGTGTATAACGGGCGGAGTGTATACCGCCTGAGTGTATAACGGGCGGAGTGTATAACGGGCGGAGTGTATAACGGGCGATGTGTATTACGGGCGCAGTGAATAACGGGCGGAGTGTATAATGGGCGGAGTGTATAACGTGCGGGCTGTATAACGGGCGGGGTGTATAACGGGCGGAGTGTATAACGGCCGGAGTGTATAACGGGCGGAGTGTATAACGGGCGGGGTGTATAATGGGTGGGGTGTATAACGGGCGGAGTGTATAACGGGCGGTGTGTATAACGGGCGGAGTGTATAACGGGCGGAGTGTATAACAGGCGGAGTGTATAACGGGCGGGGTGTATAACGGGCGGTGTGTATAACGGGCGGGGTGTATAACGGGCGGAGTGTATAACGGGCTGAGTGTATAACGGGCAGAGTGTATAACGGGCGGAGTGTATAACGGGCGGAGTGTAGAACGGGCGGAGTGTATAACGGGCGGGGTGTATAACGGGCGGAGTGTATAACGGGCGGTGTGCATAACGGGCGGAGTGTATAACGGGCGGAGTGTATAACGGGCTGAGTGTATAATGGGCGGAGTGTATAACGGGCGGAGTGTATAACGGGCGGAGTGTATAACGGGCAGAGTGTATAACGGGCTGAGTGTATAGCGGGCGGAGTGTATAACGGGCGGAGTGTATAACGGGCGGAGTGTATAACGGGCGGGGTGTATAACGGGCGGGGTGTATAACGGGCGGGGTGTATAACGGGCGGAGTGTATAACGGGCAGAGTGTATAACGGGCTGAGTGTATAACGGGTGGGGTGTATAACGGGTGGAGTGCATAACGGGCGGAGTGTATAACGGTCGGAGTGTATAACGGGCTGAGTGTATAATGGGCGGAGTGTATAACGGGCGGAGTGTATAACGGGTGGGGTGTATAACGGGCTGAGTGTATAAAGGGCAGAGTGCATAACTGGCGGCGTGAATAACGGGCAGAGTGTATAACGGGCGGAGTGTATAACGAGCGGAGTGTATAACGGGCGGAGTGTATAACGGGTGGAGTGTATAACGGGCGGAGTGTATAACGGGAGGAGTGTATATCGGGCGGGGTGTATAACGGGCGGGGTGTATAACGGGCGGAGTGTATAACGGGCGGGGTGTATAACGGGCGGAGTGTATAACGGGCGGAGTGTTTAATGGGCGGGGTGTATAACGGGCGGAGTGTATAACGGGCGGAGTGTACAACGGGCGGAGTGTATAACGGGCGGAGTGTATAACGGGCGGAGTGTATAACGGGCGGAGTGTATAACGGGCGGGGTGTATAACGGGCGGAGTGTATAACGGGCGGAGTGTATAAGCGGCGGGTGTATAACGGGCGGAGTGTATAACGGGCGGAGTGTATAACGGGCGTAGTGTATAACAGTTGGGGTGTAAAACGGGTGGAGTGTATAACGGGCGGAGTGTATAACGGGCGGAGTGTATAACGGGCGGAGTGTATAACGGGTGGGGTGTATTACGGGCGGAGTGTATAAAGGGCGGAGTGTATAACGGGCGGAGTGTATAAAGGGCGGGGTGTATAACGGGCGGAGTGTATAACGGGCGGAGTGTATAACGGGCGGAGTGTATAACGGCCGGAGTGTATAACGGGCGGAGTGTATAACGGGCGGGGTGTATAACGGGCGGGGTGTATAACGGGCGGAGTGTATAACGGGTGGGGTGTATAACGGGCTGACTGTATAAAGGGCGGAGTGTATAACGGGCGGCATGTATAACGGGCAGAGTGTATAACGGGCTGAGTGTATAGCGGGCGGAGTGTATAAAGGGCGGAGTGTATAACGGGCGGAGTGTATAACGGGCGGGGTGTATAACGGGCGGGGTGTATAACGGGCAGAGTGTATAACGGGCGGAGTGTATAACGGGCGTAAAGTATAACGGGCGGAGTGTATAACGGGCGTAGTGTATAACGGGCGGAGTGTATAATGGGCTCAGTGTATAGCGGGCGGAGTGTATAAACGGCGGAGTGTATAACGGGCGGAGAGTATAACGGGCGGAGTATATAACGGGCGGGGTGTATAACGGGCGGAGTGTATAACGGGCGGTGTGTATAACGGGCGGAGTGTATAACGGGCGGGGTGTATAACGGGCGGCGTGTATAACGGGCGGAGTGTATAACGGGCGGAGTGTATAACGGGCGGTGTGTATAACGGGCGGGGTGTATAACGGGCGGGGTGTATAACGGGCGGAGTGTATAACGGGCTGAGTGTATAACGGGCGGAGTGTATAACGGGCGGTGTGTATAATGGGCGGAGTGTATAACGGGCTGAGTGTATAACGGGTGGGGTGTATAACGGCTGGAGTGCATAACGGGCGGGGTGTATAACGGGCGGAGTGTATAACGGGCGGTGTGTATAACGGGCGGAGTGTATAACGGGCGGGGTGTATAACGGGCGGCGTGTATAACGGGCGGAGTGTATAACGGGCGGAGTGTATAACGGGCGGGTTGTATAACGGGCGGGGTGTATAACGGGCGGAGTGTATAACGGGCTGAGTGTATAACGGGCGGAGTGTATAACGGGCGGTGTGTATAATGGGCGGAGTGTATAACGGGCTGAGTGTATAACGGGTGGGGTGTATAACGGCTGGAGTGCATAACGGGCGGAGTGTATAAAGGTCGGAGTGTATAACAGGCGGAGTGTATAACGGGTGAAGTGTATAACGGGCGGGGTGTATAATGGGCGGAGTGTATAACGGGCAGAGTGTATAAGCGGCGGGTGTATAACGGGCGGAGTGTATAACGGGCGGAGTGTATAACGGGCGGAGTGTATAACAGTTGGGGTGTAAAACGGATGGAGTGTATAACGGGCGGAGTGTATAAAGGGCGGAGTGTATAACGGGCAGCGTGTATAACGGGCGGAGTGTATAACCGGTGGGGTGTATAACGGGCTGAGTGTATAACGGGCGGAGTGTCTAACGGGCGGAGTGTATAACGGGCGGAGTGTATAACGGGCGGAGTGTATAACGGGCGGAGTGTATAACGGGAGGGGTGTATAACGGGCGGGGTGTATAACGGGCCGGGTGTATAACGGGCGGAGTGTATAACGGGCGGAGTGTATAACGGGCGGAGTGTATAACGGGCTGAGTGTATAATGCGCGGAGTGTATAACGGGCGGAGTGTATAACGGGTGGGGTGTATAACGGGCTGAGTGTATAAAGGGCAGAGTGCATAACGGGCGGCGTGAATAACGGGCAGAGTGTATAACGGGCGGAGTGTATAACGAGCGGAGTGTATAACGGGCGGAGTGTATAACGGGTGGAGTGTATAACGGGCGGAGTGTATAACGGGAGGAGTGTATATCGGGCGGGGTGTATAACGGGCGGGGTGTATAACGGGCGGAGTGTATAACGGGCGGGGTGTATAACGGGCGGAGTGTATAACGGGCGGAGTGTTTAATGGGCGGGGTGTATAACGGGCGGAGTGTATAACGGGCGGAGTGTACAACGGGCGGAGTGTATAACGGGCGGAGTGTATAACGGGCGGAGTGTATAACGGGCGGAGTGTATAACAGGCGGAGTGTATAACGGGCGGGGTGTATAACGGGCGGAGTGTATAACGGGCGGAGTGTATAAGCGGCGGGTGTATAACGGGCGGAGTGTATAACGGGCGGAGTGTATAACGGGCGTAGTGTATAACAGTTGGGGTGTAAAACGGGTGGAGTGTATAATGGGCGGAGTGTATAACGGGCGGAGTGTATAACGGGCGGAGTGTATAACGGGCGGAGTGTATAACGGGCGGGGTGTATTACGGGCGGAGTGTATAAAGGGCGGAGTGTATAACGGGCGGAGTGTATAACGGGCGGGGTGTATAACGGGCGGAGTGTATAACGGGCGGAGTGTATAACGGGCGGAATGTATAACGGCCGGAGTGTATAACGGGCGGAGTGTATAACGGGCGGGGTGTATAACGGGCTGACTGTATAAAGGGCGGAGTGTATAACGGGCGGCATGTATAACGGGCAGAGTGTATAACGGGCTGAGTGTATAGCGGGCGGAGTGTATAAAGGGCGGAGTGTATAACGGGCGGAGTGTATAACGGGCGGGGTGTATAACGGGCGGGGTGTATAACGGGCGGAGTGTATAACGGGCGGAGTGTATAACGGGCGTAAAGTATAACGGGCGGAGTGTATAACGGGCGTAGTGTATAACGGGCGGAGTGTATAATGGGCTCAGTGTATAGCGGGCGGAGTGTATAAACGGCGGAGTGTATAACGGGCGGAGAGTATAACGGGCGGAGTATATAACGGGCGGGGTGTATAACGGGCGGAGTGTATAACGGGCGGTGTGTATAACGGGCGGAGTGTATAACGGGCGGGGTGTATAACGGGCGGCGTGTATAACGGGCGGAGTGTATAACGGGCGGAGTGTATAACGGGCGGTGTGTATAACGGGCGGGGTGTATAACGGGCGGGGTGTATAACGGGCGGAGTGTATAACGGGCTGAGTGTATAACGGGCGGAGTGTATAACGGGCGGTGTGTATAATGGGCGGAGTGTATAACGGGCTGAGTGTATAACGGGTGGGGTGTATAACGGCTGGAGTGCATAACGGGCAGGGTGTATAACGGGCGGAGTGTATAACGGGCGGTGTGTATAACGGGCCGAGTGTATAACGGGCGGGGTGTATAACGGGCGGCGTGTATAACGGGCGGAGTGTATAACGGGCGGAGTGTATAACGGGCGGTGTGTATAACGGGCGGGGTGTATAACGGGCGGGGTGTATAACGGGCGGAGTGTATAACGGGCTGAGTGTATAACGGGCGGAGTGTATAACGGGCGGTGTGTATAATGGGCGGAGTGTATAACGGGCTGAGTGTATAACGGGTGGGGTGTATAACGGCTGGAGTGCATAACGGGCGGAGTGTATAAAGGTCGGAGTGTATAACAGGCGGAGTGTATAACGGGTGGAGTGTATAACGGGCGGGGTGTATAATGGGCGGAGTGTATAACGGGCGGAGTGTATAAGCGGCGGGTGTATAACGGGCGGAGTGTATAACGGGCGGAGTGTATAACGGGCGGAGTGTATAACAGTTGGGGTGTAAAACGGATGGAGTGTATAACGGGCGGAGTGTATAACGGGCGGAGTGTATAACGGGCAGCGTGTATAACGGGCGGAGTGTATAACGGGTGGGGTGTATAACGGGCTGTGTGTATAACGGGCGGAGTGTATAACGGGCGGAGTGTATAACGGGAGGGGTGTATAACGGCGGGGTGTATAACGGGCGGGATGTATAACGGGCGGAGTGTATAACGGGCGGAGTGTATAACGGGCGGAGTGTATAACGGGCGGTGTGTATAACGGGCGGAGTGTATAACGGGCGGAGTGTATAACGGGCGGCGTGTATAACGGGCGGAGTGTATAACGGGCGGAGTGTATAACGGGTGGAGTGTATAATGGGCGGAGTGTATAACGGGGTGAGTGTATAACGGGCGGGGTGTATAACGGTCGGAGTGTATAATGGGCTGAGTGTTTAACAGGTGGGGTGTATAACGGTCGGAGTGTATAACGGGCGGGGTGTATAACGGGCGGAGTGTATAACGGGCGGAGTGTATAAGCGGCGGGTGTATAACGGGCGGAGTGTATAACGGGCGGAGTGTATAACGGGCGTAGTGTATAACAGTTGGGGTGTAAAACGGGTGGAGTGTATAATGGGCGGAGTGTATAACGGGCGGAGTGTATAACGGGCGGAGTGTATAACGGGCGGAGTGTATAACGGGCGGGGTGTATTACGGGCGGAGTGTATAAAGGGCGGAGTGTATAACGGGCGGAGTGTATAACGGGCGGGGTGTATAACGGGCGGAGTGTATAACGGGCGGAGTGTATAACGGGCGGAATGTATAACGGCCGGAGTGTATAACGGGCGGAGTGTATAACGGGCGGGGTGTATAACGGGCTGACTGTATAAAGGGCGGAGTGTATAACGGGCGGCATGTATAACGGGCAGAGTGTATAACGGGCTGAGTGTATAGCGGGCGGAGTGTATAAAGGGCGGAGTGTATAACGGGCGGAGTGTATAACGGGCGGGGTGTATAACGGGCGGGGTGTATAACGGGCGGAGTGTATAACGGGCGGAGTGTATAACGGGCGTAAAGTATAACGGGCGGAGTGTATAACGGGCGTAGTGTATAACGGGCGGAGTGTATAATGGGCTCAGTGTATAGCGGGCGGAGTGTATAAACGGCGGAGTGTATAACGGGCGGAGAGTATAACGGGCGGAGTATATAACGGGCGGGGTGTATAACGGGCGGAGTGTATAACGGGCGGTGTGTATAACGGGCGGAGTGTATAACGGGCGGGGTGTATAACGGGCGGCGTGTATAACGGGCGGAGTGTATAACGGGCGGAGTGTATAACGGGCGGTGTGTATAACGGGCGGGGTGTATAACGGGCGGGGTGTATAACGGGCGGAGTGTATAACGGGCTGAGTGTATAACGGGCGGAGTGTATAACGGGCGGTGTGTATAATGGGCGGAGTGTATAACGGGCTGAGTGTATAACGGGTGGGGTGTATAACGGCTGGAGTGCATAACGGGCAGGGTGTATAACGGGCGGAGTGTATAACGGGCGGTGTGTATAACGGGCCGAGTGTATAACGGGCGGGGTGTATAACGGGCGGCGTGTATAACGGGCGGAGTGTATAACGGGCGGAGTGTATAACGGGCGGTGTGTATAACGGGCGGGGTGTATAACGGGCGGGGTGTATAACGGGCGGAGTGTATAACGGGCTGAGTGTATAACGGGCGGAGTGTATAACGGGCGGTGTGTATAATGGGCGGAGTGTATAACGGGCTGAGTGTATAACGGGTGGGGTGTATAACGGCTGGAGTGCATAACGGGCGGAGTGTATAAAGGTCGGAGTGTATAACAGGCGGAGTGTATAACGGGTGGAGTGTATAACGGGCGGGGTGTATAATGGGCGGAGTGTATAACGGGCGGAGTGTATAAGCGGCGGGTGTATAACGGGCGGAGTGTATAACGGGCGGAGTGTATAACGGGCGGAGTGTATAACAGTTGGGGTGTAAAACGGATGGAGTGTATAACGGGCGGAGTGTATAACGGGCGGAGTGTATAACGGGCAGCGTGTATAACGGGCGGAGTGTATAACGGGTGGGGTGTATAACGGGCTGTGTGTATAACGGGCGGAGTGTATAACGGGCGGAGTGTATAACGGGAGGGGTGTATAACGGCGGGGTGTATAACGGGCGGGATGTATAACGGGCGGAGTGTATAACGGGCGGAGTGTATAACGGGCGGAGTGTATAACGGGCGGTGTGTATAACGGGCGGAGTGTATAACGGGCGGAGTGTATAACGGGCGGCGTGTATAACGGGCGGAGTGTATAACGGGCGGAGTGTATAACGGGTGGAGTGTATAATGGGCGGAGTGTATAACGGGGTGAGTGTATAACGGGCGGGGTGTATAACGGTCGGAGTGTATAATGGGCTGAGTGTTTAACAGGTGGGGTGTATAACGGTCGGAGTGTATAACGGGCGGGGTGTATAACGGGCGGAGTGTATAACGGGCGGGGTGTATAACGGGCGGAGTGTATAACGGGCGGAGTGTATAACGGGTGGGGTGTATAACGGGCTTGGTATATAACGGGCGGAGTGTATAACGGGCGGAGTGTGTAACGAGCGGAGTGTATAACGGGCGGAGTGTATAACGGGCGGAGTGTATAACGGGCGGAGTGTATAACGGGCGGAGTGTATAACGGGCGGAGTGTTTAACAGGCGGTGTGTATAACGGGCGGGGTGTATAACGGGCGGAGTGTATAACGGGCGGAGTGTATAACGGGCTGAGTTAATAACGGGCGGAGTGTATAACGGGCTGAGTTAATAACGGGCGGAGTGTATAACGGGCGGTGTGTATAACGGGCGGAGTGTATAACGGGCGGAGTGTATAACGGGCGGCGTGTATAACGGGCGGAGTGTATAACGGGCGGAGTGTATAAAGGGTGGAGTGTATAATGGGCGGAGTGTATAACGGGGTGAGTGTATAACGGGCGGGGTGTATAACGGTCGGAGTGTATAATGGGCTGAGTGTTTAACAGGTGGGGTGTATAACGGTCGGAGTGTATAACGGGCGGGGTGTAAAACGGGCGGAGTGTATAACGGGCGGGGTGTATAACGGGCGGAGTGTATAACGGGCGGAGTGTATAACGGGTGGGGTGTATAACGGGCTTGGTATATAACGGGCGGAGTGTATAACGGGCGGAGTGTGTAACGAGCGGAGTGTATAACGGGCGGAGTGTATAACGGGCGGAGTGTATAACGGGCGGAGTGTATAACGGGCGGAGTGTTTAACGGGCGGTGTGTATAACGGGCGGAGTGTATAACGGGCGGAGTGTATAACGGGCGGAGTGTATAACGGGCGGGGTTTTTAACGGGCGGGGTGTATAACGGGCGGAGTGTATACCGCCTGAGTGTATAACGGGCGGAGTGTATAACGGGCGGAGTGTATAACGGGCGGTGTGTATTACGGGCGCAGTGAATAACGGGCGGAGTGTATAATGGGCGGAGTGTATAACGTGCGGGGTGTATAACGGGCGGGGTGTATAACGGGCGGAGTGTATAACGGCCGGAGTGTATAACGGGCAGAGTGTATAACGGGCGGGGTGTATAATGGGCGGGGTGTATAACGGGCGGAGTGTATAACGGGCTGTGTGTATAACGGGCGGAGTGTATAACGGGCGGAGTGTATAACAGGCGGAGTGTATAACGGGCGGGGTGTATAACGGGCGGTGTGTATAACGGGCGGGGTGTATAACGGGCGGAGTGTATAACGGGCTGAGTGTATAACGGGCAGAGTGTATAACGGGCGGAGTGTATAACGGGCGGAGTGTAGAACGGGCGGAGTGTATAACGGGCGGGGTGTATAACGGGCGGAGTGTATAACGGGCGGTGTGCATAACGGGCGGAGTGTATAACGGGCGGAGTGTATAACGGGCTGAGTGTATAATGGGCGGAGTGTATAACGGGCGGAGTGTATAACGGGCGGAGTGTATAACGGGCGGAGTGTATAACGGGCAGAGTGTATAACGGGCTGAGTGTATAGCGGGCGGAGTGTATAACGGGCGGAGTGTATAACGGGCGGAGTGTATAACGGGCGGGGTGTATAACGGGCGGGGTGTATAACGGGCGGGGTGTATAACGGGCGGAGTGTATAACGGGCAGAGTGTATAACGGTCGGAGTGTATAACGGGCTGAGTGTATAATGGGCGGAGTGTATAACGGGCGGAGTGTATAACGGATGGGGTGTATAACGGGCTGAGTGTATAAAGGGCAGAGTGCATAACTGGCGGCGTGAATAACGGGCAGAGTGTATAACGGGCGGAGTGTATAACGGGCTGAGTGTATAACGGGTGGGGTGTATAACGGGTGGAGTGCATAACGGGCGGAGTGTATAACGGTCGGAGTGTATAACGGGCTGAGTGTATAATGGGCGGAGTGTATAACGGGCGGAGTGTATAACGGATGGGGTGTATAACGGGCTGAGTGTATAAAGGGCAGAGTGCATAACTGGCGGCGTGAATAACGGGCAGAGTGTATAACGGGCGGAGTGTATAACGAGCGGAGTGTATAACGGGCGGAGTGTATAACGGGTGGAGTGTATAACGGGCGGAGTGTATAACGGGAGGAGTGTATATCGGGCGGGGTGTATAACGGGCGGGGTGTATAACGGGCGGAGTGTATAACGGGCGGGGTGTATAACGGGCGGAGTGTATAACGGGCGGAGTGTTTAATGGGCGGGGTGTATAACGGGCGGAGTGTATAACGGGCGGAGTGTACAACGGGCGGAGTGTATAACGGGCGGAGTGTATAACGGGCGGAGTGTATAACGGGCGGAGTGTATAACGGGCGGAGTGTATAACGGGCGGGGTGTATAACGGGCGGAGTGTATAACGGGCGGAGTGTATAAGCGGCGGGTGTATAACGGGCGGAGTGTATAACGGGCGGAGTGTATAACGGGCGTAGTGTATAACAGTTGGGGTGTAAAACGGGTGGAGTGTATAACGGGCGGAGTGTATAACGGGCGGAGTGTATAACGGGCGGAGTGTATAACGGGTGGGGTGTATTACGGGCGGAGTGTATAAAGGGCGGAGTGTATAACGGGCGGAGTGTATAACGGGCGGGGTGTATAACGGGCGGAGTGTATAACGGGCGGAGTGTATAACGGGCGGAGTGTATAACGGCCGGAGTGTATAACGGGCGGAGTGTATAACGGGCGGGGTGTATAATGGGCGGGGTGTATAACGGGCGGAGTGTATAACGGGTGGGGTGTATAACGGGCTGACTGTATAAAGGGCGGAGTGTATAACGGGCGGCATGTATAACGGGCAGAGTGTATAACGGGCTGAGTGTATAGCGGGCGGAGTGTATAAAGGGCGGAGTGTATAACGGGCGGAGTGTATAACGGGCGGGGTGTATAACGGGCGGGGTGTATAACGGGCAGAGTGTATAACGGGCGGAGTGTATAACGGGCGTAAAGTATAACGGGCGGAGTGTATAACGGGCGTAGTGTATAACGGGCGGAGTGTATAATGGGCTCAGTGTATAGCGGGCGGAGTGTATAACGGGCGGTGTGTATAACGGGCGGAGTGTATAACGGGCGGGGTGTATAACGGGCGGCGTGTATAACGGGCGGAGTGTATAACGGGCGGAGTGTATAACGGGCGGTGTGTATAACGGGCGGGGTGTATAACGGGCGGGGTGTATAACGGGCGGAGTGTATAACGGGCTGAGTGTATAACGGGCGGAGTGTATAACGGGCGGTGTGTATAATGGGCAGAGTGTATAACGGGCTGAGTGTATAACGGGTGGGGTGTATAACGGCTGGAGTGCATAACGGGCGGGGTGTATAACGGGCGGAGTGTATAACGGGCGGTGTGTATAACGGGCGGAGTGTATAACGGGCGGGGTGTATAACGGGCGGCGTGTATAACGGGCGGAGTGTATAACGGGCGGAGTGTATAACGGGCGGGGTGTATAACGGGCGGGGTGTATAACGGGCGGAGTGTATAATGGGCGGAGTGTATAACGGGCTGAGTGTATAACGGGTGGGGTGTATAACGGCTGGAGTGCATAACGGGCGGAGTGTATAAAGGTCGGAGTGTATAACAGGCGGAGTGTATAACGGGTGAAGTGTATAACGGGCGGGGTGTATAATGGGCGGAGTGTATAACGGGCAGAGTGTATAAGCGGCGGGTGTATAACGGGCGGAGTGTATAACGGGCGGAGTGTATAACGGGCGGAGTGTATAACAGTTGGGGTGTAAAACGGATGGAGTGTATAACGGGCGGAGTGTATAACGGGCGGAGTGTATAACGGGCAGCGTGTATAACGGGCGGAGTGTATAACCGGTGGGGTGTATAACGGGCTGAGTGTATAACGGGCGGAGTGTCTAACGGGCGGAGTGTATAACGGGCGGAGTGTATAACGGGCGGAGTGTATAACGGGCGGAGTGTATAACGGGAGGGGTGTATAACGGGCGGGGTGTATAACGGGCCGGGTGTATAACGGGCGGAGTGTATAACGGGCGGAGTGTATAACGGGCGGAGTGTATAACGGGCTGAGTGTATAATGCGCGGAGTGTATAACGGGCGGAGTGTATAACGGGTGGGGTGTATAACGGGCTGAGTGTATAAAGGGCAGAGTGCATAACGGGCGGCGTGAATAACGGGCAGAGTGTATAACGGGCGGAGTGTATAACGAGCGGAGTGTATAACGGGCGGAGTGTATAACGGGCGGAGTGTATAAGCGGCGGGTGTATAACGGGCGGAGTGTATAACGGGCGGAGTGTATAACGGGCGTAGTGTATAACAGTTGGGGTGTAAAACGGGTGGAGTGTATAACGGGCGGAGTGTATAACGGGCGGAGTGTATAACGGGCGGAGTGTATAACGGGTGGGGTGTATTACGGGCGGAGTGTATAAAGGGCGGAGTGTATAACGGGCGGAGTGTATAACGGGCGGGGTGTATAACGGGCGGAGTGTATAACGGGCGGAGTGTATAACGGGCGGAGTGTATAACGGCCGGAGTGTATAACGGGCGGAGTGTATAACGGGCGGGGTGTATAACGGGCGGGGTGTATAACGGGCGGAGTGTATAACGGGTGGGGTGTATAACGGGCTGACTGTATAAAGGGCGGAGTGTATAACGGGCGGCATGTATAACGGGCAGAGTGTATAACGGGCTGAGTGTATAGCGGGCGGAGTGTATAAAGGGCGGAGTGTATAACGGGCGGAGTGTATAACGGGCGGGGTGTATAACGGGCGGGGTGTATAACGGGCAGAGTGTATAACGGGCGGAGTGTATAACGGGCGTAAAGTATAACGGGCGGAGTGTATAACGGGCGTAGTGTATAACGGGCGGAGTGTATAATGGGCTCAGTGTATAGCGGGCGGAGTGTATAAACGGCGGAGTGTATAACGGGCGGAGAGTATAACGGGCGGAGTATATAACGGGCGGGGTGTATAACGGGCGGAGTGTATAACGGGCGGTGTGTATAACGGGCGGAGTGTATAACGGGCGGGGTGTATAACGGGCGGCGTGTATAACGGGCGGAGTGTATAACGGGCGGAGTGTATAACGGGCGGTGTGTATAACGGGCGGGGTGTATAACGGGCGGGGTGTATAACGGGCGGAGTGTATAACGGGCTGAGTGTATAACGGGCGGAGTGTATAACGGGCGGTGTGTATAATGGGCGGAGTGTATAACGGGCTGAGTGTATAACGGGTGGGGTGTATAACGGCTGGAGTGCATAACGGGCGGGGTGTATAACGGGCGGAGTGTATAACGGGCGGTGTGTATAACGGGCGGAGTGTATAACGGGTGGGGTGTATAACGGGCGGCGTGTATAACGGGCGGAGTGTATAACGGGCGGAGTGTATAACGGGCGGGGTGTATAACGGGCGGGGTGTATAACGGGCGGAGTGTATAACGGGCTGAGTGTATAACGGGCGGAGTGTATAACGGGCGGTGTGTATAATGGGCGGAGTGTATAACGGGCTGAGTGTATAACGGGTGGGGTGTATAACGGCTGGAGTGCATAACGGGCGGAGTGTATAAAGGTCGGAGTGTATAACAGGCGGAGTGTATAACGGGTGAAGTGTATAACGGGCGGGGTGTATAATGGGCGGAGTGTATAACGGGCAGAGTGTATAAGCGGCGGGTGTATAACGGGCGGAGTGTATAACGGGCGGAGTGTATAACGGGCGGAGTGTATAACAGTTGGGGTGTAAAACGGATGGAGTGTATAACGGGCGGAGTGTATAACGGGCGGAGTGTATAACGGGCAGCGTGTATAACGGGCGGAGTGTATAACCGGTGGGGTGTATAACGGGCTGAGTGTATAACGGGCGGAGTGTCTAACGGGCGGAGTGTATAACGGGCGGAGTGTATAACGGGCGGAGTGTATAACGGGCGGAGTGTATAACGGGAGGGGTGTATAACGGGCGGGGTGTATAACGGGCCGGGTGTATAACGGGCGGAGTGTATAACGGGCGGAGTGTATAACGGGCGGAGTGTATAACGGGCTGAGTGTATAATGCGCGGAGTGTATAACGGGTGGGGTGTATAACGGGCGGGGTGTATAAAGGGCAGAGTGCATAACGGGCGGCGTGAATAACGGGCAGAGTGTATAACGGGCGGAGTGGAAAACGAGCGGAGTGTATAACGGGCGGAGTGTATAACGGGTGGAGTGTATAACGGGCGGGGTGTATAACGGGCGGAGTGTATAACGGGCGGAGTGTTTAATGGGCGGGGTGTATAACGGGCGGAGTGTATAACGGGCGGAGTGTACAACGGGCGGAGTGTATAACGGGCGGAGTGTATAACGGGCGGAGTGTATAACGGGCGGAGTGTATAACGGGCGGAGTGTATAACGGGCGGGGTGTATAACGGGCGGAGTGTATAACGGGCGGAGTGTATAAGCGGCGGGTGTATAACGGGCGGAGTGTATAACGGGCGGAGTGTATAACGGGCGTAGTGTATAACAGTTGGGGTGTAAAACGGGTGGAGTGTATAATGGGCGGAGTGTATAACGGGCGGAGTGTATAACGGGCGGAGTGTATAACGGGCGGAGTGTATAACGGGCGGGGTGTATTACGGGCGGAGTGTATAAAGGGCGGAGTGTATAACGGGCGGAGTGTATAACGGGCGGGGTGTATAACGGGCGGAGTGTATAACGGGCGGAGTGTATAACGGGCGGAATGTATAACGGCCGGAGTGTATAACGGGCGGAGTGTATAACGGGCGGGGTGTATAACGGGCTGACTGTATAAAGGGCGGAGTGTATAACGGGCGGCATGTATAACGGGCAGAGTGTATAACGGGCTGAGTGTATAGCGGGCGGAGTGTATAAAGGGCGGAGTGTATAACGGGCGGAGTGTATAACGGGCGGGGTGTATAACGGGCGGGGTGTATAACGGGCGGAGTGTATAACGGGCGGGGTGTATAACGGGCGGAGTGTATAACGGGCGGAGTGTATAACGGGCGTAAAGTATAACGGGCGGAGTGTATAACGGGCGTAGTGTATAACGGGCGGAGTGTATAATGGGCTCAGTGTATAGCGGGCGGAGTGTATAAACGGCGGAGTGTATAACGGGCGGAGAGTATAACGGGCGGAGTATATAACGGGCGGGGTGTATAACGGGCGGAGTGTATAACGGGCGGTGTGTATAACGGGCGGAGTGTATAACGGGCGGGGTGTATAACGGGCGGCGTGTATAACGGGCGGAGTGTATAACGGGCGGAGTGTATAACGGGCGGTGTGTATAACGGGCGGGGTGTATAACGGGCGGGGTGTATAACGGGCGGAGTGTATAACGGGCTGAGTGTATAACGGGCGGAGTGTATAACGGGCGGTGTGTATAATGGGCGGAGTGTATAACGGGCTGAGTGTATAACGGGTGGGGTGTATAACGGCTGGAGTGCATAACGGGCGGGGTGTATAACGGGCGGAGTGTATAACGGGCGGTGTGTATAACGGGCCGAGTGTATAACGGGCGGGGTGTATAACGGGCGGCGTGTATAACGGGCGGAGTGTATAACGGGCGGAGTGTATAACGGGCGGTGTGTATAACGGGCGGGGTGTATAACGGGCGGGGTGTATAACGGGCGGAGTGTATAACGGGCTGAGTGTATAACGGGCGGAGTGTATAACGGGCGGTGTGTATAATGGGCGGAGTGTATAACGGGCTGAGTGTATAACGGGTGGGGTGTATAACGGCTGGAGTGCATAACGGGCGGAGTGTATAAAGGTCGGAGTGTATAACAGGCGGAGTGTATAACGGGTGGAGTGTATAACGGGCGGGGTGTATAATGGGCGGAGTGTATAACGGGCGGAGTGTATAAGCGGCGGGTGTATAACGGGCGGAGTGTATAACGGGCGGAGTGTATAACGGGCGGAGTGTATAACAGTTGGGGTGTAAAACGGATGGAGTGTATAACGGGCGGAGTGTATAACGGGCGGAGTGTATAACGGGCAGCGTGTATAACGGGCGGAGTGTATAACGGGTGGGGTGTATAACGGGCTGTGTGTATAACGGGCGGAGTGTATAACGGGCGGAGTGTATAACGGGAGGGGTGTATAACGGCGGGGTGTATAACGGGCGGGATGTATAACGGGCGGAGTGTATAACGGGCGGAGTGTATAACGGGCGGAGTGTATAACGGGCGGTGTGTATAACGGGCGGAGTGTATAACGGGCGGAGTGTATAACGGGCGCGTGTATAACGGGCGGAGTGTATAACGGGCGGAGTGTATACGGTGGAGTGTATAAGGGGAGTGTATATGGCGGAGTGTATAACGGGGTGAGTGTTTAACAGGTGGGGTGTATAACGGTCGGAGTGTATAACGGGCGGGGTGTATAACGGGCGGAGTGTATAACGGGCGGGGTGTATAACGGGCAGCGTGTATAACGGGCGGAGTGTATAACCGGTGGGGTGTATAACGGGGCTGAGTGTATAACGGGCGGAGTGTCTAACGGGCGGAGTGTATAACGGGCGGAGTGTATAACGGGCGGAGTGTATAACGGGCGGAGTGTATAACGGGAGGGGTGTATAACGGGCGGGGTGTATAACGGGCCGGGTGTATAACGGGCGGAGTGTATAACGGGCGGAGTGTATAACGGGCGGAGTGTATAACGGGCTGAGTGTATAATGCGCGGAGTGTATAACGGGTGGGGTGTATAACGGGCGGGGTGTATAAAGGGCAGAGTGCATAACGGGCGGCGTGAATAACGGGCAGAGTGTATAACGGGCGGAGTGGAAAACGAGCGGAGTGTATAACGGGGCGGAGTGTATAACGGGTGGAGTGTATAACGGGCGGGGTGTATAACGGGCGGAGTGTATAACGGGCGGAGTGTTTAATGGGCGGGGTGTATAACGGGCGGAGTGTATAACGGGCGGAGTGTACAACGGGCGGAGTGTATAACGGGCGGAGTGTATAACGGGCGGAGTGTATAACGGGCGGAGTGTATAACGGGCGGAGTGTATAACGGGCGGGGTGTATAACGGGCGGAGTGTATAACGGGCGGAGTGTATAAGCGGCGGGTGTATAACGGGCGGAGTGTATAACGGGCGGAGTGTATAACGGGCGTAGTGTATAACAGTTGGGGTGTAAAACGGGTGGAGTGTATAATGGGCGGAGTGTATAACGGGCGGAGTGTATAACGGGCGGAGTGTATAACGGGCGGAGTGTATAACGGGCGGGGTGTATTACGGGCGGAGTGTATAAAGGGCGGAGTGTATAACTATAACGGGCGGGGTGTATAACGGGCGGAGTGTATAACGGGCGGAGTGTATAACGGGCGGAATGTATAACGGCCGGAGTGTATAACGGGCGGAGTGTATAACGGGCGGGGTGTATAACGGGCTGACTGTATAAAGGGCGGAGTGTATAACGGGCGGCATGTATAACGGGCAGAGTGTATAACGGGCTGAGTGTATAGCGGGCGGAGTGTATAAAGGGCGGAGTGTATAACGGGCGGAGTGTATAACGGGCGGGGTGTATAACGGGCGGGGTGTATAACGGGCGGAGTGTATAACGGGCGGGGTGTATAACGGGCGGAGTGTATAACGGGCGGAGTGTATAACGGGCGTAAAGTATAACGGGCGGA
This sequence comes from Somniosus microcephalus, assembly GCF_052327205.1. NCBI lineage: Eukaryota > Metazoa > Chordata > Chondrichthyes > Squaliformes > Somniosidae > Somniosus > Somniosus microcephalus. The sequence goes on along the minus strand of NW_028225326.1, from coordinate 992 downwards.
GTGTATAACGGGCGTAGTGTATAACGGGCGGAGTGTATAATGGGCTCAGTGTATAGCGGGCGGAGTGTATAAACGGCGGAGTGTATAACGGGCGGAGAGTATAACGGGCGGAGTATATAACGGGCGGGGTGTATAACGGGCGGAGTGTATAACGGGCGGTGTGTATAACGGGCGGAGTGTATAACGGGCGGGGTGTATAACGGGCGGCGTGTATAACGGGCGGAGTGTATAACGGGCGGAGTGTATAACGGGCGGTGTGTATAACGGGCGGGGTGTATAACGGGCGGGGTGTATAACGGGCGGAGTGTATAACGGGCTGAGTGTATAACGGGCGGAGTGTATAACGGGCGGTGTGTATAATGGGCGGAGTGTATAACGGGCTGAGTGTATAACGGGTGGGGTGTATAACGGCTGGAGTGCATAACGGGCGGGGTGTATAACGGGCGGAGTGTATAACGGGCGGTGTGTATAACGGGCCGAGTGTATAACGGGCGGGGTGTATAACGGGCGGCGTGTATAACGGGCGGAGTGTATAACGGGCGGAGTGTATAACGGGCGGTGTGTATAACGGGCGGGGTGTATAACGGGCGGGGTGTATAACGGGCGGAGTGTATAACGGGCTGAGTGTATAACGGGCGGAGTGTATAACGGGCGGTGTGTATAATGGGCGGAGTGTATAACGGGCTGAGTGTATAACGGGTGGGGTGTATAACGGCTGGAGTGCATAACGGGCGGAGTGTATAAAGGTCGGAGTGTATAACAGGCGGAGTGTATAACGGGTGGAGTGTATAACGGGCGGGGTGTATAATGGGCGGAGTGTATAACGGGCGGAGTGTATAAGCGGCGGGTGTATAACGGGCGGAGTGTATAACGGGCGGAGTGTATAACGGGCGGAGTGTATAACAGTTGGGGTGTAAAACGGATGGAGTGTATAACGGGCGGAGTGTATAACGGGCGGAGTGTATAACGGGCAGCGTGTATAACGGGCGGAG